>NC_141685.1:501896262-503096262 GCF_964263255.1 Lissotriton vulgaris
CTCATTCAAATCACATCAGTTAAACCCACCAGTCTCGGTCTATTCAGTAGGTCCCGTCTAACATATCGTGCACTAATGGGTATCACAAATCATATCTCTCACCCCCCCATACTTGCGCTTTCAGCGAGGCCCCATCTCTGTCAACAACAGTCTCCAAGGGTCGTCACACCCCTTCCTTTGTCTGAAGTTCTTCCTCCGCGGAGCCATTGTTCGTACCCTCTGTCAGGGCACCCCTGTGCTGACCATATCTACCAGCACAGTCTCTTCTGTGACCCCCCACAGTGGTCCAACCTTTCATCCAGTCCCAAACAGCCTCTGGTGACTCAAAGAACCACGACCTGCCATCCGATTCCACTCTCAGCTTTCTCTGGAAAGAGCATTGCATATTTTACCTTGCGGTCTACTTCACTCTGCACTGCCTGAAACCTACGACGCTGGGCCTTGACCTTGGCCGTAGAGTCCGCTCTGCCACTCAGTATCTCCCCTTTCGCAGAGATCTGAAAACGTTCCTCTTCAGCCAGGCCTTCCCCACTTAAACTCTCTCAATATCCCCTTTATCTTTTTCTGGTCTTTCTCCCTCAGTTGCTGATCCCCCTAGCGCCAAGAAACCGCAAGGTGTACGCTGCGCTCTAGAAATATTTTAAATTAGAAATTAGAAAGAAGGCCACCTCATAGTTATCTATTTTCAGTGGGGGATTTGATCTCGCGGTCTGCAGGATAATGTCTCTATCTCGATAATTGAACACTCAGGCTATAAGGGGCCTTGGGGGTGCTCCCGGCTTCGGTCTCCCTCCTGGCACTCTTTGGGCCCTTTCAATGGAAAGATAGCTGGACAAAGTCTTGGACTTGAGATGCTTCATAATGACATCTCCTACATATAGGTCCGCCGCCGGCCCCTCAGCGCGTTCCGGAACTCATAAGATGTGAATATTGGTACGTCGTGCCCGGCCTTCATAGTCATACAGCTGCTGCGACATCCGCTCCTGCTTCTTTTGCAATTCGAGCACCTGCGTTTAAAGTTCTGATGTATAAGTCTGCAGGGCGCTCGTGACTATCTTAAGCTCTTTGACTTTCTCATCCATCTTCCGGAATTCTGCCCTTATAAGAGAGACCTCCACTGTAACTGAGTCCATCGAGGCGCGCACCCCATTGATTACCGCCACAACATTGTGTAAGGTTGGCTCTATTCCTTGCTTGGAAGATCCTTCTCCATCTGTGGTGGTCCGCCTTTATTCCCTGCCTTAGACCAGGCAAACCTAACCAGCTGCTTTTGAGTTTTAGCCTTAGGACCATTCCCACCCGTTGCCATGTATGTGAGAATGCAGGTATCTCACCTAGGGAGAGTACTGGGCAACAGCAGGGTACCTGCAACACATTGATGAGAGTTTCAGGACTCCTGTGTGACTTCCCTTAAGCTGTCACCCATCCGTCGCGTCTCCAGTTTCAGTTTTCTCCAGCCTGGGCCCCTCCATTAGTCGCAGCTCCCCGTCGTCTCGGTGCAGCTCCATATACAACCTCCTTCGGGTGACGCCAAGTTCTTCTGCTTCTGTCCCAAAGGTTTAGCACCTCCTCCAAGGATAGGCTACACTGCACCTCCTTATTCTCAAAGCAGTGTCAGCCCATCACATCATGCAGACCTCAGTTTCAGTGCCAGGTGCAGAAGCAAACCATGTCCATGGCCTGTGACTACAGAATTCACAAAGCCCCATCTCATCCAAGTAGTAGCCAACAGGCACTGGACGGCGCCAATCTCAACTTCTGAACTGCCCCCAGTATGTGTTGGATATATCTGAGTGCCCCTATCCAGTTGCGGGACCACCACCCAACCTACCTCCTTCCCAGCTCCGGCACCGGGCACTGCCTCTTCTCCATTGTAGGATGCTAAGCCAAGGCCTGGATTAGATATCCTGCACCGCCCCCGTCTGAAGTCAGGGCTCCACGCCCCCTCCTGTGCATTTGACACTGGCACTGAGCCTCAGCCTCCCAGCTGGGTCCCCTGTCACCTCAGCCCTCGTCCGGCACTTCTGTTTGGGGTCTCCAGTGCCTCTCACCCTTCAGGGCTTTAGCTGCAATCCCGCGGTGCGGAGACTCCTGGTCCGCCAGTCTGGGGTCCCCAGCCACCGTGCCACTCACCGAGTCTCCTCAGTGTAGGCAGCCTCTCAGAGCGCGGCTTCACTCGCCCCCTTTCCGCAGTTTTACCGAGTCTTCCAACATGTGCGGGTTATTGCAGGACCCCTGCCAAAGTCTGTGGACTCCAAGCTCCGCCTCGCCCCAGAGGCCACAACCACCTTCGTCCCATCTTAAGGAGCCGCCATTTCCACTCCTGTGGGAACACTGGAAAAGATCGCCAATCTCACCAATACGGCTACAGAAACCTGCCAAATTTTCCGGGGGGGGGGGGTAAGAAGAAAAACACGGCAGGCACTTCACGATTTCAGCCGTGGATGGCACAGGATAGGGCAGGATGGTAATCAGGGACACCGGAGCTTACTCGGGCTGCGGTCATTTTCGGTGGCTGCTAGCCATGCCCTCCACCTGTACATTTTTTAAAACTAGACACCCAAGGAAAACCAGGATGGGGTGACTTGTGTGGCTCTCACCAGTTCTGTTACCTAAAATCTCTTGCAAACATCAAAACATGTCTGAAAAACACATTTGCCTCACATTTCTGTGATGGAAAGCTCTGGAATCTGCTGGGAACCACAAACTTACACCCAGCCACTATTTGCCCAAGTCTCTTGATATAAATGGTACCTCACTTGTGTGGGTAAGCCTAGTGCCGGTACAGGAAATGAGCCAAAATGCAATATGGACAGATCAAATTTTTCCACTAAAAACTGACCTTTTTTATAATTTACCTAACTGTGGATTTTGGGTCCTAGGTCAGTCTAGACCTTAGGAAACCTAGCAAACCCTTAAATGTTTTTGAACCAGATACCCAGGGGAATCCAGGATGAAGTGGCTTTTGTGGCTTTCACAAGGTTCTGTTAACCAGAATCCCTTGCAAACCTCAACATTAAAAATACAATGTTTTTTTAAATTTCTGTGATTGGCCTTGGTGGAGGTATCGAACCGCACAGGGCGGGGAGGGGCAGGGTGTATAAGTGTAATCAAACCATTGTACTGCCAAGTTTGCCTGAGATTCTACCATGAAATGTTGTTATCCTTCATGCCAACTGAACACAGCTGTATAATAAATGAGAACATGAGCAAAGTTAATAAAAAAAAAAATAATAATAATAATAATAAATTCTGTGATGGAAAGTTCTAGTATCTGCAGGGAGCGACAAACTTCCATGCACCCAGAATTTCCCTAAATCTCCCAATAAAAATGACACCTTACTTATGTGGGTAGCTCTAGTGCCCGCAACTGACAATGGCCCAAAGCATGCTGTGGAGACATCAAAATTATCGTTCCCAAAATGACCTGCTTTTGTAGAGGAGTAACATGCGTTTCTGGTCCCGGGCAAGGCAGCCATCCAGGGAAACCTACCAAACTTAAACATTTCTGAAAATATGACAACTGGAAACGTCCAGGGACATGTGGCTTGCGTGGATCCCTCAACGTTTTCTTACCCAGAATCATCTGCAAGCCTCACATTTTGCTAACCAAAATAAAATGTTCCTTACATTTCTGAGTGTAAAAGTTGTGGCATCACCAGGCTACCACCCAGAGTTGACTCAGGTCTCCCAATAAAAATGGTACCTAATTTGCGAGGGTGGCCCAAGGTCCAAAACGTTTTGTGGAGAAATCAAAATTATCTATCCCAAAATGACATGGTTTCCTAAGGGAACCACCTGCTTTTTTGGCCCAAGGCTCAACAGCTGTTAGAACTGGGGGTCTCTAGTTGGCAGAGGTAAGTACCACTGTCCAAATAGGGACCCTTGCTTCTAGTCACAGTAAGGAGGAACACTCTTAGATAACCTCTGCTCACGCTCTGGATAGCTTGGCACGAGCAGTCAAGGCTTATCAATGGCAATGTGTAAAGTATTTGCACCAACACTCACAGTAACATAGTGAAAACACCCCAAACTGACTCCAAAACAGTTTAGAAAAATAAAGGTATTTTAATCTAAACTACACAAGACCAGAACAACAAAAATCCAACATACACAGTTCAAGAATATGGTTTCAAATGAGTACTTAAGGTTGCTGTAAAATAATCCACAGTTGTGTGAAAAGTTCACATTTGCTTCACGTTTAACCAACAGTACCTTTGAATGCAACAAAGTTCCAAAACAGAAGCTGGTGCGGTGGAAAACAAGCGATGCGGTACTCCTGAGAACTTCGGGAGGCGATGCGACAACCCCGCTCGATGTAGCGGGCGTGTTGCGGTGACTCCGGTCTGTACGGGGAGGGATGCGATACCTTGTATGGATTCCGGTGCGGAGGTTCCAGGGTGAAAAATCTCGCAAAGGCACAATGTGTTGATCTTTGGGGCTGCGACGATCTCCGGGGCGACGATGTGCGGTCCAGCGGCAATTTTCCTCTCACAGCTCCTCAATGCGATGGCTCTGTGACGATATTCGCAGCGACGTGATGCGGTCCGCAAGCAAGCGGTGCGACGATCTCACCCAGTGACGACAGGCTTTGCGACGATGCTCGCAGAGATGGTAATCTTCCCCGCACCGGACTGGTGCGTCCTGCAAATGAAGGATGAGATGACTCTGGCAGCGGCAACAGGCACTGCGACAAACTCAGCCTTCGTAGCGGCGGGAATTTTCTCGCACTGACGGGATGTGCTCCGCAAGCGAGCGATGCGACAAAACTTGCAGAAAGTTATTAAGTTATTAGGCCTGGCCAGTGAGGACACTGACCAGGTGGACATGGCAGTTCACAGACTGCACACAGGCATTGCGGTGGCATGCCTGAGACACCATTTTAGGGCTACTCATGTGGGTGGCACAATCAGTGCTGCAGGCCCACTAGTAGCATTTGAATCACCACCTCTGACAGACTCAGTGCACTTTACTTGGGACATCTTGGTAATAAAAATATGCCAATCATGGATAAGCAATCACAATAACAATGTATACAGAGAGCATATGCACTTTAGCACTGAACAGCAGTGGTAAAGTGCCCAGAGCCCTTTTGCCAACAACCACGGGTCAGAAAAAACAAAGGAGGAAGAAGCAAAAAGTTTGGGGATAAGCCTGCAAAAATGGCCATTTCCAACACAACCCCCTTCCAGCCTAAAGCCAGGGTAGACCAAACGATACCTCAATGGGATTCCCTGCTTAAGGTGATTGAACAAGGAAACGATACCAAACAGCAGGGCACTATTCCTGTTCTAAGCCGTCCTGAACCCGGTTGGATCACTCTATCCATACTCTCAGAGTCCACCATGCCAACCCATGTGGAACCCTTCTCCTCACCTGTGGACACCACCTGAGCAGCACCTAACCTTACCTTGCTCACAGGTGTGTCCCAACAAACAGACAGCAAGCCACAGTGGCCACCGACAGTGGTCAGGGATGAGACCCAGGCCTTATGCTTCTCAGGGTTCTCATACCCTTGTGCCGTCAGAGGTTGGGGGGCAGTAGCCCCAGGTGCTCAGCACCCTTTTTCCACTCTCCCTCCCGTCAGGTCAGGTCTGACATCCTGGCACTGACCCACCAATCCCGGCCCTGTATCCGGCGCCTGGACAGGAGGCTGGGGTGTGCTTCCCCACACCCGGTCCTCCTCTTTGTTGGGGCTCTGTACCCTCCCACCTGGAGCGGTACCCCCTTCTGGAATAGTCAGGGCACCTGGGCAGGTGTCCAGCACCATTCACCCACCAGTTCAGGGGTTCTATCCTGCAACTGGGATTCCAGGTCAGTGGGGACACCCCGGACCTGGCCCTCGAACCCAGGCTCCAAAGCCTCCAGGCCAGGCAACACCTGAACCTGGCTTCCCCACCCAGGGACCAATCCCTGCGGTGGAACCCTTGCCCGACGCACTAGGACTTCATTCACAGATGTGCCCACACTGGTAGACAGTACCCACCTGGCCAACACAACGGTGTGGCCCAGTTCACCCCCAGGGTGAGACTCCTACCCCCCTTCTAGGGGCAACCCTGTCCACCAGGACAACCAACCACAGGGGTCACTGACAGCTGTCAGTGATGAGAGTCAGGCAGCATGCCTGTCAATCCTCTCTAACCTCTGTGGCGTCAGCGAGTGGGGGCAGTAGCCCCAGGTGCCTGGCACCTTGCTTCCACTCTCCCTCTTGCCTAGTCAGGTAGGGCATCCTGACACTGGCCCGCCAGCCCAGGGCCTGTACCCTCAACTTGACCAGAGGCCACGTGCGAGACTCTCCTCCCCCTACCTCTCCTTCTGGGGTCCTGCCCTCTCCTCTCAGGAGAGTCACCCTCAGAACACAACTCTCCTACCAGTTCAGGACCTCTCTCCAGCAATTGGTCTCTCAACCTATGGTCTAAACCCTCGGGTTGCACCGGGGTTAGAGGCGAGGACTCCCTCCCTCTGCACCCCCTTCCAGAGCACTGCACCCTCCCTACTGGAGGGGTACCACTGGAAGTCAAACTGGTCAGGACACTGGTTACAGATGTCCTTCCTTCCAGGTCAGGCAGATCCTGAACCTGGTCTCCAACCCAGGGAACAATACCTGCGTTTGTGCACTTGCCTGGCATGCCAGGACTTCATTGGGAGCACATATGCCCCCCCTGAGGGTGACACACAACTCAGGTGTCATGTGACAGTCTGCCTGGCGCAGCTCTCCTGACTCCTGTCCATCTGACAGTCTGGAAAGATCCCCCAGGACAGAAGTGAAGTCACCATGGTCAACCACCGGTGACTTAACCCTTCTGGCTGGCCCCTGACCCACTGGTTTTCCCACTGGGGACTCCTTCACCCTCTCAACCCTCAGTTTGGACTTCTGCACCCTCAAAACTGGAGTGGTACTGCCAGACACCACAACTGATGGAGGCCGGATTACTGGCACTTTCCGTTCACCAGACACTAGGAAATCCTCCTCAAATGGCCTAGTAGCACCCTCTAGGCCCCTAACCTGGTGTTCCCTTAAGGAACCCTCCAGGCCCTGAGACTGGGTTTCGGGCACCTTGGGACACGCAGTCCTACACTCACACCCTCTCCACGGAGACAGGATGTGAGCCCCTACACCCCTCCCACTACACTGGGACCTAACTGGGCTGCACTGAACCTCTTCCACCTCACAGGTCTGGAAGATATCTGAGCAACTCCTTTTGGGATCACTCCCCAATGCCTCTTCAGACTCTCTGGAATCCACCAAGAGGTCTGCCTCTAACGCAAGCTCTCTGGAATCAGAGAACTCCCACTCCACTGGATGTTGGCATAGCTCTGGAAAACAGGGACTTAAAATATGCTCTCCAACAAATGAATCACACAGCCCTCCATAGTTGTTAGCCAAGCTACCCTTTGCCTCACCCTCCAGTGCCTCACACAGGTACCCCACACCACTCTCCTGAGATTGGCAAGACAGTGTACTATTGTCTCTGTCACTCAACCCACACTCTTCTGGCTGGTCTTCAAACTCACACACCAAGGTTTCTACTTTTTTTTACCATGGGGGAACCCCTCTTTCTGCACCTCTCATCTAGAGTCAGTAGAGTGTCCCTCCCACCACTGGGAATATGATCTCCTGTGTCAGTCCCCTAGTCTACTTCAGGGACACTGCACACCACTGGAGCTATCTCATAAACCTGAACCCCTTGGTGTATGTCAACCCCCTCCCTCAAGTCAGGCGCCACATCTCTGGGTGTTTGTACCTTTCTCTCAGCACTGGAAACTATAATGTTGCTGCCACCATCTGAGCTGGACTCCACCTCCAACTCAGCAAACCTCACCTCTTGAGCTACACATTTTTCTTCTTTCTGGGCTAAGGCGCACCGGATCTCAGCCTCCTTGACTTCCCGGTTTAATTCTCTGTACCTCCGCTCAGCAGCAAGGAGCCACTCATCTTTCTCTCCCTCATTGTCAGAGAAGTCCTCCTCCTCAGAATCATCTGTTGGTGTTGCTTCCCAAATTCTGACCTCATGTGAATACAGGCATGCCTCAAGATCCCTCCTTGTGAAACCTTTTTCCACAGGCAGCCCCCTCTCTTCGCAAAAGGCTTTTATCTCTTCACTGTGTAGATATACAGTTGGAAAAAGTTGACTTCCATTTTGGCAAGACTTTGCAGGTGCAACACTTGCCAGAGTCTCACTATCCCAAAATTATTTCCAGGAGGACACCAGGAAACAAAACAAACAGTATGTGGCTGCGTAGTGGTCTGCACTCACTAGTGATGTACACCAGTCACTGTGGGTCTAGTACAAATACAAGTTCAAAATCCCACCGCTGACCAACAATGTTAGAACTGGGGGTCTCTAGTTGGCAGAGGTAGGTACCACTGTCCAAATAGGGACCCTTGCTTCTAGTCAGAGGTAGGAGGAAACACTCTTAGATAACCTCTGCTCGCCCTCTGGATAGCTTGGCATGAGCAGTCAAGGCTTATCAAAGGCAATGTGGAAAGTATTTGCACCAACACTCACAGTAACACAGTGAAAACACCATCAACTGACTCCACATCAGTTTAGAAAAATAAAGGTATTTTAATTTAAACTACACAAAATGACAAAACATCCAACATACACAGTTCAAGAATGTGGTTTCAAATGAGTTCTTAAGGTTGCGTTAAAATAATCCACAGTTGCGTGAAAAGTTCACAGTTGCGTCACGTTTAGCCAACAATACCTTTAAATGTGACAAAGTTCTGAAACAGAAGCTGGTGTGGTGGAAAACAAGCGATGCGTCACTCCTGAGACCTTGGAGAGGCGATGCGACAACAAGGCTCAATGTAGTGGGCGTGTTGCAGTGACGCCGGTCTGTACGGGGAGGGATGCGATACCTTGTATGGATTCAGGTGCGGAGGTTCCATAGTGATGAAGCTTGCAAAGGCACGATGCGATGATCTTTGGGGCTGCGACAATCTCCGGGGCGACGATGCGCGATCCAGCGGCGATCTTTCTCTCACAGCTCCTCGATGCGATGGCTCTGCGATGATGTTTGCAGCGAAGTGATGCAGTCCGCAAGCAAGCGTTGCGACGATCTCACCCAGTGACGACAGGCTCTGCGATGATGCTCGCAGCAATGGTAATCTTCCCGCACCGGACTGGTGCGTCCCGCAAACGAAGGATGCGATGACTCTGGCAGCGTCAACAGGTGCTGCGACAATCTCTACCTTCGTAGCGGCGGGAATTTCCTCGCACTGTTGGGGATGCGCTCCTCAAAAGAGCGTTGCGACAAAACTTGCAGAAAGTCTTTAAAATCTTGGTTTCCAGCTTCCCAACACAGGTACAACTTCCAGAGGCACCACAACTGGCCCATGCACTCTAGGAAGGACATAACTCTCTCAGCAGAGTTCAGGGAAGCTGTCCTTTTGTTCCTGGGACTTCTTAACAGGGAGCCAGCTCTTCTCAGGCCCTTGGAGATTCCGTAAATCAAGGGCACACAGCACCAAAAGCAAAGTCCTTCCCCTCTCCTTGGCAGCAAAGCAACAGCAGGTCAGTCCAGCACAGCAACAGCAGGACAGTCTTCCTTCTTCAGTTTCAGCTTTCTTCTTGGCAGAGGTTCCTTCTTGATTCCAGGATGATCTAATTTTCTGTAGTCAGGGGTCCTGTACTTATACCCCTAAAAGTCTTTGATCCCTTTGTGCAGGAGGGCTCTGAACCCGGTCTGAGCCAGTTCTGGGTGTTCCTTGAGCACTTTGTTTTCCTGGCCTCCCCTTTTCTTTCGGAGAGAGGGGCAGGGTCGTCAGCCGCCCAGTAGGAGGTGGAGCCAGCATTGTGGAAGGCAGGCACAGCACTATTCAGGTCCAGGTGCTACCCCCTCCCACCACTTTAGATGCAGATGGAGCTATTCAGCACGGGGATGGCCCACTCAGACTCTGTGAGCCACCCAGCCCCTGTCACTCACAAAGCAGACAGCCAATTCACAAACAGGCCAAGGCAGGCAGAAAGGTCAGACAAGAGAACAGCAACTTTCTAAAAGTGCTGTTCTCAAACACAGGATTTAAAAACAACCTTTCCTAAAAGATGTGGTATTAATTTCTGAGTTCAGGGATACCAGACTTTTATGTCCTATCTTGCTCCTATGGGAAGATATGCTGGTAGCCACTGTAGCCAGCATCCCTCATGATAGCCTATGGGGCAAGATAGCCTTACAATAGTAAAAAACGAAAATGGCTGTAATTCACTACCAGAGCATGTCACCTGCACAAGTACATGCTCTACCTTTCACATACACTGCACCCTGCCCAAGGGGGTACCTTGGGCCTTCCATAGGGGGGACCAATGTGTACAGAAAGGGAAGGGTTAGGCTTGGCCAGTGGGGACACTGACCAGGGGGACATGGCAGTTCACAGACTGCACACAGGCACTGCGGTGGCAGGCCTGAGATACCATTTTAGGGCTACTCATGTGGGTGGCACAATCAGTGCTGCAGGCCCACTAGTGGCATTTGTTATCACCAGCCCTGGCAATTTACTAAGGACTTCTTGGTGGCACAAATATGCCAATCATGGATAACCATTCATAATAACAATTCACACAGAGAGCATATGCACTTTAGCACTTATCAGCAGTGGTACAGTGCTCAGAGTCCTATTGCCAAAAACCACAGGTCAGGAAAAATTGTTGCAGATGAATTTAGGACCCTAGTGTCATTTTCCCGATTCATGCCCATATATAGGTATAAATCATCCTATCCTTTTATAGGCATAGAAATCATAACCATATTTAGACTTAGCCTATGCAGTCCAAATACGGCAGGTCTACTTCCACTAGTTCAGAAAATCCGCAACGATTTCATGGAAAAACCCGCCTTCAGCAGTCAGGGACTCCCCCTTGCTTGAATATTGATTTATCCAAGAACTCATGGAGTTTTCAAAGAACTAAGTCTTTGATGACTTTATTATGTCCAACCTTACATCAAACTCAGCACCTTTAAGGTGTAAATGTGCCCACACTTGCCCAGGCAAACACACAGTGGTTTGGATCAGTTCGACTATCTACTTGCCCGACACATTTCGCTGCAGCAAGTGCCGAAGGAAGCCGACCCTCCAGCAGATGCACTGAGAGAGACACTGTTTTTTCTCCTGCCGAGAAATCCAGCTCCAGTGTTTCCAGGCTACCCGTGCAGGTTGCCGGGAAATCGAGTCCTGAGAGAGAGATACCAGGCCTCCTTCATTCTGAAACCAAGGTACGGAGCTGATTAGACCCTTAGAGAATTCTTGGCTAGATTCTTGGCAAAGAATACTAAAACTAAACTACACCGCACTTACTTCTTCCCTTGTACTAGACCTAGGTTAGGTTCACCGGGGTAGGCGTATTTTAGAAGCACCAGTTGAGTACTTTTAGTCATTATTTATTAATGTATGTATTTTATGTTATTTTATATGGCTTTTACAGTATTATTTTATAATACTCTTCGTATTGTACACATTTTACTTTGCTACCAGTATTACGAATGTAGCAGTTCATTTCCTCTGCATGAGAAAGAAGACTGTTCAATAAATACTTTTATTGAAAATGCCTGTCTCTCTATTTCTCTGCAACTCTGGTGAAACGAAGCATGCACGATTGACTAGGTGAAATAGCTATCTATTGTTTCTGTGACTCTAGAGAGACATTTCTTAATCTTGGGACACAAAGTTGTCATGATTATGCGGTTGTCAGAAACTAATCCCTTCTTGTGAATTCGAGAAAGTTTCTAGTGACCTCTGAGCTAGCTGGCACTCACAATTAAGTCTAATATATTCAATAGAGACCTAGTAGACATAAGTCCTACGTCAAATCTTTAGTATATGTTATTCCAATGCGCAGGGCCTATTGGGAATATAGGAACTACACTACAAAACAAGGGAGGAAAAAGTTTGGGGATGACCCTTCAAAATGGGTCATTTCCAACACTACCACACTAAAGTCCAGTTCTGGAAACCATATTCCTAGGACCTGAAAGGAGGTTTTCGCCATAAGCTCTTGCTTCTTTGTCTCTTTCTCACTCTTGCTCAAATTTAAATTCATGTCCAGAAAACAGGTGACATGCCCACCACCTGCAACAAATAGCACAAACTAAGCCCTCTAAGGGTCAGTTGCAAATATTCCTATACCTTTTGAAGTTTTAATAGAGGTAAATTGTGTTACACTTCATCAGTGGCTGCTGGTAGGTCAGCAAATTTCGGGACGCTGGTTGAGTCTCATCTATGGCTATTAGTAGATCTTTGTTGGTTTTAGGTACAACTAGATCATCTGTTGTCTCCAATGACTGATACTGATTTGGCAGACTCTCCTTAAATATTCTGTATATATGTATTTGACATTTCTATAGCGCAGACCCAGCCAAAACACGGCAAAGTGTCAAACACCAGCATAAGCTCAATAGGTGATTGGAGAGGAAGATAGGTTGTGGATGATTAATGGATTGTGATGTAGTGTTTATTAAATAGGTGAGTCTTCAATATGTCACTGAAAGGACAAGAAATGAACAGTCATGGTTTACTAAATTTAATTAAATTTAAATATTTGCGTGGGGTGTATTTCACACTTGCGCTAGTCAGATATATCAGATATTTTCTACACGTACTCAAGGTTCAGGATGTGGAATTATTGCAGCTAACTCTCTGCACATGATATGGTTCTGCTCTTCTGTAGCCTTGAAATGGGAGGGAACTGTAGTTAGGACCAGGCTGGCAGCGAGGGAGTTATTGAAATAAATATGCCATTCTATAATGGTGTTATACTCTACACAGAAGAAAACCTAGATTATTGATGTGTATTATCGTGTTTATTACTAAAGTAACATTATTGAATGCACAGGTCATGTCCATTACAAAAATGGTGCAGTAAGTGAGAGAATGGGCATGGCAAAAGAAATATGTATGGCCACATACATGATAGGTCAGCTCAAGGTTTATAAGATTGATGTCAAACTTTGCTAGCTGTCTCTGCTTCCACTGAGTGTTACATATTGTACACATTGTATGTATTAAATTCGTAAAGGTATTCCTCCTATGAATAGTCGTTATGTCTCATCAACCAGCTGAACTGTGAAATCCAGATAGGACTTCAGAATATCTACAGTGAATATGTATTAGAAAAATATAGGATGCTATTCATTTAATTGAAGATCACCTATTTTGTTGGTGATGCTGAAAGGCTGATTTGATTTCATTATTAAGTGGGTTGATGAGGACAATTTTTACATAGAAAAACACGTTGAAGAAAAATGGTCGTTGAGGGCTGCTGATGAAGTTTTCAAAAAGGTGAGTGATAGTATTTTGGCCACGTCCCTGCTTTGCAAGGCAAAGAAATTCATAATTTCACTGAGACCCAAGCTAGTGTTGTGAAGCATTGTCTGATCCATGTAACCGCACATGGTTGTCCAGAATGCCATATGACTTTACGGTGTACAATGCAGTGATAAGTATACAATTGGAAAATAAGAGGTATGTGTTGTTTAGAGTGATCCTTCCTAATAACTTTAAAATTCATGAGATAAAGTAATCATGGACGGATTTTAATTGCTTGTCAGATGCCACCGAGCCACACTTCCTGCTACATCTTGAACCTCTGTAATCCGATTGTTGTAATATAATATTTGTGGGAGAAAAAGGTACCCCAAATGTAGTCACCCAAATATTTGACTCATTCAATCCATTAACTCATTCAATCCACCCACACTTTACTGGATAGAAGACAATGTTAAACCTCAATTTCATGCGGCAATATTTGCCCCCATTAAGACATATCCCAAATCACCAAAATCAATTAAAAATCAATTAAAAATCAGTTCAAAAAGAAATAATTAAATTGAAGGGGACCAATCAGTGACTGAGTTCTAGAACAATTCAAATGTGAAGGGTTTTATAACAAGAATTCAAAATAAGCAGTACAGAGTAAATGCCATGAAGTCTCCCAGATGCAGAATTATACAGAGTATGAAGAGGTCAGAAAATATCCCCTTTGGGCAGCAGAACCAGGAAGTAATGATGCAGCATCCCTAGCTGACTATGAAAGTCTTCTTAAAACTGCGACTCACCCCCAAAATCGAGGGTTTTTATACACAATTCATACACAGATAATTAGAATGTTTTCAAAGTCATCATGATGCGAGCAAGTGTATCATTTCTTAAGCTAATCGGAACACAGGAAAAATAAACGTCATTACCTTAACACATAAGGTCTGTCCCATTTTCTTGAATAATTATTCAACACCGTCTATGCTAATGTCATCTGGAGATGTTCGAACAAATATTAAGCATTGACAATAAGAATTTCTTCAAATAAATAGATTAATTGAGGAAACAGAAAACATAGCCATATGCAACAAGATTACACCAGCCTGTTTCACATTTTGTGTAGGCTGCAGAAATCTTCAAGTTGCTGGCACAGAAACACCAGACTAAACATCATGCAAGTCCTCACCACAAGCAGACTCAACAACAGCAACATACTTTACACTGGAATCTCAAAGCAGCTCCTGCACAAACTCTACACTATTCAAAGCCAGTGGCGGCTCCTCCGCTATGGCAGCGGAGAGTTGCCCCACTACTTTCTCGCAGTACGAGAAGCAAAAACATAAAATAGTAATAACTTTTGGGTATTACCATTTTATGTTTCCTTTGTGTGCGGGCGGGTGGCTGGGGCTGCTCTGCTAATAGAGCAGGGCAGGGGAGGAGTGGTTTGCCCACTCCTAGGTGCACAATGACAGTTTGGTTGGCCCTCGCGGGCAGCCCAAACCAGCCATGCACACTTTTCCCTTCCCCATGCAGGCTGCATTACAGCCTGCATGGAGAACATGCCTACCCTTTTAGCCCCTGGCTGAGCACCATATTATGGCGCTCAGACCAATCACAACACTGCATTGCAGCATTGTGATTGGCATAGGGGAGGAAGCTTGGCTGCCTGCTTCGTGTTCCCACCCGATTTGGTGGCAAGAGAGCAGGAGCAGGGAGCACGAGGACCCTGCCTCAAGGTAATTTATTTTTATTATGCTCCCTCACACTTGACCCCCGTGTCCTGCCCGCGCCCCCCACCCACGAGCATGACTCATATTCAACCCTCTATGCCACTGCCCACATCTCACCTCACCTCAGAGAGCTCCACAGCCTCCCCATTCATAAACACAGAAAATTCAAACTCCTCACACACACCTACAAAGCCCTGCACATCACTGGAGCAGAATACCTTAACTGCCACCTACAATGTCACCAGCCTGTCAGACACCTAACACCTCACTCACATTTACCCCATGCATTCAAAAAGCAGAGCAGGAGGTCGCTCATTCTCCTACATCCCCCCAAACCAAGGAACCCCTCCCACAACATATCAGAGCCTCCTCCTCACTCTTTGATTTCCTCAAGAAGCTGAATACCTGGCTCTTTGAATAACTCTATGGGGACCACATGTGGACACACCAGCTCAAGTGCCTGAATACTGTTAAGGTGATTAGTGTGCCCTACAAATCAACATATAATATAATATAGCATAACATATCATGACATAACATATTATAACATAATCTCACTGCCTTGGCTTGGGATACTATGCCTAACTGCAAAAATGATATCTGCTCACAAGCTAATGTTATATGGTTCCCATGAATTTAGTAGGACTGTGTATTAGGTCAATAAAACTTCACAATTCAGAGTTTGATCCTACTCATATCATCCGTAAATGTTGGTACAGCTAGCTAACAGCACTGCATCTAAACCCCTAAACCGCCATTGTATTTGCAGTATTTTCAAGTCTTGTAAATAGTAGTAAGTTCTGAAGTTGGAGGGCACGATCACCAAGGAGAAGAGCGTAGGACGGCGCTCTTTCTGTCTGATAGACAAACAAATTCAGTCTAAAAGATTGGTTCTCTACAGTAAAATATATAAGATAGGTAGAACTGTAAATCATAAGGTATAAATGGTCTGCTATTTTGCCTGGAGGGTTTAGTATCCCACAAAAAAGACCCGAACATGGAAACCTGCATACATCGATGTGGTAAATTTGATTTCCACATGTTGTTCCTCATTTCACAGATTATTTTTAAAAGGATCCATATTGACCATATAGTAATACTTTGTTAGACCTGTCACTGTAAGTGTGGTTTCCCCCCAAACCTTTTGCCTTCAGCCTCCTATTTTTGCTGAAATTGTTTTTGTTGGCCAAAGGACTCTTTATATTTCCACTGCTAACTGGTGCTAAAGTGCTTGTGCTCACTCCCTTCAACATGGTAAAACTACTTCGCACCTAATTGGCATATTTAATTTTCTCCTAAGTCCCCAGTAAATTAGTGTACAACATACCCAGGATCTGTAAATTAAATGCTACCAGTGGGCCTGCAGCACGTATTGTGCCATTCACGTAAGGAGCCCCTTAAAACATGTCCCAGGTCTGCCATTGCAGCCTGAATGCAGTTTTAAACTTATCGTTCGACTTGGCGAAATAACCTACTTGTCAAGCCTTTAACTCCCCTTTTCTTACACGTAACTCTCCCGCAAGGTAGGCTCTAGATAGCCCATACAGCAGTGTGTATTGTGATTAAAAGGTTGGACTTGTACTTTTAGGTTTTACACGTCCTGGTAGTGACACACTCCTACATTTCATTTTCACTACTGTGTGTGTTCACTACTGTGAGGCCTATCTATCTCATAAGATAACATTGGGTTGTCTTACTATATTTAATAGGTGCTAACTTTTGATTGTGGAACAGGTAAAGATTTCATGGATGGAGAAATTATAATTTCAAATCCTCTTTCTTAGTAAAGTCAGATTTTAAGTTACAATTTTGATAATACCACTTTTAGAAAGTTGGCAATTTCCTTCCCTAACTATTCATGGGTCACATGGCTGGGTATTGTTACTAGGTGGACTTTGTGTATTCCATCCAGAAAGCCACACAATAGAGGGATTAGTTGGACCTGGATGGGCCACCACTGGCAGGATGGGGGTGGAGATTGACACAGCCCCACTAGCAACTGAATAGGCTGTGCTCTGTGTTCACACAAATGACTTGGCACCCCTGCATTGTTCATGCAGCCAGCTTGGTGCTAGGGTAGGGGAGGTAGGAATCTTCAAGCACTTCAAAGGAAATTCTCTAGAAACTTCTTCTACTTCAAAGAAGGCATCAGGTATGAAAATAGATCCTTTAGAACAACTCTTCAGTTCACTTTCTGGAACTGTGGAAGAACTCTCAGGGTACTGTCTGCTGCTGTGGCCTGCTGTGTACTCCATGAGAATACTTTGCTGAACCTGGAAGGCTGGTTTGCAGCCCGCAGCCTGCCTTGAACTCTCAGAGGCCTGCTCTGCTGTTTGAACCCTTTTCCACATCTTGAACCCTGGACTACCAGAGTGACTCCAAAGGTTAATTGGCTGGTTTCCTGATCTCAGTCTCAACGATAGGAAAGGCTTCAACCATCTTGAACGCGTACCTGGACCCACCCAGAGTAAGTGTTAACCCCCACCCCAAGTGGGGCCCCTCCAGTCCAGTTTCCTTGGTGGTGGTAAAGGTTCCCAGATAGTCAAAATCCAAAACTTGGGACTGTGAGAATTTGAGGACAAAAACTGCCCTGAGAACCGAGAAGAAACCAGGTCCAATTTGCTTGTCTATCTCCGCTAGGTGCATCGCCAGTCAGCATGACTGCACTGCAGCGCCGGCTGTGTTCTTTCCTGCAGCAGTAAATGCAGTTTAGTTTCCTTCGCCAAAGGGTTATTCAGACTTGTGGAAGTCTTGTCGCCTTTAGCCTCTAGCTTCGCCCCGCTGGAGATTTCCAACTTCCAGAAAAGAGACTAAGCTTGAACATGGAAATCTTAACTGCGACTTCATCCAGTGGCTAACAGACAACATCTTCTACTCAATCACCACTTGCAGCCTACCCTGCTGAACTTTAACTTCTCAGACAACGTTTTGCTGAAATGTCTTCTTCAGTCTGAAGGTAAGTGTCGACGAGCCTAAACCACTTTTTGTATCTGACTTGCGCTGCATCGCTGTCGCACATATTTTTGACTATCACTCGGTCTCGCGTGACTAGATATCTACATTTTGGGCTTTGATTTTTCAGGCGCAAGTTTTTATCTTATATTTTTTTAATTAATGACTCCTGTTCTGCTGACTGGATTTTTGTTTTTTGGGTGTCAAATAATCTATAACAACTTACTCCATGTTTCTAAATTGGGGTGGCATTTTTACTGTGTTGTGTTTTAACTTTATTCCGCGTTACCTCTAAGTAAAGCCTGACTGCTTGTGTGCCAAGCTACTTGAGGGTTAAGCACAGGTTCATTTGGTTACTTTTGTGGTTCAACCTGCCAGGGATTGTGGCTGTTGTTTCAGCAAGAATAACTCCTAACTCAACCAACATACCAGTTTCTCACATGCTTCAGCTGGACTTTCTGACACCATTGACAGCCGCGGCCGGCAGTGGGAGTACCTGCAGGGCGGTGACGTGGGGAGGGGGAGGGGCAGGGTGGGGGATAGTAATGTATGGATTACGGAGTTTTACAGGTAAGTAAACATTTAAATAAATAAAACGAATTTCGTTCCGCGCACTGCATCGCATTTGGGGATGCAGTGCACTCAACGAAATTCGTTTTATTTATTTAAATGTTTACTTCCCTGGAAATCCATACATGACTACCCCCCACCCTGCTCCTCCCCCTCCCCACGTCACCGCCCTACAGGTACTCCCACTGCCGGCCGCGGCTGACCCTTGATATCTCAAATACCTGTTGTACTACACATAGCCAAGTGTTCAGAGTGCAGACCTCCGATTCAAGCAAGTTTGATAACTCTTACATCTTCGTATAACGTGGTCTAAAAAAGTACATGAAACATTATCTTGCTGCTTTCATAAATTTTAATATAGTTTCCACTGTCCTCTGCAACATTAGGCTTGTGTGCATGTATAAGGGTTAAGTCACAAGGTTGTAGGTCAGCCTCTCTCAGGTTGGTGCACTTTCCAGTTTATAGATAATGCAAATGTGTAATTGATTAATATAGAATACAATTATGTAGGCCGTGACTTCCGTTGCAATGCACACGGCCAATCTCAGGTAAAATGGTGTCACAAAGAGTGGGGATCACAGGGTTAGATGCAAATCTGATAATGCAGCTGGAATGTGCTTTCCTTGCTGCCATTAGATACACATCTCTTAATTTTAGATTCATGTACAAAGTGTATCCTTCAAAAATGCCTTATGCAGGTGACCCTCGGGTTTCTTTACTTTCAGTGCATTCTCTTTTAATAACCTCTGAATATTTATCACACAGTGTAGGAACATGAACTCCCATATTGATTGTGTTTCTGACACTGTTAAAGTAGTACTAATTTGTCTATATCAGAATCATTGATAATGCATCAAAATTATGCTTTGTTTTATTTAGTCAACATCATGGGGTGAGAAAAATTGCTACATTTACTTGAAATTCACATTTGTGCACCAAGTTTACAATTTTTTGTGTTTTCAATACAGGAATCATGTACACAAAATGTTCGAATTTGCATCATAGAATATTTCAACCATCTGCTTTTGAAAAACTGGACATGACAATAATAAATGTTTCTTTTCCTGAAACTGATTTAGGAAAAGCACCACAACAGAGGTTCTGCGGTTTTATATCTACAAAGATATTTTGCAAACGACATATAACTGACATTTGCTGTTGCATAACGTTTTACAAGATTTTGAATCTGTCAATCAGCCTGATTATGATATATGTGTAATGCTCACTGCTGGTATTCCTCTTTCAGTTTTTGAGACAATGATGGTCACAAGTGTTCTGGGCGCTCATTAGAAGTAACCCTGGGCATAGGACTACGATATGCTTGCGTAGTTTGCGCAACTACACGCTACGCGAATTGCACATAGCATAGTGCAAAAACACGTAGCATAGCGTAGCGGGCATTTTTTGTTGCATCATCAATTTGGCGTCTGCGAGCGAGCAAAATGACATCCCTGCGAGACTTTTTCCTCATTCGCGATCAGCAACATCAAGTTGCCGATTGTGAGCGTCGAAAATAAACCTCCAGGCGAGATTTTCAACGTGGGGAGGTCAGGTCTCTCATTGCGAGGGGTCGCAAATGCACGCGATCGCTTGCGATGAGAAACTACCAGTCCGCGTTGAGAAAACTGCCGCTCGAGAACAAATCTACTCGAGTGGCAGAAAACGACTGCTTGCACTGTGCAAGATGCCATTTGCAATGATTGCACAGGGCGGAGAAGCATCCGGCACTGTGCAATCAGTGCGAACAGCATTTTCCCTACCGGACTACGCAGTTCGCGTAGCTTAGCGTAGCGCAAAGTGCACTTCACGTAGCTACGCGTAGCACAACTATGCGAACTACGCCCAGGGTTAATTAGAAGGCAACATCTGTGCACTAAATCTGACATGAAGTTCATAACCAAAGTCAATCCTACACTGTCCTCTTGCATATGTCGCCTTGAAAACCTCTTCTGAAAGGTATCAGCATTGACTGCTTGGTTGCCGCCTATATATTGAATCCCTGTACTTCTACTTCAGCAGGGCTTTCCCTCCTCTTTTCTGTCTGTCTCCACCACAAGTTTTTATCTATCATCTCTTGAGCCCCTGATAGATATTGTTTGCCTCTAGAATCTTAAAAGTTTTGATTGTGATAGGAGCTGCTGAGTATAGTCCAATGAAAAATAATGGACACCTTCCAAACAACCACAAACCACCTGAGGACAAGACCAAGATCAGTCAGTCGGCAGGATCTTTATTCTCAAATTTAAATTGATTCATGTGTGAGGTCACCTCTGTGCACGTATGTATGTAGATCAACTCTCCTTGCACAGAGGACAGAATGCATTCTTGCCAGATGCATCATGGGATGGTATTAAAGGTGATTTGTTTCAGACATCAGTCTGCTTCTGCTTGTATAAGACTGAATATTGTGAAACTTCAAATGGAATAAAGTTACCTTACAGCAAAAGGGCCAAGAACTTGATGGACTTTACTTTTAGATTACCTTTTATATTAACAGACTTCTTGTGTGTGCTCTGGTATCTACTACATTGTATAGCTTCTGACGAAATGCCTGGATTAGGTTGGGAAGCCCTGCTACCCTCCAGGCAAAAATAGTGAGGGTATTGTACAGGATTAGATTGTGTCTGTGGCCATCCAGGTCTGAAAGGAGATTGGAGAGGTTAGTAACAAAATTGGGTTATCCACTGTGAGTTCCAGAAGGGGAGGATACAATAACCTGAGATTGCTAAAAGGGAACCAATATGGCTTTCTGTCTTGTTACTTGGGCTAGTAATCAATCATGAGAAACAGATGAGTTGATCATGGGAAATGGAGGGAAGGCATAATTGACTCCTTGGGGCCAATCCTGGAGAAAAGCATCCATTTCGAGGGCTAATGGATCTGGTATCCAGCTGAAAAAATAGGGAAAATGAGAGTTGGGTTTGGAATCAATGAGATCTATATGGTGAGGACCCTATTTGTGACAAAGAATGTAAAGAATATTAGAATGTAGTCTACAGTCACTTGAATCATGCAAATGTCGGGAGTGACTATCTGCGATTGTATTGAGAACTCCTGAAAGGCATTCTGCTTGCACCGAGATTATGTGAGCAGGACAGAACCCCCAGAAACTTTTTACCAGTTCCACATAAGGTTTAGATTTTGTACCTCCAAGATGATTGATATATCTCACCGCTGAGAGATTGTTAACCTTGAGAAGAATAACAAATGTTACTTTGTTTTTGCAAAGTTTTGGATCACAAAGGAGCATGTAAACATCTCTAAACCATTTATGTGCATATTTGGCTCCCGAAAAGTCCATGTACCTCCAGCCCAGATCGGACCATACCAGGTGCTCTAACATGTCAGACTTGTGTCTGATTCTAAGACAAGATCGGAGGCCGAAGCATAAATTGTTATGCAGCCCCAGGCATAGAAATGGTTGATTCACCATTGAAGTTCCATCCGAGATTTAAGCTTGACTATCCAGAAACTCTCTTTCACAATCAATCAATCAGAGTACTTGTAAAGCACGCTACTTACCCGTGAGTGTCTCAAGGCGCTGAGGGGAGGGGGTGCTGCTACTCCTCGAAGAGAAAGGTCTTGAAGAGTCTTCTGAAGGCGAGTAGGTCTTGGGTCTGCCGTAGGTGGGTAGGGAGGGTGTTCCAGGTCTTGGCGGCGAGGTAGGAGAAGGATCTGCCACCGGAGGTTGCTCGTTGGATGCGGGGGACAGCGGCGAGGGCGAGGCTGGTGGAGCGGAGCTGGTGGGTCGGGTGTAGAAGCTGAGTCTGCTGTTCAGGTAGGCTGGTCCGGCGTTGTGGAGTGCATTGTGTGCGTGGGTGAGGAGCTTGAAGGTGATCCTCTTGTCGACAGGGACAGGGAGCCAGTGTAGGTCTCTCAGGTGGGGGGTGATGTGGCTGCGGCGGGGACGTTGACGATCAATCAGGCGGAGGCGTTTTGGATGGTTTGAAGTCGTTGTATGTGTTTGGCTGGGATTCCTGCGTAGAGTGCGTTGCCGTAGTCCAGTCTGCTGCTGATGAGGGCCTGTGTCACCGTTTTTCTTGGTTCGGTCGGGATCCACTTGTAGATCCTGCGGAGCATGCGGAGGGTGTTGTAGCAGGAGGAGGAGACAGCGTTGACCTGTTTAGACATGGAAAGGAAGGAGTCGAGGATGAATCCTAGGTTGCGTGCATGGTCGGTGGGTGTCGGTGCTGTTCCCAGTGTGGTCGGCCACCAGGAGTCGTCCCAGGCTTAGGGGGTGGGTCCGAGGATGAGTAACTCCGTCTTGTCTGAGTTTAGCTTCAGACGGCTGTTCCTCATCCAGTCTGTGACGGCCTTCAATGCCTCGTGGAGGTTGGTTTTGGTGGTGTGCGGGTCCCTGGTGAGAGAGAGGATGAACTGGGTGTTGTCAGCGTAGGAGATGATGTTGAGGTCGTGTTGGCGGGCCACTTGTGTGAGGGGGGCCATATAGACGTTGAACAGTATTGGGCTGAGGGATGAGCCCTGGGGGACGCCGCAGATGATGTTGGTGGCCTGGGATCTGAAGGGCGGGAGGTGGATGCTCTGGGTTCTGCCGGAGAGGAAGGACGTGGTCCAGTCAAAGGCCTTCTCTTGGATTACGGCTTCTAGGAGGCGTGTCTTTAGAGTGCGATGGCAGACCGTGTCGAAGGCGGCTGACAGGTCCAGGAGGAGGAGGGCTAATGTTTCGGCATTGTCTAGTTGGCACCTGATGTCTGTGGCGGCGATGAGGGCTGTCTCGGTGCTGTGGTGTCGTCTGAACCCGGACTGGGACGGGTCCAAGATGTTGTTGTCTTCCAGGTGGCGGGCCAGTTGCATGTTGACAACTGATTCTCACAATCCCCACCTCTTCAATGGGGCTTACTGGTATCAACTGCTGTAAACCTGATAGTATTCAGTTTAGGACCCCACAACGTGTCATGCAGGTTTAAAGATATTGGATCTTTGTCATTAGTTTTTAAAGGCTCTCAATTGTTCTTACCAGCGTTCTTTCACAGGCCAAATGGTAGAGCCTACATACATTTTCTGACCCACACAGGTATTGACATACACACAGAAATGAGTATTATATAATAAATGTATAGACTTTCTCAATATACACACTTGACAATTTGCATATAGAACAATGTGTGAGAATAGTCTTTGTTAAAGGGTTCTGAGTGCAATTGTCTGAAGTTTATGCATTAGAATTGTTTTTTCTCCAGCATATAAGTGTTAGCATTGCAGAAACAAAGTCCAACACAAGGGCCTTTCACTAACTATCTGGCACCCGAAATAGGAGATTTTTATCTCGATATCTTGCTGAAAGTGTATGTAATTCTTGTTCATTGGGATCATATAATTGTAATTAGGATATGTCCACATACATATGTATAAGCCTTTTTCAATACATGACAAGCATAATTTATGCTTTTATCGCAAGCAATTTGCACACCTTCTGCATATGACTGTGGCATGCCACGTTTGATTCCATTAGTGACGTTTAATTTTGACAAGTCTATTTGCGCTGAATGCAAATTATAATAAAAAATTATTCATTTATGTTTATTTTAATTAATGTATAAGACCACGGTTACCATTGACCAGCATTTTAAAAAAAAACATGTTCTGACTTAATTTGATGCTGTGTTTACATTTGAACACATTAATTACATAAAGGGGCACAAAGAGTTACTAATGAAACCAGAAGTAGATCTAACAAGGTAGGAGCAGTGTGCTCTAGTTGTTTTAATCACAGGTGTTTTTTATGAACCCTTTATAAAGCACTGTGTAGCATGAATGCGGTGTTCACAGACCCATATTCTATATTCCGCAATCGGGCACCATACCGGTAAGAGTTTGGCATCTGGCATGTACAAGATAGTATGTGGATGGTACTGTAAGGAGTGTATTACTCATTTCACGGAGATGATGTGTATTGTGATTTTGGGCATGAAAGGTGTGTATTAGTTGTGCTTGAAGTAACTAGAATACATGGTTGAATGTCATTTGTGTAAAGTGAACATATTGTTGTACGTGTTTAATGGTGCCCATGCTGACTCACTGGAAACCTTCCACACCTGCATGTTGGAAATTACACTCTGGCTAAATCAGAACTCACTACAATTCAATAGTGACAAGACTGAAATAATGCACTGCACAGTAGGTAGAATCACCAGAAGCCTACCCACTGATTTCTGGCCCCTGGAGATAGAGGAAGCACTAACCCCAGTGAAATCGGTATGGAACCTCGGAGTCACTTTTAATGACAGCCTAAGTTTAGAGACCAATGTTAAAAAGCAGGTGAGTAGCTGCTTCGCTTTAATGCGAGGACTGCGAAAGCTGCTACCCCCTTTACCAACACAGGTTAGAGCCACTATAGTCAGGAGCACCATTTTCAGCCGCCTGGACTACTGCAATGCCTTATTACTGGAATACCCTGCCTGCCTGATTTCCAGACTTCAGAGTATCCAGGCGGCTGCAGAACAATTAGCACTCTCTCGAGGGCAAAGATCCTCTACTACCCTCGCTCTGGCGGACTTACATTGGCTGCCTGTACACCAGAGGATCTGTTTTGAATCCCTATGCATTGTCTTTAAGGCAGTGCATGGCTTGGGCCCCCGACCTCTTCAAAACAAATTTAAATGGTATGAACCTACTCGGTCTCTTCGATCCTCCTCTTCTAATCTCATAAGTATACCCAGGATCAAGAAAGTCACCTATGGTGGCAGAGCCTTTAGCATAGCAGCAGCTCATCTGTGGAACAGTTTACCTATTGACATCAGAAAAACAGATGAACTGATGGCCTTTCGGAAAAAGGTGAAAACATGTCTCTTCCCTAAAAGCTAATTACCGAGAAGCTAATGCTATCCTTCTACCCCTGATGCACAGCGTTTTTCAGGTACATGTACACAGCGCCAGGATGCCCGTAGGGTTGCAGAGCGCTTTACAAATACCATTAAAAAAAAATACATTTCAAAACAGCTGTGATACAAAGTGACATGAGATGACTCCTAGGCCCATTCTTTGGGCACGCCCGGATTTAGCCAGTGTCTGGCAATCAGCACATGCCCTATTAGCTACAGTTACACTCAAGCTATGGGAAGCTACAGCGCTGGGTATTATTCCAAGGAGTAAAAGTTTCAAGGTGCGGATAAGCTTTGCTAATGTAGCTATTTTTTTAGCCAAGCGCATACCAACTATGCGTTGGCATGCACAACAGCCCCCAACCTTTCTATAATGGTGTTGAGCTTTGCTCCGTTGGGTGAAGCAGAAAGTACGGCGTTGCATTGTGAGGAAGCCCGAGGAATAAGACACTGTCTCATTGCAGCAGCCTGGGACACCATGCTAATACAATTCAAAGAGCATATAGCAGAGTACCCCTCTGTCATCTCACATCAGTCTACTACATGTGTGTCCTCCTCTGATAGAGAATAACAAGACACATGGTAGATCTAGGACAATGTTAGGCTCTGGCCTCACACTACTTATGCAGGCCCCCTAACAAGCACCCCCTCAATTCCTTACTTTGACTAATTATGTTTTCCATTCGTATATTCCTCTTTCCTGCACCCCTTCTAAGTTGGACTTCCACAAGATGAACTCAACTAGTTAAAACCAAATGTTATATTTTTTTAAGTTTAAGATGCTGAATCAATCTCTCATAATGTATGTAGTGCAAAAAAGGTTGTTACGTTATAATGGTATACAGTCATAATATCAAATAAAAATATCGATTGGCCAAAATATTGAGTTAAAAATATAGAATGGACACAATATCGAATGGACAGAATATAGACTACAAAAATATCGAATAGAATAGCAAAATATCGAATAGAATAGCATTAATATCAATCCAAAATGTAGAATGGACAAAATATCGAATGGACAGAATATAGACAACAAAAATATCGAATTTGAGGTAAGTTAATATGAATTTTTTAAAGTGTTTTTATGTTACTATATCTGTGAAAAGTGTATATTTATTTTATAATTCAATTTAACTAATTAATTTAATTGTATTTAATTTTTGCGTAATATAATTCTGTAGCGGGTTGTGGGTTTATAGGGGAATAGGGTGGGAAGTAATTTGAATATAATTAATTAAATATGTTAATTTATGTATTGGTATTTATGTTGAATTAATTGGTAATTAAATAATAATTGGTAATAATTAAAATATAATTGGTAATTAATGTTAATTAATTGATTAAGTGATAATTATGTTAATTAAATTAATGCATTTTCTGCAGCAGGTTGTGGGTTTATAGGGGAATAGGGTGAGAAGTAATTTAAACATAATTAATTAAATATGTTAATTTATTTATTGGTATTTATTTTGAATTCATTGTTAATCAATTATTAGTTGGTAATTAATTAAAATATAATTGGTTAATAGTTTTAATTAATTGATTAATTGATAATTATGTTAATGTTATTAATTTCTTTTCAGTAGTGGGTTGTGCGTTTATAGGGGAATAGTGTGTGAAGTAATTGAATTATAAATAATTACATTTTTAAATGTATTTATTGCTTATTTTTGTTGTAATATTTAAATTTATATTAATTGTTAATTAATTTAGTGTTAATTGGTAAATTATTTGTATTAGTAGGTATTTTTTTTAATATTTAAATTTTATTTGTATTTTTAATTAATTAATTTATTATATAAAATTGTTAATTATTTTATAATATTTATAATTGGTATTAATATTTAATTTAATTTAATTCATACATGAAGTATTTACTTTCCCTACTGTTGCACTCACTGGAGTGGGAATAGTAATTTTTACCTCAACGCTATCCAACGCTTTCCCTACTGTTACGCTCTCTGGAGTGGGAATAGTAATTTGTACCTGTACGCAATCCAACGCTTTCCCTACTGTTGCACTCTCTGGGGTGGGAATAGGGATTTTTACCCTCCTGCTATCCAACGCTTTCCCTACTTTTGCACTCACTGGAGTGGTAATAGTAATTTTTACCCCTACGCTATCCAACGCTTTCCCTACTGTTGCACTCTCTGGAGTGGGAATAGCAATTTTTACCCCTAATCTATCCAACGCTTTCCCTACTGTTGCACTCTCTGGAGTGGGAATAGAAATTTTTACTCTCCCGCTATCCAATGTTTTCCCTACTGTTGCACTCATTGGAGTGGGAATAGTAATTTTTACCCTCTCGCTATCCAACGCTTCCCCTACTGTTGCACTCACTGGAGTGGGAATAGTAATTTTCACCCCTACGCTATCCAACGCTTTCCCTACTGTTGCACTCTCTGGAGTTGGAATAGTAATTTTTTTCCTCCCGCTATCCAATGCTTTCCCTACTGTTGAACTCACTGGAGTGGGAATAGTACATTTTATGCCTACGCTATCCAACGCTTTCTCTACTGTTGCACTCTCTGGAGTGGAAATAGTCATTTTTACCCCTACGCTATCCAATGCTTTCCCTACTGTTGCACTCACTGGAGTGGGAATAGTAATTTTTAATCTCCTGTTATCCAACGCTTTCCCTACGGTTGCACTTAATGGAGTGGGAATAGTAATTTTTACCCCTACGATATCCAATTCTTTCCCTACTGTTGCACTCTCTTCAGTGGGAATAGTAATTTTTACCTTTACGCTACCCAATGCTTTCCCTACTGTTGCACTCACTGGAGTGGTAATAGTAAATTTAACCCTCTCGCTATCCTACGTTGAAAATATTGTATATGTTTTGTTAATAATAGGTATATATATGTATTAAAATTATTCATTTTTTTAAGTTACATTAATTATTTATTAATTTTAAGTTTTTTTAAGTATGTTTAAATTAATTATATTTATAATTATAATAATTTTATAAATCATTGAAGTTCATTTAACATTAATAACTTTTTATTGCTTTTTAATGAAGCAATAATATTTAAATTATGTCAAATAATGTATATAACTGATTGCTGAACTTCTGTTACAAGATATGTTTTTTGCACGTCTGCACTAGCACTTTTATAAGTCTGTTTACCCTGTTCATGAGTAGAATGGGAGGGTTTTACTTTGATTCATAGTATTTAAGGGTGAGTTTTTCCTGACACGTCATGTGATCAAGACCGGGGCAACCCGGTCGAAACGCGTCATGTTGTGAAAGGCTGATTAAAAGCACTTAAAATTCGAAAACCTGTGTGTTGGTCCGTTCCTGGGGAAGGAGTTCGCTTTTTCTGCTGCAGGAGTTGTTTATATATATATATATATATATATATATATATATATATATATATATATATATATATATATATATATATATCTGTATTAAAATTATTCATTTTTTAAGTTACATTAATTATTTATTATTTTAAGTTTATTTAAGTATTTTAAGTATGTTTAAATTAATTATATTTATCATTATATTAATTTTAAATTACTTTTAAGACATTTAAAAAATTCGATATTTTGACTGTCTATAGTTTTTTACAACAATATTTTGGAGTCGATATTTTTGCACTTGCCTCTTTGAAGATAGGAATTCGATATTCTGGCATTCTATATTTTCTCCACGATATTTTGGCAGGTCGATATTTTGCTCCTCGACATTCTGTCAGTGATCCCGTTATAATACTGCATTTGATATTTTTTTAAACCCTAATAAGAATAATTGAACTATCACAGAATGTAGATGAATTGTCCAGTTCCATGATACAGAAAAGTTATTATTTATAATGTTTATAATAGCAGAGAAAACACCCAAAAAATGGCAGTTGAAGGGTAACATAAATATCTTCACTAAGCAAAAGCTAATTAAACATCCCTGAAGGAAGGAGACAATGTTTGAAGTCAGGGAAGCTAAGGGAGAGAGGAGTGGTATGAAGCTAGAGGCTGTGCCCCCAGACGGAGACGGTAAGCACGACATTGAAAGATTGACCGGAGTAACGGGCAGGCAGTCGGAGCTGAGCCCGTAGCTAGAAGCATATGAAAAATACCGTTGGGGTCTAAATATAGCCGCAGGGAAAATAAAAACCCAGTATGGCCGTAACTGAGGGAGATGCACCCAATGGTTGGGCCGGACCAAAAGAAGGCAGATTTGAGGATGAGTAGTCACTCGCACACTAACCACTCATGTTCAGTAAAGCGAAAGCACGCTGGAACATATATTCATTATGAGTAATTTCCAAATTGAAGCCAAAGAGAAATGATCTTGACTATGAGCAGCAAGAAACAAGCATTTGCAATGCAATAGGTCTCGCATTTGCTAGAGTTAGAGCTCTTGGCATTGTAAATGGTAATGTCTTTTAGCCCTGTGTATTT
Organism: Lissotriton vulgaris; assembly: GCF_964263255.1. NCBI lineage: Eukaryota > Metazoa > Chordata > Amphibia > Caudata > Salamandridae > Lissotriton > Lissotriton vulgaris. Next base: position 501,926,022 of record NC_141685.1, read on the forward strand.
GTTTGGATTGTTGTGGATGTATGTGGTTTAGAGTGGAATTATGTGGTTTGGATTGGATTTGTTATTTGTGGAATTGTGTGGGTTGGTATTGTGTGGTGTGTAGTGGATTTGTGTAGTGGAATTATGTGGCATGATGAATAGATAGGGGTGAGAATTGCAGGAAATAGAAAGGTAGATAGAGAGGGATAGTTAGTGTGCGCAAGAAGTGGTGAATGAACTCCAGACAGGAGCAGAAAGAGCGTGTGAGAAAGACTTAAAGAAGGCGACAACAGGGCACAGACATATAAAGTGGGAGCATTTGTGTACGCAGAAGATACCCGTAGAAGAGGAGGAGAGCATGGGTTTGAGTGTCTGAAACCTTGAAAATGTACACGAAAGATGTTGTACCGAAAGAGCTGAAGTGAACCACATGAGAGCGGTAGGAAGAGTGCATGAGAGATAGGGATGAGAGATCGTCGAGAAACAGAGGGAGTTAGATAGATAGGGGCGAGGGGTCCCAGGGGAGGGAGAGGTGTGAGGTGACTAGTGCACAATGCGAGGAGGTACCCAAGGTAGCATGCATGAGCAGGTGTTATAGAGAGGAGATTTGGAGTGTGAGGGAGGGACGAAAGGGGGCAGAGGGATTGCAAGATGAAAATGGGTAGTGAGAGTGTGAGGGAGAGATGAGAGGGGTAGTGGGTGTATTGTGGAGAGATAACAGAGTTGGTGGAAGTATGAGGGAGCTATGGGTTGCAATGGAATTGCGTGGCTTGGAGCTGTGTAGTGGAAATATGAGGCATGGTGTGTTGTAGAATTGTGTGGATAATAATGAAATGGTATTAAAATGAAAAAGACACAGCGTGGTGTGCAGAGGTGGCGTAGGACAGAATGCTGGAAAAGCTATAACTTTTTGCCCACTTCCACATTTTGACCTGTCCTTGTTTTCTTACAGGGAACTCTGCAGCATGTCATTGCACTGTAGGTGTTCCATGCATAAAGATGAGTTGCTTGACAGTAGTGCCTAGGATCTCTCAGACTGGGAATTATCCAAAGTATACACTCACCCATAGTCAAGGTTGACTACAACCCATGTGGTGACTAGTGAGCGGTGTCAGTTGAATACTAATTGAGGAATACTGGTCTTTTTTTTACTCCCAGTGGAGAAGCAGTCTACTATCCCTCCTGTGTAAAACATGTGCAAATCCCCCAAAATAACTCTGCTCCTTGCTTTCCACTTGCAGGAAGTGTGTGTTTTTATGTCTGTGCTTAGTGTGTGTAGGATCAGAAATACTAGTGCTAATGAATTGTTCCCAAGGAAGATACATCATGTTGGGTTTGCACAAAATGGTAATTCTCCACCAGAACATAATTTTCCCCACGTGGAAGTGTTAGTAAACAAGCCCTTTGTTCCTGACAATTTACTTTCTAGTGGACTGACGGGCTGACACAAACTTCTCGTATAAACCATTTCCCTTCCATTGAACCTGAAACTCCTCCTTCACCCCTCTCTGTAAAGTCCACAGATTTCCCTGTCACCCATGGGAAGTAGGTTGAGCATACCTTTACCAATTGCACAAAATACCTTCACTAGTTGAAACCCGCTTCTTCTCTGACTGCTGACCCAAAGGACTAGAAAGAGGTGGGCCTGGTAGGCAACATGTCTATTTTTAAGACAGTTTATTGGACTCCTACCAGTGTCTCCAGAGTAAGAGAAGCACAACTACCAATCCCCATCAAGCCAGTAACTCGTAAGTCACCTGAACGTGGAGAACACTCTATGCATTAGTCCGGAAATGTATTTACTTTGTTCCTTATCCACTGGTCTTTCCCTTTGGAGACCAGATCCTAGACCCTGCCGCTGTGACCTGGGAGAAAGGAAGTCGTACTGTTTAGGACAAGAAGAAGAGAAGACTGGCAGCACAGGAAGAGCAAAACAAGGCCAGCCCAGCTACATGCAAGATACTGTGGAATTAACCTGTACAAAAGACAGGGGCTTTTATGCACCTTCAATACTAGTGTGGTCTCGAGTGCTTCAGGCTTACTGAAATGAATGCAATGTAATGCAGCTTTCAAACCTCTCCTTTAGCAACCTGTTGGTGCAGAGCATTACACTACTACCCTACTACCCCCTAGAGCGGCAGGGTTTTGCATTCATTTGTGACCACTGAATCAAGGCCAGGGAGAGGAAAGCCACAGATGCCAGCCGAGGATCCACTGTGGACGCAACTCACACACCTGGCATGCAGCACTGGTACTAGGTGGCCATTTCATGATAAAACGACTGGCCCTTCATCAACAATCTTCGGAGCAAGACCTTACCTTCTCTATTACCTGTTGGGGCATGTCTTTCCTTGTAGTCTTGCAATTATTAAACAACGGCACAAATTCTGCACATTGACCAAGCGGCACTCCCAGAAACCTGCACCTCACTGACATGCACCGGTCACACCATCGACTTGGGAACCCAAACCTAACCTTTGAGCAGAGCCTGGACACCACGGATTCAAAACAAAAGGCACTAACTATCAAGGCATACAGAGACCCCAGAGCCACCGAGCAAGGGCAGCTCCAAGCCACTACTCACAGGCAAGCGCACAAGACTGCGACGTTAATGAGCTTGTGCAGAAATTAAGCACTTGTATCCTGGTTTATTAAACGCCCCGTTATAAAGCATGCATGTAATGCACAACAAGCATTTGCAATGCAAAAGGACTCCCATTTACACGAGACCTATTGCATTGCAAATGGGAGGTGGAGGGAGAGGTACGGACAACAAGAGTGCGGGCCTGGGGTGGAGGAAAAGGCAAGGACAACGCTAGTGCCGGCGGGGGAGAGGGGGGAAAGCACAGACAACGGGAGTACGGGTGGGTTAAGGGGGAGAAGGCACAGACAACGGAAGGGAGGGGAGAGTAGAGACGGCAGTAGGAGAACCTCATTAAAGAAAATAGTGGTCACAGTCTAAATAACACCTACTGCGCAACACTCGTAATTAAAGGGGCCAGTAGCGATGGGAGCACTGGCGTAACGAAAAGTGAGGGGGCCTCCCTGCACGGTACTTAGGGGGGGCCCCCTCCGGGCTCAATCAGGAGCTCTCCCGGCCAGAGTTTAGTGCCGAGGGGGCCCCTTGGAGCTAGGGGCCCCCCGCACCGCTTGGGCTGCGGGGGCCTGTGTTACGCCCCTGCATGGGAGGATACAAATGACGACATGGTGGTCATAAGGTGGGACGAACAAGCCTATAAACAAATCCAAAGGCAGCATTTAGGAAGGACAAAGACACAAGCCAATGAAAAATATGAGTGGGGGACTGGGCGGGGCTTCTTCCACGTACTGAACCATCACAGATCATCCCCAGAGCAGCGCTTGTGCACTGGCTCAGCGCTCGACCTAAAAAGGACTGTTCACAATCAAGATAGGTATTGTAGGGATTGTGGGACCTGATTGGTTAAAATTAGGACTACAGTTTGTCTGCCATTGGCTTATTCTTTCTAAGCCTCATGGGACTCATAGTTTTTCTAAGGTTGCTGACTGCTGCTATTTAATTAAAGCAAGTTTAGAGAAGCATAATAGGAGCATCCGTGACTTGCTATAAAATGTAAGAACAGTATTTATGAACACTATTTCTGTTCTATGATAGGATGGTCTTTGAGTTCTCATTAAAAGCAAACATAAACCAGTACTTTAAAGGATCTCTAAATCCCAACAAACTTTTCAAACCATTGGGATTTTGACATGGGCCAACCTCATTTTTGCCCTGCCTAATTCTATTAGCAAATCATTTCCAGCACTGAGAAGACACAGTGTTCCTACTGCCCAGGCATCCTCGCTCAGCTTCTTGGACTGCTGTACTGTATTTTAGTGATTGATGATCATTATCAATGTTCTTCTGAAGCTATAGTTAAATTCCACTTTAATGGTACTTTGGCAACATTCAAGCCACATCCGTGATCAGTAGAAATAGGCCAGGAGGGGACTGTCAGAAATACAGACTGAATGAAACTGTCCTTTGGTTCTCATTCGTGCCTTCGATTGGATTGGTGCTGTTGATGTTGCACAGTGTTTATTTCCACCTCAGAGAAGAAGTGTACATCTGAGTCAGTGTAGGCACAAGACAACGTTCACCGGACTTTCCTCTGTGTGGTAATGTTTGGGAAGGTTTTTGGTGGTTTGGACCCTTTTAGGTGATATAGGCCAACTTCGAATAATTCTTGCTTCCTTCCGCCCGTACCTACCATTCAGTTGAAAAAGTGTACTTTTTACCAATGTGTTATTTATTGCATACCTCTAAACAAAACGCTCTAATTATTAAAAGATGTCCAGTCATTCTTTGGAACATTTTGTACTTTTGATTTGATCACTGCACCTTCCACAGATCCTGCTCTATTCACCATACACAAATTTACAATAAAAAGGTTCGCACGTTGTACCTGCCAACTAACACATTAAGCCCGGCTTTGCCTAGAAGCAATGTCAGGCTTTAAGGCAGAATCGACCGAGGCATTTTCACTTATTTCTAAGCACCGGATCTTTTCTTACTTCTTTTGTGCTATTTAATAACACACTGTAAACCAGTAGTACAACGTGTGCTACGCCTTCAGTATCACGAACGCCATGTTAGTTGTGGATTACATTTCTCAATCAATCCCTGTAGGAATGCCTGTTCCCTTCAGATTCAAGGCGCAAAGGCATCAACAAGTGTTAGCTAATTTATTCCTGTCAACGTATGACATCGTCACCTATATGTCGCATTTCCTCATAATATTTGAACACTTTAGACTGCTAGGCATTGTCAAGCGGTGTGGTTCTAAAGCTGTGCATTTTGTAGCTGACGGGTTATTACCTTACAGTTCGTATCCATTTCCGCTCTCTCCCTTCATGACATTTGCATCGTAAATTATTCTTTCTCTGTGCTCGTTGTATGGTTACTATTTTCGGCTGCTGCTGGGAATTTTCCAGCACTACCGTGGGTGATGGGTAGCTAATGTCAAGCTCTGAGTACCAGCACAAGTAGGTGGCGCGAGCTTTCACGCCTCAGCAGCGATGCTACACATTTAATGAGGCGCTCGTCCAGCAGTGCACGTCAGGACTGATGTACGTCTAATATGACAGCACCAGTACCAGTCAACAGGGCTGTCCTAATGAGATAGGTCCTAGCGCTTCACACTGTGTCTGCCCTACTTTTAACTGGACAGTTCATAAAATCATTAAAATTGCTGCTATAATTTTACTGGAACATTATAGCAATGCTTTGAAAAAGATTGCAATATCAGTGCTTAATATGTGAAGGAATGAGTGCCAGACGCCCACAGCTCAGCTCCGGCCGTACTATTTAAAATCGGCGCGCCAAATATCCAGGCTGCCCAGTGCTGAATTCACCTCTGGCCTCTTTAATCCACCAGCAGACATGGCTGGCCCTTTATCACTCCTGCGGGCTCTTGCTTTCGCCCTTTGTACTCTTCTGTCTTTCTCTTCCGATTTCTTTGTTTGTGTGTTATTACCTCTCTTGCTGGCAGTCAATATCTGGTGAGAAAACAAATGTGATAGTCCCCACCGGCTCAAATTAAGCACTGCAATAGTTTTAATAGGACATTAAAAGGACTTCTTTGAACACATTCAATAGGATGGTACCAGCACTTTTAATTTATATTTATTGTTGTATTATACTTACTAAGCTAGTACTGCTATATTAGTGTTCATATACACAGAAAAGAATATGACTACTGTTGCTCGAATAGGATTTTACCTTAACCCCTCCCACCCTGGTGACGGAACCGTTCCGTCACGCCCCTCGGGTGGGCTGTGCTGGTGACGGAACGGTTCCGTCACAGCCCGGTCGCCGCGCCTGCGCGGTGTTGATTTCGTGCCTGGGCGGAGCGTTCTACTGAGCAGGCGGGGCTGTGACGGAACCGTTCTGTCACAAGCACAGCTCACGCGAGGGGTGTGACAGAGCGGTTCCGTCACCAGCGTCGGAGCGCCGCAGGGCCCCCCCCACCCCTTAGCACTGCGGCGGAATAGCTGCCACAGCAAAAAGGTTAAATAAATGAAAAGACAAGAGGCGTTTGGCCAAACAGCAACAAGTTGGTTTCATTAACCGCAGGGGACAGGAGAGTATCGACAGAGGTGCACCTGACGAAAGTCTCAAAGTACAGAAGTTTAGGCCGCACATATATACATTTTGTGGGTACAATAAAACATTTTGACGTTGCTTGAAAGGTTCCATAGTCATAAATAACAATTTTGGTCATCTGATATGGGACTCAGATGGATCTCGCTCCAGGGAGAGCTAGTATGGGCCAGTGTGTATGTTTCAAGATGTTTAGAGTGGAGAGCGCATTTGCACCTCATGCAGTGTGCATGTTGTGTCCTGGTTGGCTGAATGTGTCAATCTACATGTGGCATCCAGCTTTGTGGTATTTTGAGGGCCAAATATGTTTTATTTGGGCCGAATTCCTCAGACATGTTTGCGATGAAACTGCTCCTCTGTGGGAATGATCAGGATTTTCTCTGGGTGTGCATTTGTCTTTGGGCTAAGCAAACCCACCTGTACCCTGTCACTCAATAACCAAGGGGTTGGGGTCGCAGAACCTGTCTGACCACGAATCTCTGACTCAGGGTTGATCACTTTGGGTGAGTCCGACAGCAATGATACAAGTTTGTTAGAACTCCAATGAATAATTTGACAGCCATTGATTTAATTTTTACCGACATTTTCAATATTGTGCATACAGTTGTCATAGTGTACATTGATATTGTTTCTACTGTTATCAATATTGTTATGTGTGAATGGATTATGAAATACTTTGGCATTACGTTTCATAGTATTGACACTGTTGTGGGGGCATTGGTTATGGCTTAAGTTGACATTGCATTTATTGGTATTGCCATAATCAGGCCTTCACACATCATGGTACACATTGACATTGTATTCACCCATCCCAACATTACTATACCTTGGTAGTTTGGTCCATCACTGCAACAGTGACATTCAGAAAAAGAAACATTTCCACACCCCAGAGACAGTGACCCCACTAGTTGAATTATCAAGTACTTTATCGTCCTCATATGTCATGACTATTATTTGAAAATATGTGTTTATTTGTACTACATGTTGCTCTTTTCCTAGCTATGTGCATACTACCTAATTTTAGGACTGCATTTTTACAACAGGGAACCCCCACTTGTAGGAAACCACACAACAGAAATACAACAATGAAAACTGGAATTAGTGACATGAATAGTTTGGACACCCATAGGGGGATCCAACAAAAGATACTGTGCAACCAGTCCTGTTTAGGGTCACCTCCCTTCTACTTTATGTCAGTTTGTAGATAATGAATTTCTCGGATGGCAAGATCTAGTGTCACATTGTCGTTGTCGTTTCTAAGGATTAAACACACAACAGGAAGCACCAATCTTGGCACACAACCCACCCTCAATCATGGTCATTAAGTCCAACATATAACGATTTTGCATCACCATGAGGTAAATGGCTCTCAGTTCGTCCTTGATAGCGTTTAGGGTAAGCTCAGTATCAGTAATCATTTTAAACATTTCCCACCTGGTTATTTGTAACCAGCAGTAGCGGTTTGTGGAGGGAGTGCCGCGGGTGGTCGGGCAGGGCAGGGTGGGGGGTTAGTATACTCCAGCTCACGGCCGACCGGAGTAATGTAAGGAAATAAATAAATGAAAACAAATTTCAGGATGCCATGAAACATGTTGTCTCTTTTTTATTTTTGGGCTATTCATTTTCTACAAAACTTTATTTACTTCAATTTGGAATAAAGATTGTTTTTCTTTTCAACATCAGTATGAAGTGAAAAAGTTTGATTCATATAGCTTATCTGGTATGGCTGCAAGGCAACTGTTAAACTAATTGAATGGGAAATTAATTTGTTCAGGATTGGATTATGTTTTGTATATTTTAGAAAACCGAATTTGTTTGGTTGTTTATTGATGTAAAAATAGTATAATTATTATGTAAAACTAAAATGATATAATAGTGATTTGATGACATATTAATGCTCACCTCAATTGGTATAATTCATGTACATAACACTATCCAATAATATTTGCAGCATCACATATTCAAAACAGATGACAGGTTGACAGAGGTTTGAGATGAAAAAATGTATACTTATAGTGGATGTGTTAAAGATACAGTTAGCAATCATTTATTATGGGGGGGGGTCCTCCTGCTCTGCCTACACAATGCTGGTGGTGAGAATGCTTGAAACTGTGCTTGTCTTCAGGGTGGTTGAGTTGGTGGTTAGGTGTTCCAGGTGATGCAGGTGGTGGAATTGGTGCAAGTGGCGAAGTTGGTGTAGAGTGCATTAGTAGAGTGTGAGATTGACAGTTGGTTTTTCCATCCTATGTTGCGGTGTCTCTGTATAATCTCATGCGTGTGTTGGCCGTGAAGATTGGCATTGGCCTTTTTTGCCTATTACCTCTATAAACTCCATGGCCAAGTCATGGTGCTTTCCACCTTCTTTCCCGAAATATCCTAAATCTTCTTGGTGCATTAAGGGAAGGGTCTGTCTTTCATTCATCTTAGAGAGTCTTTTAAGGGAGTTAACGATCTCATGGAGAATAGCCCCATAAGCATGAATAACCTGCCACACAATAGACCAATGCTAGTAAAACTGATCTTAAGTAGTATTAGCCCATGCCATCCCTCACTGCATGCATGGTCATCTGACATTGCCAACAAGTTTATCAGCATGCAGGTGAGTGGCATCTGGGATGGTGTGGGAGAAAATTCATGAATATTGTTTATTTGCTACTCATCAAGGTTGTGCTCACTCTCTGCTGATTGAGAGAAGAGCAGAATGCACCTTTATTCATTCTGGTCTTCTCATAAATCTGCAGAGAGATTAACAGCCTGATTCATGAAAACCGAAATCTGTGATTTTCAAATTGCGATTAACAGCAAATCGCAATTTAGAAATCGCAGATCGGTATTCATGAAATTTACCGAGAAAAAAATGCGATTCGCACGCGGCCGCAAAAAGCGTTTAGCGAGTTACGGAAATCACAGAATAATCGCTATTCTCGGCAAGATCCGTGTAGGAATTGCGATATCGCAAATAGCGATATCGCTAATTGTGATATCGCTAATTGCGAGATTCCAAAATGCGAGATCGCAAAATCGCGCGATCGGGAAAACGGGAAGTCGCATTTCGAGCACATTGATGACATCACAACCAGGAAGCAGCCAGTTCCCACCCCCATTCACAACAGTGAGGCAGACCTCGAGGCAGCAACTAACTCAGCTCCTACCAGGACACCAGCAAACTTGGAATTCCACACCCAATCTCACTGCAGCAATGGCAGAGGAGGCTGTACCAGGGCCCAGCAACACCGGGCACAAGAGGAAATTGAAATTCTCCGAACAGGAGTTGGAGCACCTCATCGAAGGTGTGGTTGAGAACCACTCAAAACTGGGAGAGAATCAGGGAGGGTGCCTGAGCAGGAGAAACGGAGAATCTGGGTCGGGATAGCGGCCACAGTGAACTCCGTGGGCGTGGCACACAGGTCACTGGAGGAACTCAAGAAGAGGTGGTACGACCTCCGAGGTCGTGCCAAGGAGAAGGTGGCCGAGAGGCTGGGCAAGACCCTGGCCACTGGAGGGGGAAGACCTACAGTCCCTCCCAACACCCCCATGGAGGACCGCGTCGAGGACACGTTGGAGCCCGAGGCGTGCATTGGGGTCACCAGATTGGACTCATCCCGCCCCACCCAAGAGAGCCAAGGTACGTGGCATGCGACTGCGACCCTGTCCCCTATCAATGGCCATGACCCTATAGCCTCCCATAATGTTCCAAAGTCATGCCATCCGGGCACATTAGGTAATGCCCTAAAGCATTATGGGACATGTAGTCTGCCCACAATGTACAAGTACCCCTATGCAGCCAGACAGGTCCCAAAGTACGCGATGCCACAGCCAGTCAGGGAATGTCATCCAGCATGCATGTAGCAACTGCACGTGTGACAGATACATGCAACTAATGAATGCCCACTTCCTCTCACAGGTGGCGCAGACAGCAGCAACAGTGACAGGCTGCTCATCGATGAGCAACCACAGGATGCAGAGGAGGTGCCGTCACCAACACATCCTGCACCAACAGGCGCAGCACCTACCGCTGCAGCCAGGCCCACAGCATCTGCGCCTCCACCATCAGGCGCAGCACCTACTCCTGCAGCCAGGCCCACAGCATCAGCGCCTCCAACATCAGGTGCACCACCTACCCCTGCAGCCAGGCCCACAGCATCAGCACCTCCAACATCAAGCGCACCACCTACCCCTGCAGCCAGGCCCACAGCATCTGCGCCTCCACCATCAGGCGCAGCACCTGTGCCTACCTCAACGCCACCAGCAGCTGGAGCCTCCACATCTGGTCCAGCGACTGTGGTGACACAGCGCCCACCCACTGTGGCCAGCCAGCAGAGCAGGCATGGCAGGGCTCGCCTGCAGAACAATGCACGCAGCGGCAGGAGGGGGATGGAAGTGCGCTTGCCGAGCATGAGCATTGAGCGTAGGATGCTACGCATTCACCAGCTGCAGGCACGCCGGCAAGGGGCCATACAAATGCAGCTGCATAACATTGGCCGCAATGTGGCAAATGTGGCAGAGAGGATGGACCGCATGACGGCAGCCATGGAGGCCAACACTGCTGCGCTAATATCGCAGCGCAACACCGCCCGCCGCCGCCGCCGCCACCGGTAGCTACTGACGCGGCTGTCCGCATACACCAGATCCAACTACGTGATAGGGAATGCGACGTCCCAGCTCTCGCGACGGTCCCTGGCGCAGCAGAAGCAGTTAATCCAATGCTGTGAGGGTGTGGCCAGAGTGTTAGAGCACCTCACCCCTGCCGTACTGGCACTCCATCCCACTCTACCAGGCAATGTCGGGGGGACGATTCCAGCGAGGGCACCTCCAGTGTGAGCAGCCTGTCTGCCTCACAGGTTGCGGTGTTACGACGTAGCACCAGGCCCACTGCAGGGCCACGTGCGGTGGCAGAGGAGGAGCCGGAGAGGCGCTTGGGTGCTTTGCGCCGGAGGCGCACCTGAGTAACATGTACTTTTACAGGGACATGCTGACACTACAAGCCTGCCCTGTGTTTTGGACGCAGCAGTATGGGGCAATACTGATTGCATAGGAAGGATGGCAACTTGCACTATTCTTGTGAATCCAACAATAATATTTATTCTTGCATCATACATTGGCGTCCTGTCATTATTTCCATTTGCATGCAATTGTGATTTGTTGGGTGAGGGGAGTGGGTGCACTAGAAACTGTTCATTGTGATGTGGTTGCGGCGTCTGTGGCCTTCAGCTGGGTTCTCCCCGCGTGCATGGCACACATGTGCAGGTGGCCAGTCGTCCCCTTCCGACTCACTGCCAGAGATGTCTACAGGTATCCGGCGCTTGGTAGCAATGTTGTGTAGTATTGCACACACAGCCACAATACGGCAGCACACATCAGGACTGTAGTACATGGCCCCACCTGTCTTGTGAAGTATGAATCTGCTCTTCAGTAGCCCAAAAGTCCTCTCAATGCAATTCCTTGTGCGTATGTGTGATACGTTGTAACGCCGTTGCTGTGGTGTAGCAGGGTTGAGGTATGGGGTGAGGAGGTATTCACGCAGTCACCTGAATGAGAGGAGCAGAGGATGAGTGCCTGTGCAGCGCAGCTACTTCATCGCAGTGTGCCATTGTGGCCAAAGTGTACTTACCAAGTAGGTGTCCTTCCCCGAAGTCTCCCCTGGCCAGTTGTGTGTGGAGGCCGCTGTGCCGGAATATGAATGATTCATGTGTACTCCCCTGGTACTGTGCCACTATGTCCGTGATGTATGTCTTAGCATTGCAGACCATCTGGATGTTGAGGGAGTGGTAGGACTTGCGATTGCGGTACATGTACCCCGTTGCAGCTGGTGGGCAGATGTGGATGTGGGTACAGTCAATGCATCCTATCACGTGGGGGAAATGGGCGACATTGTAGAATTGAAGCTTGGTCTCATCCAAATCCTTTTGGCTTGTTGGAAATTTGATGTGGTGGTGTAGCTGGGTCAGCATTGCGTCAAGGAAACTCCCTAGGCAGCCGGACATGGTGGGCTGGGATATCCCCGCAGCAGCCGCAACTATCCCCTGGAAGCTCCCGGAGGCCAGGAGGTGCAGGCTACACAATACCTGGACATGTGTTGGCACGGCATCGGCATTGGTCCGCCTTGATGGGTGCTGCATCAGGGGGTCAAGGTCCTGAATTAGCTTGATGATCATTGCCCCATTCAGGCGGTATTTTGTGTATATTTGCTCTCTGGTTTGGCCCAGCAGGGTGACCCGCTGGCGGAATATCCTGTCCTGGATTCTGCGTCTCCTCCGTGCTGCTCGCTGTAGCCTTCATCGCCTGACCACCATGTACATTCCTGGCATTTTGACATTCCTTATGCTGATGCTGCTTCTCCTTAAGTGTGTTTGGTCAGGCCAGCACCAGTTGCTGATTGGCCAACGGTTTTTCAAATTTTTTTTTACTATGGGTTTGATGGTTACCACCTGCTTTGGGTTGTCCTTAATTTGCGCCTTGCAAACTGCGATTTTGGGTTTTTTCGCTAATTGCGATTTTTCATGAATACCGATTGCGATGATATTGTGATTTCGCTATTTTTTTCGCAGATTCCGTGATTTCTCGCTATTTCCGATTCGCAAATGGTCTACTGCCGGGATTCTGTGAATCTTTTTGCGATTTCGCCATTCTGTGTTAGCGATTTCGCTATTATCGTGGTGAATACCGATTAGGGAAATTGCGCCCGCGATAGCATTTTCGCAGCTATTGCGAGCGCAATTTTGCTTCATGAATCAGGCTGTAAATCCTTAGGCAAAAGAGCTGAGATTAAATGTAACAGTGTGTATCATCCATTGGCCCCTGTTGTGCCAGTCCAGGTGTTGATGCAGTGCTAGAATCAGATTTCGATGATGGGTGGGAAACAACACAGGGACTTAGGTACAAATAAAAGTAATAGTGTACAATTGAGTAAAACTTTACATAATGGGAATAGATTTGAATATAATTAAAAGACATGCCAAAATAAATATTGACATTTATGTGTAGGATTTTGTTTTAAAACAAGTGAGAACAATCCTCTACAGTACGCTGGTGAGTTTGTTTGCGTAAGAACATACCTTTCTGTGTATGTGGTTTCTATTTACATTGCAAGACCAGTCCTAGGTGTTGCCCTGCTGCAGTTGCAGTGCTGTCTGACCCGGCTGAAACAAGCAATCAACTCAAATGAGTGGCTGTATGGAAGAGGAGTAAAAACCACATTAACACGACAGATATGATTTTTCACGGCTAGGGTTACAAAGTTTTTATGAGGGGCATATAAGTGATGTATGACTAACAAGGCACCTATGAGGGAAAGAAATGTGAGAGTAAACTACACCTGCAAATTGCTCACAAGCTAACTTACTTTTGTGATAGCCCGCCCAATGTTTGGGGAAGGTGAAGCAAAGGCTTGGTCAGATTACTCTGTGCACTAAGATTGATTTAGACAAAATACCACACAGTGATGCAGGTGTCAGCATATCTGTCTTGTGCAGCTGAATATAAGCAATTATTGTGCCATGTTCCCGGAACTGTGTAGCGCAGGGCTTACGGCTGACATCCATTTACATTTCATTTGGCTACTTTAGGTTTGACACAAGGAATCTTAGCGTTTAACTGCTTTCTTTCAAATGGTCTGTAATGCTTTTCCTCAATAAACCACACCTGCAAGTCTCCCTGCACCTTTGCAGAGAGTAAACTTTAATTGGATGACATGGCTCGTGCTATTGCTACTCGAGGCTAATCTCGTGCTCGCTTCTACCACATCCCATTCTCTTAATATTTCTATTGACAATACGATAACAACGATTTTATTCCACGGGTTTTGCCCTGCAAAAGCTTGGCATGCAAATAGGACTTTTGCACAGTGAATTAACTTTGTTTCGAAATATGCAATAATCTCACGCCTAACCCTAGTCTTGCTGTGTTTGTGGAACGACTGTAAAGCTCCCTCCATCACACATACATTATTAACTATTTAAGGGTCGGTGAAATTCCTCATTGCCTTTCATTATCTGGTAGATTTTCTTTCCGCTAAGTTAAGAAAAAAGATATTTTATCTGACTATTAATTAGTTTCTTTTTGTGTCATTTTCATCAGTAATGTTTACCTCAGATGTCACTTGTATTAAAACCGTTGTTTCGTATTATGTCAGATGCAGATGGTATGTGTTCTAATGTAAATGCTTCCAGTTGTTTTCAGTCTGGATAATCAATGTATTTATTACCTTCTTAAATAAACCACAACTAAACTCATCTGTCATGAGTAACCCTTGGAGACCTGAAACAAAATACATTAGTCCTCATTCCAAGAAGTGAGGTAGGTGTCAAATCTTTAGACACAAATCAGTCATAAAGCTGCGGGGAGCTTATTGCTGCAAATGGTAACCACTCAACGGGGTAATTACAGCTTTAAGTTCTTACCCCAGACTTGCACTAGTACCTGAGTGAAAATGTTCAGGAAACATGTGAATTTCCCGTAATCGGTGTATAAAACACTGATGCTGTATGTTATGCTCCATTCCTACCTGCAAAACTCGTAGAAAGTGAATTTTTACTATTAGATCTGGTCTTGTTTTCAGGGTCACTCCCAGATTTTTGCTTTCTGTTGCGGAACCAGATTTTTGTTAGCATTAGGACTCTGTTCACTGTTTTCCTTCTAACCAGCGGTAAAGTGCATGTGCTCTCCCCCCAAAACATGGTAACACCTGGATTGCACCTCATTGGTTGATTTATTGTACTGGCAAGTTCCTAGGGCCTCATTTATGAGGCCGTGCGTCACTTTTACGCCACCGGTGCGTCACTTTTTGTGACGCACCAGCAACGTAAAAAATGTGCCTTGTTGCACCATATTTACAAAGTGACGCAACTAGGTAGATGAGTTACTTTGTAAACCCCTGCATCACATTATACCTGCGCCAGGTATAATGTATGCAAGGGGGGCGTATTGACGCAAGGAAGGGTTGTAGAAGTGACGCAGTGAAATCTATGAGATTTCACTGCGTCACTTTTAGGACGCCATTACGTCAAAATCTTGCGCCTGCCTCACAGCAGGCGTAAGACTGACGCAGGCCCTTTCACATGGGGCTTGCCGCATGTGAAAGGACGCACTGCTGGAGTTGCGTCACTTTTGTGACACACTCCAGCAATGCGTCACTTTTGCACTTACAGATACGTCAGAAATACTGACGTATCTGTAACTCCTTGCGCCATGATGCATCATACTTTAAATATGACGCATCATTGGTGTCGGAAGGAGGGCGCAGTGAAAAGTGACGCATCGCTGTTTTCACGTAGCGATGCGTCACTTTTCATAAATGAGGTCCCTAGTATATAGTAATACATGTACCTAGGTTCTGTAAATTAAATGCTACTAGTGGGCAGCAACTTTTGTTGTGCCACTCACTAAAGTAGCTTTTTGAAATATTACACGCTTGCCACTACAGCCTATATCACAGTTTAAGACTGTTATTTCAAACTAGCAAAATAAACTTTTAGCCAGGCCTAAACCCTTTTTTTTAATACTTATGACACTCCCAAGGTAGGTCCTACAGCAGGGTGCATTATGAGATAGGATATGGGTAGTTAAGTCAGATATAATCGGGCAGTTAAAACTCCTAATGTTGATTTTCACTGTTGTAATGGATATCCCTCCCATTTACTAATACCGAGTTACATTATTATCTTTCATAAGTACTAATTTCAGATTGGGGGCAGGTAGAAATATACTGTTTGCATTCAAATTGATTGCAATTTAAAATACTTTTTGACGGGGAAATCTGATTTTAGGTAACAATTCTTAAAATGCCACTTCTAGAAAGTTAGAAAACATAAGATGATGGACAGAGTGCTGAAAAGTTTCAACCACTCACCCCCAGTAAAGAGATCAGAGTTTAATCCATTGCTCTTTGGCTCAGTATGCCACCCCAGTATGGACCCAGCTGTATACAAATCATCCTTGACCCTGCTCCTCATGGGAACAGTCCAGCCCGATCTGCCAGGCTGGGTCCCCCTTGGAGTGGAAATAAACATCTTGGGACCCGTTTCAAGGTATCAACCCTCATTAGCCAGGCAAGCTTGAATCCAGTGTCACAGCAAGCAAGGAACCCATGTCTGGGTGCAACCATGGCCACTTAGGGCGAACATAGCAAACACAACAAGATGATAAATGGAGTGCACTCACCTTCAGTTTAGAGATCTGGGTTCAATCCATCATTCTTTTGCTCACTATGCCACCCCAGATTGGACCCAGCCATATGCAAATCAGCCTTGACCCTACTCCTCATGGGAATAGTCCAGCCCGAACTGCCAGGCCAGGTGCTCCCTGGAAGGGAAACAAGCATCCTGTGAGTGGTTTCAGGGTATCACACCCATCAGCCAGGCTAGCTTGAATCCAGTGGCAAAGGGATGAAGGCATCCATGTCTGGGCATACCTTGGCCACTTAGGGCAAACATCTCAAATGCAGCATGATGATGGAGGGAGTGTTGAAATGTTTCAACCACTCACCCCCAGTGAAGAGATCTGAGTTGAATCCATTGTTCTTTTGATCACTAGGCCAACCCAGTTTGGACCCAGCCATATGCAAATCAATGATGATCCTGCTCCTCGTGGGAGCAGTCCAGCCCGAACTGCCATGCCAGGTCCTTAATGGACCAGAAACAAGCATCCTGGGGCGGGTAGAATGTTGGCATTTCCAAACAACTGTGACTTTTGCCAGTGACCTTGGCCACATGACTGTGAATGGCTCAGCTTTTGGGGTTTTGTGTATTACTTTCAGACAGTGATACAAAGGGGGCTTAGGAGTGGACAGAATGGATCATCCTGGTAGGATGGCCGGGAAGAACTTGTACCTAGCCCCACTTACACTTCAAAGAGCTTTGCCTCCTGCACACACAAAGGAACCTGACACCAGGCCTGTCCTGCCTTTTGTCACCCCAAGACAGTTTGGGGAAGAACTTTCCAGAAACATATGTAGTAGTAGGGCAAAGAGTCCTACACACACTAGCTGGCCCCAGGTATAAATAGTGGCCCCTAAGAGTCATTCATAAGAACACTCCCAGAACAGTGGAAGTTACAGAGGAAGGACTTCTCGGCTGCCAGGGGACTGCCCTGCAGTTTGAAGGACTGCCTTGCTAAATGAGAGAGGAGATTGAACCTGCTTACCTTCATCCCACGCTAACCAGAGGGACTCCAAGGGTCAGCAGGCTGGCCTCTTGGGTTAACTACAGGGACACGTGGCTCAGGGGTTAGAGGCGGCAGACCCGGAAGCTGAGATTGGTCCTGGACCAGGGTTCAATTCCTCTCCTCGGCGGGTCTTGGGCTCAAAAATTCCACGGACTCGATAATTCTCGTTCCGGTGCCTACTCGACTCACGGGTTCACACTCTGCGACTCTGGGCAATAGCTTGCTTAATCTCCACTACGGCCCCTCGCGGCGGGATGCCTGGCTTTCACCTTGTGGATACCCTGCTGGGGTTATCTCACAGGGGAATACCAGGACGGGTTCCCAAGGCAAGCGCCTTGATGCCTTCGGGTGATACGTGCGCTATATAAATCGCAATACATTTACATTTACATTTACACAACAAGCTTTAGAAGCTTCCTTGCAACTGCCCACCCAACTTGCTGCAACAAGACCTGTCGGGACCTGCACCTGGACCCATCCGAGTCCTGCTAGTCTTTGCTGCAGTGAGTCCCTGATCCCTTAGATGTGCCTCCCCAAGTCCTGGACTCTTGCCTGGCATCAAAGTGTACTCTTCCTGAAGAAAAGATGAAAATCCTTAATTTTGAGCTTATTGTGACTGTGAACGGGCCCATATGTGCCAAGATTCTGCCGCCCGTGACACCCACCAACATGAAGCTCTTGTGAGACCTGGTCTTTATGGCAACAGCGGCCAACAACCACAATCAGCAATGCGAGACCTGCACTTTGTGCTACAGCAACGACAGCCTGAGATGGCCACCAATGCAAAGCTGCAGCAATGACCGCCGACTGACTCTGCTACAGGGAGGACTGTCTGGGATGCCCGCTCTTCTCTTTGTACTACTGCGATGGCCATCTACAATTATCAGCCAACTCCCCACGGCCTCCTCAAACGTGAACTGAACTCTGTGTCAGACTTAGAAGGTAACTTTTCAATAGGACTAACCTGATCCCTGAATCCAACTTGCCTTGTGCTCGTTCTGAACTTGTGACTTTCCCCCGGTCTGGTGCATTAAGATGACCGCTGGTGGCGCTTTGCACTTTAGGCATTATTTTCACTTAAAACTTAGAAATTGAATATCTCCAGTTCTACTAATTGGATTTTTGTTGTTCTGTTACTACATTTGTCGAAAGTTAGTTTGACATTTTTCTTATGCTGTGTTTCCACTTTATTACTGTTTGAGTGCTGCATAAATACTTTACCACATGCCTCTAAGTTAAGGCTGACTGCTTGTGTGCCAAGTTTCCAAAAGGTTAAGCATAGCTTAATTTAGTGACTTTTGTAGTTTACCCTGAAAAAGATTGCGGTTGTTGCCTGAGTAGGGCTTCCCACCCCCTCAACCAATAACCACAATTTTTTACATTTACCATAACACTTCAGCTCCAAATAACTGTATTTATTTGCTAATTGATACATATTTACCACGAGGCTTATGATATGTATTCATTACATAGACAACTGCACCCATGTCATGAAGGTGAGTTCCATGTAGTACTGGTACTTCAGTGAACATCTCTTGCAAGTGCATAAAGTGGAACTTAAAACTATATGGTCCAGGTTGATTTGTGCTCTGTTCTTTTCTTACTGGGATATAAACAAAGTGAACTTTTTTATTTACTGGTTAATGCTGCAGTGGACATTTGTGGGGAAGGGGGCAAGAAAGTATTAATGACACATTTCTGGTTTACAGTTTGTAAAAGGAATAGTCCTAGGGAAGAATTACAATTCTTAGCCAGAACTTGTCCCATAAAGCAATCAACCAGGTAGGATTAAAGTCTTGCTCCATTTGAAGTTCAATTTTTGATTTCAGTCTGCACAAAGGAGGATCAGAGAGAAGTTTTTTATGTACGGGAAGCTTCAGGATATGAGTATTAGACCTGAAACAGCTCAGGGTGAGGCAGAGAAGAGATTAATCAGTCATCAAAAGAACAACGAGCATCTAGCACAAAGGGTCTCATTACGATGCCAGTCGGACCAACATCCGCAGCCACTTCGTCGCCCGCTGGAAGACCTCCGACTC
Organism: Lissotriton vulgaris; assembly: GCF_964263255.1. Taxonomy (NCBI): domain Eukaryota; kingdom Metazoa; phylum Chordata; class Amphibia; order Caudata; family Salamandridae; genus Lissotriton; species Lissotriton vulgaris. Next base: position 501,945,321 of record NC_141685.1, read on the forward strand.
TGACACCCTCACTGAGATGGCAGTCAGAGAAAATTAGCAGCCATACAGCTGTACAGGGAATTCTGACCACAGTCCAGATGATGATGTGCATTTCCGAAGAGCCGGCAGTGGCAGTCTGACCGGCTGCTTTAACTCGTCGAAAATAAAGGATTTGGGATGCATAGTCACTCAGATTTGCTTCTCTCCTACAGTCTCTACTTTTGGATCCCTTTCACCAGGTCCCCTTACACTACGGCACCTGAACCCTAAAGACTATGAGCCTGTGGGCCACTGGAATGCAGGTAAGTCCATAGGTGGAGTGTATCCTATTGACTGGACTGTGCACAGATCAACACACTCCAGCAATGGGGTACATGCAGCAGAAGGCATTGTCCCACATATGTAATGTATGTGTGAATAAATCAGATGTTTCCTGTGAGCTTGTATGCCCTTGCGGGACATATTCGGGGATATGAACACTGCCGTAGATGAGACCACCTCGCTAGCAGTAGTAGCATTGTGATACATTGGGGAGAACTTTCCTGACTTCGACGGTCAAAATCGGATCAAGGCAGTTGAACGGATGGTCCGACCGGCATTGTAATGAGGCCCTACGTTCAGAGTTCTAAGTTGAAATGAGGAAGGGCAATGAAAACGTGACTGAAAGAGGAAATTAAAGAGGTTCTCCTTCCTGAAAAAGATCAGAAAGCCATATAATACCTAGGAGCCTCCAAGACTTTCGGTGAATTGGTCAGGTATGAGAGGTAATACATTTGTTGTACCACAAGGGCATTTGAAGAAAAGTTGTGGTAGATAACGAGTTAGATGGAGAATATGACGATAACAAAGAGCAAGTATGCTTCAACACTAAATGACATATTTACGAGAATTATGGCACAGGGCAACATGTTAGCTTGATGAGCTGCCCTGCATCACATGGAAAGGGCAGGAATGGGATGAATTTACCCAAAATGGTCCATAACTGTCCTTTCCCCTTTGCAGGTGTTATTTTGGCAACCTTGCACTCTGGTGCAAAGGTGCCTATGCTGTAGGCAGGAAGGAGCACCTTCCTCCACAAACGCAATCCATAAATGTGTTTTCCTCATTCTATGTGTGCAACAGAACATAAAAAGAGCACAAACAAGGAGAAATAAAGATATTTTTCCTTGTTACACCTTACCTGTGGAGGCATATCTTTTTGGAGCATTCCTAGGTTTTTACCAGGTTTGGTAAATCTGGGAATGCGTAAAAATCTGTGAGATTTGCCTTTGAAAACCCACTGCAAGGCCTATGGAATGCCTCCCATGCACAGAGTAATGGAACACACCGATCTGTGCTGCGTTGCATTACTGCACAGGAATGAAGCGATTCAAAGCCGCGCAAAGTGGCTTTGCATGGGTACATATATATGGCTTAAAGGTTTGCGTTGTGCATGTACTACAAGCGGTGAGTTTTCAAAGTGGAGCTACAATGGAGAAAAGCAGAAGTGCTGCGGCACAACCATAAAGAGGCTTGACAAAAGGATAAAAATCAGGAAAAAAGAACCCCTCCTTCCTGTTGAGGCTTGTTAACCTTGGTTGGAGAAAAGTGGGGGTTCTTTTGTTTCCATAAAAAACTAGTGAGAAGTGAGAAGCGAGTCAATCTTCTTGAAAAGAGGAGAAGGGTGGTTCTAACCATTAACATGGAAATAGTAGAGGATAATGGGTGAAATTATTAACTTAATAGTACCTAAATGACCCCAACAGGATAGAAACAAAGGATTACAACTAGAAAGCAAGGAGTAGGAATTAGAGACACAAAGACCTAAATACTTGATCTTAAAAGGGGACCAAGTAAAATCTGAAGAAAGAAATGATTGCGTAATGCACTATTTATTTAAGGGAAGAACTTCAGTCTTATAAAAAACAAATGTTGTCGATAATTTTTATAATGCGTAGGGTGCCTACCCTCCTTATGTATGTAACAAATAGATTAAAAGATCAGAGAAATGATGGAAAAACTCAATCGAAAAGCCATCTGGTCCAGGTGATTTGCCTTTTTTAAGACTGGAAATAGCATGGAGATCTTCTTGAACAGAGAAATCTATAACTCATTCCTGAGAGAGCAAGAACCCTTCAAATAATTAACACTATCCACTTCTTGAGGCAAATCATCTGGGATATATAGGGAATGATGGAAATTGTTCAAATTCAGCAAGAATATCATGATCTTTAAACATGGTAGTTCCCTGGGAAGTGTGTAGATGATCACTTTGAGTGTGGTGTTTCTTAACCTTCAAATAATTAGCTGAGCTGTCCAGCATTTTTGCAACTGCATAATTCTGAGTACTACTCTTTAGTAACATGGTGCAGGCAGCACATGTGGAGACTTCATTAAAACATAGATTTGCTCTAATCAAGTCTTGCAATACAATTGATGCTCTAATGCCTTAATAGATGCAAGCAATTCATTATGGTCTTTGAGGAAAAGCCTCTTTTCCTAGCTGCCAAGTTAATTATGAATCCACAAGCAACTGCTTTAAAAGTATCCCACAGCAACGGAGTAGAGAGAGTGGGGTTATTATGAATTGCAAAAATTAAAGTACAAATAAAATGAAATTATACGTAAAGGTGCACTATTTCAACAAAGAGGAATTTAATTGCCATCTGTCATTGATTTGCTAATAGAAACCATGTCCAAATCAGTAATGATCGGGGCATGATATGAAACCAGAATGTACCCAATCTCACTGGAGACAACATTTTGCGATTAACTTTTGCTTAACAATATATGATCCAGTCTGCACAAAGAGCCATGAACCAGAGAGTAAAAAGTATACGCTTGGGAAGTGGGGTGACAAAGCTTCCAGGAATCAATCAAAGCTCCCCGGAACCAAGTGGAGCAAAATTTCTTATGAATTCGGTTCGGGACAAATTTAACAGGAGTCCGAGGGACCACTGCTTACTCTTAAAAATATTTTATGACATCCATGACAAAAGTATATTTGAATGTACAGAGGCAATATTTTTAAACTCTTATCTCGAATGGAAAATAAAGATGGCAATCAGAACCGAGACCGTGCTCGTGCCCGCCATTGGAATGCTAGAATGTCAGAATGCCATAGGAAGCAGGAAGTGTCAGTGAGTGAGAGCGCAGAGCGCGTAGATCGCTGACTGCGGGCCTGAAGGTCACGGCCACAGAAAACAGCCATCTTGGTTTTCTTGCTGGCAACCCCCCACCTAAAGTGGTAGTGTAGGTGTACCCACGGAGGACAGTGGGAACCTGCAAAGACAAAGAGGGCAGTATAACATCGGAAGGCTGAGGATGTGAGCTGAAACAAACATGGGCACCGTGAAGAAGTCGCATCCAGATGAGTAACAGCATCGGCCTGCCATGGGGAGCCGAAGTAGAGCGCAATGTGTGGCAGTGCAGTTGTGACTTCCTGGAACCCCCGGCTGACAAGTGGCCTAAGTGGTCGGTTGTGGCTATAGCCCAAAGTAGCAGCTTGGTTTGTTCCTCAGCAGAGGCCATACACTACAGAGCGTTACAGTATATCCCAGGCCCTCTAGTGTGGTGTTGTATCTAAACACAGAAAGGCGCAGGAACATGAGGTATTAAGTAATTAGTTTGGCAATTCTGTGGTGGTGGAGGAGGTCTCGGTGGAAAAACTCAGGACTTTCCCAGCACCACTCCAAAATACATGTTGATGAGGTTGTGAGCAGATGTAATGGAAAACGTTCTTACTCTTCATATATATTGCATCTAAACATCCTTTTTCCACCTCCATGAGATAAAGAGTGTATTCTTAATCATGGTCATTTGTCCTTTTTCTTTTCTACATTATGGTTTCAGGCAAATCCTCTAGAACTATTGGAGCAAAGAAACTGAGAAAAACAAGAGCTCAGCAAAATTCTCCAAGTACAGTGAGCCCAATAAGGGGCAGCCTAGACCAATCAATCCCAGTAGATAGTCATCCTGGGATGGGAAGGGTGCTAGATGTTAATAGAACAATGTCCTCAAAGGAATCGCCATAGGTCAACTCTAATAAAGCATTTGTGGGGAATAATTTTAGGGGTAATTTGCCCAGAAAGGGAAAGGATAATCCTTCTGTTGCATCCACAGCTTCTCAAGTCCCTCCCTTTTCCCTCTCAGACAGGAATATGACAGAGTTGCAAGAGTCTCAACTCTTTCTCAACCCAGGGGTGGATCATTTGGACCCCAAGCTATCAGCATCACCATGCCTGTTACTGGGTGGTCCGAGGGAGAAGGTTCCCAAATAGGCAAACCCAGGACATCACTATGGATTCAAAAGACCAAGGCTTGGAAGAAGCAGTTGGCACTGGAACACTACCAAAAGCTTTTAATGTCTCAGTTTCCAGTCTTGGGAGTGAACCATAGAGGTCATTTTTAGGCCCAACAAATATCACATACTAGAAACTCCCCCCACCTTAGCATCTGATTTGTACATTGGCTCAAGTTCCTCTTCATCTTTTTGGGATGTTACAATCTTAATGCAAAAAGTCTTGCAGGGTATTTTTGAGGCCACAATTCTGAATACTGATACCTTGAAATGGCATAAGCTTTATTTGCAGACAATTGCTTCTGAACTTAAACAGATTAATGGCTGTATGCCCAAGCTATTAAGGCTTGTTGAAGGGATGGATGTACTAAATGGTCAGAGCACAACCATAGGTGCTGGGACCACTGAGGATGAGATAGCTAAGATCTTGCCCATGACCCCATCCTCTGAGGTTTTATCTTCGGTGTATTTATCTAAGCATTCAATGCTAATTAAGAAATGGGGTAGTTACTATGGTGGTTATCCCTCTTCCATTGGGTGCCTAAGACAGGGGCAACAAACAAAAAAGGGGGGGTCGGGGTCCAAGACTTAGGGTTATGAAAAAAAAAATCCAGTTTGCTAGGCACAAGTCTTAAATCCCAGTGAGAAATACTGAGGCGAAGAAAGGAGGGGGTGTAGCATCCAGGACAAAGGTAGCCTAGCCAGCTGAAGTATGGGTAACTTTAGTGTGAATTTCCAACTGCAAAAGAAAGAGTGCCCCCCCCCCAGGGTCAGATAACTGGGTCCGTTAAAAAGGAATGGGAGGGGCAAAGAGCACAGGAAAGGCATCAGTGGAGTCAGAATAAGGGTTCCAATAGAGAGGGAGCCAAGGGGAATGAGAAAAGAACCGAATGCATGAACCCCTGAGGTCAGATTTATCTCAGATGTGGACAACAATCCAGATAGCACCCTTAAGGTGGGAATTTCAGAATCTAAATGAATTAGAAAGGATCAGGGGAAGGAGGTAAACTCTCTATGGGTATACTTAGGTCCAGCTCCAGAAAACACACAGAGGCAAAAGCGCAGGAAGCTAAATCAGCTAAATAGGTCTCTTCTACTCAAGGTATTATCCTCCTGCCCAAACCTTCATTCCATATCCACAACTTACCTGTTTGCATCCTGGAAAATAAGGATAGCAAGGAAGTAACACAAATCCTGCTATATTCATGGCTGGTTAGAGAAATCCTTCTTAAGACAGAAAACAAACTAAAATACCAGGGATTAAAAATATCTAAAGAGATGTAGTTAGATCTCAAGAGATGGAGTTAGATCAGATTCTCCAAGATTTGGCTTTCTAAAATGCCACGGTGACCTCCAGCCAATCTAAGTTAGTTGGAATGAATGCAGGAACCATCTTAAGCCCAGGCATAGAATGGAACGTAGAGAAGGTAGACTTCAAATAACTCTGCCCCAAAGGCATATCTCCTTTGATCAAAATTGGTATGGCTGCCTGGGTTGGGACAGGAACATGGATGATGGGTGGAATGATCTAAGTATTGTAGACTGGTGATGGGAACCCATGCACAGAATTACCTTGTTCTCCTGGAACACACATGGGCTAAATAATATATTGAAGTAGCAGAACTTTAGGGAAAGCACAGATTCAATCTTGTGTTTGCAGGAGACATGGTTGTGTAGGGAAGCCCCACAAATAGATGGGTGCTTGAAAGTTGACCAGAAGGCGTTAATTATGTAACAGGGTATGGGAAAATAAGACACTTTGTAAATGGGCTCTTTCCTATAGTATAAAAATGTTAAATGCCGGGACGGGCCGTCGAGGTATCATCATTCTCAATATCTATTTACATGCAAGAAGTCTCCTTAACTACAATGACAATAAGTAATTTTTTAAAGAAGATATGGTCAATATAGGTGCACAGTATCCTCAACACTTGTTAATCCTAATGGAGGGGATTAATCTTAAATTGGTTCCTGAGATGGCCGATCAAAGGTTTCAGGATTTAATATCCACTTTTAATATACAATGTGCTTGCTTACTTGTATTTTTTTTTTATTTGTTTGATTAATTAAAATCTTACAAAAGGCAGGTTAAAATGTTTAGTTATAAAATGGTAAAAACTGTCCATATGTTCTAATAATTTTCATCAATCTGATATAAAAATCAATCGTTTAAAATTGGGTTTTGGGGTTGGTTCAATAGGTTCATATTCATACAACTCATAAATTAATCAGGCACAGGCTTCCAATTTTCTTTGGACCATAAACAGAAATTTAACAAAAGCTGAGTTCATTGGTAAGTCGTCTGGATTTGAACTTGCCACTAGTGCCTGCCTACAAGTCCTTATACCACGTTCATTAAACTTTTTCTTAAGTGTGCTTTTTCTTTCCGCTTCTATTTCAGGACAAAGACACAATAGGTGTAAGATGGCTTCTTGACCTGATTTACATAGCCTACATAAGCAGTTTTCATCTGATCTTTTCCATGGTGCCAAGTGGCATAAGCCTGGAAAGTGTCCGAACCTAGCATTCATAAAAACTTGCTTGTTTTTTTTTACCATGAAGTTTCCAGGTAGGTTTGAATCTTCTTTTTTTTTAAACCATTCACAATTGGCCATGCATGCTTTCGTTTAACAAAAAATTCTTTGTCTTTTATCAAGGAGAGATAATCAATTAGTTTATTTACCACTTTTTTAAAACTCTCTTGCACAACAGTGGTGCTCCAGATAGGTGTTATACCGAACTCTTCGATTGCTAGATTTAAGTAAGAGCTGGCAGTTAGCAACCGGTTATTTTTTATTTCAAACCACAGTAGGCGAGCCATTTCATTGTCCTTATCGTTTCTTATTCTGTTCCACACTTTCATTGTGTGCCCTTTCCTTGCATAAAATTGGTTGTTTCGCCCAAATTCCAATCTCACTTGGGCTTGAGAGGCATTCTTTGGAAGAGAAAATTAAATTCTATACGTTTTAGCAACTGAGGTGTTAATGATGTCTGCGTCTTCCCGTTGAGCACCTCACTGCCATAGGTTAGAGTTGGCAATAATTTTGCTGTAATTGTTTTTAGTAAGGGGCGATAAGACAAGTCTCCAATGGTTCTTTGAATTGATCTAAGTGCACCAATAAGGGAGTTTGCTTTCCTTTTAATATCGAGTTTTTGAGTCTCAAACTTGCCGTTATCATTGAAAGTTACTCCCAAATACTTATAGTCAGCTACTCGCTCCAAGTTTTTTCCTTGCAGGAACCATTTATGGGCGGTTATTTTTCGTTTGTTTTTTGTAATTACCATCACCTTGGTTTTGGCTTCGTTTATGTGCATTCCGTTTGCCTCAGAGTATTTAGAGATGCCATCAATCAGCCGTTGCATCCCCACCTTTGTACAACTTAAAAGTATGACATTGTGCGCATATAATAGGTTCAATATCGGTGTTTGAGCTAACCTTGGGGGATGGGAGTTGATTGTATTTAATTCCGTACTAAGATCAGCTAAAAATAAATTGAAAAGTAAGGGAGCCAACACACATCCCTGTTTAAGGCCACTCGATGTTGGAATTATTTTGGTCAATGTTGATCCGTTACCCGTCCTAACTCTAACCCAAGTTTCGGAATGCAAAAGTTTAATCATCTTTAGTAGGTTTTCTGACATACCTTGTTTTGTTAGTTTGACCCATAAAAGTTCTCTGTCATCACAATCGAAGGCAGATTTAAAATCTACGAAACACAAATATAAGGGTTGTTTGGCTAGAATTGCTTTTTCAATTAATATTGTTAATGTTAAAAGATTTGTGATCGTGCCAAGGCCTTTGACGAAACCTGTTTGATTTGGGGGTAGTACCTGGTTGTCTTTTACCCAGTCAGTTAGATTTGCCAATAAAATTCCAGGAAACCGCTTTGCGTCTGTATCCTGTAATGTAATTAAGCGATAATTTTCTGATTGTTGCCAGTTTCCTTTCTTATATATAGGGGTTATGAGTGATCCTTTCCATGATTTCGGGATTTGTTTCCTCTGGACCACTTCATTAAAAACATTTCTTAGATAGCTTGACCAGAAGTCAGGCGCTTCTTTGAAAAGTGCAAAAGGACTTGTAAACAAAGCACCAGGAAGGGATATGGCCTTGTTAGATTTTCTTATATCAGATGGATTTGTAGGCCTTAATTTTTTTTGTTCAAATCTGTTTTTATTGATTTTAGTTTTTCCATGTTCATGACAGGCAACTTACATGAGAACGTTCAGTTGTGCATGAGGTCATTCACCAACTTCCAAAGCTATAATGCCATTCGGGTTCACATGCATACTAAATACACCGAAATTGGCGAGGGATTTGTAAGCCTTAATGGCTATATGTCTGTAGGCACCCCAGAAAGGAAAACCTTCCAGTATGGCAATCAGAATTGCCCAATAGATTATGTTTTTGTGCAGGCGTGGGCTTTCAGTTTAATTAGGCAATGTGAGGTTCTAAAATTGGAGGCTAGTGACCACTATCCATTAAGTACAACCCTTCGCTCCAAGAAAGACCAAGGTAGTCCCTATAAAGGTTTGGTATCCCAAACGGCTAAGGACAAGAATCTCTGAGAAACATCCAAATTTATTGAAGGCTCTCCAACACAAATATGGGAAATTCACGTTGAAAGCGGTACCCTCTGATTTTTTTACTGTGGTATGAGGATATATAGTTGTTGTTTGCCTAAAAGATTATTTGAAGTCTTTTAATAGCACTCAGGATAAAATAGAATTGAGCAGTGTTCTAGGAATGGCTGGTTTGACATAGAATGAGAATCTTTATAAGAAGATTAAGGAAGCTGGAAAGATATACAATGTTTTCCAGAAATAAAGTCGGCATATTACTTCCTTATAATCTAAGAAACAAATTCAAAAATCAGTAGAAAAAAACTGACAGGTTTAGTGGGAGAAGAATGAATGAATGAAGAACATATTTGTACAGCGATTCGACTGCCGAGGTGTCCTGGGAGCCTTGCAATGGGTGGAATTCCTGGAGTATGTCTATAGCAAAGATGCTATATTCACCCAGGCCCAACACAATTCCTTGTTAATGAGGAGATAAAGGAGAGGGTTTCAGCACCAACAAGGAAGAACACCATTGAGATGCTAAAGCTCACAAGGGCAGTTGGACCAGATATTCTGCCTGCAGTAAAAACAAACATTGCCTGGTGGACCAGCTTGCTCCACTTCCTTTTCCAGAAAATTCTCCTGAAAGGAAGTTTTCAGGATAGTTGAAAGGGAGCGGTTATGAAACCCCTGCATAAGAGTATTCTCTCTCTGGAAACCATCGCCAAATAAGCCTGCTGTATGTGAGTAAGAAAGTGTTCAAAAAAATCCTTTTGGGGATGCTGAGGGACTAGGCAGAAACAAACATGATCATTACACAGTCCGAGTAAGGTGCTGAGGTGGTTGTTTAGGAGGGAAATTAAGCTGGGACCTTGAAGAAGGCAGATGGTTAAAAAGATTACTCTCTCTCCCCCCATCAACAATGGTGCAGGCTGTCAGAGTTGAAATGAGATTGATGGGATTGACTCACTCTTAGCATGTGGAGAGATAAAACAAATCTGGATAAGAATGGATAGCGATGAGCTTCCAAAAATCTCATTGCTATTTTAAAGCGAGATACAAAAAAGTGAGTTAACCTGTGCACACAAGTAGTCAGAGGGAGTATTTTCAACTGTTGTAGTAAATAAAAAATGGTAGGTGTGAGCAAATCTGAGCTCGCCTTGGAAGAGTAACAAAACAAGTCTCCAGAGGAGAGGATTTAATCCACCTAAGAAGTCATAAATCTGTATCCCTCTTGATGAATTCATGGTTGGGGGACGAGACATTTCCTTATCTGGACTATCTAACCAACGAACAGTTGCGGCTAAATCTCCTGAGATTTAGGTGTGGGAACCAAGTATTGATATCAGACATTCACTGAATCTTGCTAAATAAAGGAAAAGGCAAGGAAAGATGGGAAATTAAATAAAGATATCACTTGAATCTGCAGTATTTTTTAATGTGTAGCTCATAGTTATACAATATTAAAATCGATAGAATTTGAGTAGGCTGTAATAAGATTAAAAGTTGTAAATTTATGGAAGGGCAGAAGTAAAATGTGAAAAAGTTAGTTAACTGTCCTGGCCTTACCATTTATGAAGTGGTCATCCATTGACCCTACGTCTTTTATTGTGGTTTCAATATTTATTATTTCTTTAAAATTATATGTTTTTGTAATGTTTATGAGTGCCTCGGTTTCCTCATAGGCTTTATTGTTGGATTAAGTTGCTGCTCTCTGATAACGGCTAAATATATGTTTGTGAATGTTTTAAGCAGGCAAAATAGCACAGAGCTGCTGACATCTGTTGTGATTTGCAGCAAGGCCAATGTAGCCTTCTGTCCTTCTGAGGTCAGTAAATTGAAAACCATGAAAATTGGCTAATCATAACACCTGTCATTTGGAGCACTTGTGATCACCAGAAGGGTGGAATAAGCACAGTGAAAAGACTAATTATTATTTGGAATATAAGTTGCTAGGCAGCTAAAGATCCGTGAAGGCACTTCCTCTCCGTCTATTTTCTTTTGCCTCCTTCATAAGGGGAATTAATAGGTTATTTATTGTGTTTGACAAACACAATATATTTCACATCCATCCTTCATGATATAATGGACAACGTTGAAGAACGCACAATAAAGACTCTTTATTGCTTCATTGTGGCATATACTGTCTCTGACAATCTTCCTGACCTGCGCCCCTGCCTTCTTTTTAATCTGACAGGTTCTAAGTGATATAAAGCAAAGGGACACATTTTCATATCCTAATGTCCGCAAATATCAATCGGACCTCTCTGTACGGTGACCTATCAACTACTGTTCGTAACGCCACAGAATATCATTGTGAATCTGCATCACACAATTAGCTTAAGCAATATACCTCAGTCTATCTTTTTTCATTTGAGCATAGTGATTCCAGATTATCAACACATTCTACATTATTTGATCCTGTCTCCAATTCATTGCACATTGTTATAAATTCTCTGTTTAGTCTCCGTATGGGAGTAGATGCCTCGCTCAACCCATATTCCTATTTACCAATGAAACTCCTGTATGCTAAGAATCTAAACTGCAAACTATTGGTGGGTTCCTGTTGATATTCCCCCAATTGGCCGTGCTTGCTTGAAAGAGTCCTGCTAAGAACTATAGGTGATTGAATATTCTCTGCTACATATCTGCAGGATAAAAGTTATGAACCGTCACACAACATTCCCAATCGCATAATTACGTCCACTTTGGCCATCTCTGGAACAGCAAAGAAATATCTGCATCCAGAGCCCCATATAGAGAAAATGTAGGCTCCTCTTTGCAGCCCCAAAGATTAGCATGCAAGGCCTGAGTGTGCTAGAACATATATTTCCCCTTGCAGCGATGTGTGAATTCGCAAAGAAGTCCTACTGAAAAAAGCTTCTGAGTGGCAATGATCTTGTACTCAATTCCCTGGAATCACTTTGGCTGCCATTTTGAGTTCCTGTTTTCTCAGCTGGAAGATCCATGGAATGGAATGAACAGACCTGGCTGTGTCCCCCCTGAGTTAATGGGGAGCACTAGTTAAGTTCTCAAGAGTAGGAAATAACCTGCCACACCCTTAAATTCCTTATCCCGCAGCGCAGGATTTCCCCTATTCGGGGGTGTTTAATGCTGATATTTATCTCCACCCTCTGAGCAGATATGGCATGTGGGGTCTACGACCTCTAAGGGTGAAATTGTCTGCTATCAACATAGTGCTGGAGGGAGTGGGTGGAAGGCGGGCTTGTGACTTTGCCCACATCCACTGCTCCACTCCCTCTCGCCGTGTTTTTTCAGGTGCAGATACGCACATCATACAATCAGATCCGTGTTTCTGGACCTGGAAATTTGAGGATCCAAAACACTAAACTACTCAGAGTTGCCAGTAGCTGGGACCATGGGGCCTTTTTGTTCAAAAGCCTAAAAACGCTCCATTGAAAAAATATCTGACTAAATGTCATCTTCAATGTATTACATTTTTATCAAGTAATTGAAGTAACATAGCAAGTGTATTTGCAAAGCGCACGTTCACCCCAGCAATGGGGCATCTTGGCACTGAATTAACAGATGTATATTGTAACTCCACTCAATTTTACAGATTTTATCGACCTCAAATGGATGAAAGGCTGAGTGGACCCGCTGGGATTTGAACCTGTGTCCAAGAGGTCAATCACAGGCCCCAGCAGTGGGTGCATTAGTCCACTGATCCACCAGAGCCGGCAAAGTGTTGCGCCAAGTGGGAGCAGCCTGTTCATCTCAGCATTTTTGAAGATGTGAAAATAAACACAATCTAACAAACTGCTTCTCTAAGTTACAAATAATTGTTGAGGCTAAGTCTAAAGAATGATTCCTGAAGTTGGGAACACCTCAGGCTCTATACAAACAAGGTACTGACTTTGTATTTTTAGGTCTGGCTTGTTTCGCAATTATTTTTTATTTGTGTTTGTACTGCAGCAGGCTTTTGAAAAATATTTAAGTTATGAATTAATGTAAGCCAGACCTGTTAACTTAGCCAATGGCTGTTACCAGTTAGAGTCATGGTCACCTGAGCCTTCTCCAGAGTTAGACATTATTCTCACTTTTTTCTCTGATTCGTCACTTTCAGGATCTGGGCCCATTTATGATCTTTTCAACAAGCAGATCAACAAAATTATCATTACCTCCTCATACTGCGTCACCTCATCCCATTCTGGGAGGCACTGAGATATTTTCTGAGTCTCGCCATTCTTTCTTTAGTAGACCCTGAATTGCAGAGTGAATTGAAATCTCAGGTTCAGCCAGTCTATTAACTTGTCCAAACCATTCCCCAAACACTGAGGGCTATGCATCATCATGTGGCAACTGGAGACTTGAGGACAAGAAGGTTATCATTTCATGTGAGTTCTCCTTTTGGGTATATTTCCCTCTAGGAGTTATAAGTCTCTGTCATCATCCTCATCATCATAATTTGGGAAATACTAAGGCGTGGATTCTAAAGAAAGGGATGAATAGAAACTCTGGGAAGAAACAGTTCTTCACAGAGAAGCCTGCAATCTATAATGTCCTTCCTGCTGGTTATTGAAGGCTTCAGACATGGGCTTGAACAATAACTGAGGTTGCTTGTATGTTATATTACGAGTCATGTCCCCATCATTAAAAGATCTGTTTTACCTTGTCCCCTGATACCGCCTGTCTTCCATTGGAGAGGAGGAAAATAAATGCTGCCTATTTTTGTCTGTTTTACCATGGTAAGCTTTTCACAAAATGAACAGAGAAGTAGGAACCCCCACAGTTTTTCTAGAAAAAAGAAATAAATTAGTGCAAGAAAAAAACTGGCACATCTCAGGCCTACTATGATGAATCCTAAGTCATGCCTACTTGTATCTGAATAAAGAAATATTAAGTGAAACTCTTGTCATATAGCTCCCATGGCCAAACTCCAATTTGAGCCCATTAAGTTAGCCTCTCTTACTTTGACACATATGCAGAATGTAATTATCTTTCACAGAACTCATGAAAGTGTCAAATCATCCAAAGAATGACTCTGATAGACACATAAAGCAGCATAAGAATGATACCAGTTCGCTGGTATCAATGTTTCAAGGTCAGACAGTGATTACACAAAGTAAACATGTAGTCTAAATTGACATATTTTTGCCATACTGTTTAATACCACTTAAACTAGCATGCTGATTCATACTAGTTATGTCTTAAACTGTCATAATCGTTCATACCTGTCATGTCTGGAATTAGTTGATGAAGTCCTGAAATTTAGGGTAAAGGTCAGTGGCAAGCAAATACTATCAAAGCCCGGTGGAGTGACCACAGATTCAAATAGGTGTTTCCCACAGGTTATCACAAGAGGTCCTGCCTAACTGTCGTACTGCCACAACATCCATTCCTATGCTGAGAGCTGATACTGAGCCAATTCAGAAAGGAGAGAATCAGCCCAGCTGATGTGCATTTTCTTATAGAGGTGACACACTCTTTCAGTTGAAGTCTGATAACCACAGCTCCCCACTGTAAGCAAGTATGTAGTGCACTGAATCCCAAGGCACTCTAGAAGCATTGTATACCACCCCCTGAGCACACGGATATTATTGTTATATTTTTCTCTTCTTTTTCTTCTCTTATTTCGCAAGCAAGTCTATGGCAAGAATCACTGTATATATTTAAAAATAAGCAAAGTCCACTCCTTCCGTGGTAACGTTCACTTCAAATCTTCAAAATTTATTCCAATCAGGCTTTTCTGTAAAGATGGTACATCAGCCAACACGTGTTTCGTCGTGCATTAATACATCACATTGACTTCCTCAGGGCTACAAGCAAATAAACATTGCCCAAAATTACAATAAATACTCTATATGGCATAAAGAGAAGGGAAATTATAGTACCCTTCACCCCCAAACAATCTTGTGCTCATTCCATTAAGTATGTAGGCACATCCCGTGAAAGAAAAAAAAGAAAATGTATGCCTCTATTAGGATTCCAAAGTTGCACTCCAACTTTATGTGAATACCTTATAGCCCAGTACATATAAACATAGGATTAGTAGGGTTTATTCACCTCTAATTTCCTCAATTTATCCAAGATAATGACTTCCACGTTTTACTACCAGGACTTCAATCTGAGTAACAAAATGAATACAAACAAAGTCACCAAACTAGACTTGTATACATTAACTCTCGCAATATCACTTAATCCTTCTGGGTTCTTCCCAGGTGTCTTCACCACTTGAAGTTCGTTCCCCACTTCACTATTAAATAGGTTTCTTTCCTACTTTTAATTTGCACATGCTTGTCATTAACTCCTTAATAGGCAATTCTATATTCGGAATATTTTCATGAATACTCCAGCTGCTACCAGACCGCACTAGTACGTATGTACTCCATTAATAGCTATCATGTAATGGGTGTGATAGCACTCACCCTCTATATAAGATCTCATGGACTCAATAGTCTTCTTTACTCAGAATCCGGTCCCTTCTTGATCCTTCCTACAGAGACAGAAGATTGTGTATTTCCCTGTTCCCTGTATTTACCATTGATATATATCACTCACAATACACTAGGCTACTTGCTCACCTTATCTCAATATTCATTTAGAGTTGGTTGCCCTTGTGTCGAGTTGAGTCCAGAGTTTTTACAATTCTAGGAAATATACAGTATTCGAATTATCATCATATTCCTCATATCAAGACAATTTACTCAAATCGATGTGTGCTAAAACTCACCCACAATAAATATCATTGACTGTGACTTGAGGACTATAATGGCTCCATATCTCTGTAATAACAGAGAAATACAATCACCACCTTTACAATTTTTCGTATATTCACTAATATAGCTATCGGCCATCTGTCTTACCCGATCCGTAGTAATATACCGTTTCGTCCTTTGCCAAACTTGTCTCTTCCCAATAGAGCGATGGTGTCTGCAAATCACCCACACTCATTATTGATCAACCTAAACTGGAGGGCTTTAATCTCCCCGAGTCTCTGTAATAACAGAGAAGTAAAATCACCACCATGCCTCCTCATCATAAATCACATGATGCCTCTACCAACTTCCTTGCTTACCCGATTCGTAATAGAGTATCGTCTCTTCCTCCACCAGAATGACCTTCCCCTAGTAGATAATATAAGGGGAACACTTTAGAATCAAAGGTTTGTATTATTGGATTACTATTTTAAAACTAAGGGGTAAAGTTACGTCCGCATATAACATACCTCTTGATCGGTAGCTAACTATCCTCGCTGCTCCACGGCGTTCTGCATCAGCGCCATATTGTAATGTCTATTTATCCCGCTTCACAATGGGCACCATCTTGTAGTGTGTTATAGCCTCCGTAAATATCTTCAAAGTATTAACACCAAGTCCCTATGGTCTGCCAATTCCTAACATCTTAACATGAAGACCACTTCAGTAGTCACATTATGATAATGTTAAACTCTCCAAATTTAAACAACCATCGCTACCATGTAATAGAACCGTTGCATTCTGTGTCAGCACCGTATTGTAATGTATTTTCATCTCATTTCATAGTAGGCGCCATCTCACAGTATGTTATTGCCTCCGTAAATATCTTCAAAATTATTATCACCACATTCCTTATAGTCCATAAATTATTTCCATTTTAACCTAAAGACCACTGTAGAATTCTCAATGCAATAATGTTGCACTCTCACAATTTTTGTACTCCAACGTACCATCACTGCCATGTAATGTAACCATAACTTCTCCCTAACAAATTCACAATAAATATATTTTCGTCTCTAAAGCGGAATACCATAACCATCAATCACCATGATCAAGACGTGTCAGGTACAATAATCCTAGATGTCACACATCTCTAGCGGAGAGTCCTCCTTTTGCCGATTTACCTGCACCTCCCTAAACATTGCGCCTCAATCTTGTTCTCCCTATCAGATAGCATACATACCAGCAAATGAAGCAACCTCTGCAGATATCCTACAATTACAACCATATATCTCCTTCAATATATTAATTGAAAAGAGTGGGGTTAAAGTAGGAAAGTAAGGTGTGCCCGTGTATGCCACTGTGTCCACGGTATTATACAGTTCTTCAAATCCTCATTAAATTTCCCTCTTAATTTCATCACAATATAGCAATACATTTAAATATACATATTAACATACCATTTATTAAATTAAGAGTCGCAAAATATGTCATATTCCGTTATGTTTCCTCTTTTGTATATTCATAATTACTTGTGCACAAGTTTATCACCTCTAAAATCAGACAATCTCCTCAAAGGAAGTATTCAATCTCATCTTATCAATAATTATTCAGTTATGTGCATGTTGACTGCAGAGTTCATACTCTCTTGTAGTGTGTGACCAAAACTCATATATAGGTACACTTGTTCACAAATATTTGCTTCATGTTTGAAGTTACAACACTCAGATGCAACCTAGATTAACAGTAGTACTGGATAATCATATAAATCTAACATTAGTAATGTTCAACCTAACATTAGACACTCACGTATTATTCATAATCTGAGATCACTCTTGACCAAAATAAAATTGATACTCATTATCGATATTAAGACCCCTCTCTACCGCCGTCAGCTTCATGATCCAGATCCCTTCTCTGCGTCTCAATCTCAATTGTCTATTGCCCCCCCAGGGGTCTTGTGTTACGTGGTCAATCCCATGATAACTGAATTGGTGTTGATGTTGATTATCATAATTTTGTACACTGTGGGTAGCAATGGGATATCTGGTGTCTCCATTCTTCCATGCTCGGAAATGCTCCATCATCCTGTCTCATCTTCAGAGCAATTTCTTCTAGCTCTAACCATTTCTGAGTAAGGTATTGATTTCTTCTGACAACTGGGGTGGCAACTTGTTGCATATAGAACAGCATTGCAACTGGTTTCTTTTCTGTACATTCTAGAACAAAGTTTCATATCCTTAATGTATAACTCTACATCCAAAAATACAATTTTCATTTTATCATACTGGGTCGTGAATTGTAGGTTAACATTATTGTCATTTAAATAATTAAAGAAACAAAGTAAGTCATCAAGGGTTCAAGTCCAGATCATGAGACAATCGTCAATAAATCTGCCCCAGTATTGTATAAAATCAATCCATCTATGACCACGATGGCCCCAGATCCACTCCGCCTCAAACCACCCCATAAAGAGGTTAGCAAAAGACGGAGCAAACCTAGAACCCATCGCGGTCCCGAGGCACTGCTTATACCATGTCTGGTCAAAAATGAACACATTATTTTTTAATACCATCTCTGTCATCTCCAACAGCATTTTCGTATGTTCTTATAGTTCCACTGGTCTCTTGTTTAAGAAGGTCTCTACTGCTGCTATTCTAGGGAGTGATCAATGTTTGAGTACAATGAAACCACATCTAATGTGACTTGGTACATTCCTTCCTCCCATTTAACATCTGACATGATATTAAGCACAGGTTTAGTATCTTGTATGTATGAGGGTAAAGACTGAGCATAATGTCTCATAAATATATCTATATACTGCGGAATCCTTTCTGTACGCCCTCCTATCCCCGAGATAATTGGCCTGCCCGGAGGGTTCTCTCTGTCCTTATGAACCTTCGGTAAGGTATATAAACAGGGTGCCCTGGGTGTTAATACAGTCATATAGTTATATTCATCAATGTCCAACAATGTAAGATCATACCATTCCTTGAGTCTAGCATTAATGCTGGTTTTAAGGGATTCTAGTGGATTACTTTTGAGAGATTCATAATACCTAGGATCATTGAGTTGAGAAAAAATCTCTGCTTTATATTTATCAGTGTCCATAATGACGACATTACCACCTTTGTCTGCCATCCGGATGATAATATTGTAATTATTTTTGAGTGTTTTGAGTGCAATTCTTTCCGAAGGAGTTAAATTATCAGGTTTTCTGTAGTAACCATCCTTAGACTTTTTTTTTTTTTTTTTTTTTAAATTTTTGAAAACCTTTATTGTGCATCAAATCAGAACAAATACGGGCCTACAACCTACCGGCCGGCCACAGACAAAGTTAAGCACCAATGCAACGTTACAGCGACATAGCAGTACTCCCCATTGTAAGCAACCATTAAATTACACTTTGATCAACATAGTACCCTGTCGCCAGAATCGATGAAGGTTAATTTTAAAAGGTTTTTTAAGCAAGCATTATAACAAATCGTACTGTATCAAGTCTTATAAAAGAAACAAAGAAGGATCCATGCGGGAGGAGCAAAACCATAGTGTCAAACATATATGCAGGATATGAACACCAACCAGTGAGTTCCCCCCGGGCAGTAAGGCAACTATCCTCAGAGTCAAATAGAAGACCCCCTTCGTGCGCCACCCGATCCCTGCCGCCACCTAACCCCTAGTAAACTAGACATGGACCCAGACCGAAAGTGAAAATAAAAAATAGGAATAAAAGAAGGCACCATAGAAATAATGACTAAGTTCTAACTACTAACCCCCCACCCTACACGCATGCGGAGGCTACGGCCTGCCCCCCCCCCCCAGCAGTGTGTCTGTCGCCCAATAAACCCGAAATATAGCGAGAAGAAAGAAGGAGAAAGAAAGGAAGAAAAAAAACGTACCATGTGATATAGAGAGGGAGAGAAGGACACCCTAATCTTCAACTCTCAAAGACAAAAAAGAGGACAGGAGGAGGTTCAATTCCAGGCAACCCGGTCCCCGCCAGTTGTAATACATCTTCCACCCCAAGTTCAGGAGAATCGGCAAGCATTAAGGCATTGTAGGAGCGAAGCAGTAAGCAACAGCGATCAAGTAATCTGACCACAAGATACATCCCCAAATCCCGGTCCACCAGCCCAGCAGCCAACAACAGGAAAAGCAGCCTAGCCCTGACCCGAACGTGGATACTCACTCAGACGCGTTGCCCAAGAGAGGCCCGCCCACCACAGAACAAAGGAGCAAAATGGCGAGAGGACAGAGGACAACAATAAAGGAGCACAAGATGGCCACGATGAGACATCAGGGAGTCCGTCGAGTGCAGCAGAACGTTCCATAAGTACACCAGGAGTACACGATGTTTTATTCAGGATAGGCAAGAGGCACAGCGCAGGAGGAGAAGGCAGCCGCGGCATTGCAGACAGTTTTCGAGGCACACACAATAGAGAGTCTGGCCACAATGTTGCACGCATCTCTTGGAGGGGAAACAAAGTGTCCCAAGGGGAGTCATCAGGCTGGTAATCCTGGGCGTCAGCGAAGTAGACAGTGAGCTCAGATGTGCAGCATGCAGGAGAGATCGTCGGTGCCCCACACGGTGCAGGCAATGGCAGGCGGCAGCTTTGCAAATCCGAGGCATTAGTGCCCCAGCCCAACGTAGATGCCATGCGGTCCAGCTTGTCCCCCAGTTCCCGGTAGCAGTGGCGCACTTCTGAGCGGAGGTCACACAGGGCTGACAGGACAGCACCAAGGGAAATCACAGGCTGTAGCCCCCGGGTCTTGTGTCCCCGGGGGATCCCTCGAATCTCGGGTTCCCCTGTAGCCAGGGCAGCACTGGTCTCTGGCGTGGACGGGCTCAGTTCCCCACAAGACATGGCGGCGCACTGAGCCATCGTGACCAGGTTCCACGATGGGCACCGGTTGTAGGAGAGCACCAGCGCACCCCCCTGTAGTCGCTGGCTGATTATTACGCTCCGTGCCCCAAAGACAATCCATGCAGGTCAGACGCTCCTCGGCAGTCCCGGGTAGCGAGGCATGGGGTCAATAAACGAAGTGCGATCCAAAATGGCCGGACAGTCCTCTCCCCGTACCTGCCGCCTCGGACAAAGGCTCCGCTACGATGGGGGTCCACAGCTCCGTAAACACTGTCCACATCGTGCTATCCCAGGTGACTAAGCTCGGGCAGCGCCTCGCAGGGGCCACGCCGGTTTCACTGCAGCCAGCGCCGGCGGAGCACTCCGGCCGGCAACAGGTCCCAGAGGCACGGAAGGAGGAGCCCACGGGAGCGGGGTCCAGGGCCGGGGGCTAGGAGGCAAATATCTTCGGCTGCCGGGCAGGTCCAGGGTCCGGGAGAGCACCGCCGTGATCAGCGCCGTTTCGCACACAATCTGCCGTCGAGTGTGCCAGGATTGGAATCAGGATGTCAGCACGGCAAAAACGGACTGGCGGAGCCGGGAGGCCTACAGGTCCGCTCCGGTCGCCATCTTGGCTCCTCCCCCCCATCCTTAGACTTTTTATCAATTTGCTGTTCTCCCTATCAGATAGCATACATACCAGCAAATGAAGCAACCTCTGCAGATATCCTACAATTAAAACCATATATCTCCTTCAATATGTTAATTGAAAAGAGTGGGGTTAAAGTAGGAAAGTAAGGTGTGCCCGTGTATGCCACTGTGTCCACCGTATTATACAGTTCTTCAAATCCTCATTAAATTTCCCTCTTAATTTCATCACAATATAGCAATACATTTAAATATACATATTAACATACCATTCATTAAATTAAGAGTCGCAAAATATGTCATATTCCGTTATGTCTCCTCTTCTGTATATTCATAATTACTTGTGCACAAGTTTATCCCCTCTAAAATCAGACAATCTCCTCAAAGGAAGTATTCAATCTCATCTTATCAATAATTATTCAGTTATGTGCATGTTGACCGCAGAGTTCATACTCTCTTGTAGTGTGTGACCAAAACCCATATATAGGTACACATGTTCACAAATATTTGCTTCATGTTTCAAGTTACAACACTCAGATGTAACCTAGATTAACAGTAGTACTGGATAATCATATAAATCTAACATTAGTAATGTTCAACCTAACATTAGACACTCAAGTATTATTCATATTCTGAGAGCACTCTTGACCCAAATAAAATTGATACTCATTATCTATATTAAGACCCCACTCTACCGCCTTCAGCTTCATGATCCAGATCACTTCTCTGCGTCTCAATCTCAATTGTCTATTGCCCCCCTGGGGTCTTGTGTTACGTGTTCAATCCCATGATAACTGAATAGGTGTTGATGTTGATTATCATAATTTTGTACACTGTGGGCAGCAATGAGATACCTGGTGTCTCCATTCTTCCATGCTCGGAAATGCCCCATCATCCTGTCTCTCAACCTTCTAATTGTGCTCCCCACATAAATTTGACCACATGTACAAGTTATCACATATACTACAAAAGTAGTCTCACAGTTAATAAAAGTATCAATCTCTAATGTTTCTGAGCCAATATAGCTGAAGTTCAATACTTTTCTCTTTGCCCATCTACACAAATTGCATTGTCCACATGAAATGGGCTGTTGAACCTGGAATTTTGTGAAGAGTCACCCCAGAATTTTACCTTCCTTTGGTGGGCCCATTTTGGTTGGCTTTTATGACACTATGCACTTTACTCCTGTTCGACAGTGGTCATGTGGTGTTGTAAACATGGCAAAATCGGTATGCACTTGATTGGTACATTTAATTGACTTATAAGTTCCTTGTACATGGTAATACAAGTACCCAAGGCCTGTAAATTAAATGTTACTAGCAAGCGGCAGCACTCACTGTGTCACATATTAAAGTAGCACCTAACACTTGTCTCAGGCCCTCCCCTGAAGCCTGTAGTACAGTACTAAACTGCCATTTCGACCTAACAATATTCACCCTTTGACAGGTCTAAACCTTCTCTTTTAATACTTAAAAGTAGACCCTAAAAGCTCATAAGACAGGCAGCATTGTATTTTAAAAGAAGGACTTGTGAACATAGGTTTTACAAAAGTCATTTTCACTGTAGCAAAGCTAACTCTCTCATAGACTAACACTGGGTTATCTTATTACACTTAATAAGTGATAACTTCAGTTTGGGAGCAGACAGAGAAATACTCCCTCCACTCATGTATATGATAATTGTAAACCCTCTTTAATAGTAAAGTCAGATTTCAAGTTACTAATCTGAAAATGCCACTTCTAGAAAGTTGGCGTTTCCCTGCCTCAACCAAATCTGGCTTTCTGTATGTCCAGGGTCACATGGCTGTTAATATTTCTCCTGTGGTGTGATGTGTATTCCTTCCAGACAGGGACCAAAGGGGCCAGTGTGTAGAAGGAGTGAGTATTCCTGACAGAATGGCAGGAGAGGAGTTGGTTCCGGTCCTGATTACAACAGCCCATTTCATGAAGCGCATTAGAAGAACATCTGAGTGCTCATAGGAATGTTGTACTTATAGCTAAGCGAGAAATTGAGCTTCCACAAACACAGCAGAAGCTTTGCTAGCAAAGGTATTGAGCCAGATAACTATATTGACTCAGAACATTGTCTTATCTGATTCAGTTGATAAGAAAGTTGAAGCAACATTGAAAAGAGCCCATTCAGTCTGAGGCTGGTGCTGATGGTGAGTATACGTACTATATATACCTCATATTCTTTAGTGAAAGACTTTTAGTTATTTTCCACTGCAATGCAAGAAGGTGAGGATCTCACACCTGCTGTCTGATATCACTCATGAGAACCTAAAGTCTTTTTTCTTGTTGCACGTGATCTAGTGGCAGCCACACAACACTTAAAAAATAGTTTGGGGAGTAGAAGCATGAAAAGAAGCTTCCTTTGTTAAAGATGCCATTTACAGGCAGAAGCATGGTGGGTGAAAGACGATGGGTTTGAATGCTACCTGAACGATTTCTAGGGGCTAGACTTATTACAACAAATCCTCCCATCACTATTTGTGTTTTTGATGTCCCGCCCTACGTGTTTGGAGCTCTGCTTCTCAGGGTCACCATTTCTTTATGTTCTCCTTGGTGTGTAAGGGACACAGAGCTCGGTGTGTTGTTAACTTTTCAGGCTTCTGGGCCCAGTTGGGAGGTTGGTGGTCGGGCACACTATGAGTCCTGCTTGCTCTTGCAAGCTTTCATTGATTCCTGAGCAAGCAGGCAGCATCTTGGAAGATCTAATATCTCCGACTCCAAGATGGCAGCCAGTCGATACAGTTTTACCTGTTTGACCAAACCAATACGGCAGCAATAGCATCCTGTGTATGTCTTTTTACTTTCAAGTCTAATTAAGGTTGTATATATATAGCAGAACCCAATGGGGTTTGCAGCTTGGCATGTCAAACTTTGCGGCACAAAAATGCAAATTTTGCAAATCAAAACCCCAATATTTGCAGTTCTTTTGCAGCAGGAGTAATGTGTGCCATAATAAAAATGCCACTCCTAATCACCTAGACGTAAACTGAAATAATGGCTGAGATGTATCCTGATAGTAGTTTGTTTGCAGTGACCTACTTCTCCCATCCATATAGCTCTGCTGTCTTTGTTGCTGCTATTTGCAAAAGCTTCCAACATAGGAACTGGGTAAACTAGTTTGAGTCTTGGCATTACTACAACATCCTGTGATGCTCAGCAAATCACCTAAATTCTCTATGACTGGAAAAATCTCATATGAATCTGACCTTGTGTAATTTAACTCATGTGCTCATGTAGATGGCTCTAATGCTCTTGGGCCCAGTTTGCGCTATGTATAGGTGCAAACGATGTATGTGGCCATGTTATTCCGTTGAATTTGTGCCCCACCAGATTGCCTGCATAATGATAAACAGTTAGTCCTATCAGTTTCCTACGAGCTGCCAGTTTAATATGCTTTTTACACCTAACCACCGTAAGTGTAAACTGTTGGCTTTCAGCAACTCTGCTTGGCAGAGATAAAAGGCAGTGTAGAGGGAGATGGCCTAGAGAAGTATATAAATGGAGCCAGGCAGGCAACAAAGGCATTTTAAACCTCTGCTCTGCCACCATCTGTCCTGTTCCTTGCCTTCCTTTTGCTGACTTTGTGACAGCACAGAACTAATCAAAGGAGGAGCAGCTTGATTTTCTTCTTAAACCAATGGCAATTTCCTTCGTTTTCTTGGGCAGTTTTGTAAAAATCGTAGGACTTTTACAAAAGTGTAAATTTTGTGATTTGTTTTGCATATCTCAATATTGCGGTATCCTGGGGTGGTCTGGAAAAGAGAGGGGGATTACAGGAATGTTGTGTCACAATTGCTTCTTGATTCTGTGTACAGACCACCAGGACCCCGCGCAAAATTTAGTGAAGACATCACGGACTTCATCACTCCTCACGCGCTCCCCTCCAAAGACTACATCCTCCTGGGAGACCTCAACTTTCACCTTGAAAAGATCAACGACCGCAACACCACCACCCTCGTGGACAACCTCGCCAACCTCGGACTTAAACAACTGGTCACTTCCCCCACCCACATCGCAGGTCACACACTCGACCCCATCTTCACCTCCAGCAATCATGTCTCCTTCAGCCACACTACGGATCTCCTCTGGACTGACCACAGCTGCGTTCACTTCACCTACAACAAGCCAAAACCCATCAACCACCTCCAACCAACTCTGCAAAGAAACTGGAACAAAATCACCACCGACCAGATCTCCTCATCGCTCCTTCTAAACACCCCAGCCCACTCTTCTAACCCAGACCAAGCCGCCGCCAACTTCACCCTATGGTTATCCAACACCGCCGACACCTTAGCACCACTGAAAAAACGTCAAAGCAAACCTGGCAGCAAGAAGGCCTCATGGTTCAACGATGATCTTAAGAAGTCCAAGAAACTCTGCCGCTCCCTTGAAAAGGCCTGGAAAAAAGACCCAACCACTAGCACCAAGGACGCCTTCAAAAACGCCACCCGCACTCACCACCAACTTATCCGAAAGGCCAAGAAAACAGCATTCAAGGATCGACTTGACAACAACGCCCACAATAGCAAGGAACTTTTCAACATCGTCAAGGAATTTTCCAATCCCTCGGCCAACTCCAACGACATCACCCCCTCTCAAGCCCTCTGCGACTCCCTAGCCTCATTCTTCCACAACAAGATTGCAGACATCCACAACAGCTTCGACAACCAACCCGGAGACCAACCCACCCAACCATTTGCTGAACACTCTCCCCCCGTGAACACCCTTAATGACTGGAACCCAATCTCCACTGAGGACACCATCCGCCTGATGAACTCCATCCACTCAGGATCCCCCACAGACCCATGTCCTCACCACATCTTCAACAAAGCAGACTCCGTCATAGCACCGCACCTCCGAGACGTCATCAACTGCTCCTTCAACTCCGCCACCTTCCCGGAAAACTGGAAACACGCCGAACTCACCGCCCTTCTGAAAAAACCCACAGCGGACCCCACCGAACTCAAAAATTACCGCCCCATTTCGCTCCTTCCATTCCCGGCCAAAGTAATCGAGAAAGCTGTCAACAACCAACTCGCCGCTTTCCTCGAAGCCAACAAATCCCTCGACTCCTCACAATCTGGCTTCCGAGCAAAACACAGCACCGAGACCGCCCTCATCGCAGCAACGGACGACATTCGAACTCTACTGGACAATGGAGACACAGTCGCCCTCATCCTCCTCGACCTCTCTGCAGCATTCGACACAGTCTGCCACAGCACCCTTTTACAACGCCTCAGTAACATCGGAATACAAGGAAAAGCACTTGAATGGATCACCTCTTTCCTCACCGGAAGAACACAGAGAGTCCGCCTTCCACCATTCAAGTCCGAGGCCACTGAAGTCATCTGTGGCGTACCCCAAGGGTCCTCACTCAGCCCCACCCTCTTCAACGTATACATGAGCCCCCTCGCGGCCATCGCCCGCCAACACAACCTCAACATCATCTCTTACGCGGATGACACTCAACTAATCCTTTCTCTCACCAATGACCCCAGCACCGCCAAAACTAACCTACACGAAGGAATGAAAGAAGTTGCCGAATGGATGAAACACAGCCGCCTGAAACTGAACTCAGATAAAACAGAAGTCCTCATCTTAGGTACATCCCCCTCTGCATGGGATGACTCTTGGTGGCCGGAAGCCCTTGGAAAAGCACCCATCCCGACAGACCACGCACGGAACCTAGGCGTCATCCTGGATTCTTCACTCTCAATGAACAGACAAGTCAGCGCCGTATCCTCATCCTGCTTCAACATTCTTCGCATGCTCAAAAAAACATTTCGCTGGATCCCCACCGAAACCAGGAAAACTGTCACCCATGCTCTGGTCACGAGCCGACTGGACTACGGAAACACCCTCTACGCAGGTACCACCACTAAACTCCAGAAAAAACTCCAACGAATCCAAAACGCCTCAGCCAGGATCATATTAGACATCCCACGCAACAAACACATCTCTGGTCACCTGAAAGACCTCCACTGGCTACCCGTCAATAAGAGAATCACTTTCCGACTGCTAACCCACGCACACAAATCACTCTACGACATCGGACCAGAATGCCTCAACTCACGACTGTCCTTCTACACCCCCGCCCGCCAACTACGTTCTTCCAGCCAAGCCCTGGCCACTGTACCTCGCATCAACAAGACCACCATGGGAGGCAGATCCTTCTCATACCTGGCTGCTAAAACATGGAACTCACTCCCCACTCACCTTCGCCTTACCCAGAACCACCTAGCATTCAGAAAACTACTTAAAACATGGATATTTGACAAGTAATCCTCCTCCCCTTCCTAAGCGCCTTGAAACCCTCTGGGTATGTAGTGCGCTATATAAATTCCTGACTTGACTTGACTTGACTCTTGCCCGGTGCCATTCAAACTGCCATTCCCTGTATTTCTGTTCAGGTGTTTTGGTCCTCTTTACTGAGTGCTGCCCTTCTGGGGAACCACTTTGGAGGTTTTAAGTGCCATTCACTTTTCCTCCAGCTTAAGTGGTTTCTTTCCAAAGGCATCAACTGATAGGAGTTTACCTCCATCGGTAGGGTGGCTAAGGTAAGGGATGACTCTTTCTTTGAACTCAAGGTCCCTAAGATCTAGACACACCCAACACATTGCAATAACAATGGCAGATTGCATTGCCAATAAGCATCAGTTTTGTCTATAGTTATTGATCCTTTACAAGTGCTCCAAGAGACCAATCAACAATTAAATATCTATGCAAATGGATCCCCTGCATTGTAAAAATTGCCAGCGGTACCAGCTGGAATGATAGAGAGGTCAGAAAAGGTTAGAGAGTTTGGGGATATTATGATTGTTCATTTCACATTTTGCCCTGCTCAGTTGTTGCTTGATAAAATCAATGTGTGCTATCTAATTTCCTGTCTAACTGGGGACACCCTCTCTTGGGCCCAGCATTGGTTTCATCACCAATGAGTTCTTGACACCCATTCCGTCTTCTTGGGGACATTTCAGAAGATGTTTTGCAGACTGTATCTGGAATATTTGGCAGAAGAAGTTTTGTGGGCTATTCAACAAGGATCCCAAGATGAAATGGCTTGTGTAGCTAATTTTAGGCAATTGACAGCAGTAACACAATGGATTGAGAGAACTCTTCTTACCTTGTTCCAATACTGGCTGAGAGAATAGATTAAGGATGAGCTGATCCATGTCCCTAATCCTACCACCGTAAATGAGGCTATAAAAATGCTGTGCTTTGTTTAAAGAAATGGTTGAAAGAGAAGTGTAGTAAATGACACAGTGTTCCATAATTAATCGTCAGTTCTTTTGCTGCATCTAGAACTGATGAAGTTAAGAATCCTATATTCACTCAAGAACTTATTGAGATCAGTTACATTTGAGGGCCTTTATCAGAGAGTGAGAAGTAAATACGCTGCCTAAAAGGATTGTGTTTATACTATGGAGAAAAGGACCATTTGATTAATGAATGTACGGCTCGTTCTTCCAGGCTGTCAGAAAATGCCAGGGCCCAATTACAAAGAGGATAGAGAGATTGGAGGTAAATTGTCTTCCTCAAGTATACGCATCAAGATTTCTTCCAGTATCTTAAAATCAGTTATTCTTACTTCCCATTACATTGCACCTTGGAACAAAGAGTAAGGTGACTACTACTGCCCTATTGCATTCTGCAGTAACAGGGCATTTTTGGTACACTAATTGGGCCCAGAGCCATCAGATTCCTAGAGGACAAAAAGAGAAAGCAGAGTGATTCATACGGTTGATGGCACTCTTTTTGTGTCTGGTCCAGTATTGAAGTATCCGTGTAACCTCCCAAAGACGATATTTAATCATCAAGAAAGACTGATTTTTGACTGAATTGCTTCTCTCAATCACTTGATTATTTTGGGCCTTCTTAGGCTGTCTTCAAAACTCATATCTCAATTGGGCTACTCAGAGTAGTTCATTGAGCTCCATTTTTTGTATTCAAAACTGCTTAACTGCTCCTAAGGAATCAGTGGAACATTGTACTTGTGAGGATAAAGGGGGACGCTCAAGTGAGTAACAATTGCTATGGTACCAAGGCAATATCACAAGTTCATGGATGTCTTTTGTTCTTTCAGCCCTAAGAAGTTACCACCTTATTGCCCCTGTAATTGTGTCATCAATCTTAAGCTGGGTCCAACATTCCGTACAGTAGAATCTACTCTTCATCCGAATCAGAAAGGATGGTCCTATGTCAATGCTTGCATGAAAATGTATAGAATGGGCTCATTTCTCCTTCCACTTCCATTGGTGCACCCTCAGTTTTTGTACCAAAGGAAAATAATGAATTAATGCCTTATATTGTCTTCTGGCAACTAAATGAACATACTATTATGGACTGTTATCCCATTCTGTTAATTGAAGACATCTTGGAGTTGGTTTGGGGCTCCAAGTGTTTATTGAGGGCTTCATTAGATGTCGGACGAAAATCCTCCGACCAGCTGTCAGAGGATTTCCACCCAACATTGTAGGTTTCAATCCGACCACTGTATTAGGATAATGGCGGTCAGAGTGAAACATGCAGGGGGATTCCTATGCACTTCCCACGGGTTCAAGAAGTCTATCAGATCATCAGAAGCCATCATAATTCCCTAATGATGGAGGCGCCAGGCTCGGGATTATGATGGCCCTTTCTGGCAGCCTTTTCATGTCAACATGGAAAGGCTGTGGGAAAGTGTTTTTGGGGGCTCCTAGCAGGGCTCCCTGTAAGCTATGGTGCCCCCTAAATATCCCTGCCTGCCACACGGAGCAGGGTTGTTTGAAACCATCCATTTCTCTATGGCAGCTTGTGCTGCGGGCCATTTCAACCCGCCACACAATCTGCCATTGGGAAATAGATGTTTGGACTGTATCCAAATCCGGCGGTTGGAACCGCTGGTCTGGGGTCGGTCTGTTCCAGACCACAACGGTATCAGGCAGATGCAAGTCAGCCCGGCATTATAATTAAGCCCTAAGTCTTTTTGTACATAATTCTGGCATTGTGAATATAGAGCAATGCCCTTTGGGCTTATGAATGCCCCTTTCGATTTTTCAAATAATCATGGTTAGTAGTTTTTGTCTTATATCCTGAATGTATTTGTCATCATTTACCTAGATTACATTTTGATTTTTTCTGAAGCCTTGTCTGATCATTGTCATCATGTGATGCAAGTGTTACTCAGACTACAAAAGAATCACTTGTTCTGTAAATCAGAAATGCATGTCTTCGAAGCTCAGGAAGCTGAGAATTTAGGATTCATATGGAATCGAGGGGGAATTGTGAAGTATCCTATTAAAAATGATGCTGTTCTGGATTGGCCATCCCTTGCTACAGTCAAGGACACTCAACGCTTTTTGGGATTTGCTCATTTTTGTTGGCAATTCAATAAGAATTTTTCATAATACTCTGATGAGATAACTCAACTTTTAAATAAGAAGGAAAAACTGATCTGTGAATTTCGTTGGGATACTCGTGTTGAAGAATCCTTTAGGATCTTACAGAAAGTCTTTAGCAGCTTAAAAAAAGCCATATCTGTGCCCCAGTTCTTCATCATCCAAATCCGAGCAAACAATACTTGTGGAGACTGATGCTTTGGAAATTGCTCTTGAGGCTGTTCTCTTGCAGTTATAGTAGGATGAATCTTTAGAACAACCAGACTTTTATTATTCCTATTCTTTGTCTCTTGCAGAATGAAATTATTCAATTTTAGAACAAGATTGACTATGAAAGAGGCCTGTACAAAATAGAGATACTTATTACTTGAGGCCAGACATCCCTTTGTGATCAGGACTCTTCAAGCACGCAAATTCATTCAGAGCAGAAATGGTTGTTAGGCCAGATGGACATGTTTTTTTTCCAATTTGATTTTTTAGTAGCCTACATTCCAAGTGCTTTCCAGAAAACAGAGGATTTACTTTTCCACCTGTGTCTGGATGAGATTGGGCCCCTACTCAAATGATCCTCTCTTCTGAGCATATAATTTGTGTATACATCTTTTTGCAATAACGTCCGTTCCACTCTACAATCTCTTAGACAAGAGGAAATCAAATGGTTTTCTTGAATTAAGAAAGGCGGTTTACTCTTTCATGGTATAGCTCAGTTTATTCCAAAGAACAATTTTCAGGAAATTCTCCTCCAAATGTGCCATAAGTCTAAACCAGCTGCCCATGAAGGATCCAAGAAAACCATTGAATTATTGTCCCAAAGTTTTTGATAGCCAACAATGAGTTGTGATTTTGAAAAATATGTGAGACGTTGTCCTACGTGAGATCAAGACAAACACTCTCATCAGAAGCCTGTGCATCCATTACAATCGTTGTAAATAGCTTCAAGGCCTTGGCATTCAATTTGTATTGATTTTATTGTAGAATTTCCCTCCCACTGAAACAAGGACAACTATTATGTTCACTGTAAAATCTTTTTCGAAGTTGGCCCATTGTTCTGCTCTGACCAAGTTGCATAGTGTGAAAGAAACAGCAGCATGTTTTATGTGAAATATCTATTGTCTTCATGGGTGCCCAGAGAAAATAGCTTCAGATAGATAACCTCAATTTAGTCCTCATTTCTGGCAAGCTTTTTCTTCCACTCTCGTATAGCCAGAGCTTTGTCTTCAGGTTGTTATCCTCAAAGTAATGGATCTATGCAAAGAACCAATCAAGCACTTGAACATTATGTAAAAGTTTTTATAGTGCTACTGGGGACATCTGTGTGTCGTTAATTCCCTTTTCTGAGTTTGCCTTTAATAATAATGTCCATAGTGCTACTAAGGTTACTTATTTCTTTTGTGTTAAGGGATTTCACACCTGCAGTTGATTCCTCTCAGTTGGCTGTAACAGCAGTTGCTGAGTCAATTTGTCTTCAGGTGGAAACTTGGAAGCAAGTACATGAAAATGTACTGTCAGCACAGAAAACAATGAAGGTGCAGGCTGATAAACATAGACGGACTGATTAACAGATAGGAAATAAAGTATGATTGTCTTCTCAATTTTTAACAATGAAATATGGTAAGACTAAGGACAGTCCTCGATTTTTGGGTACTTTTCCAGTCTTAAAAAAGGATTATGGGAATGTCACAATTGCTTCTTGATTCTGTGCACACTCTTTGTTTTGCCATGTTCTATTCTATTTGGTATTCCCCTACATTCCTGTCCAGGTGTTTTTGGTCTTGTTTACTGAGCACTGCCTTTCTAGAGTTCTACTTTTGATGATTTTGTGCCATTTGTTTTTCCTCTACCAGAATTGGCTTCTTTCCAAAGGCAACCACTGAGAAGAGCTTTTCTCAATCAGTGGAGAGGCTTAGAGAAGGTATCACTCATTCCTCATAATCAAGGTCTCACTCGGATCCAGACATGCCAGGCATGATGGGTGAATGACACTAAGGGCCCGATTATGTATTTTGGTGGTGTGGGGGTGAGCGGTATGCAACCACTGAATCACCGAGACTGGTGACTGGACACCCATCAGATAACATCTTATCTGGACACCCACCAGATAACATCTTTAAAGTGGTCTGGCGGGTGGTGTGGTGGTCTGAGGGCGGTGCATCTTTCAAAGGTGGCAGTGCTTTTGAAAAAGGTACAGAAATGGGACTTAATCACAAGGTTCTTGCATGGCTTGGGCTAGAAAGTCCATGCCGTGCAGGAACTGTTGTGCATGCATACAAGGGGGGCACATGTGATGCCCCACTGTGTGCATCCACAAGAGGGGGGTGTCAACTAGCCAATGGGGACATTGTCAATATCGCTTAGTTAGCATAAGCCCTTCAGCCATCATTCAACTTTGCACACGTTACTAGCTGCTTTTATTTTGCAACGTCTCTGTCTGTACTTTTCACATGGGAACTGTTTGCTGGGTTCGTTCTATGCCTGATCCTGGAGTTTAGTCTGAACATTGTGAGCAAGGTTGATAAACACTGCCCCTTGTTATTCTGTTCTGGTCAGGTCCTATCATTTAGACACAACATACTAATACAGCTGGTGGGAGACTAGCATTTTGATATTACGAGGATGCATGCATGAAAAACCGACACTTGAAGAGCGACCTTTCCAGGGAGAAGAGCAATGCGGTTCCTTTGATGTAGATATACTATCTAGGAACTAAGGTACTGGGTCTGCTGACAAAACCCAGAGATCTTCTGTTATATAATAATACCTATTCCTAGCAAGGGGAGGGAGGTTAGGCTGAACTGTCTTCTCTCTACTGTCTTTTCATTATGACATCTCCCTTCATGATATATGGCCTTGTTGCTATGTGATAATGTTTGTATTATGCATTTTTCTGCCTGTTGTGGCATATATACTGCCTCATAGAACACTCAATTTCAAATAAATATTCCAAACTATTTTGTGTCTCTGTCAGACTTTATTGCGGACAAAAACAAGAGTGCAAGCAAGGTTTTGCCATGTTACCACGATTCCTGAGAGAGTCAGGAGTGTTGTGTTCTAGGGTGTCGAATCATTTGCTTCTCTGTGAGTGTGTAGCAGAGCGAGTAAGACACTATAGCTAATCGGTCCATGGCTCGTGAGCACTAAGGTGGTGGGAAGGCTTAGCCCCTATACACTGAGTTCTCATAATCCTGCGTGTAGTTCTGTGTATGTGCAGAATCCCTGCAACAAAGGCACAGGGGACCCTGTAGGGCCCCTATTGTTTCCTCTCTGCCATAGTGTAGATGGAGGAGGAACCTCCATTACACAGCCGGCAGAGAGGAAACTCGTAATATGCTTGGTGGAAACACGGCAGTCCCGCCAAGCACACTTCGGCCTCCTGACTGCTGCTCCACCTCCAGGGAACGGTCTGACCACTCAACTCATAATGGGACAGGCCGATCAATGGAGCGGGGTGGCTGGACTGCCACTGCCATGCCTTCCTGAGTCTCGGACCACCAGACTAGTAATCGACCTTTAAATGGCTATGTTATACCCAGACATTGGTGACGTGCTTCAGTTTCCTGGAAACCATGTTACACCATGTCTAATACACCCAAATCAGGTCAAAACCTGTCTTGGGTTGCTTGTGTTCCGGTTGAGGGAGGACATAGCTTGGCAATTTGGGATGGACTGTTGCTATTGGAGTAGGGTTAAGACTATTTTGTATATGGCTTGGTCCACACTGAGGTGGCAGGCTGGGAAAAAGAACAATGTATTGTCATGCTGCCCATAGTGATTACCAGTAGTTAGACTTCTTCCAAGCATTCCTGCTATCATCTTTTGTGTGTTTGGTTGTTGAAGATCCCCACCTATAACTTTCCAGACTTCTATCTCAGTGTTTCTTGTTGGTATAGTACCCTCTTCAAATTAGATTTTAGTGTTAGATGTGGGAGCACACGTGATTTCCCCATGACACTGCCACTCATTCGCCCAATTCTCAGAGCTCAAGTTTAGTGTGGTCAAAGACTTTTGCCATTTTGAAAATGCCTTGACACTAACCTACTAAAAAAGTGGTTAGTGTTGACTTAGGGAACTTTTACCACATGGTTAGGGAGTGCCTAGGTGTTATCCCCATGCACTAGATGTTGGCAGGCATAAATGTAACACCTCCAGGCACCCACTTTGAAACACTTTCTAGAAATACGGAAGAATAGACAAGCTCCAGACCTGCTGCCTATGTCCTGCGAGGTCCATCGGTAGGCTCTCTCTTGTAACCAGGACAAGGAAATGTACTTCAGGGGTTAGTTGGCTGACTGACCTCCTGTGTTGCTACAAGGAGATAACAAGCTGCAAGAGGCCTTTTCCTGATAGCACCCAGCTGACCAGTGGCAATGGACCTGGACTGTGCCATACTGTTAGGTTTCACCTAGCACTTTGTTAGTCTCTAAGTGCCAAGGTCAAGGGGGGCTTTAGAAGTCTTCTCCTGTATTTATTTGAGGGCCAGAAGAACATTTGAAAACTATTGAAATCATTTCCTCCAGGCCAGTGGGACTTGGAAATGTTTCAATCTTTCTGACATCTGGGGTTTCGCCTGGACCAATCCACTTGGTGTATCCGACACTGGCTCCATAGCTGTTGGTCTGAAATTGCAAATTGGCCCCAGTCGATCACAACCATTGACGATCATTCAATCAATCAATCAATCAATCATGGCATTTGTAAAGCGCGCTACTCACCCGGGAGGGTCTCAAGGCGCTGCTCGAACAGCCAGGTCTTGAGCTGCTTCCTGAAGGAGAGATGGTCTTGGGTTCACCGAAGGTGGGTGGGGAGGGAGTTCCAAGTCTTGGCTGCCAGGTAGGAGAAGGATCTTCCTCCCGCGGTGGCTCTGCGGATGCGTGGTACGGTGGCAAGTGCGTGGCTGGTCGATCGTAGCTGGCAGGTGGGCGTGTAGAAGGTCATGCGGTCGTTGAGGTACTTGGGGCCCAGGTCGTGGAGAGCCTTGTGTGCGTGGGTGAGGAGTCTGAACGTGATTCTCTTGCTGACGGGGAGCCAGTGCAGGTCTCTCAGGTGTCCGGTGATGTGGCTGTGTCGGGGGATGTCCAGGATGAGTCGTGCGGAGGCGTTCTGGATGCGTTGGAGTCTTTTTTTTAGTTTGGCTGTGGTTCCGGCGTAGAGGGTGTTCCCGTAGTCCAGTCGGCTGGTGACGAGTGCCTGGGTGACGGTCTTCCTGGTTTCCGTGGGAATCCATCTGAAGATCTTGTGGACCATCCGCAGGGTGTTGAAGCACGAGGATGAGACGGCGTTGACTTGTCTGGTCATTGACAGGGAGGAGTCCAGGATGAAGCCCAGGTTGCGTGCGTGGTCCATTTGTTTGGGAGCGGTGCCCAGGGCCGGGGGCCACCAGGCGTCGTCCCAGGCGGAGGGTGATGATCCCAGGATGAGGACTTCCGTCTTGTCTGAGTTCAGTTTAAGGCGGCTGTTCCTCATCCAGTCGGCGACGTCTTTCATTCCTTCGTGTAGGTTGGCTCCGGCGGTGGTGGGGTCGTTGGTGAGGGAGAGGATGAGCTGGGTGTCGTCGGCGTAGGAGATGATGTTGAGGTTGTGTTCGCGTGCGATGGCTGCGAGGGGGCTCATGTAAATTGATGCTTTACTTTTTTTGGTGCCGTTTCTGCTTGAAATTTTAAAAATGCACATCTCTATTTCCCTTTTTTTTATTTTGGTGTCATTTTGTTTATTCAAGTTTATTCTATTTTAGTAGCTTGAGTTGCGATTTTTGTTGTTTTGCCTTTTAACTTTATTACTGTTTTGGTCCTTGTTGGAAATAGCCCTTTTTTGCACGGTTATCTCTAAACATTTAGCTTCTTTCTCCAATTTTTCCTGATCTGGTTTTGTTGGCTTTAGACTCTGGACACTTTACCACTGCTAATTAGTGCTAAAGTGCATATGCTTTCTATGTAAATTATAATTATGATTGGTTATCCGTGATTGGCATATTTGATTTACATGTAAGTCCCTAGTAAAGAGCAAAGAGTGTGTTGTAAATTAGACCTGCCTCTGTAATGTCTGCACATGCAGTGTTCAACTGCCATGTCGACCTGGCAAGTGCACCCACTTGCCAGGACCTAACCTACCCTTTTCTTACATGTAAGGCACACCTCAGGTAGGTCCAAGGTACCCCCATAGGCAGTGTATATAAAAGGTGGGACTTGCTGGTGTGTTTTACATGTCCTGGTAGTGAAATAGTGCCAATTTTGTTTTTAACTATTAAAAGGCTATCTGTCCCATAGGCTAACATGGGAATTGCTTTGTAACATCTTACAAGTATAACTTTCCATTGGGTCAAGATAGAGAAATGGAGTTTAGACCCTCTGAACTCAGAATTTAATAACACATCTTTTTATAAAGGTGAGTATTAAATTGTGTGTTTGAAAATGCCACTGTTAGAAAGTTCGGAACCTAAGGAAGGCTTGAGTCCTAAGCTACCTGGATGGGACCACTAATAATTACATACTCAAGAGTATCAAGTAGATACTGTTAAAGTTTCATCAAAAGCAGAGCTAGTGGAGTTAATTTATAGGCTCTTGTGATTTATTTCACAATTTTCTGGATTATTCCATAAATTCAAGGACATTGAATTCATGTTAAACATTAAGGACAACACAAACTGATGAAATTTGTCAACATAAAAAGTGCAAAACAGTTGATAGATATAAACAATATTTACAAATGTGTATATTATATCAGTATGTTGTGTGTGATCAGAAAAACAAATTTAAAAATCACAAACAGGTAACTAAAGCACCAGTCCATAAAACGAAAATAGCACTGAGGCGGAGTAGCAAGTCACAACTTGCTGACCACTATTTATTCTCCTGCCTATATGCACAGCTCTGGGTATCCCATGAATTAGGTTGAGGGTGGCTTCTGGAGGGAATAAATAGCGCCCTCTCCTAAGCCAACTGTTTTTGCACTTTCTATGTTGAATATTGTCATCAGTTTGTGCTGTCCTTAATGTCTGACATGAATTGAATGTCCTTGAATTCATGGAATAATCCAGAAAATTGTTAAATAAATCACAAGAGCCTATGAATTAACTCCACTGGTTCTGCTTTTAATTAAACTTTAACAGTAGCCTCTGGATACTCTTGAGTATATAACTTTTAGAAAGTTGGCAGTTTCTCGTTTAACCATTCTGTGTGCCTCTGTTGTTTTGTGTATTGGCGGTCTTCTTTTGGAGTGACAGGAGCTGGGGATGTGTATTTACTGTAGACAGCCTGAAGCGGTGTTGAGGTGTGTCCTGCCTTTCCTGGGTGACTCATAGCTGGGCTGAATAGACCTTGGCTGTATTTAGAGTGGTAGAAAAAGTTTCATTTGCACCTGAATAGGCTGTGTCTCCCTTGCACAATGCTCTCACCACCTCCTGTCATCATTCTGCACCAGAGAGGACTGAACTGGTTTGGACTGGGCTCAGAGACTCTGGCTACAAAGAGAACAAAGAGAAAATGGGATATAAGTATTGGACCTTAAACCACAGAGTATTAGATCTCTTCTGGACTCAAGAGGAAACTCTCCCAAAGAGAAGAGCTGGAGAGATGTAAGCAGGAGTACTGCCTCTTTGCTGTGTGTGCTTTGCTGGGTGGAACTGTAGTTAATACTTCTGCCAAGGAGAGAACAAAGAATGGACCTTTGATGTGAACCTGCTGAAGAAGATTCTCCAAGGACTTGTGATTGCTTACCTTCTGAAGTCTCAGGGACACAAAGACTTCAGCTGTAACCCACTGACCAGCACGTGGACTCCTCTTAGGTCTCCTGCTTCCACAAGGGGGTCAATTCCAGTTCCAAGGCCCTGAGAATTGTGTGGTTGGTGTTGTAAAGCAAGTAAAACAACTCCAATGCCATAAGCGATGCTGCCAGTGACGCTGCAACCTGCATAGAAGTTAGCGGCGCTCATGAAGTGCACGGCACACCGCCCTATCTGCACCGCAGCTCCCACGCCCTTCGACGCCTGGTGACACCTGCAGTTATCTGCCTTTCCAAGGCCAGCGCTCACAAAGAACACCATCCCGTTAAAACGGAGCCAATAACTGATGAGGGTGACTTCACAAACTCTTCTACTTTGCACTCCCTCACTGGAACCGGCACCTCACCGCCAACACCACCTACCTTCCCCCGTCCTAGATTTGATACCCTCCCTCCTCATGGACTCAACACCTCTCCTCCTTCGTGGCAACCAGGGAACCGCCTTCGACTCAACACCAACACCAACACCTCACCTCTACTACGCTATGCATTGTCCATAGATTTCGTTTCCAAGGTGCTGTTGTTTGGAGGTCTGAGTGACTTTGTGCCCAATACCGCACACTTCGCGGTCGACCTGGTTCTTTGGATTAATGCCTGTCACAATGCTGTAATAGTTTCAGGTGGAGCTATTTATGAAGTAACTGTTGTTAAAATATATCTTGATACCTGTAAGTTAGATGTTTGTTGTTTTGGTCTTGTTTGGTTTAGATAAAGATACTTTATTTTTCTAAACTGGTGTGGTGTCTATTTGTCGGGTTTTCACTGTGTTATTGTGTGTTTGGAGTAGAAATACTTTACACATTGCCTTTTGGATAAGCCTGTCCGGTCGTGCCAAGCTACCAAGTGGGAGAGCAGGGGTTATCTACAGTGTGTAAATACTTTATCCTGACTAGAAGGAAATGCCCCTACTTGGACAAAGGTGCATACCTCTGACAATTAGAGACCCCCATTTCTAACAGTCCACATAAATACGTTAAACATTGCCCTATGTTAAGTTTGTCTGCTATGTGCTATAGTTTCTGGTGCTTGAACACAGGTTACTGTACTAACTATATGGATTCACCCTGAGAAGGGTTGTGATTATTTATTCATGTGGGCAGTCTCCCACCCCAAATAATAATACATTTCTTACTTCCCCATTATGAGGGCGCATCACAAGTATCTAAAATTTGCAGTACGCAACATGCATTCACTCTTCCAAGTAGTAGCATTTGGCCTCAGTGTGGGAAACATGCATTACAATGCAGTCATTACAATGACCTACCTTTACAACGCAACTGTTACAACGCAACTGCCTTTACATCGTATGCCATTACAATGCATGTCACTACAACGCATGCCTTTACAACACATACATTACAACGCATGCCATCACAACCCATTATAATGTAAGTCATGGAGATTTATTTAGTATTAGAGTGGGTATGGGTTTTGGGGTACAGGGGAATAGTATTTTTTTCCCCTGCACTATCCAACACTTCCTCTACTGTTGCACTCACTGGAGTGAGAATAGTAATGTTTACCCCTACACTATCCAACACTCAGTAATTTTTAAACATACACTAGCCACAACGTACCCAACTGTTGCATTTACTGAAGTGCGAATAGTAATTTTTACCACTACACTATCCAACACTTACCCTACTGTTGCCCTAAAAGTATTATGTGTTGTAATGGTATGCTTTGTATTGGTATGCGTTGTAATGGAATGCGTTAAAATCATGCAATGTAATGGTAGTTGCGATGTAAAGACTGAGTTGTAAAAGCATGGGTTGTAATTGCAAGCGTTGTAATGTCACATATTCCCTTAGTGTGTCTCCCAGGATGTGTATGAAAGTTTTGGCTCATTTTACGATTATTCTGTATGAACAGAAAGGGCAGATTCGTCCTGACCTGAAAAACCTCCGACTAGTGGCTCAGTCCAAGGAGCAGATGAAATTGCACACTCAGAAGATGGAACAAATCTTTGAGAGGGTTAGGTTATGATAAATGGCATGAAATCATATATTTGACCAACCGAAGTTCCAAGTACGTTGGGGTTGGTTGCAATAAAATGTAAACAAATGCTGTGACAATTGTTTATAGAAGATAGGTATCCTTGTGAGAGATTGATTTTTAGTCCAGGACAATATGGTAATTATTTTTGTTTTCTGAGTCATTTAATTGAAATAGGGCTCTCTATTATAGTAAACAATAGAATTCATGGGAGGAGATGTGTCCTAGTTGCTAGAGCTACTGACTTTGGTCTCCAGGTTCGAAATCTGGAGTCAGCACCTGGCTCATCATTGTGTGATTCTGGGTAAATTACTAGTCCCCATGAAGCTAAACATAGAAATGTAAGGTGTGCAATGTATTTGGGTATTCCCATTCGATGTATATAATCATGTAGCTCATTCCTCAGCCTCCTATATAATGTACAGTACTATGTTGCTTGATGCTAGGTTTGTGCTGGGTAATTACCAATACATACATATACACACAATGCATAGAAACATACAACAAATTATGCGTTTGTCTTTGGTGCTGTGGGCATTTCTCTATATAAGTCCTCTGGCGTATTACATACTTCAGATTGACAACTTATGTCTCAAAAGTTCGAGCCAGTCATTCCAGTCACAGATATTATCAGACAAAATATGAGGTGGTTGACAGAACCTGAGACGCTGGACTTAGTTGTTCTGCTAATGACCCCAGTGATGAACATAATACCAATGGATGCGAGCAACATAGGTTTGGGAACAGTTGTTGATTTAAGGAATGTTGCAGATGAGAGATACTCCTCCAATTGGAAGAAAATGATGGCAGTCTGCGGGACTTTATAAACATTCAAAAAGGGAATTCTCAACTCAGTGATAGTGGTGAGGATAGACAATACAATGACAATTTCATACCAGAACAAACAGTCCAATGCCCTGTCAAAGTCTCTGAATTTACTGGTGTACAAGATATTGTTGTAAGCAGAGAGACAGCTACAATTAGTCAGGGCAATTCTGATCAGGGACAGGACAACACATAGACAGGATCCCTAAGCAGGGTGTTCCAATCATTTCAAAACCTGGCTGTCCATGCAAGTTTTTTTGGGCGATCTGCAAAAGGTATAGTCACACAGACATGGATCTTTTTGTGGATCAAAACAATTTTCTCCTTTAGAAATAATTTACAAGTTTGCAAGATCCCTTAGAAATGTAATAGATGCACTAACGAGCTGATGAGTAAAGATGAGGATGTACGCTTCCCATCCCATGTTCTTGCTTCCTTGTCTGGTGTCCAACATTCAGAGAAAGGGCAGAAGTTATTTGGGTATTTCCTTATTGACCAAGAATCAACAAAACATTCTTACAATCATCACTAGATTTTGTTCAATATTTGGAGTCAGAAAAATCAATATTCACCAACAGATTGTCCTCACCATTCACTGTTCCTTCAAGAGGGTCTTAATAAAGGCTTATCAGGCAACCATAAAGCTCAAGTTGCCTTCAGTCAAAAAAAATGTGTACACCATTCACCCCTTCAGAAAACATTGAAAGAAGGGTACTGAGTTTGTTTGAAGGCTTTATGGCCATAAGGTTTCACATAACATATGTATTCCCATTCTGGCATTTGGAGTTGGTATTGTCAGTTTTGCAATAAACTCCATTTGCGGCATTAGATGAGGTAAAAGAGGGATGTATCTCTCTTAAGGTATTGCTTTTAGTAAGTAACGACTCCTGCAGGATCTCTAGGTGAATTACATTACCTGATCTGTGTTCCTCCATATTTGAAAATCTTTGATGACAGAATGATATTGAGAATTAATCCAAATATTGGCCTAAAGTGAATTCAGCTTTTTGCAAAAATCAGGAAATAGTGTTTCCAGTGTTGGCATATGATTTGGGTAGAGGTTAAGATCCTCAGCGGAGTCAACATCTAACTCAACAGAGTACATTGAATGTTGGTAGAAATGGTAAAATATATATATAAAGAACGTTTGCCGGCGCGAAAATGTGATTTCATGTTTATATGTGTTAGAGTAGCAAACAGGTTGTAAAACATATTTGTCAATGGTAGGCAGATGTACTAAGGGAGTCATTTGTATCGCAAATTCTAATGTGATGGTAGCCTTATGGGCAGAATAGTCTTGTACATCCTTTGTGGACATATGTATAACATCTACACAATCACATCTTTAAACTTTTGTTAATCATTGGAGCGTGAATGTTGCACAAAGTAATGAGTTGATAGTTGGCACAAGTGTGCTTGGAAATATGTAAGTACAATGAAATTAATTCTGTTTTTTAGTTAGGACTTTTTTGTTGATGAGTGAATACAGGCTTTTCTGCTTTTCATAAACCCTGAGTTGGGAACATCATTTTTTTATAAGTGTGGTTCCATGAAGAATTGAACTTGCTTTGATATATGCGCAGGGGAAGGAATGGGATGGAGTTCTGCAGAATGAACCGGTAATGTCTAGATTACTTACCAGTAGCCTTCGGTATTGCATTCCTCATCCCATTACCAACGTTCACTCCTGCCACCGTATATGTACTCATGGGAAACAAAGCTCAATTACTACAGTGTATGGAGGAAATCTCTTTACATATTTTCAAATTTCAAATCTTTATTTCAATCAAGTGATCATAAAAAGATGTACAATATAACACATCAATTAAAATTCCAAAAATATCGATATTACATATTTAGAAGAGCGGAGCCAGTTTGATTAGTAAAAGTCAAAGAGAAATGTGTGAGAAGGGTGCACAAGTGGAGGTTCACTTTACTATTAACCAAAGTATGTCATGCGACGGGGAATGCATAATCAGAGTAATGAAGATTACTGGTAAGTACTCTAGACTTTAATGAGCCTGCTTTCATTTTCTCAAGAGGACTTTAGGAAATATTGTTGTCAAACCTGTGCTAAAGAAACGTTA
Organism: Lissotriton vulgaris; assembly: GCF_964263255.1. Taxonomy (NCBI): domain Eukaryota; kingdom Metazoa; phylum Chordata; class Amphibia; order Caudata; family Salamandridae; genus Lissotriton; species Lissotriton vulgaris. The sequence continues at coordinate 501,988,361 of NC_141685.1, forward strand.
AAACTTTAGTATATTTCCAATATCAAGAAAACCACCAAACACATAAGGGAATCAAATTGAGCAAGTACATTTTATGTCGGAGTGAAAAGAAGGTTCAGTCCCACAAAGAGTACTGGTGAATGCATGCACTTAAGTTCAAGCCACTTTAGGTCTCCAGACATGCGTATTTGTTGAAACCTTATATCGTTTTGTTTTCACGAGACATCGATGTTAGCCCTGTTCAGTGACACTATACAAGTACGTGTTTCTGTAATGGGTTGCTTGTACAATATGGCATTTATATTTCCATTTTCTATTGTCATTTCCTTTTTTAGGCGGTTGACATTCTCTTGCAACATGGAGCGTATGTAAACGTTCAAGATGCCGTCTTTTTCACGCCACTGCATATTGCAGCATACTACGGACACGATCAGGTAATCCATACACCTTTTATAACGCCCCTCAGTCGAACGCAGAAGTGTTTCGTTTTGGCCTTACTTGAACATTGAGACGGTTTCCGACACCTTGCCGCCTCTGCAGAGGGGCTGTGTGCTTTGACCCTTGCAGAGTGGCACGGGTGACCTCGCTGTGCATTCTGTCCTCGCGAGGAGCGCGGCGGGTCGCTCTGGCGAGTTATTCATCAAGTGACAGATGATTGAAAATGCTCTGCCTCCATGGTTCAGCGCCTTGAAGGCGAGGCACAGCATGTGCGGCCCTTCATGGCCCATCTTCTTAATGTGAAGTTATTTCTAGAGGGTGGCCGCGGTGATTTCTTTATTTACTGCATCGACAGAGACGTTTGCTAGCTTTGCATGGGATGTTTTGAAAAAGAGGCACAGTCTAATGAACGATGGCAAGAAGCGTCTGGTGGCTTTCTGTGATAAGGGCCTTTGCTTTGGGAAATGTCCTCGGAGCTGCTTTCTTTAACCTTGCACCAACGTTTTTGCTAAAGATAAATCTTCATCTTAAAATCTAAAAGGTCGTCCTAATTTCGGTTCCAGTCATTCAGTGTCATTGTTTCGCCCCAATGTATCCAATGTTTAGGTGACGCGCCTCCTGCTGAAGTTTGGCGCGGACGTGAATGTCAGCGGAGAGGTTGGAGACAGACCCCTGCATCTGGCGTCTGCCAAAGGGTACCTCACTATTGCAAAGCTCTTGATGGAGGAGGGAAGCAAGGCCGACGGTAAGGCATGTCCGAACAGGAGTGAGTTTTTATTTTGTAACATATATTTTTTTAATGTGATGTATGTGCCCTAAACACATGAAACGAATGTATTTAATTTAGTTTTCTTTTAAACCCACGAACCTAAAGTATCAACCTCTGATCTCTGCCGGGTGGGGGGGCGGTGGGGGTGGAACATCACTTTATAGATTATGTCACTAGGTGTCATAAAGCAGACAGGTGATCCATCCAGTAAGGAAACTCTTTGAACGTGTATCTAAGGCAGGGGTCTCTAACCTTTACATAAACATGATATACTTAAGTTCCATGAAAATCATCTTGTTCCACTAATATTGTCTGTGTTGTAATAGTGATTGCGGGATATAGCAAAGGGTTCACCCAAACGTAGTCACTGGGATCTGGGTAATAACAGTACTGAGAAAGGGGGGTCCCAGCAATCAGCAATAAATAGAAACCATTGAATACAAATAAATAAAGAAAAACGTAATTAGTCTGCACTGTTGTTTATTCACAATGTAGGCATACGTTAGTCATCCAAAATGTCTTACGTATGCCTACATTGTGAATAAACAACAGTTTATTTGTATTCAATGGTATCTATTTATTGCTGATTGCTGGGACCCCCCTTTCTCAGTAATAGTGATTGCGTCAGTGACCATCAGATGCCCGGCTACCAGCTGTGATCACGTCAGTGCATCGAGCAGGCTTGCCACCAGGAGAGTCGGAACGGTTTATCAATTTAGAATGCTTCTGCATAGGTAATACATACCAGCCATAGCTGCAATACCACTGTCACCATGGTATAAATATAAGTAATTAGACTTCACAGTGCAGCACCATTTTTCCTTCAGATATCTGCTATAAATGTACTTAGAAAATTCAACCATTTTTTTTCTAGAAGCTTATGAGTTTTGAAAATGCACATACTTTAGTCTTGACTACATAATTTTGGTATGCACATATGAATTCAGGCAAGAACTAACTTTGAATTTAGTAGTCTGGGCTGCACACTGGCGAGCTACTTACTGGTAGCAGGAGAGCTGTGAGTAGCCTGGTCTAAACACTGAAGAAACGTGGATAACCTGCTTGCTTCGAGAAGTGGCGGTACTCTCCAATTGCAAGTATTGCATTTGCCCCTCTGCTGAGTAGTGCATTGAGTACCGGTCCATTTAGAGCACTGCTCACAGAGGAACGTGTTTGCTCTGAAGCCTAGTGACCTAGGTTGCATGACGGACAAGCAGGACTTGCATGAAGGAGTCAAGCATGAGACTGGTATTTGGCTGCAGAGTAAACGCCATAAAAGAAACATAGACTGTTTGTCTTTAGACCTCATCTGAATATTGGGTAGTCTTGTTTCCGTTTTCAGCGCCTGACAAATGGATTTACAGAATGATGAGCCCTGTCCATCAAAACATATACACCCAAACCTATTGAGTGTGCGGGCAGTAGCTGTGCAGAGGTTCATCTCAGCCATCGAGGTGGCATATATGCCCGGAGCTCTAGCCCAAAGAGCAGGCGCATGGCCAGCTTGTTGCATTTAAAATTGGTTAGCATTAACACGTGTTGCAGCAAGTGAATGCAACAAATGAACCTAAGTCTTCGTGGCAGGGTCGAACCTCCAAGAGACTATAGAAAAATATAGAACAACATTGCACATTTTGCAAAACGTTTTCATTTTGTGTCCTCCTGAAGCTGGGCAGTCACAGAATTAAACATACTAAGGCCCATTCACAAAAGCATTTATAATTATGGAAAATAAGACTACAGGAATAATATTTTTACTACTCTAACTTGCCTTTGAGAATTTGCCCTGAAGCGCTCAAATCCTTATTAGCAAAAATGCAAAGAGGCTACAGCCATTGGAATAATTGTACTGAATATTTCCTGATTATTCTCGTTTTAGAGACTTTGGGGCCAATTCACAAGGATGTCATTAAGTAGTCCACCATGACTTTGTCAATAGGCCCCACTGGTGCTAGACACAGACAATCTATCACACAGTCACAAACATTATAATTGAATTCAGAAACTTGTAAAATAATCAAAGAAAGGTGCACCCTCACAAGTCCGACATCAATCACATCTGAATATCTGTATAGATAGAATAATTCAAATGAGATGTCCGACTTGAGAGGGTGCATATTCCTTTAATATTTTAAAAGTGACTTCTTGACAAAGCTGGTTTAGTTTGTTTACTGACTGAGTGCACAACCACCCATCTCTATCCATTATTCACACAGGACTCCAATGCTTTTACTTTTCCATTTCAGTTTGCGGTTACAATTAAATCAAAGTATTAGTTTGAAGCAGTGGCAAATTAAATTAAGATTGAACAGTGTGTCAGTGTTGTTGCTGCATTGTTGAAGGGCAAGATACAGACATTCAGTCACTCTTCGTCTTTGAAACTGTCTATCGCGGTACATTTTCGATCCAAGCGTAGCATACTCCAAACAGAAAAATGCTGAAACATAAATCCAAGGCCATACAAAAAAAGTCAGACTTTTTTTTTTAAACTTTAGTTTACCTTTGCTGGACTTCCCCTTCCAATGGTGTATAGACCCCCCCACCCCCTAAATATCTCGGTGTCTATCTGCATCATCAGAGTTCTGAGATAATATGGCTGAACTATGGCCCTTCTATAGATAAATTACCTATGTTAATTGACAAATGGCTAAAACTATCTCTATCCATTGCCGGTAGAATTGCAATAATACAAATGTTAGTCCTTCCGCGTTTTTATATCTATTTTTAAACATTCCAAAAGCGCTAACCTACGCATTCTTTTACAACCTTCGCAGTGCACTCACTCATCTAATGTTAGCGAGTAAACACCCTAGAATTAGTTGAAGTATCCTAACCTTAGCCTATGAATGTGGAGGTTTTGGAGCCCCAGACTTCCACCTTTAATATAGCCTTATAGCCCACCGTAGAGGGCTATACCGTCTATTAAAGGCCCTCTCCAGCGTTAAAGGCCCCGAGCCAAAGGCGAGGGCCTTTAACAAGGGAGAGGGACTTTAATAGCGGTATAGCCCATCTACGAAGGGCTATAAGGCTATTAGAACATTCTGTCACTAGAGGACAGAATGTTCTAACAAAAAAAAACAAAGCCTTTTGGAAGCGTGAGGGGATTGGAATCCCCTCAGGCTCCCTGAAGCCTTTGTTCACAGCCAGAGCTGTGAACAAAGAAACAGTGGAATGTTGGAGCTCCAGGCTTATACCAGCCATTATAAGCCCAGAGCAATCCATTGTTTTCAATGGAGCTCCCAACATTCCAATGTTCTAATATCTAATAGCGCAAGCGCATTCTACCTACTATTGGTATCATTATGACACATGACTCCAATTCCTTAAGCCAGAGAGCTCACAAATCCACCCTTATCCACTGGATACACTTTTATCAGATGGATTACCCGGAAATATCTCGGACATCCAAACGATCGCAATCATGTGCTGGGCATGGACTAACGGCCTGATTCATCAAAGACCCGTTTTGCGAGTCTATGATAGCGATTCATAAGGAATCGCTATTACAGACTCGCAAAACGGGATTCATGTAGGAATCGCAAAAATAATTGCGATTCCTACACATTCCTTATTTGCGATTAGCAAATTGCTAATCGCAAATAAGGAAAAACTCCCCATTCATTCCTACGGGCCAAAAGGCTCATAGGAATGAATGGGGAGTATTCCTTATTTGCGATTAGCAATTTGCTAATCGCAAATAAGATAGCGATTTGAAGGGTGCCAGGGGTGTCCAAAGGACACCCTGTAGCACCCCTTAAATGCACATTTGAACAGGTGTTGCGCACACACATGTCCAAAGGACATGTGTGTGTGTAACATGCAAAAGAAAAAAATGCACTAAAGTGCTTTTTACTCTTTTTTCGGAATTTACCACCAAGTCAGACTTGGTGGTAAATTGCGACCAAATATTGCGATTTCGCAATTTCTAATTGGTTGATAAATTGCATTTAAGGAATCTCAAATAGAGATTTCTTAAATGTAATTCCTCGCAAAATAGCAAAATCGCTATTACCGATTTTTGCATTTGGGATGATGAATCCCAAATGCAAAAATCGCACTCGCAAAGGGCCAGATTCTCAGAATCTGGCCCTTTGTGAGCGCAATTCAGCTTGATGAATCAGGCTGTACGCTCCAAAGATACCTTGGTTTTGATCACCTATTCTCTCCACACATTCCAAAAGCCAATTATCCATGGTTAACCGTTACAACTGAAACACTTACCAAGAAAACCCTACCCGCTTACCATTTACATAAAATAGGAAATATGTTTGCCAAGGGATGATTGCGCTCGGTCATGTCACTTGTTGAAGGCCAAGTTGACACGCCAATAGATAGGTTTATACTACATAGATTACACAGCACGATACAAGCCAAAATTCACAATGCTCATCTAGAACCGCCTGAATTCCACTCACTATCATTGGCAATTACGACTCCCAACGGCACACATTTATTATCCAGACTTTACCACAAAGCGTTCAACATGAAACCTGTTACTGACAGCGGGGCCAGAACGGCCTGGTAGAGAAACCTGGGCACCCCGTACCAGACAAGACGTAGTTCTACTGTTGTAATCAAGCCAGATTAGTCTCAACTAATCATCAACACAAACTTTTACATTTTTAAATACTTATATCGATCATATTCCACCCTATACTTAATGTCCAAATTTGACCCTATCAAACCCTGTAACTGCCTTAAATCTTCAGCTGAGTGTGCTGACTTCATCCACTTAGCATGGAACTTTGCACCTACACTAGCATATTGGGAGGAAGTGTTTCATGTCTTGTTACAGATGGTGGAGGCTGAAGTGGAACCTACTCCACTTACAGCCTTCTTGGGGTACGTCCAACAACTACCAAATGGAATTTGGTGACACACCGCCATTGCACTACTATTAGCTAAACGGCAAGTATCTATGCATTGGGGAGCCACAACCCACACCACAGTTAAACACTGGATACAAGATTTAGTAAACTGCTGTAATACAGTTGATATACATGCCTCTCTCCAGCCACCTGCATCTAGACCTAACAACATTTGGCAGCCGCTGAGCTCATACTTACAGTTGTTTCCATTGGGGATTGGAAACCACTCCCTGGACTAATGCACATCGCTGAGCAAATCCAGCAAGCAAATTTGACCCCAACTGAGTTGCACACAATGCTTGGCCTCCTTCCCTCTCCCCTCTCCCCCTCTTTCCCTTTACATACAGCCTCGGAGTGATGGAGAACAGCATCTCTCACTAGTGAGCACCCCCTCCTTGCAAATGGGTACTTTGCTTTTCTGACAATTATATGCTCTGCACCATAGGTATCCTGCGCCCTTCATTGTATACTTTAATGTTGCACCATAAATACGTTTATAATGTACAACAAAGCGCAGTGAATCCTGATATCTGACCCACTTTAGGTTATAATGTACACTCTCCTTTTTTTATTCAAGACACAGTGTTCTGTATTTGTTGTATTATGATATGATATGTAAAACTTAAAAAAACAAATAAAAAATGTTTTTAAAAACGTTAGTTTACTTTCATTTCATACTGCACCAAACAATATTACAGTGATCTCCAGGGCATCAAGGATATTCACATAGATTGTGCTATTTTAAAGGAAAATGATATTCACGTTGTATAGAAACCACCAATAGAACTCATTAGAGCAGCTGATCGGAAACTACTTATCCCGGGTGATGTAGTAGGTGAGACAATGCCACATATCATGATGCTATCTTCCTGACATTTATTTGAAGTCTTCATTTTTGATGTTATTGACACTTGTTGGACTTGGCCCTTTTGGCAGGTTCACCCCGAAACTTTTTTCGTTCTCCTAGCCTTTTTCTGTAACCTAGTGTTGGTGATTTTAATCCTCTGCGCACTTTAGCACTGTGGCCCAGTGTAAAGTGTGTGCGCTCTCTGTGTGGTGAGATGGGCCTGCCCTTCCATAGGAATGCATGGGGGATATGTGTGTCCCTAGTAGTTTCTGATATGAGAGGAGCGAAGGGGCAAGTTTGGAATGTGCGAACTCGTGGGGATAAATGCTGCGCAATGGTGTGCGCAGATTGATTGTGACTAGTGTAGAAGTGCCACTTTTAGAAGTTGGCATTTCTGTGTGCAGTGTCTGCCTGCCTGATGTGAATTGTATGTCTGGCTTGTGATTGACAGGGGCTGGCCGGTGTGCTTGGCTCCAGGAGCCAGGATGGGTTTGCCCGGTGGTGAATATGAGATCTGCATGTAGATGGGAGAGAGGAGTTGCACCTGGGACCTGAATAGGGCTGTGCCTTCCCTCCATAATGCTGGCTCCTACCCCTGTGGTGCGCCTGCTGTCCCTGGCCTATCCTGTGAATAGAGGAGAGGCGCTGAGCAAAACAAAGTGCTCAAGTGCTCCTGAACCAGCTGTATCTGATTCTCTCCTAGCCCTGTGCTGTGTCACAAAGGGATTTAGCTGTATAAATAAGGGTCTGGGACCCCAAGTAAATGTTCTTGTTTTTGACTTGAAACTACCATGGGCCCGCTGTTGCTGGGGCCCAGGGGAAGGCTTGCCTCCCTGGGCCCTGCCCTGCCCCTGGATGCTTAGAGGATTTTCCTTGCTGGGAGCTGTTTTGCTCCATCTTTGATGTCCAGGACTTCCTGGACCGCGTTCCCTTTGTTCTTGCCTTGAGGGTCTGGGGCTGAACAGCGCAGTGCAATGCTGCGACCCTTACTGAGGGTATCCCCCTCGTTTTGCGTTTATTTTATCGTGCGCAGGTGCCCACTATGCGTCTTCTTTTTGTTTTTGTACTGAATGCAGGTGCCCACCCCGCTGTATATTTGTATTTTCGATTGTGCCTACCCCTCGCTTCTGCCGGGAAGGGATCATCGCCACAGCCCGTGACAAAACAGGAAGTCAGGCACTGTAGTGCCTGACGGCGGGCGGGACTCCCGGTTTCAAAGGGAAGTCCTGTGCCCGCGAGAGAAAGAGAAGCTGCCCGGGAGAAGAAGGGCACCTGGTGTTGCAGGGCTCCCATGGTTGAGGGAATGCCCCGCAGGCACCACCCAGTAAACCTCGAAGGTGGAGGGGGTGTGCGAGGTGAAGAGACCGCCGCCAGAGCGTCCCCAGTGAGGGAGAATCCCAGACTATTCCTCCGCCCCAGCTGGTGAGTTCCGGAGAGAGTCCTGGGGGGACAGGAAGACTCAGAGCGGCCTGGCTGTCAAGGGGGCCGCTTCAACGCTGGGCCCATTATTTCCAGAGCCTGAATGGCTCCACCAATGGCCACTTTTGTGTCAAGGGCTGGTGGGGGGGTCCTGAGGTCCCGGGGCCCGTGTTCCCACAGAGCCAGCACGCTCCAATGTGTGGGCGGGTGCCATTGTTGTCAGAGCTGACGTGGCTCCACCGAGGGGCAAGCTCTTCTTCGTTATTTGGGGCCATGATTATTTTCAGAGCCAGTGCGCTCCATTTGGGCAGAGTATTCTCAGAGCCAGATGGCTCCAATGCCCCACAGTAATTTGTTCTAGAGCCAGTGCATGGCTCCAGCAGAGGCAATGGTATTTCAAAGAGCCCTAGCAAGGCCCAGAGGGCACAGATGTGCCAGGGCCCATTTGTTCTCTCCCCAGTTGCGCTGCACCAGCGCGGGCAGCTGCAACGTGATGCGCAATTAATGTGAGAGTCCCTGAGAGGGACAGAAGTGGCACAGAGGTGCCAGGCCTTCCCCAGCTGCACAGCAATTGGTGCCTGCTGCATCATTTAGGCCCCCATGTTATTGTTCTCAGCTGCTCAGCAAGTAGTGGCCAGCTGCAATATTTTGGTTTGCGCAGATGGCGCACCCCTGGCTGTTGCTGCCTAGGCAGTGCACCCTGACATTCTGGACACAGGGCATTTGAGCCCCTTTGGAGATGGTCAGTTGGCCAAGGAGACTGCTAGATGTATAGGGCGCAAGGCCCTAATGTGATTGATGTGCTCATGCGATGTGGTGCTAGGAAATGTAATGCATTTAGTATGTTTTACGCACCCTGTTTCATACCTCTACATATGGTTTATGATTATGAGGTTGCTTTGCATTTCATGTGGTTATGGTAGTGAGATTATGTTTCACTGTGTGAGGTACGCCCCTAATTTGAGTTCTACTTAGGAGGTAGGGTCTAATGTGTTTAGACTAGTGAGGAGATTGCATAATGTGCTTATGCTGGTGAGGTTGGCAAAGAATGTAATTCGCGCCTGATGTGACTATGCATAATGTAGTTTATGTTACAGGTTGAGGTGGACTACAGTCATTACCAGTGGTTACCGGTTGTACATTTATGATCAGATTTACTTTTACTAAGTTCACTTTGTGATGGTTCTGACAGTGGTCCATGTGACCCTGTCAGGTGTACATAATCCCTTGTAAATATTGCCCAGTGCCAGTTGTCTCAGTTGTCCCAGTGTATGTTATGTGTTTACTATTCTAATGTGTTATGAGAATATCAAGGCTATTTTTATATAACCTTGTGTGGAGTTCCTTTTGTAGTGTGCCTGGGATGTTGTTGCTATGTGCGTGTGCAAATGCTTTACACATTGCCTCCGGGATAAGCCTTACTGCTTGTGCCAAGCTAACAAGAGGGTGAGCATGGGCTTTAGCGTGTAACTTCCTTGCCCTGACTAGAGTGGTGGTTTCTGCCTGGCTTTGGCGCAAGCCTTAGCCAACCAGAAATCCCATTTCTAACAACACTGCTTCATTTTATATGTTTATGCAGGACAGTCTCTGATCATAACCCTGTTTTACTTTTGTTGGGTTGCAAGTGAAAACCTTGGAGGATCCTGCATTTCATAATGTGATTGGAGAGGCAGTGGAACAATATTTTCAGGGCTGCACAATTTCAACTGCGTCTCCTCTGATGGAGTGGGGTACATTCAAGTTTGGGATTTGGGGATGTTGCATAGCAGAAACAGTAGGGGTAAGGCATACCCTGGTGAAAGAGATTGAGAAACATGAGAAGGTGCTGCAGGAACATGAGTTGGTAAGGCCAGGAAACATGGGTTTGAAACAGTAACTTTTAGATGCCAGGGAACAAGTAGTGGTAGATACTAAAAAATTAGTTTTTCGACTACAGAGAATGTATGACCAGGGTGCATGCGGAGCGTGATAAGGCCGGAACTCTGTTCGCCTGGCTTACTATCCTAAGAATAAAAGCACACAGATCCTGGAGACGGATTCAGAGGATGGCACACACCTCAAGCTACTGGAGACCTTTAATAGCAGATTTAGGGATTATTATGAAGAGTTATATACCACCCCCCCGTTCAGAGCTCCCACTCCAGTTTATCTCTGTGTTCCTAGACCTGTTGGAATTGGTGAAAACTACTGAGGAAGAAGCGAGAGGCCTGGGTGAAGATGTTAAGATTCAAGAAGGGATGGCTGCTATAAAGCATGAGGCTAGAGGGAAGGGTCAAATGGATTCTTTATGGAATGCTTTGCTGCTTATATGGAGGTGCTGGCACCGAGATTGGTGAGTCTCTATTCGGCTCTTCTTGAGGTGGGACGTTTGCCCCCCACCACTGCAGAGGCATTGGTAATCCTGTTGTTAAAACCAGAAATAGCTCTGCAGGGCTTATTGTCCTCTTTTCAAGCTAAATTTGGATTATAAAATACTTAGTAGAGTTTTGGCAATGCGACTGTTACTATTAATGCCTAAAATAATACATACAGCCAGTCTAGGTACATCCCATTCCGAAATGCAGCTCATAATATCAGGAGGGTGCTGGTGATTAGGTAATCAGAACTTGAAGAGAAAGAAAAAGCATGATTTTGGCAATGGATGTAGAAAAGGTATTTGATAGTCTTTGTTGGGATTACATTAACAAGGTGCTCATTAAAATGGGATTGGGTAACAGGTTTGTCCAATGGACAAAGCTCCTGTATGCGACACCTACCGCCCGTCTCTAAATGGGTAGCCATATCTCTGAAAGGTATGTGGTTGGAAGAGCAGCATGGCAAGGCTGCCCTTTTTCACCATTATTGTTTGCAATTGAGGTAAAACCACTTGCTTCCTATCTGAGGACTGGTGAAGTCTACAGGGGGCTGGAAGCACAGGGCATCCAAAACTATTCAGTGTTATATGCTGATGATATACTGTTAATCCTTAGAGATGCAAATGCATATTTACCTCATGCAATTAGCCTCCTAGATAATTTTGAGCAAGCTTCAGGCTTGGAAGTTGGAACAAATCTTATCTGTCCCCATTAATGAAGGATGTGCACGGCGGTGAGGTCTAACGGGGCTTTCTTGGGAAAGAACATGCCTGAAATATTTGGAGGTTCAACTGTATCATACACCTTCTGATTTATTGGAGGGTAACATTGGCAGGGCAGTCACATGCCTGTATAGAGTTCTGGAGGACACTGCTGCTTTCAGTGGCAGGACGAATGGCAGTAGCAAAAATGGTGATATTACCCCGATTGCTTCCATTTTTTATAGCACTACCTATGGTGATACCTTGTAGGGTCTTTCAGGAACTTGATTCACTGTTGATTTGTCGAATATGGCGAACAGGCAGGTGCAGAGTGGCCTGGCTTAAATTAAAACAAGCAACATCAAAGGGAGTATTAGCAGTACCTGATTTGGAAGCTTGTTACTTAGCGTTACAGTTGCAATGGTTTGAGAGGTGTGGCGCCGCGGCCAGGGTGAATGACTCCAGAACCTGGGGATCACGGTTCGATCCCCGGGGCCGGTGACAGATTAGCCCAGCACCATGTGACTCTGGGCAATAGCTTGCTTAATCTTCCCGACGGCCCCCAGCGACTAGAGACCCTAACGGGTGATGGTTTGCGCTTTACAAATGTGGATTATTATTATTATTACAGTGAATCCACTCCCTGAGATTTCTGGGGGAGGCAAATTTGGGGATAATACCAGATATAGATGTGTTATTAAGAATACTTTTAGCCCCTAGGAGACCTGTGCAAGGAATACCCCCAGCTATGAGGGTTGTGTGAAGCTGTTGGTGTTGTACGCTCCAATGAACCAAGGCTCAGTTACCCTATTCTCCGGATATCCTGTTGAAAGGTTTGGAGCAAATTAACCTGGATGTTAGAACTTGGGTCTCTAATTGGCAGAGGTAGGTGCCACTGTCCAAATAGGGACCCTTGCTTCTAGTCAGGGTAAGGAAGAAACCCTCTGAGATAATCCCTGCTCACCCCCTTGGTCGCTTGGCAATATGTAAAGTATTTGTACCAACACACACAGTAGCACAGTGAAAACACCAGAAACTGACTCCACAACAGTTTAGAAAAATAAAGGTATTTAATCTAAACTACACAAGACCAAAAAACAAAAATCCAACATACACAGTTCAAGAATATGGTTTCAAAAGAGCTCTTAAAGTTGCGATAAAATTTGCCACAGTTGCGTGAAAAGTTCAAAGTTGCTTCACGTTTAGCCAACAGTACCTTTAAATGTGACAAAATTCCAAAACAAAAGCTGGTGCGGTGGAAAACAAGCAATGCGTCACTCCTGAGACCTTGGGGAGGCGATGCGACAACCCCGTTCGATGTAGCAGGCGTGCTGAGGTGACTCCAGTCTGTATGGGGAGGGATGCGATACCTTGTATGGATTCCGGTGCGGAGGTTCTGTAGTGAAAACGCTCGCAAAGGCACGATGCGATGATCTTTGGGGCTGCGACAATCTCCGGGGTGACGATGCGCGGTCCAGCGGCGATCTTCCTCTCGTAGCTTCTCGATGCTATGACTCTGAGACGATGTTTTCCAGTGACGTGATGCGGTCCGCAAGCAAGCGGTGCGACGATCTCGCCCAGTGACGACAGGCTCTGTGACGATACTCGCAGCGATGGTAATCTTCCCACACCGGACTGGTGCATCCCCCAAACGAAGGATGCAACGGCTCTGGCAGTGGCAACAGGCGCTGCGACGATCTCGGCCTTTGTAGCAGCGGGAATTTTCTCGCACTGACGGGGATGCGCTCCACAAGCGAGCGATGCGACAAAACTTGTAGAAAGCCTTTCAAAACTTGGTTTCCAGCTTCCCAACACAGGTAGAACTTCCTGAGGCACCACAACAGGCCCAAGAACTCTAGAAAGGACAGAACTCTCACAGCAGATTTCAGGGAAGCTGGGGGTAAAGTCCTTTTGTTCCTAGGACTTCTTAATAGGGAGACAGCTATTCTCAGGCCCTTGGAGATTATTTAAAAAAAGGAGACACAGCACAAAGCAAAGTCCTTCCCCTCTACTAGGCAGCAAAGCAACAGCAGGTCAGTCCAGCAGAGCAACAGCAGGACAGTCTTCCTTCTTCAGTTTCAACTTTCTCATTGGCAGAGGTTCCTTCTTGATTCCAGGATTATCTAATTTTCTGTAGTCAGGAGTCCTGTGCTTATACCTCTAAAAGTCTTTGATCCTTTTGTGCAGGAGGGCTCTGAGCCGGGTCTGAACCAGTTCTGAGTGTTCCTTGAGCACTTTGTTTTCCTGGCCTCTCCTTTCCTTTCAGGGAGAGGGGCAGGGTCGTCAGCCGACCAGCAGGAGGTGGAGCCAGCATTGTGGGAGGCCCAGGTGCTATCAACTCCCACCACTCAAGATGCAGATACAGTCCATTCAGCCTAGGGCTGACTCAGCCAGCCCCCTGGGGATCCCAGTCTCTGTCACTCTCAAACCAGACAGTCAATTCCCAAACAGGCCAAGGAACACAGAAAGGTGAGACAAGAGAGCAGCAACTTTCTAAAAGTGCTGTTCTCAAACACAGGATTTAAAAACAACCTTTCCTAAAATATGTGTTATTAAATTCTGAGTTCAGGGATACCAGACTTGTATGTCCTATCTTGCTCCTATGGGAAGATATGCTGGTAGCCACTGTAGCCAGGATTCCCCATGATAGCCGATAGAGCAAGATAGCCTTACAATAGTGAAAAACGAAAATGGCTGTAATTCACTACCAGAATATGTCACTTGCACTAGTGCATGCTCTACCTTTCACGTACACTGAACCCTGCCCAAGGGGGTACCTTGGGCCTTCCATAGGGGTAACCAATGTGTACAGAAAGGGAAGGGTTAGGCCTGGCCAGTGGGGACACTGACCAGAAGGACATGGCAGTGCACAGACTGCACACAGGCACTGCAGTGGCAGGCCTGAGACACCATTTTAGGGCTACTCATGTGGGTGGCACAATCAGTGCTGCAGGCCCACTAGTAGCATTTGTTATCACCAGCCCTGGCACACTCAGTGCACTTTACTAGGGACTTCTTGGTGACACAAATATGCCAATCATGGACAACCAATCACAATAACAATTTACACAGGGAGCACTTGCACTTTGATGCTGAACAGCAGTGGCAAAGTGCCCAAAGCATCTAAACCAGCAAAAACGAAATCCAGCACAGCATCAACAATACAGGAGGCAGAGGCAACAAGATAGGGAGAAATAACGCCAAAAATGCCAGATCTAACACTGGGCATAAGACTGAGAAGTTTAGCATAATTGCCTAAACAAGGGGTGCATATAATAGGAGATCCTTATCGGGATGGGATGCTATTAACATTTGAGGAATTTTTTGACTCTTTTGAGATCCTGAGAGGGCAATTTTTACTGCATCTGTGATAATAGCCTGGGTGTCCATTCCTGGGGTATAGGTATAGTGGATCCACAATTGCACAGTGCTCGTCAAATGCTGTGCACAAAGTTCGGCCACATTAAGGCGGTGTCATATATTTATCAAGCATTATGGAATGATATAGTAACACCCCTTAGCGAAAAGTGGGAAAAGGACTTGGCGCTACCCATACCTAAAGAATACTGGGCGAAAATTCTTGTGAATTAAAACACCGTATCCAGGAATGTACGATTTAAATTCACTTATTTTGTCACTTACATAGGGCATACCTGACACCTGGGACATAGCTTGGATTTACAAGGACACAGATGTGGCATGCCCTAGGTGTGGCGAACATGTTGCAGAAATGTTGCACATGGTCTGGTCCTGTCCAGCATTGGTGGAATACTGGAGAAAGATAGTGACCTGTATAAATGAGGTGAAACAGAGAACAACTGTGTGTGCACTGTGGTTTGTCTGTTAGGGGGATATCCAAGACCTGCTAAGTCTAAATACATGACACAGTTTCTTGCTTTTGGCTCTGGTACTTGCCTGACAAGAGATAACCATGCATTGAAAGGCGGTTTGGTCCACTAGTGTAGTGAACTGAGAGGAGAACCTGATCCGGTGGATGGGCTATTAGAGTGCAGCTTTGTTAGTGAAGTAAAGAAAGGAAGAGGATCAATTGACAGGGTACGTGCAGTGGATCACTTGTTATATTATCTAAAAAATCCAGATGATGAATCCAGGGAAGAAATTGTATAAAAACAGTACAAATAACTATAGAATTGGAAGGGATGGACAAGTATTGATACATGATGTTATGGGGACTAGACTTTTGTGCCAGGGGTATAGTGGGTTTGCTATTTCCCTTCCAAGCTGGAGGCCCCTTCTTGGAGCACACACACTGTTGGAAAGGCATCCTGTGCCTTGGGCACCCCCAACCTTTTGCTGACTGGTACAGGTGGTTACTGACTCTGGGCTCTGCCTAACCATGCACAACGCCAGTGCTATGCTGAAAAAGATAACACTTAGAATACAGTGAAAACACCTACATACACTAGGGTACACTATGGGGGAGCCTACCCTATAAGACCCTAGAACATAATAGGCCAAGCGGGATTAAAACTACCACTCAGTCCCTAGTATATAATAGGGCATGGCAGATTAGAGGCCAGCAGCCCTTTCTCCTACTGCTGAGGTTGAGGTCAGTTTAAAAGTAGCCCTGTGTTGCAGGACTGCTTTTAAAAAGTAAATTATGCCTAAACTCACCTATGGTATTTGGAGCACTTAAAAATGAAAAACCTAACATTTTGGGGCATATTAGGTACCCCCGGGTTCTCCCCTAGGTGTCCCAGGGGTAGGGGATCAGGTATTTATTAGGAGAACCCTTATACAATTAATTATATATGCCCTGGGTTAAGTGAAATTGCACATTTCACTCCCCACATTGTGATAAAGTGCTGCCTAAAATTGACTGTGGTGCTAGAAGCACTGTGGTAGGATGATATGCAATATTTATACATATTCAGGCACCCTAAATGCTTCACAAGTTGTTCCTGGGGTTCGGGTCAGGAGTCCTTGAGATATAGGCAGAGTACTTTTAAAATATGTTGTTGCTGGTGCTGAAAAATGGTCCGTCATTTTTCCCATTGCAAATCCCCTGCCATATAGGTTAACATTGCAAGAAGTTATTAACTACTAACTCTTGATAGGAGAAGGCTAAAATTCCCATTCAAAGACTTCCCAGAATGGTATTAATAAAGTCAACAATATGATATTTACATACAAGAAGTTATAAGAATTACTTGTTTGTAAGTCCAAATTCAGCCTACCAGTGGTCTGTCCTGATTGGTCAGAGTTAAGTGGATTTGCCAGGCTTCTCTGAAAAGGTGATAAAGATTCCTCAACCTGGAGAAATACCAGTGGATTTTTAAAGGTTTTGTCCAAGTGGATTGTGGGAACTGAAGTCATCACTGCTCAAGGACCGTCTTGGAGATTCCAGACCCTTGAAGTTAGTTTGAGACACTTTGGAACCCTTTGGGAACTTCAGAAAGAAGTTCCAGAAGTTTATAGAACTTTGGAGCAACTTTGGAAAAAAGCTCCATAAGGGGACCAACTCAACCGCAAGACGGCCTGCCATCCAGGTGAAAAGTTCCGTAGGTCCTACTTCCAAAGTTTGACCGGAAGTAGTCAATATCCTAGGCCTGCAAACACTCACCGAATCTGACCTTGTGAAAAGCATTGAGGGACCCTGTGAGAAAACGCTCCGTAAAAGTTTCTAAGTCCGAACAAAGAAAAGGTGACCTGGAGCAAACGCAAAAACCAAGCTGCCTGCCTTCAACCAGAAGTCAGCCCGGATCCTTGGTTTGTCCAGCTGGAACGCTCCGGAGGTCGGACTTCCATAACTTTGGCCTGGAGCTCGTCGCAATGCAATCTGGCGAACCCACACCGAGTCCGGACTGGTTGAGAGCTTCGACAGGTCCCGGTAAGAAAAGCTCCAGATAAGTTTCTAAGTCAAAAGGTAAAAACTTTGACCAAGACCTACCTACCTCCAAGGGTAGCAGGGCTCCATTGCGGTTGGCCTGAAACTTTGACTTTGACCTGGACTGCCGCGACCAGATGTTCCGATAAGGCGCTATAGGTTTCTATGTGCTAGATACTGCAAAATCTTTGAAAATTCATATGTCTCGTTGCCTACAATGTATTTTTGTCATTTTGGTGTCATTTTAAAGAGAAAACTATTTCCTATTTTTAGAAATTGGTGTTGGATTTATCTTATGCAGTGGTGTTTTAAAATGATTTACATACCTGTCTTTGAAGTTAAGCCTGCCTGCTCGCAGCCATGCTACCAAGGGTTGAGCATAGGAATAATTTTCTAAGACCTATTCTGAGCCCTATACTGCGTTAGTGGCCTACAATTTGCTCCTACCAATAATCCACTTCCCATCTCTCTCTCTCTCTCTCTCTCTCTCTCTCTCTCTCTCTCTCTCTCTCTCTCTCTCTCTCTCTCTCTCTCTCTCCCTCTCTCTCTCTCTCTCTCTCTCCCTCTCTCTCTCTCTCTCTCTCTCTTACCCCCGCCCCCAATGGCCTCAACTGTGGCTATTCAATCACAGTATACCTGGCCCTCCTCGAGTCAAATACTGTATTCATTGTACCCAGCACCGCCAGCATACAGTATTCTGTGAGGTTGTGGGACTGGAAGTGAGAGTGGTTTAACTTTTGGCACTGGCCCGTATTATCGAGAGAATAATTGTCAAATCTTTCTGAGTGCCGACACATAGTATTATAAAGAATATGTCGTGCTTTGGGTGGATGCCTGTCTCTGTATCAAACTTCTTGCACATACTAATCCAAACTAGCTGTTCTTCCGGTGACATAAATCTTCATGCCAAAGTCACTTAAAGCATGAGCTGATATGTTGTAAATTTGGGTAGCTGATCCTGTTAATTTGGCCAGGCCGCCCCAAAATGTTTCTGGGATACTAGCTGCTCACAAGTCAGATACAAAAGCTCATCGGCTCTCTCTAGGTGCAGAGTAAACCCTTTAGCAGAGATGCCCAGCTCTGTGGTTTATCTGTAAAAAACATAAGTGCTGGGGCTCTCGTCAGGAGGCAGCTTGCACCAGCCCATTTCTCCTGTTACAGCTTCCTAAATCAGAACCAATTACTAACCATGAAAGTCTGGAGAGGATGTGGCATAACGGTCAGATCTGTCCCCTTAGGAGCAGGTGAACCAGAGTAGCGCGCTTACAATTCCCTGATTGATTGATTGGTTGATTACAAGCCCCTTGCACTGCCGAGATGTCACTTTTCTCATATTAAAAGTGACACACCAATCGCGCAAGGGGCTTGTAAATAAGCCTATTAATCTCCCGTAAATGAATGCGTCCTTAACTAGTTCTCTTCAAAAGTGCTGGTGATGATTGCATGCCTGTGCTGAGCACCTGAAACCCTTGGCTCAAATTAAGCACTGGGGCCCGAGTTGTGTCATGGAAATTGCAGAAATTGGAGGACTTCAGAAGTTTATGCACGGTCAGGTGGTTTTAGATATTGTGTCTTCAAGAAGGTAGTTCTGCTTACTGGCACTCTGTCAGGCTGGATTTTCACGACATTTAATTCTGGCTTTGCTAGAATGGAAACTAAAGGTGGGGGTAAGCGATGCATTTGAAGAATGTTCATGATGGAGGTTTGACATGCAAGGGAGCAGAGGGATTTATAGATACCTGTAAACATGAAGATACGATGGTCCCAAAGTGCATAAAAACTGCTTATGAAACTGCTCTGTCTGCATCATTTTGGCCTATGCGAAATTTAGCAAATGCCCAGTTTCAGATCACGCACCTGTGGTGCTCTCAATATATCAACTCATTCATTTTGGTGAAGTGATTAAGAATGCAAAAATTATTTTGTATACGACTCTTACTCTGCAGAACCTTTCCTGGTACAATGTATGCGACAATATATGCTGCCCCCTTCAGGCACTTTCACTATATCGTGCATATGAGATCTTGTGCTCAGATCACCCCAATCGGCCTGTACAACAGTGGTACACCTGACCATTTCTACCAAAGTTGCGCCTTTTTTCGAACGACTGCTTGAAATGTTTGTATTTGGAGCGCTCAATAGTACGTGCAAACAGTAATATGTATACATACATTACGTTACATTCATATAGTGTACTTTTTGTGCTGAATTCGTCGATTACATTTTGGTTAGCTTATTGTGAAATTCCCATATTTTTGAATATATATAAATACATATCATTATTTTAGAAAATAACAATTTGAAGAAAAACATTCCCGCCACAAAACAATGATGCAGAATTAAGGAGCATGCTTCAAGCTTTTGCATACCCATATACTTATCTTGACTTCAAGTTTAGTTTGAAATACTTGCTTCATATGCTTTAGCAGAACTCGACCCATTTCACAATCGTTTTTTGTGAAGAATCAGCGTAGATTCGGGCGTTACAAATATATCCGAGAGACAAATGCCAGGCACTGGTATTGTACGTACATTGAGATTGCTGCTTTGACGCTGACATCCGCTGGATTTGACCTCAGCTTGAAAGTTTAATAGAATGCGAATTGGCAAAACCTATTGCTTTGGGTTAGAGTCTGAGATTGACATTGCTGAAAGGTGCTGTCTCTGTTGCAATGTTTTTCTGCTGTCGATTCTGTTTTTTGTAATGCTGCACATTGTCGAAGGTTTACTGGCGTCCTTAAGGATTGTGGAAATGGGGCAACGTGCCCCTGGGGGATTGTTAAGTACGACTTGTGCTACTGAACGTGCCTTCAAAAAGCAGCAGCAGAAACATCACACACAGTGGGCAGCTGCTGACAGGGCAACATGCTGTTCAGATTGAAGCGTTCCCTGCAGCTGTTCACACAATGTCATAAAAAGGCACTGCATCTCACGCGCTGTAGCTTTGTGCACCCCACTAATGGATGGAGAGTACAGTGGCTCTTCCTGTTTGTACAAAATATGAAACGAGAGACCAGCTTTTACCGACAATCAGTGCCATCTGTTAGGCGAGTAAGTGACCCAACGCCTCTAGGTTTTAAAAGTGACATTTATTTAAGAATAAAAAGGTGTCAAAATACAATACACGTGTATAATCATTAAAACAGTATATCACAAATGTATTCCAGCATAAACATATGAGAGAAAATAAAAGATAGCAACCATTACAGTAGGCGACAAAAGTATAATATGAAATATAAGCACATAATACTTTAGAGAAAAATAAAACATTAGATAAGTTATGGAGGTTTGAGTACTTCTTGTTAGGAAGGATGTGGTGGAGAATGTTGTTTGGCACAAGTATCAAAGAATGTTGTGACAGGTATCCATAGCTGAACTCTCTTTGTAACCATAAGTGCGGGTGAGTTGGAGAATGAATCCAATCTATGATTGTGGCATACATCATACCACCAAGCCTTGTATGAGATTTTTGAGAAGTCTTTTTAATTTATTGTTATTTGTTGGAAGGCGACTGCTATTAATAGCTCAATTATTTTGAAATTAGTCGCACTCTGATCCCAAATTGGTGAAAGGCTGCCTAAAAAGACATTTGTTGCAGAAAACGGGGCATTTGTGCCAAAAAATTAAATTTATTTGTGACAAAAAACGCTTCCAAAAATGATGTACTATTGAACATGAAAAAAACATATGGAACAGATCCACGTTAGGCGAAGTGCAAGACCAGCAAGTGTTTGGTGTGTCAGGAAACATCTTGTTTAGGGATTGTGGTGATAATAAGAGCCTATTATATACGTAAAATAATGTTTGTGTCAAGGTGGCTGCTCTTGAGGATTTGCGTATTTTGGTCCAGATATTATTCCACATTAATAAAGGCCATACAATAATAAAGTCTTTCTCCCAAGCCACTTCAATGATTGACTTCTGTCTCAGTATGTTAGTGGATTGAAAAAAGTTGTATAAGGTTGATGCTTTGGGCTGACTGTGTAGAAGAGTGGAGAGATCATTATGTAATTGAGTAAAGCTAACCGTGGAAGCATTGTTGGATAAATGCATGTATGTATGTAGTACGGTTTTTCGGAGAGTGTGATACTTAGGAAGGAATGAGGAGGGTAAAGTGTATATCTGTTTAAACAAGGAGAAAGAAAGAAACTCTTTATTTGAGAATAATTGGTTGATCCATATTAAGCCACGCTGTCTCCATGTTTTCCAATAGAAGGGCTTGTTACGTATCAGTAAAGTCTTATTGTGCCATATTGTAGAGGATAAAAACGAATCAAGAGAATCTTGGGCTAAGGGGTATAGAGGCTCAATATTTTGGAGGTAAATTTGAATAGTGGAGTGGACATTGTTTGGGGCTTACAAGAGAAGGAGAGGTATTCTTGAAAAGAAAAGGGAGAGGTGAAATGAAAGTTCAATTAACGTCCACAGGGGAGAATCGTCTGTAGAGTCAAGCAGCCAGTATGAGGCTTGTCGTAATAGAAAAGCTTTTTGATAACTGGAGAAATTAGGAAAATTGACCCCTCCTTCAACTTTAGGACGAGTTAACGTAAGGATGGACGTAGGTGGTTTCTTCTTGTTCCATAATAAGGAAGATAGCACTGAGTTGACAGCTTTAAATAGTTTAGTTGAAATAGGGACTGGAATGTTGGAAATGGTGTATACATCTATGGGGGAAAGCATCATCTTTATAGTATCCAGGTGGCTCCACCAAGATAGATAAAGAGGATGCCATTTAGTTGTGAGGTCTGAAATTTTTGGAATGCAATTATCCATGCATAATTTGACTGTGCCTTTAATGGTCGGCGTGACATTTAAACCCAAATATTTGATATGAGACGGTTCCAGGTAAAGTTAGTGGAGGCAAAATCAGCTTTAAGGGTATATTTAGTCAAGGGTAAGATTTCACACTTATCGCTATTCAGCTTGTAACCCGAAATTAGTAAAAAAGATCGGACTTCCTCTAAGAAGGCAGGAATTGACTCACTAGGACAGGGGTCTCCAAACCGGTCCTGGAGGGCCGGATCCATTCCAGATTTTTTGGATATCCCCATTGAGATACATGGAGTAATTTAAAAAATCTGGCATGGATCCGGCCCTCCAGGACCGGTTTGGAGACCCCTGCACTAGGATTTGAAATAAAAAGCAAAATATCATCAGCGTATGCAGCCAGTTTGACATTGGTTAAGGGGGTTTGAAAACATTTGATGTGCATATTCTGGCGAATTTTTGAGATAAAGGGTTCAAGGGCTAAATTATAGAGAAATGGAGACAACGGAGAACCTTGACGCACTCCTCTGACAAGGTAAAAAAATTGTGATATAAGACCATTAGCACATACAGCAGCCCGAGGATTAGAATATAATAATGAGAATAGAGAGATGAAGTTTGGGCCAAAGCCGAACCATTAGAGGGTGAAAAAAAGATAGTGCCATTCCACTCTATCAAATTCTTTTTCTGCATCTAGGGTTATGGCTGCTAACGAGTGATTGAAATGCGAGGCTTTAGATAAGATGTTGAAAACGAGTCTTGTGTTATCTTGTATGACACGTCCTTTCACAAAACTGGATTGTTCCTTACCTAATATTTTCGGACGAAGAGGATCTAAGCGAAGGGCTAGTGCTTTAGAGAAAATCTTGTAATCTATATTGACAAGTGAAATAAGTCTAAAGTTTTTGCAGTATTTTGGATCTTTTCCTTCTTTGGGGATTAAACATATGTGAGCATCTGAAAAAGAACCCTCAGATTTTCCTAGCGAGTAAAAGGACTTAATTATAAGGTGTATTTTGGGCATTAATAAAGTAGAAAATGAAGAAAAAACTCAACAGTGAATCCATCAAGCCCTGGTGCTTTATCTTTTTTAAGATGTTTAAATGTATCTAAGTGTTCTTGTTGTGTTATCTCATTTTTCAAGAGTAAAAAATCATCAGGGAGCTATTGGGGTTTTTGTAAAGTTGAGAAAAAGTGTGAAAGTGTGTGGTCTGTGGAGTTTGTTTCAGAGGAATACAGTGTTTTGTAAAATAAGGCAATTTCCACATCCTTGAACTTTAAAACTGAATTATCATCGTAAATAGAATTAATATTCAATTTGTTCTGTTTAGTTTTTAAATAGTTAGCCAAAAGTTTTCCAGCCTTATTTCTACCCCCCTAAAATTTAGCGCTAGATTTCAATAGATAAAGCGAGGCATTATCCGTGGATTCCTTACTAAACTGTAGCTTTGTTTTAATAAGGGGATTAAGAGTATCTTTTGACTTGGATGTGTTAAAAGAATGCTCCAGTCTCTTAATATCTTGGAATAGCAAACGTGTGCGGTTACGAGCAATCCTGCGTTTTTTTGCCACATAATTTATAATAAAATCCCTTGACGAGGTTTGAAGGCGTCCCACATAACTGAAAATGGTAGGGACTCCATTTAATTAATAAGGAAGTACTCGACTGAGAAGGTTTTAAATGAGGACGAAAAAAGTGGAACCTTTCTGGTGTAAAATACAGTTTGCGCTCAAAGTAAATACTCTCATAAGACTTCGTCCTGCTTTGCCTATGGGTTTGCACAGAGGCAAAGTCTTAGAAAATCTATCCCCATTGTTAACAACTAAGACTATCCATTCCAATCAATCACATAGGCTATATCCCATAGTTACCATATCTGCAGTAGGTGGGTACTGTGGTTTTCTTAGTTAAGGGCAGATGATGCACTGCCAACAAATGGGAATAATCCCTTTCAGCTGGTAGTGACTGAGTTTTTGTGACTAGGTTTTGTAAATATCGCTTCAGGTGAAACATTTTTGCTAGTCTTTATCTAGCAACCTATTTAAATAAGAAAAGGGGATTCCCCTTTGAGACCCTACCTTTACCAAATGTAGTATTTAATCAAGCAAATTACTTTAATGCTTACTGCTGTAAATATGACCTCCCGCACAGTATTCTTTCTGTTCTACCTGCTTTTTCTTTTGGGCTACTCATTTTTAACTATCAGCATATCAAGTACACAACCATGCTTTTTATTAAAGTTTATTTATTGAGAGAGATTGGTACTAGCCTGAACTAGGCCCAGGATTTCAGCTGGGCTAGTTACCTGCATGCACAGGGATGTATCATGCAGCACCATTGCGATGCTGATATGACCTGAGAAAGAATATTAGGCTGGATTTAAGAGGCTCTACATGGGTACTTAGTTAACAAATATTCTTTGAGAGTGTAAAAAGCATCAACTGTGAGGATGACAAGTTGATGCGGTTAAGGGATTGGCAGTTTAGAGCTGTGTAAGTTAGGTAGATAGTTTTATCGCAATTTCATTTTCAAATGGGAGATTTTTTAAGGAAGTTGAGACACACATGTTTGCATGGCTTTGATCTAGAGATGAGTTTGGATGGAGGGAGACAGCTTTGAAGGGAGCCATACATTTTTGGGTAAGTCATGTACGGAAAGGCATTGTCAAAGCCAATATTTTAATTGAAAATGTCCAGAACTGAAATAATGAAGTCGTCTTTGGTCGACACTTATGAGACTTTGGGCTCTGACCTGTTAAAATGTCCCATTGTGTTTTGTTTTCGGAATTCTAACTTTTTTAACCTCTGCTGATAACCTTCCTAATGGAGTCCTAGTCGCTGTGAGCTACTTTTAAAATGGACTTAAGCTGCAATTGACAATGTCTACCATTAAAAAGTATGTTCTTCTGCTGCACTGCTGGGTCAAGAGCCTTTGTGCTTGTTATGTATGAACACAAATGCATACATTCGTATAAAGTTGTGCACGCTGAATGGGGAGAATTGATTCAGTCTGGTGTCTGTGCACAGTTACATTGTCACAGATGAGACCCAGAAAAAATTGCTTGTGACCTGCTTATGACTTATTATTCAATTGTGGATCAACACAGAAAATCCCCCTTTTTTTGTAATGCAGCATCTATAATGCTTACACATTTTTATACTTTGGATACAAAGTGCACAAATTGCAAGCTTTGATCGGCACATTATAGAAAAACAATTGTTTGACTTTTATTACATTTTTCTGGGCCCTGAATGCAGTCAGTTAGTGTCAGTGTCCTTCTACACGCTTTCTTTATGGATTTTAAATTACAGCAAATGTCCTTGAGCCAGACTTAATGAGAATCATTATTTCATATGCCCTACTGGGCCAACTGAATTACTCTGCTTGTTATCTGACATTTCAAAGCCTTTTCAGACTGAGAGGCGTAAAGCTCAAATTAGAGGTCCTTCTCAACCTTTGTTGACAACTCCATCTTGGAAACTCAAAGATCACTGTTCAGGGGGGTTAGAAAGTTTAAGTGCCACTCCCACTAAATGCCATCTAATGGTAAAGGGATGATGTTGAATCTCTAAACTGAGTAGGGATTCCTAGATCTAGACCTAACTCCCCTCATTTAAAACCCATACACAAGGAGACACTTTGAAAAGAGGGCAACCACTACATGGGAAGGTGAAAGATCCACAGTGAGAATTACCCTGCCTGAAGTACTGGAGCCACTCTTGATTTGTACCCTTTGACTCATGTGAATTCTGTGTGGAGGGTAGACATGCCTTGGGCCCTGAAAAAAGAGTGCCCCTGTGGACATCTGTGAACTGGTTGTGACTGAAGTTGTCCCATAGCTCCTGCTGGACACTCAGACAAGCTGTGTGGAGGAGAAGGCTCTAGGGTGGTTGATGAATGTAGGTAGCTAAAGAGGTATGCCTAAGGAATATGGGATGTTTATCCTGGTGCTACTACTGCTGTGTTGAGCCTATACAAATGTCTGTTTTCTTGGTCTGGTCCCGAAATATTGTGGACAAAATATTGGGTGACAATATTATTGTGTCATAAATATAGTTTTTCTTTGTATTTAAACTTGTATTTGTTATTATTTTCATCATATGTAACATGCATTACATTGTCTTTACAGAAAAAGGAGAATAAACATTACAGGCTTCATCTTACATTGTGTTCTCTTCCAATGTTCTTCATCATCAAAGTCATAACAGCGAGTGTCCAGATGTCACAAACAATGTTAGGCC
Organism: Lissotriton vulgaris; assembly: GCF_964263255.1. Lineage (NCBI taxonomy): Eukaryota > Metazoa > Chordata > Amphibia > Caudata > Salamandridae > Lissotriton > Lissotriton vulgaris. The sequence continues at coordinate 502,014,593 of NC_141685.1, forward strand.
GGTATGTTCAAGAACATCATAGATACAATACAGCAGATACATAGCTCATTCCCACATATAACGCATAAAGGCCACACGCCACAGGGTTTCTAGCACTGATGTCAGGGATGTCACAGCATTGAATGAACACCATAAGACTGTACCATAGAAAGGGACAGTATCGAGGAGAGGTGGCTGCACAGTACAATTAAGCATCAGTTTCCAGAGGGGTAGTATCTGACCCATCTGTATCTCGCAGGAGTAGATAGCTGTGAAGCGGGTCCCATATATCACTGGGCATAGAGGCTTGTGGAAGTGTCTCAGCATAAATGGTCCGCTGTTCCTGACAATAGAGCAGATCCCCAGACAGTCTTTGTACTTCGGAGATCTCCCCCTGCCCCTCTGCGCTTTGCCAGTAAAAATGTATTTATTTATTTATTTTATAGCATTTATAAGGCGCACAGCTACCCACAAAGGGTTTCCAGGCGCCGTATTAGCAAAACACAGGACACAACTAGAGAGAGAACAGATCAGAAGGCAATTGTTTGTCGCACAACCAGGTTTTTACGCTTTTCCTGAAACTCCTAATGATACAGCTAAGAATTTGTGATGTGATTTGGGTATCTGTGCAGTGTGACTTAAGAGCGCCACCAAAGGATCCCTGGCTAATGTGCTATTTGTCATTTTCTCAAGTGCCACATGGACCTGCTCCCAAAACTCCTGCACCTTTGGCCATTCCCATGCTAAGTGGATAAATCCAGCCCCCGGCCTCCTACACCTCTTGCAATTATCATTATCAGACAGCTGGTATCTGAACTTTTTAACCGGGGTGTAGTACAGGCGGTGTAAAAATGTATAATGTATTACATGCAGTCTACAACTAGCAGAAATCTCTGAGGTCTGGAGACAGCAGTATGTTCATCAGGGACTTCCTCCCCCAATTCTGCAGCCCAATGCGCTCGGGCTTGGCTAGGAGCACCAATTTGCTGCATACGTATGTTGTTATATAATCCAGACACTAGATGTTTGCCATCCGTAAATGCTAACATGAGGTGCAAGCGTACAAGATTTGTGGGTTCTTGCAGGAAATCAGGGACAACTGAACGTATTCCCTGTCTTAATCGAACGTATAAGAAAAAATCTAAAGGTGAAGGTTGAACCCCATGGAAAAAGTGGTCCGAAGAGCGGAATACACCGTAATGAAACAGATCACCCTATTTAGTGACATCAACCCTTTCGCACAACTTGTGAAAGCCTTTTTCCTGTAGCAGCGGTATGCCGGGATGATAAGACAGTGGCAAACTCGAGGACTACAACAAGGGAGCATCGAGGAGGTCTGTAATTCGGTTCCATGCATTTTATTTATTTATTTATTTATTTATTTAAAGGTTTTATATAGTGCTGGCAAGACCCGTAGGTAACAGAGCGCTTTGCATGAGCATCAGATTATAGTTACAGATTACATTGTTACAAAGGTTACACAGTTATTAGAGCATGGCAACATAGTTATTTGTAAGGTCAACATAAACAATAAGCACAAATACGAAAAGGGGAAAAGCAAGCAAGGGGAAAGATTCAGGGGAGGGGGGAAGGAGCTGGGGAAGTAGACAGGTAATGTAGTTGGGAAAGAGGAGGGGAGGGTGAAGGACATTGCATGGAAAGAGCAGGGGAAGGGTGAAGGGAACACAAACCAGCAGACGAGTCAAAGCAACGTCCAAAGTCCAGTAAGCTGTGATCCCAGGAGAAGTGGTATCACTTCCCTATCTCTGTTGCGGGAGGCTCCCTTTACGCAGTGGACTCTCTCAGAGGGGTCTCTGAGACTCCAAGGTCTACATACTTCCCCAAAAAGAGAAGAGGGAGTCCTTTGGCAAGGGCTACACACAATACCTCAGCTGTGAGTGGCTCCCTTGGTGCAGTGGACTCTCTCAGCGGGTACGCTGAGACTCCAGAGTATAAATATTGGATCTTTCCCCAACAAGGGGAGAAGGAGTACTTAGTCAAAGGGCACAAAGGACAGGGGGCTAGGCAGACTTGCACGCATGGTAAGAGATTCAGGGGAGAGAGGATAGGAGATAGGAGCTAGGGAGGTAGACAAAGGGAGAAAGAGTACTAAATGGGAACAAATTTAATTAATGAGTTATTATATAGCGCTGGCTAGACCCGATGGAATCAGAGCGCTTTACATGAGGGACAATAATGTTGCAAATTACATCAGTTAAAAGTTACATAAGTATCAAGAAAAGCATTTAAAGAACATAGGGGACAAGGTGAATGGAGCAGGAAGGGTAAGGGGATAGGTCCAGCACCTTGTGGACAGCACTTGGGGTCAGGACTGACTCCCACAGAAGCCAGCAGAAGGGGTCAGGTCAGGTCCAATTGGGTCTGGTCAGCTGTAAACCAGATGAAGCTTCTGAATGCGTTTTGTGCCTCTGTAGCTCAAAGTCAGCTGACCCTTTGAGTCACTCTGGGATCTTGGGTTTATGGAAAGTAGGTTCAATCTTCCTTCTTAATATAGCAGGGCAGTCCTTCTCCTGGTCCAGCAATGTTATTATTTCAGGTTCTGAGGGGGCCAATGTTATTCTCATTGCCAGCCAGTAGGACCCCCCTTCTTCTAACCCTAACACTGGTTCTGATCAGTTCTTCCCTTTCCCCTGGGTGTGCCTCCCGTCTGTCTAGTGAAACAAAGGGTACACATACTCAGGTGTGCCTGCATTTACCAGTGACAAGGTAGGCATCTTCTGAAGTCCGGAATGGGCTGGGTACAGCCCTCAGGCTACATCTTGAAGCTCAGGAAGGGGCTGTGTACTCAGGTCAACCTGCTCAGGAGAGGAACACCCTTCCCTACACCCAGGTCGTTTGTCCACTGTCTGGATGGAATACACAATCACACTACAAGAGAGCCATAACAGTCTTGTGACCCTGGACACTGGCAGAAAGGCCCATTTGGTTTAGGCAGAAAAATGCCAAATCTTCAAAAAGTTGCATTTTTAAAATAGTAATTTAAAACCAACTTTGCCATTGGAAAGGCTTTTGCAACGAGTGGAAGATATTCTTTTCTAACTGCTCCCATACTGAATTCACTACTCATTAAATGTTATTATATAATGTAGTGTTTATGGCAGGATAACTTTGTCACAGCGAACCAAAAGTAGGGGTTTTTCACTGCCATGACATATAAATCTTAAGATCACATATCCTACTTTTTTTCAAACAGCATACACCATTGCCTATGAGTCTATAGGGCCTACCTTAGCGGTGAATTCTAACTGTTAAAAAAGAAGGTTTAGGCCTGGCAATAGGTTTGTTTTGCCAGGTCGAAATGGTAGTTTTAAAAATACACACAAAGGCTGCATTGTCTGGCCTAAAACATGTTACCATAGTGGGGGGCACAATGAGTGCTGTAACAAGCCCACTAGTAGCATCTAATTTATGGACCCCGGGCACATATATAACCATTTACCGGGGGCTTTTAAATACACTAAATGTACCAACCAGGTATATACCACTTTTATCTTGTTTAGAAGAGAAAAACACAATCACTGTATCACTGGCTGGCAGGAGTAAAGTATACAGAGTCATAAAGCCAATGGGTTCAGCAAAAATATGGAGGTGAAGTCAAAACTCTCAGGGAATATCATACAAAATATGGCCATTTCCAACAGTCACCCCTTGAGAAACCTTTAAAGAATCCTGAAAACTCCATTATTCTGTGTTATCTATCTCTTGGCCATCCAAAGAGAACTGTGACAGTATGCGCCCTCTGATAAATTTCTAGGAGTGCAGAATTGTCAAACTTGTGTGATGTATCTTTACTGTCAACAGTTTATTTATCAGCAATGAACAAGAACCATAATACATCATCATTAGCCCACTGGACACCCTGAATACTTTCAAAGCTAATATGTGATTTTTATCCCCACATTCAGGGGATTCACAGAGGGGTTATAAGTGACATCAAGTAGACAATGTGAGGAACACTTGAATTGTCTATGATATGAGACAGAGCTCAGAGGGGAAAATCAGTCTGTTATTCACATTTAACCCATGTATAATTCTATGTTGTGGCTCACACCTAAAATCACATGTCCCTGCCTTCCACTACTATGAAGGGCAGAAGAGTGAATGGGGAGATACACGTAAGATGTTTTCTTGTCCCTTTCTCAATATTTAAATACAACTATCTAACCACCTGTCCCCCACCCTCATAGCCCTCTTTGATTCCCCCTCCTCTCCTCAAACTGTGCGCTCTGCTCTCAAGCACAGCACTCACAGGCTCTCACAAATTCCTGGCAGAGCAGTCTGAAATTCCTGTTTGATATAGCAACAGTGGTAAAGAAGCTTTGGTTCCCACTGTTCAATAACCAAGTTTAAAATCTGATATTCACATCATGTCACTAATGAGAGCCATACATAACATAAAAATAACTCTTTAGTTATGATGTCTATAACAGAAATAAACAAAGACTCCACACACTTTCTGAAGAGTAAATCATGATAAGGGTGGCCTGTCACCCACCAATAGATTATACTGGGTGTACAATATTAAGGAATATATATTGTTTAGTATTTCTACCACCTCTGGAATTAGTGTCTACAATCCAACCAACACTTCACTATGATCAAGAATGTATTCATAATGTACTGGTATGTGCAAATGGCCTCGTGCAAGCCACAAAGTCTGTAAACATCTGCGAATATATTTTATACAGTCAAACTCGGAAAATTAGACCAACATTAAGGACTTTTTTCTGAACAACACATCAATTTTGTTAAATAAATGATGGGATAGATAATGTTTGTACAATTAAGAAAGATAATAAAAGAAGATCTAAAATTATTGTAATAATTTTTCATTGTCATGTTATGATTGAGATTTGTATAGTGCATCACCTTAGACCTCAAAATCTCAAAATCTACCCCGTAGTTTTGGCACTGTGCACAAAGAAACCCTGAAGAAAAAAACTGCCAACGTGAGAAAAAAAGCAAATACACTACAAAGAGTCATGCTGACGACTGCAGAGTAAGCAGATAGGTCTCAGGCTGTTTTTTCAACCTGGAAAAATTACTTTGAATTTTTAACTATAGTGCACTGAGTTCCAGGCCTTTGGAGTAATTGCAGAGAGCCTCCTCCCTACTAGTCTTGACTTTTTAAACATGGGTACACAGAGCTGAAATGAAAACCTACATTACACATTTTTAGGCATAGTATATCTGGAAAGGAGCAAAGTCAAGTGGTCATCTTGCCTTTGACTATGAATCACTCTGTGGCATGAACACTCTTTTGCCATCACCCAATCGGATACTCCCACCACGCAGGTTGAGGCATGTGTGGGGTCCACAAGCAGCCTGCGAATGAGTTGCATATCATCAGCATATGAGAAGAATCTGAAAACCATATGTCACAATCAGTTTTGATAGCAGAGTGACATAAAGATTAAACAATGTGGGGCTCAGTACCAACCACCATGGAAGCACTATCTTAATCATTCCTGCCAATGCACAGAATTTTTCCAACCAAATATATTGATTGCAATCAACAGTTTATGCAGAAAGAAATAGGAAATGGGCTCAAAAGCATCTAACAGGTCAAGCAATATGATGTGCAGATGTAATTTTTGGCCTTTGCAAGTGCAGTTTCCATACTGACGCCATTTATAAATCCTGACTAAGCAGGATGAAGTAGTTCCTTCTCTAGATAAATGCTCTGTTGTTTCTTCACAATTGTTTCTTCCATTTATTCCCATCATGGGAAGCGGGGCTTTAGGATGGTAATTAGCAAATATTTGTGGGTCTGAAGAGGGCTTCTTACACAATGGGTTGACTATGGCAGCCTTCAATCAGCCTTCAAGGACATAGGAACAATGTCCTCTGATAATGGTACCTTACAGATCTCCTGATTTGATGTTTGGATGGATTGTAAGGTAAGCAACCAACAGTGGTCAGTGGGGGCATAAGAGCTTACCAGATCTTATAAATATCTACCTTTGATGTTGGCTGATAAGCTGACTTGTGTTTATAACGTTAAAATGGTTCTTCTTGAGATTTGCTGGCTTCACATGCTTATGCAAAAGCTTCAAAGAGGGTTCAAATAGTTCTTCGATGTGACATTCCAAAGGGACCTGATTCCATACTAGGTGCTGTGGGGGCATTCCTTCTCCTCCGCATCAAGAAACTGTTTATACCATCTTGATGTTTCCTTATTCTTAAGGTTTACATCTTGAAGGGATTGCTCCACCTCCTAGTCCCCATGTATTTCCCCCTTCTAAGCAACATACCAAGAGAATAATTTCTTGTATTTGAACCATGTTTTCGTTATAAACCAATTATACTATACTCCTGCAAAGAGTGCTCAACTTTCTACCCCCAAGTGCCCAAGATGCGATCTTAAAGCCATCGACATTCACATTTTTTATGAGTGTCCTAGACTTAGTGTTTTCTGGAGGGGAGTTGAGGAAGTCATTCATGGTATTTTTGGAGCGGAAATCATCTTAAACGTGTCTGTGGTCTTTTTTGGAGATGACGGCAAGTTATTCAAGAAGATTGGGCTTGTAAATAGAGGTTTACTGCTATATCTTATCTTATTAGCACGGAGGGAAAGTTGTAAGGACTGGCGAGATCCCTTGCCCCCTTAGCTCGAAGGTTGGCTTAAAGCTGCTCTCGCAATGGACCAACTGGACCAGGGAGGAGGAGAAAAGAAAGGTTCAAACACCTGGTGGGCCTTTACACCAAGCCATCAACAATGGGGCAGGTCTGGCTGGGAGCAGACCAAAGCGAATGAAGCAGCCGCAGGGTGCTCAAGTCGGAAGGGCGGCTGTAAAGAATTGCAGACACACATCTGGTGAGATTAGGACAAAAAAAAAAGCTGACTTGTGTCGAAATACCTACATCATCGAGTAAGGTGTCCTAGATTATGTAAGAGTTTTGCGATTTTTTCCTGAAAAAAAGTCAGATGGATTGTTGCATTACTCCTGTGAGGGAGGAATCCGGCTTGTTACAGTTCCTAATAGTACTATGCTGTTGATGATGCTGGAAACCTTTTAACAATCTTTTCATAACACAGATCTTTTTTACTGATATTTACCAGCCTTTCATATTGGGTAAGGTGAGATGTTCGGTTTGTCTATTAGTATCTCTGCTGGACTTATGTCTTTTTGTTGTACCACGGAGCAAAGGCTCTTCACCAAGAAATATGCATATTCTTGAAAGGTATTAAATGTTGTAATGAAGAAAAAATCGAATAATTAACATTTGCAGAGTCTTGCACTTTATCTAAGTGATGAATACAGGGTATCAATCTATTAATAAAAATTCCCAGAACCTTGCACTTAATCTAATTGATAAATACTGGATATCACATTTTGTAGAAGTGACATCTTTGTTATATCATCTAGTTTATTCCATGTTCTGGCTGAACTATTCCTCTTTGTGTCTGGCCTCTCTCTCTCAGGGTCACCCACATGTGAAGTGATAGGAATCCGTTTATGGTCTGACAATACTATTGGAATTGATTCTAAAGATTCAGTTGTAGTGTGAGTAATGAAAGTTTTGACTAGTGACTGTCCTTATTAATACATAATCTTATAAGAAGGGAAGCCAAGAATAATAGCCGTCATGGCTTCCTGGATTGATTGGGCATCAGTATCTTGAGTATCATAAAAGTGAAGGTTAAAATCACCTAAATTACTAAGTGATCAGTGTTTAAAAGACTTTAGGCTACAAAGTATGGGAGGTCTATAAATTAAAATGCAGTTGATTGAAGCATGGTCAGTAATCCATAAAGTAACTATCATGTATTCTGTAGCTGAGATTTTTAGAATCCCTTGCCCCCTAAACTCGAGTAAGGTGCCCTTGATTATGTAGGAGTTTTGCGATTTGTTCCTGAAAAAAGTCAGATACATTGTTGCATAACTCCTGTGAGGGAGGAATCCAGCTTGTTACAGTTCCTAATAGTATGATGCTGTTGATGATGCTGGAAACCTTTTAACAATCTTTTCATAACACAGATCTTTTTTACAGATTTTTACCAGCCTTTCATATTGGGTAAGGTGAGATGTTTGATCTGTCTATTAGTATCTCTGCTGGAATTATGTCTTTTTGTTGTAGCAGGGAGCAAAGGTTCTTCGCCTAGAAATATGCATATTCTTGAAAGTTATTAAATGTTGTAATGAAGAAAAAATGTATGAATTAAAATTTGCAGAGTCTTGCACTTAATCTAAGTGATGAATACAGGGTATCACTCTATTAATTAAAATTTGCAGAACCTTGCACTTAATCTAAGTGATAAATACAGGGTATCCCATTTTGTAGAAGTGACATCTTTATTCTATTGTCTAGTTTATTCCATGTTCTGGCCTGAACTATTCCTCTTTGTCTCTGGCCTCTCTCTCTCGGTTACCCACATGTGAAGTGATAGGAATCCGTTTATGGTCTGACCATACTATTAGAATTGATTCTAAAGATTCAGTTGTAGTGTGAGTAATGAAAATTTTGACTAGTGACTGTCCTAATTTATACATAATCTTATAAGAAGAGAAGCCAAGAATAAGAGCTGTCATGGTTTCTTGGATTGATTGGGCATCAGTATCTTGAGTATCATCAAAGTGAAGGTTAAAATCACCTAAAATTATAAGTGATCAGTGTTTAATAGACTTTAGGCTACAACATATGGGAGGCATATAAATTAAAATGCAGTTGATTGAAGCATGGTCAGTAATCCATAAAGTAACTATCATGTATTCTGTAGCTGAGATTTTTAGGAGCCATTGCCCCCTAAACTCGAGTAAGGTGTCCTAGATTATGTAGGAATTTTTGCATTTTTTCCCTGAAAAAAGTCAGATACATTGTTGCATAACTCCTGTGAGGGAGGAATCCGGCGTGTTACAGTTCCTAATAGTACGTTGCTGTTGATGATGCTGGAAACATTTTAACAATCTTTTCATAACACAGATCTTTTTTACAGATTTCTACCAGCCTTTCATATTGGGTAAGGTGAGATGTTCGGTCTGTCTATTAGTATCTCTGCTGGATTTATGTCCTTTTGTTGTAGCAGGGAGCACAGGCTCTTCGCCTAGAAATATAATTTTTTTTTAAAGTTATTAAATGTTGTAATGAAGAAAAAACCTATGAATTAAAATTTGCAGAGCCTTGCACTTAATCTAAGTGATGAATGTAGGGTATCAATCTATTAATTAAAATTTGCAGAGCCTTGCACTTAATCTAAGTGATGAATACAGGGTATCACATTTTGTAGAAGTGACATCTTTGTTCTATCATCTAGGTTATTCCATGTTCTGGCCAGAACTATTCCTCTTTGTCTCTGGCCTCTCTCTCTCAGGGTCACCCAATGTGAAGTGATAGGAAACCGTTTATGGTCTGACCATACTATTGGAATTGGTTCTAAAGATTCAGTTGTAGTGTGCGTAATGAAAATTTTGACTAGTGACTGTCCTGATTTATACATAATCTTATAAGAAGAGACGCCAAGAATAAGAGCTGTCATTGCTTCCTGGATTGATTGGGCATCAGTTTCTTAAGTATCATCAAAGTGAAGGTTAAAATCACCTAAAATTACTAAGTGATCAGTGTTTAATAGACTTTAGGCTACAACATATGGGAGGCCTATGAAATAAAATGCAGTTGATTGAAGCATGGTAAGTAATCCATAAAGGAACTATCATGTATTCTGTAGCAGAGATTTTTAGGATCGTATTGTTGATGAGTGGTATGTTATCTATATAAATACATGCTACTCTTGCACACTTTCTCATAGGGTGGTCAGTGTGAGAGATACACTAACCTACCCTTCAGGAGTGACTTGCTCAATATTAACAATCTAGTTTAAAATATCAAATCAAGTTGTGAATTTCAAAACCATGTGCAACTGAAGATCCAGCATTTAAAACTGCTCAAGTCAGCTTTCTTACAGCTTGCCTCAACAGTTCTCTGTTGGTGTATCCAAGAAAACGGGACACCCTACACATGTGGGTGGATCAATCAATCAGTCAGTACTTTGGAGTGAAGCTTATCACCCATAAGGGTATCCACGCGCTTGGGTTGTGGGTCTCAGTCTGAAAGCTAGGTCTTGAGTCTATTTCCTGAGATCCATCAGTGAGGGAGCTGTATGGAGGTGAAGAGGAAGGGTGTTTCAGGATTTGGTGACAAGGTGGGAGATGTAGCAGTCACTGCTGTGGCTGCAGTGGATGCACACAGTATGAGCTAGGGTTAGGGAGTTTGAGCCGAGGCTTCTGGATGGAGCCATCTCATGAGCTCAGAGGTGGTACCTGCGTACAGTGCGTTGCCATACACAAAACGGCTGGCGATTAGGGCTTGTGTGACAATTTTTCTCATACATATGGGGAGACATTTGAAGATTCTTCAGAGCATGCAGAGAGTGTGCGAGCATGCAGAGGAACCTGTGTTGATCTGTTGTTTCATGGTGCGTTTGTTGTCCAGGATGATGCTGAGGTTTTGGTCGTGGTCTTTTGGTTTGGGGGAGGGGGTGGGTCCGAGTTCAGTGGGACACCATGTGTCATTCCAGAAGGTGGTGTGTTTGCCAAAGATCAGAACTTCGTTGTGTCCACGTTGAGCTTCAAACAATTGCCCTTCGTCCAGGCTGGGGCGTTCTTCATGTACTTGTGGAAGTTGGTCTTGGTAGTGGTGGGGTCTGCTGAGAGTGAGAAGATGAGCTGGGTGTTGTCAGCAAGGATATGATGTTGATGTTATGGGTTCAGAAGATGTTGGCTAGAGGTATCATGTAGGTTTTGAAGAGGGTGGTGCTGAGCCTTGAGGGATGCCACAGATGGTGCTTTTAGATTCCGAGATGAAGGGGGGAGGCAGATTCTCTGTGTGCATCCAAAGAGAAATGTTGCACTCCATTGAGTGCATCTCCTTTTATTTCAGTTGGGTGCAGTTCCTTGATGAGTGTGTGATGGAAGACAGTGTTGAACTCTGCGGAGAGGTCAAGAAGGATTTGGGCTAATTATTCTCCTCTGTCGAGTAGGGTGCAGATGTCATCTGTGGTGACAATCAGGACTGTCTTGGTGCTGTGGTTGGCTCAGAAACTAGATTGGTAGGCGTCTAGCATGTTATTTCTCTCCAGGTGCTTGGTGAGCTGATGGCCTTCTCCAGTACTTTGGTAGGAAACAGGGACAGCAAGATGGTGTGGTAGTTCTGGAGTTCCCTGGGATCTGCTGAGGATTTTTTGAGGAGAGGTCAGACCTCTGCATGCTTTCCTACATCAGGAAATGTGGCCATTGCAATGAATGTGTTGAGGACAGTGGTGAGTAGTGGCTGGTCTTGTTGCTTCCTAGGTTAAAGAATCGGATGGGGGTTAGGGTCGGTGGGTGCTCCTGAGTGGATGGAGTTCATGATGCTTGTGTTGTCCAGTGTGGTGAGCAGTTCCCATGCGATGAGATGTTGGTCGGGGACGCTTCTGTTAGAGTGAAGAGGCCAAGAAGGTCGGTGGGTTGGGGCTCAAAGTTCCGGTAGATGGTGGATATCTTGTTGTGGAAGTGATTTGTTAGTGCTTCGCAAAATTCCTTTGAGGGAGGGGTTATGCTCTCTGTGGCTGTCGGCAGGAGAACTTTCTGATGATGAATGTATGGGATATTCTTAAAACACTATTTGAGATTGTTAGACCTGCCATCATTGCCGTGGGTTTCCCTTCCTCTCTCCCTATCTTTTATATTGGCTGGATTTAGATGTTCTGGGCACCGTGCCACTGTTACTCAGTGCCAAAGCGCGAATGCTCCCGGTATATAAATGACTGCATGAAAAAGAATAACTATAATACCTACATCGGTGTAGCCTCTTTCAATAGTGAGTTACCCTCCATTTTACTGTCGCTACTGCAAAACAATCCATTCTCATAGGCCAGGATGGGCTGGTAAAAGATTGCTTGTTATCATCCTATCGGGCTCGAGAAACCTGATAGTAACCTCAAGTTTGATATGAAAATGCTCAGGACATACAGGGGCACCTTTTAGTAAGTACTGTTTATATATTACATGTTTTGAAATACCTTTCCTGAAAATGTGGTAGTTTCTTGCCTAAGCTTTACTGTAGGCTGTTGCGAGTATGTGTGTTGACCATCTGGTTTTGGAGCAGCAGGGCCAGCTGGGTCAGACCTGGCTGGAGAGAGAGAGATCGGTATTCAGAGCATGGGGAGGGGTGATCCGAGCAGGGCCGTGCCTGGCAAGGTGAATGATGGCTCCACCTCCCACTGGGTGTCTGATAGCAGACCCCCTCATTCTGAAAGGGCAGGATATCGCCTTGTAAACCAAGTGCTCCCCAACCACACTGAACGGGTTCTGACCGGAGTCAGGGATTTGCAACCTTAGAGACCCAAGGCTTTTTAAGGTATAAATGCTGCCCTGGATCTTTTGGCCAAGTGTGTTCCTTCTGGATGTCAAGACGAAACTCTATCTGAGTGAATAGAGAAAAGGACTTTGCAACTTTCATCAAGCTTGTCAAAGAAACTTCATGAGGGCCTAAATCAAGAGCACCTCCTGCAGAAATCTCAGGGACATTAGACTTCACCACATCAGCCATCAGAAATCCTGTGCGAGGAGTTCTGCTTGCAGGTGAGGCCTCTGTCGATTAATCGGGACCCTCTAGTTCTACTGTGAGGACCGTGGACTGGGCACTTCTGAACTTTTGCTAAACCTGTGCCGGCCGCTGCAGCTAAGAGAGAGCTGCCACCACTGAGACCGCACTTGACTCTGAACCTTTGAACCTTTTTGCTAAACCTGTGCGGTCCGCTGAGCTAAGAATATAGCTGCCGTCGATGAGACCCTGCCAAAATCTGTATCTTCAAACCTTATGCTGGATCCGTGTGCCTGCTGCAGTTGAGAGAGAGCTGCTGCCACTGAGCGCCCGCCTGAATCTGCACCTTCAGACCTACCACTGAATCTGCATGGACCATTGCAGTTGAGAGAGAGCTGTGGCCGCTGACCGTCCACCGTGGTGCCCGCCTTGTCGAGACCATCCTTTGTCCCGTGGGCCCCCACAGCCAAGAGAGAGAGCTGTAGCCGCTGAGGGCCCTAACCCTTTGCCACTTTGCATTATCGTGATTTGTCCCGTGGGCCGCCACAGCCAAGAGAGAGCTGTAGCCGCAGGGTGCCCAGACCCTGTGCTATTTTGCATCCTCGTAAGTTGCCCTGCGGGACGCCACAGCTAAGAGAGAGCTGCTGCCATTGTGAGTCCACCACGGAGCTGCACAACGAGAGTCATCGCCTCCACCAGCCCGGGCAGCCGCGTGCTACTGCCACTGAGCGCCCGCCTGTCCGAGTGCCCAAACCACTGTGAGTGCAAGCTGCGGACCTCAGCCTCAAAGACTTATGATCGCTGGGAGTCCGCCTGTCACCATCTCAGCTTCTTCCTGAAGCTGCGTGCTATATTCCCTTTCAACAGCAGGGATCTGATGTGCAACGGGTCGCGTAGGCCCTGGGCCTAAACTCAGTCAGTGTCACGCTTTTGGGTGAATACGTTGTTGTCTCTTTAAGTCCCTATGGGTTGATGTGAATTGTAGTTTTCTTAACACTTTGAGAGTTTTGAGTTAAACTTTGAGATAAAGATATTATTTTTCTATATCTACCTGAGTTGTGTACTTTTGTGGTGTCATTACTGCCTTATTGTACATGGCCAAAACGCTTCACACACTGCCTCTGAGATAGGCCTAACTGCTCGTGCTACGTTAACACAGGGTTGAGCAGGGGTTGTCAAGGGGGTGACCCACTTGCCCTGACTTAGGAAGAAGGGTCCCTATTTGGACAGTGGCACCAGCCAGTGCCAACTAGAGACCCCCATTTCTAACATTGGTGGCAGTGGTGTGATCAGGACTTGCCTTTATGATCCACGTACAATAACTGGTAAACACCTCTGGTGAGTGTAGACCAAGCGCAGCCACAAAACATTTTTTATTGTTTGTTGGTTGTCTTAGTAGTGACTTGTTGATAGCAGCCATAGTACTGCTAGTAGAGGAAGGCCAGTGTCCAATGCTTCGAAGGATCTCACCTTTGAGGAGGAAAGATTAGATACCTATACTGCCAGACAGCTGAAGTCATTTTGTAAGCAATATAGCAGTTCCTCCCTGAGCACTACAAAAGTAAAACAGTTCAATCATCTAAGTACTCAAATTTGACAATATAATGTTGATCAAAGGTGCAGGTCATCCAAAATATTATTACTTCAATGTCCATATATAGATGCCAAAATATTTATCCATTGGTAAATCACAAGTCCAGAATACTCTCCAATTTCAACGCAAATCTTCTTTATATGAGTACAAATCCAAGGTATTACTTGTAAACTTCAGTAGTACAGCCAACACATGTTTCGTCATGCAGTTTCTAATGCATTTTGACTTCATCAGGGCTTCAATCCAAAATAAATACCATAAAACAATGTACCATAAAAGTCATTTCATTATTATATAAACTTGAACCTTAATCCCAGATCAGGTCAGAGAATAAATTCAAAACTAGATATGAGAATCGTAGTTCATCCTTTGTGAAATTATAAGTGAGATGGAACACCCATGTGCACTAAGGACCCAAGTAATATGGAACAAGATTCACCTTTAAGATCATTATCCTTTGGTATTCCTATACCCATCTGTCTAAGTACTCAATCCAGTCAGCTATCTGTAAGAAAGAAACAGTCTATCTTGAGACAGTGCTTGTACCACTGTCTTCACAGACTATGAACTTTACTAGAATCCTTTGCTCCTTCAATTACGTGACAATTACATACATTCCTCATCCTAAACCAACTCAGACAAAGTAGAAAATCCACTGTTTGTCATAACAAAATACAAATCACCCCTTATTATATTGTGATTGCACTTTGAACCTTCGTATATCGCCATGTTAAAAACCAACCAAGCATTCACCAATCTCTGAAATTCAGCGTTTGCCAAATTTGTAAATACACTGGGTAGCCGATCTCACATCAGAGAAAATGTATCCAGCCGTCAGTCTTATAATAGTTATTCCTCCGGTTCGTATTCCCTCATTACCAGTGTATCCCAAAATCAAATTAAGTGAATTTTTTCGGGAATCATTCGTATGAACGTTCCTATGTAACAGGAGAAGAGAGACAACATCTCCCTAAATAAAACTGCATGCTCATAGCTATAATCATAGTCAACATTCTCATTTCGAGTATTAAATCTCACCTTAGTATTGATTGATTCTGTAAATAAAATGTCTGTTGCTTTCTACGGTGTCCACAAGTACGTGACCTACATAGAAATACAATATATTATCAGCGATTTGTCCCCTTGAATGTCGTCTCCTCCCTTGATCGTGTAAGTCCAAAATAACTCGCAGTAACAAACTCACCGATTGCCGACATGTACGTCTCTGTAACAAGTTGAAGCCTCACTCCCCGTACTACTCCAGTGCCATCTTTCTATCCCTTAAATCCACAATCTTTTCATGGGCGCCATCTTGAAATGTGTTAGTAGACATTCCGATGACAAATACAACAACGTTGGGGTTGCCATTCAAAGAATCCCAGTAGATATATGTATTATGTATATTAACATTTTCGTGTGATATTTATTCGGTATTATTCCCGTATCTAATAAAGTGTATACATTTACCTTAGTATACTCCCAGCTCCCAGCTCTCAGTTTTCAATAGTAAGAGTTAAATTACAAACGGTCACCAATCGGTTTTTGCTAAGGCCCAAATAACTCTCAAAATTAATAATGCTTCATCGTATTAAAAAAAACCCTAAACCAAACCACCGTTACCATCTGTCGTATCGAACCGATAACCTCGGCGTTGGCAGACAGAAAAAAGGCTGAAGCGCCACGGCGACCTCTGACATCACGTGGTGCTCCCGTCATGCCAAATAAAGATAGCTGTGATTACCTCAAATGAACAAAGCCATATATAAACAAATAAACCCAAAAATAATCACTAATACTGGTATATAAATTATTAAAATCTTGTAAACCACATTGTTACTCCAAAATTAATTGACCTTCATCTCATGGGTAATTAATCTGCAGGCAATACCAGTAGAGAAGTAAAAATAACGTTCAAGTCTCATATAACTCTGAAATTCCGTTATTTTAGGTTTCATAAATCCAATGTTTTGATCTTGGCCACTTAAGGCAAATAATCTTGTATTCATCTTACCTTAATATCCTGCGTGTATATCATATGATTGTAATTGGAGATCCATCACCAAAATTAAAATAAGAAAAGTAAGAATAAAGGTAAGAGGGTTAATAGTTTATGTCCTATAAATGTTTTCTTTGTTTACATTTCTTATTAAAATTTAACCCAAATTATCAAATATAGGCAACCACTAGAGCACAAAATCCAGTTCATTTGTGTAATGTTTAGTCTATACAGATCAATCACTTCTAATAATCCTAGTCGAATCCGAATAACTAATTATCTCATAATATGTTTCAATAATCACAATGTACAGTTGTCATTTACTCAGTACATATCACAATTCACAGTCTGCATACTGCAGTTCTCAGACTCATTGCCCCAGTCTGCATACTTCAGTTCTCAGACTCATTGCCCTAAAAAGTATTGTCATTCTGGGTCATAATTCAATCCCGTTTCAACTGCTTTTAATTTCATTATCCACATGTCCTCAATATGTCTCAATTTAAGCATCCTGTTACCGCCTCTCCTATCCATTTTAACATGTTGAATTCCATGATAAATGAATTTATGATTTTCAGGATTATCACAATGATGAACCAAATGTGCTGAGATTGGGTATCATGTGTCTCCATTCTTCAATGCTCCAAAATGTTCAGCCATCCTGTCTCTTAATCGTCTGATTGTGCTCCCTACATATATTTTGTTACATGTACACACGATAATATACACAACAAATGTTGTATCACAATTAATGAATGATTTAATTTTATGCATTCCCGTATCATTATAGTTGAACGTCTTAATTTTCTTAACAGCCCACTTACGTGAACTGCATCTTCCACAGCAGTAAAAACCTATAAGTTGGTTACTCAGCCAGTTCTCATTAGACCCAGTTCTAGGGTAGCTAGGGCTCACAATGTTCGATAATGTAACACCTTTCGTAAAGGTGATACCGGCTTTATCAGTTAAAAAAGGTAAAATATATTTATAATTTTTTAGAAGATGCCAATATTTATTTAGTATCATATACAGCTTATGACTCCCTATTCCAAAGTAAGTAATCACTCTTATTTTCTCAGATTTTTCATGACATGCACCTGATCTCTGCTTAGTCTTGAGAGTATCTTCTCTCTTTAGGCTCTGAACCTTCATTTTAGCTTGGTCTATTATTCTCTTGTTATAACCCATAGATTTGAATCTACAAGCCATACCTTCCATGTTTGTATCAAAGTCTCATTGTTCTGAACACTTCCTGCATGCTCTTAACATTTCCCCATATTGGATTGCAATAATTTGGCTTTTCGGGTGGCAACTATTTGCGTGTAGTAACGCATTACAGCTAGTTTCCTTGCGAAACATCCTGCTACTTAATTTGTCCCTCTCAACAAACAATTCAATATCCTAAAAAGTCAAATGTATAAAATCATAATGTGTTGTGAATTTCATGTTGACCTCATTAGTGTTAATTAAAGAAGTCATGTAATTCCTCAGTAGCACCTCTCCAAATAAGGAGGCAGTCGTCAATAAACCTCCCCCAATAGTAAATATAATCAATCCACCAACTGCCCTTCGGGCCCCAGATCCACTCCGCCTCAAACCACCCCATGAAGAGGTTAGCAAAATACGGAGCAAATCTGGAACCCATCGCAGTACCAAGTTTCTGTCTGTACCAATTGCCCTCAAATAGAAAATATTATTTTCTGGAACTGTCCTCGTCATGTCTATATGCATTCTGGTATGTTCATAATACTCTGCTGGTCTCTTATTTAAAAAAACTCTCCATTTCTTCAATTCCCAAATGGTGTTCTATATTTGTATATAAAGCGACTACATCTAGTGTAGCCAGTATCATGCCAGATTCCCAAACAATGTCACTCATCAAATTCAATACATGTGTAGTGTCCTCAATGTGAGAGGGCAAATTTTGTACATATGGGCGAATATGTAAATCAATAAACTTTGAAAGCTTTTCAGTTGATCCCCCAATACCCGAAACAATGGGTCTTCCTGGAGGTTTTTGTCTGTTTTTATTAATCTTAGGGAGACTGTTCATACATGGAGCTCTAGGGAACTCCACCCTAAGATACATGTATTTATCATATTCCAGTAAAGCAAGATCATACCATTCCTTCAGTCTAATATTGATCCTATTTGATACTGTCTGCAATGGATTTGTTGTCATTCATTGATATTTGTCAGTCCTTAATTGAGATAAAATCTCATCATTATAGTCTACTTAATCCATCTCCACGATGTTACCACCTTTATCTGCCATTCGTCTAATTATTTCTTGTTGTGAAGTTAAAGTTTTCAAAGTCACCTTCTCATGAGGGGGTGTGACGACAGGCCACCAGCCAGGCAGCAGGTGATCAGACAGGGTCACATTGGATCTATTAGGAGAATTACCTCCTTTACAGCGAGCCTAAGGTTGCTGAGCCTGGGTCAACCCATGTGCTGGTGGTACCCCAGTGCTTCAGACGGAGGGAGCAGACCCTGAGGAGGATGCCCTTGAACCTACAGTGGAAGAAGTGGCTGAACTGGGGGATCTACCAGAGCAATTCATTGGCAGCAGGAAGGGGGGCCCTACAGGGAGGAATATCCAGTGCTTCAGGACCTTCCTACTGGGGTTGTCTCATGATGTACCATTGGCCGGACATCTGGGGCAGACCAAGACCTTTGAGAAGCTGGTCACCCACTTCTTTTGGCCCTAGATGTACAGGAGCTCAGATGCTCACTGCAGGAAGTGTGAGACTTGTCAGGCAAGTGGGAAGAGTGGAAGGAGATTAATGCCCCCCTGCAGCCCTTTCCTGTTGTGAGTACCCCATTCGAGAGAGTGGGCATTGATATTGTGGGACCTCTGGATCTCAAGACAGCCATGGGCAACAGGTTCATCCTAGTCTTGGTGGACCATTCCACCGGGTACCCTGAGGCCATCATGCTCAGGACAGTGACGGCCCCCGTGGTGGGAAGGGCACCAATGGGGATTTTCTCCCACATGGGATTCCCCAGGGAGGTGGTGTCTGATAGGGAACTTAATTTCATCTCTAAGTACATGAAGTATCTGTGGGAGGAGGGTGGGGTAACGTATAAGTTCACCACTCCTTACCACCCCCAGGGTAATGGGCTGGTTGAGATATTCCACCAGACCCTTAAGGGCATGATTATGGGCCTAGGGGAGCCCATGAGGTGTAAGTGGGATGTCCTCTTCCCATGCCTGTTTGCCTACCATGAGGTGCCACAGGAGTCCTTAGGGTTCAGTCCCTTTAAACTACTCTATGGTCACCCGGTAAGAGGGCCTCTGAGTCTGGTCAAGGATGGCTGGGAGCAATCTCCCAGGAAACCTCCCCAGCATGTGTTTAGTTACACGCTGGCCTTCAGAAACCAGACTTGGTATTTCAGGAAACTTGCTGAGGCAAACCTGGAAGCCAGCCAGGAAGGGATGAAATGCTGGCACAATCAGAATGCCACTCTGATCGAGTTTAAGCCTGGACAAAAGGCTTGGGTCTTGGCTCCAGTGGAACCCTGTGCACTACAGGGTAGGCGGACCGGCCCCTTTGAGGTGGTGGAGCGCAAAAGGGCTGTCACCTACGTGATGGACTTGCAGTCTCCCAGGATCCCCTTGCGGGACCTACATGGTAACCACCTGAAGCCCCACTTTGCGAAGTCTGAAGTGGGCATTCGTCTGGCCACAGATGCTGGAAAGGAGGGGGGGAGTGGGCCCCTTCCTGATCTCCTGTGTGTCAGGGAGCGATATGGGTCAGTGGAAGGTGTGGTCCTCTCCTCCACACTGACTCCTGAGCAGCAGGGCGATTGTTGCCAACTCAGTGATCTGTTCTTTCTGGTGCCTAGTGTCACTGATTGGTGTGTCCATGACGTGGACACCGGGGACAGTCCCCCCATTAAGCATAAGGCTTACAGAGTGACTGACTGGGTAAGGGCCTACATTAAAGACTAGGTTACAAAAATGTTTGCCCTTGGGGTGATTGAGCCCGCTAGCAGCCCATGCTTCAGCCCAGTGGTCCTGGTCCCGATAACTGCTGCACCTGGTGCCACCCCGAACTTCGGTTCTGTGAGGACTACCGGGGCCTTAATTTAGTCACGAAGACTGACGCGCACCCTATCCCCAGAGCTGATGAGCTCGTAGATCGGTATATCTCTTCTTCTGTAATTGAGCAAGCCAGATGCAGGGGTTCTCGACCTGGCACCAGTCGTGGTATGGGTGGGAGCAGAGAATGGTGTCCCATTTAATGCCTAAGCTCTTTCGATAAATAGCACCAAGAACTTGAAAAGCTGTAGACTGACTTGGGAAAAACACACGACAAGCCCTAAATGACCCAACAGATGAGTACAAAAAAATGTGGTACTGGAAGTGCTGTGCAATTAGGGGAAAAAACTATTTATAAAAGAACAATTTTTAAAACCAGTGTTAAAATCAATTAAAAAAAATAATTTCTATGACAGTACATACGCTGTCAACAAAAATCAAACGTAAAGGGCAAAAAGTTTCAACATGCTCAGATTTATTTAGAGACAGTGAATCTTGGTGGTAGTATCTGACAAGAAACTAGAGACGCGCTGCATCCTCAATTTGATGCCTAACTCATCGCAACAGAAAAAACGGAGTGTGTGCACGAATGTATGGCACCCAATGTGAACAAAATGTATCGTTTGTGTGATTTCAGAAAAGAATTAGACCAAATTGAAACATTGAAACCATGGTCTGTCATTGAAAGGGCTGGGATGTCTTGCTAGCTTTCACTTTGAAATGTCATCATTGAGATCCCTTAAGTTTCTTTATTCAATCCATCAGTAAACCACTGTGTTAAGATATTTTCTTTCCATTCTTGGATTAGTAGTCTTTTTATTCCATCAGATATTCAAGACAAATCCCAGAACGCAAAGAAGAGTTCTCATCAGCCAATTGGAGATTGACATGGGAAACTGAAGAAGGTGTCATCAATGCCATGGTATATATTGACATGATTAGGAGCCTACTATGTACCCCTTTTTTATTTTAGAAAAAAAGTTACATTGAAATGTCCTAAAGTGTTTAAAACACCATCTCAATAGAAATCGGGAATTCAGTGATGTACTGCGAGGGCCTTGCCTTTCCATGCATGAGCAGACTGCACTGAACAAATGCGGTGTCTGCAGCTCTGTTTTATTCAATTTTCCATGGAACAATTGCTGTTGATTGCATCTCCCCTCTCGATAGATGTCTGATATAATTCCATGTGCACTATAATATTGTCTAAAAAACTAAACAGAGTATTACTTTCAAGTACATTTAGTAAAATTCAGGCTGCTAATTTGACCTTTTCAGTTTCATATAATTTGATTGGCAAGCTATATTATTCCAGTCTCTGAAGCCAGTGAAACTATTAAACATAGAAATAAATTGTGGCATAGTCAACTGATCGCATTAGGAACGACTGGAAAGGTCAGCGTGCTGGAAAGTACTCGTCTGAAATGTATGAAACCAGAAGGCAGTAAAGTTCTGAAGCTTTATTATGATGACAGATTGTAATGAGAATCAAACGCATGCATCGTTATTTCCTTTCCATCACTGGCACTGCTGCAGTCGTGTTTAGCTTCTCGCTTCGCTCGGAGGCTGCTTCCTTCCTTAGTGCAGACATCAAGTTCACCTATCGATAGTACATGATTTCAAAACTATCATCATTTCAGCTCAATTTCCAATTAAAATGTTTGTCATGTAGAGCTTGGACGTCAAGAGTTCGACTGGTCAATTTTCCTTGTTTAGAGCAAAATCGATAAACTTTTTTAACAGTGAAACAAGTGCCTCAATGCTGAAGTGGATATATTTTGCAGATAGGTTTTTCCATTACACCTTATTATAGTTGACATTTTGCACAAGAGTTTGGACGAGGAAGACTGCCAGCTCCAGAGCACGTAGCTGTGTTTGCCCTTTTAAGGGTCATTTAAAACTGAATTATATTTAAGTTAAAAAGTGTGGTGCGGCGGCGAAAGCACGCCGCACCACTCACAGTTCGATCCCCGGCGGCAGCTCAGCTCAGCACCGTCTGACGCGGCAGCTGTGCACCATTTGACTCTGGGCAACAGTTCCCTTAGGGGTACATTTATGAGCCCTGCATCACTTTTGTTCTCCCGTTGTGTCACTTTTTATGACTCAGCTACGGTGTAAAATATGCACCACATTGCGCCCTATTTAAAAAGTGACACATCTAGGCAGATGCGCCACTTTGTCAAGCCCTTCACCATATTATGGCTGCGTCAGGTATTATGTATGCAAGGTGGGCGTTTCCCCGCAAGTAAGCCTTGTAGAAGTGACGCAATGAAATCTATTAGACTTCACTGTGCCACTTCTAGGATTCCAATGCGTCAAAACCTGACGCCTGCCTCATGGCAGGCGTAAGGGTGATGCAGTGCCATAGACACAGGCCTACCCCATGCATTGCTAGAGTTGCGTCATTCTTACGACGCTACTCCAGGACTGCATGGGATTTGCGCCGATAGATGCACCAGGATTTCTGATGCATGTGTCTTTCCTTGCGACATGGAGCGCCATACATTAAATACAGCACATCCATCGTGTCGCAAGGAGGACGCAGATAAACTGACGCATTAATGCTGATGTGTCAGTTTCTCATAAATGAGACCCATAATCTCTCCAACAGCCCCCCAGCGCCTTGAAACCTTAAGGGGTGATATATTGGTACTTTACAAATATGGATTTAATTAAGGCTTTCCGCCAGTATCCCTGCAACTCTATCCAGCTATTACGAATTCTTCCACCAAGATTAGGAAGTAACGTGAACCCGGGTACACTGCGACAAAAAACGGCAGGCAAGTCCCTATTGTGGGCCAAATACCATGCCCTATTCCGCTCTCATTTACCGCCACGTGAGAGAAGGTGAAGGTTGGGATTGCTATGTGGATGTGGATTTGGTGGAGCTGACGAGCCAGGGAGCTCTCTTGGCAGCCAGAATGGAGTGTTACTTACCTCACTCACTGTAGGTGGGAGCATAGCTGCAATGGTACCCACAGCTTTTCTCCAGGCCAGTACTTTTCCACCCTGTAAAATCTGCGTGGAAATCCCAAAAAGATCCTGTCACCTTGGATCTGGGTGAGAAGCATCTCCTTTGGAAATAATACTCTACTTGGGAATAATGAACTGTTGTGATGGAAGTAGTTTGTCTTTAGGTGCCATTTTCTTTAAAAGTGGAGGTGAAGTAAAATAGTTAAGAGCATTTTAATAACGTGTGTATTATTTACGACCTTGAAAAACTTTTCACACACACAATGTTTCATTTTACGTTGCAGGTGTGATTTTAAATACCATGTGCACCATTGATTTACTAGCCAAATATTTGTGACGCCCAGAAAGCTCTCAAGGGAAAATTACATGAGTTATACAATGCTTAAAACGACAATATAGCACATTCCACAACAAGTCTAATCTTAGCTTAGTTTTCTCTTTGCCACCTCAACTGTAAGACAAAGGCCCTCAGGACGAGTGGCCTATAACTCTAACTCTAATCTAATACCTAAAGAAACGGAGGTTTGTCCGTATTGTGAGCAGCACTCCCATAACTCCTCTTCAATGCACAGCACATTATCTCAGATGTAATGTCTCAGAGAACATCACAAATGACATCAATGATGACATCACACGTGACATCCAATATCACATCTTCAAAGACATCATCAATGACATCTCAACGCCACTATTCCCAAGAACCCAATGGTATCAATCCTTAGCAGCATCCATCTGCCTCTGCGAGAAGGGTGAAGCCTTACACGTCCTCAATTGATTGTGAAAGGTTTCTGATCTTAAGGCCAATTTGGTGGTGTCAAAGTGGATTAGATCACAGGGTCTAGCTTTCAGCCGGTTCCTACGCTCACCGACCGTAGCCCCACTGTTCATCGGGCAAGGTCTTTGGCTTCCAACCATGGCATCCAACCATGTTCAGTAAGCAAGGTTTGGACTGCACATGGAACTTCAAAATGTAACCATAATTCCCAGAGAGGAATGTTTTCATTTAACCCTTTCAGTCATTGCTCCAAAGGCCATAAATGCAGCGTTTGTGAGAGATAGCAGCTGGGATCTCTTCTGACTCCAATGTAGTTACTCTAATTCTCTCCTCTGTTGGTCGCTTTGTCTAGCAAAGTTCCATTCGAAGCATCCTTCTTTAGCTTTGGTGTGCAGCTGAAGAACATTGAACACACCTCCCCGCTCTTCTTTATTTTTCTTACCCCTGCTCTGTAGAATGGGATTCACATGACATGCATGAAACACAATCTACATCAACAACATAACATCAGGAGAGTTTAAGTGCTCTCATTCTGCAAATCTGTGATCTGAGATCCAGTTTTGCAGAATTTTGCATATTAGGTAGGTCTTGTTTAGAATTGTGAACACCTATTGCAGGAAGATGTTCAGGTAATGAGTCAGCAGATGACTGCTAATTCCTTATATGTTATCTGTTTATGCATTTGAAAAAGTCCTGTAATTCTAAAAAATAGCATTTTAAGGTCCCTTAATGAAACAACATAACTATACCCTAATGTTCCTATCCTAACATTACGAGGTAGCTTAAGTAACGACCTAATTGCCTCTCTATTTACTTTCTCTTCCTCTCCCTTTCTCTCTCTCTCTATAACTCTTTCTCTCTCTCTCTCCCCATCTCTCAGTCTCTCACTAATTATCTTTCTCCCTTTCACTTTCTCTCTGACTTTTTGACTTTGTCTCTGTCAGTCAGTCAAAATACACTTTATTCGATTTTTGTTAAAATCATAAAAGGACAATATACAATACAATACAAATTTTAAAAACAGCAAAGGATTTCATTGCTAATTTATAACATGAATTGTTAATTTCATTTATCCTCATAGTTACAATGATTAAAATTGCAGATAAAACCAGATTTAAAATTGGATTAAAATAAAACTTTCCTAGATATTCTTTTCTTCCTTGATCTGAAGGCAGCTGTTAAATAACATGCAACGCTAAAGATGGTATGAGTGTCTGCTAGTGATTGGAGGAAAATTAAAGCTGGCCTTACTTGGATGAATCCAGCAGCTTTTAGAACAGGAAGTAAATATTTTGCCCTCTCAGTAGTGTACAGACCACAGAAAAATATAAAATGGAGGGTATCCTGAATTGAAAACTGATCACAATCACAGGGTGGTCCATCTTCAGGTTTTGACCACACAGGGAAGTTGCCAAGTGAGTAATGAATTAAATTCAGCCTAAATTAAAATGTTAGCAGGAGTCTGTGAAGAGGGTTAGTGACGATTTTTAGATATGGTTCCAGAGAGGGAGTGGTGATTAAAACTATGTGAGCCCTTACCGACAGTTTCCTCAGTTCCAACTCCTCTCTCGCCACACGAGCTCTCTCCAAAAACTCTTGTTTAATCCATCTAATGTCTTCCCTCCTGATGTTGTTTGGGTCAGTAAAAAGCTCCGGTCTCCCAAGCGTGGCGAAAGCACATCTAATGTATTTCAGCCAGGGTATTCTTACGGCATTTTCCCTTGAGATTACATCCTTAAGGATAGCATGATTTAATGTTAGCCTGGAGTTCAACCATTTTTTGGTCCAGAAAAGAAGTGGGGCTAATTTTAGTTTGTCAATAATATAAGGCAAACCCATTTCCTCATGGATCGTAAAAGTAGGCGTGGAATTGGGGATGGATAAAAATTTTCTAATGAGCCTATTTCCCACCCTCTGGATTTTATCCAGGTTTGTATAACCCCACAAGGCAGACCCATACGTGGCAATTGGGATGCACTTGCTATTATATACCTTTATGACTGCCTCCATTGGTTTGGCCCCTAATCTTTTTGTGAAAGCCAACAGGGCTGATGTTGATCGGGCTAGGCTTATACTCTTTGCCTTAATCTGGGGGGCCCAGGAGCCTCTCTGGTCAAAAAGGACCCCCAGATACGGAAAAACAGGAACACTTGAGAGAACCTCACCCTTGCAAGTAAAAGTTTTAACATGCAGCTTTTTTCCTTTATGGCCTATGATCATGGTGTGTGACTTAGTTACATTAATATTTAAGTCAAGGTTCTCCATGAAGGAGCCAAAACGATCTAAAAGGGCCTGTAGACCAATACCAGTACGGGCGATTAACACGGCATCGTCCGCGTATAGGAGAGCTGGTACCTGTTTTCCTCCTATACGCGGCACATCAGCCATTCCTGCTTCTAGATATTTCCCCAGCCCATTTATATAAATGGTAAAGAGAAGGGGGGCCAGGATACAACCCTGGCGCACCCCTTTCTCGGACCTAAAGCTCTCCGTGCACCTTCCATCCCTAGTGACCCTTATTTTAGCAGAAAGGTCCTGATGCAAACTAGCAATAAGAACTACTAAGTGTTCTTCTATCCCTATCTCAAGTAAGAGAGACCATAACTTGGTCCTGTTCACCAGGTCGAAGACCGAGGAGAGGTCCATGAAGGCCAAATATACTGACCCCTCCCCGGCCACCGTGTATTTGGAGACCAAAAGGTGCAGGTTGGAACATTGTTCCAGGGTGCCCTGTTTTTCACGAAACCCATTTTGAATATTCGAGAGCCCCCCACACAGTTCTACATTTTCCCTCAATTTGGCCAGTAAGACTCTGCCCAGGATCTTAAAGGCAGAGTCAATGAGGGAAATAGGGCGATAGCACCCTGGGTCCTCCCGGTTTCCCTTTTTAAAAATGGGTACAATGATGGACGTTGCCCATGTTTTGGGAAAGATTCCTTCATTTATTGCCCTAAAAACTCTAGCTAGTACTTTGGACCAAAGTGTTGGGCAATTTTTAAAAAAGTCAGCCGGCACACCATCGGGACAAGGCGCCTTATTTTTTGAGGACTCCGTTATAGCTTTATGGACCTCCTCCTCAGTAAACTCTACTGCAGATAAGAAGTGGTCCCCCTCCATTGTTCTAGCTGTTTCATTACGGTTACCGCCATATAAGTTGCTAAAATGCTGCACCCACTTCTCATCAGGGATCACACAATCTGTAACTGTATTATCATCCCCTGAAAAGAAAGAATGGTTTATGATGTCCCAAAATTGTTTACTGTCTCTAGGACATCTATGGTAAGGAGATCGTTCCATGCATTATTTTTAATCTCGTTTCTCCTTGCCTTGATATTTGCTTTATAATCCCACCTCAAGTTTGAAATTACAACCTTGTCTCTTACCTCGGCCTTTAAGGCCTGTTTCAGAGCTCTATGGGACCGTGAGCATTTAGTGTCAAACCATTTGTGGGGTTTTGGAGGGAATGTAGTGAGGGTTTTGTCAGGTCCCTGGCAGTTTGTGAACAGACAAAATCAAAAGCTACTATGATTTGGGGGTTTGAAGTAGTATGATCCATACAAATTTCCAGTGGTCCCTCAATTTTGGGCAATAAGATGTCCATAAACGTTTCCTCCACAACCCTACCCCATTTAAGCCGTCTGCCCTGGACACTGGGCACTGCCATGGCGCAAACCTGTGTTTGTCCCACTTGTTTGCGCCATAAGTCACTCCAGTGTAACTCCACCAACAGAGGGTTATGGTCGCTATGGGGTGAGGCAAATGCCTTATAATTTTTCACCTTTGAAATAAGGCCTGGGGAGATGAATATGTAGTCAATAACCGACCCATTTGTCGAGCCTTTATAAGTGGGTTCCATCTCATTATTTCCTGTGTTAAATGGTTCATACAAGTTAAAACTAGCTAGCAATAATTCGAGCGCCTCCCCTGTTTTGGTGTGTTCAAAGTGAGGGGTGCCTGCTCCGTTAGGGGCCTCTGAAACACCTGAGTGACACAACAGTTTGCATTTATGAATGTTAAAATCCCCCATCAAGAGAATCTCAAAAGGAATATGTGTATTTTGACTATATTTATTCAAAAAGTTCTCCAGGTGGTCCACATGGTCCGTTTCTCTTTGTCCCCCCCATGCATTATAAAAATTAATAACAAGTAGGACGCACCCTGGGGAAAGAGTCCATTCTATTGTCAAGATATTGGGTTAACCTGAGTCCAACTGATTAAAAGACCCCGCTAGCTCTAAAGAGAAGAGTAAAGTAAGCCCCCCTTTTGCTCTCCCCGCATTACTAGGTGTTGCTGGTACTGTGAAACTTGAAAAACCATCCAATAGGAAGGTGGATGAAGTGTCCCAAGTTTCTTGGATGGCTATCACCTGGTGTCTGGCGATATAATTTACCCAAGTTGGATCTGTCCTTTTAGCTCTTGTCCCTGCGACATTCCAGGTCAGGAATGTACATAGGGATGGAGTAACCACCTCAGGGAGTGCCGGTGTTGGTGTCAGTATTGAGACTGATTGTCAGTCATTTGTGTTTAAATCGGCTAATGGGTCAAATCTGTTAACTAGATCCAGGTTTGGGTCCTCACTGTAGGGTGCAGGTCTATTTTGCTTTACTTTACTACATACTGTTTGCCACCCATATCCTGCTATCCCTATGTTGGGGATTGTATTGATGTATGTGTTAGGTCGAGTATACCCCCTTGATGGAGTATAAAAGAACCCTAAGGGGACCGCTCTAAGGGTATCATTATCTCGAATATCAGACCCATCCCAAAACAAGCTATTTGGGCAATAGGCATTATCAAAATTTATTACCACACAATCACCTTTCACAGTTTTGGCTCGCTTCCCCACCCAGCCCACCCTTCTCACCAAAATAATACTGGAGGAAGTGCTTAATCCTCCACTACTGGAATCATCACTCCATTTTTTTGCCTTTCTCATGAGGGTAGCAGTGGATTCAACCTCTCCTTTTCTTAGTGGGGGGACCCCTATAAAAACTGCCACAAAAGGTACTACTGCTGGGGGCAGATGTAGGTGCCAAAGGAGGAACCCCCTGTGAGATTTTGGGTGTAGGTAGTTGAGGTTTCTCATTCATACCTGACCCTACGCTATTTACAGCCATGGTGTTATCAATGGTTTTGCCCGCAGATTTGGGAGGCCTTCAGATCTCAGAATGGGACCTTTGTGGACACTATCAAATTTTTTGACTAGTTCGTCTATCAAAACACATTTTTTTAACAGTCCTTCTAGGCATGTGTTCATACTGTCAACAATGTCCTTCGCAATACCCACTAATAAAGGTTCAATCTGTTCCTCAAAAAGCGCATCAAGATGGTCCTTCAAAGTGCCCTCCACCACTTTTCTGACTTCGGGGTCCCCCTCTCCCTTCTTCCTCTTTATCGATGTCAGTTTTGATTTTGCAGATGGGTCCAGAGTCAAGCTGGGGGCAGAAGTGGGTTTCATTACAATAACATCTGGCTCTAAGGGGATGACTTGCACTGGGGTTAATTGTGTTGTGGTGGGAGAGGCGGCTAATAAACCCAGTTCTTGCTGTGCCGTTGCAATTTCTTTGGACAACGCCCCAACCGCGGTGGTGAGGTAGGACATAATTGAGTCTGATTGTTTAGCAACTTTAGCTTTTTCCCCCCTTCATCCACAGTCGCTCCATTTTTGCGCTTACCCATCTTGTCAGTAGATGCACGATGGGTGGCCCAGCCCTGCCTGTTCCTGCCTTGGACTGCCGAAGACTGTCCCGCCCTTGTCCCGGGCTTCTCCCGGGCAGCTCCAGCGCGCGACTCGCAGGGCGAGAGTAGCCTCTGCCTTTTGTAGCGCCTCCAGGCGCGCTGGTCTCGTGGCAGGTGTGCGGGGTGCCTGGGGTTGCTGGGAAATGTAGTTCCCGATGGAACTACTGCCGTTGCCCTCACGGCGCTTTCAGGTGTCTGACCATTCCCCTCACAGCGTTTTGGTAGGAGTCTAAGTGCCCCCTCAGAGATGTCCCCCGCAGCCGCTCGTGCAGCCTCTGCCTTTTGTAGCGCCTCCAGGCGCGCTGGTCTCGTGGCAGGTGTGCAGGGTGCCCGGGGTTGCTGGGAAATGTAGTTCCCGATGGAACTACTGCCGTTGCCCTCACGGCGCTTTTAGGTGTCTGGCCATTCTCCTCACGGCGTTTTGGTAGGAGTCTAAGTGCCCCCTCAGAGATGTCCCCCGCAGCCGCTCGTGCAGCCTCTGCCTTTTGTAGCGCCTCCAGGCGCGCTGGTCTCGTGGCAGGTGTGCGGGGTGCCCGGGGTTGCTGGGAAATGTAGTGCCCGATGGAACTACTGCCGTTGCCCTCACGGCGCTTTCAGGTGTCTGGCCGTTCCCCTCACGGCGTTTTGGTAGGAGTCTAAGTGCCCCCTCAGAGATGTCCCCTGCAGCCGCTCGTGGAGCCTCTGCCTTTTGTAGCGCCTCCAGGCGCGCTGGTCTCGTGGCAGGTGTGCGGGGTGCCCGGGGTTGCTGGCAAATGTAGTTCCCGATGGAACTACTGCCGTTGCCCTCACGGCGCTTTCAGGTGTCTGGCCGTTCCCCTCACGGCGTTTTGGTAGGAGTCTAAGTGCCCCCTCAGAGATGTCCCCCGCAGCCGCTCGTGCAGCCTCTGCCTTTTGTAGCGCCTCCCGGCGCTGGTCTCGTGGCAGGTGTGCGGGGTGCCCGGGGTTGCTGGGAAATGTAGTTCCCGATGGAACTACTGCAGTTGCCCTCACGGCGCTTTCAGGTGTCTGGCCGTTCCCCTCACGGCGTTTTGGTAGGAGTCTAAGTGCCCCCTCAGAGATGTCTCTGTCTCTTACACTCTTCTGCTCTCTTTTTCTCACTACAATATCTTTGGAGTGTCACTCATAAAAGAAAGGTGCATAGTGCAATCATATTGCATTTCATATATGCACCAACAATCTCTTGTTAAGGAATCCCTAGGATGCATCAAGTGGGACATAGGCTAACATCATGGAATATATGCAGCTTCCAGAATAAGCTGACGAACTGGGACTATCATTCCGGATTGAGAGAAGCCGATATAATCATGGCAGTGGGTAATGTTCTCCTCCTTTCACTGGGGGTTAGTAACAAATACAGTTCAATAGAAGTACCCCACTTGTATTTTATTTGTTTGAGTAGAATCTGATCTTATTTTTAACTCCTTTTTACTCTTTAGTTTGTGATCCATCATCCTATTTTATATGTTTTATGTATCTTATCACAGATATGTACTCTATGGTGTGTCTTTTATTTAAATAACTGTATTATCCATGAATGTGACGTGAATCATGTAATGCTGCTACATCTATTTATGGAATGATTTTATCATTTGTAATTTTATGTCCGTGTTTAGCCCAATACATTTGTGTGTTTTTTTTGGTGTGTGTGTGTGTGTGTGTGTGGGTGTGTGTGTGTGTGTGTATTTCATATTTACGTTCTCGCCAAATGTATGCAGGACACTGTGACACAATGTGGTACAATTTAGGGAGACATGGATAATTTAAGGCAGTAATGGCAGGTCATGTAATCACTGTAAAATGTGTTGGTGGCTGGGGTCCTCTATGTCTCCATAAATTGCTCTCGTAAGAAAATGAGTGAGTTGAATATTGTTTTATTTAAAGTCAATACCTACATGAATACAGCATAGATGGCATACAAAGTGCATTCTCCCCCCTCCCCACTGCATGCTTTACGAGGCCCCAATTCAACATCAAACTCGGGAGTCATGCTTGATTTTCTGCAGTGTGCTTGTTTATTAAAAATTAAGTTCACAGGTCAATTACTTCATTGACCCCCCCCCCATTTCTTTATTTATTAGTAAAATATTCCATCACAGTATTTAAGAATAAACTTGCACTTATATACAATATACACTCATTTACCGCCCATTCTCCAATGGGCCTTTGATTTGACTTCAGGGTTGCGCCAGCAGGCCACAACCCAGATCACCTGCTCTCTTTACGTTAACCCCCTTCCGGTCAACAGAGCCGCAGGTGAGTAATGTGCCCCCACTTGGGCAACCAGCGGCCTCCGGGGTAGGGCTGAAGAGCCAAGGCCACCAGCAGGTCAGCCCCAACTCTCCCGCCAGCCCAGAGTCCAGAATGATTTAGAAAACCTGTTCAGAGGTAAAAACTGTCACTAGACAAGAAGTTCCCGTGGTATTCTTGTCCGGAACCCCGCTACTGCCCTACCTGAAATCCTTATTATAGGGATGGGTGGGTGGGTGTCTTCTCTAGGCGACATCCGACTCCTGTGCGGTCAGCGGACAAAGAGGGGGCCTCTAAGATGGTCGCGGGCTTTTATGCCTCGCGCCCTATGACTACTTCCGGGGCGCTCCGCCGCCCCCGTTCCTATTGGTCCTTGCACCATATCCACTTCCGGGTCGGCTGACTCGGAAGTGAACCTACTCTGGGTCGGCCCTTTGGCTGCCACTAACGACGCCATTCCCCGAAGGGGGGTGGCGCCTTGCATAGATGGCATACAAAGTGCATTCTCCCCCCTCCCCACTGTATGCTTTACGAGGCCCCAATTCAACATCAAACTCGGGAGTCATGCTTGATTTTCTGCAGTGTGCTTGTTTATTAAAAATTAAGTTCACAGGTCAATTACTTCATTGCCCCCCCCATTTCTTTATTTATTAGTAAAATATTCCATCACAGTATTTAAGAATAAACTTGCACTTATATACAATATACACTCATTTACCGCCCATTCTCCAATGGGCCTTTGATTTGACTTCAGGGTTGCGCCAGCAGGCCACAACCCAGATCACCTGCTCTCTTTACGTTAACCCCCTTCCGGTCAACAGAGCCGCAGGTGAGTAATGTGCCCCCACTTGGGCAACCAGCGGCCTCCGGGGTAGGGCTGAAGAGCCAAGGCCACCAGCAGGTCAGCCCCAACTCTCCCGCCAGCCCAGCGTCCAGAATGATTTAGAAAACCTGTTCAGAGGTAAAAACTGTCACTAGACAAGAAGTTCCCGTGGTATTCTTGTCCGGAACCCCGCCACAGGGCGAGGCGCTTACTGGCGGACTCGACCTCCCCCCCGCGCTCGAGAGCTTCGGAGATGGCCCCTAGGACTGTTTCTATAAATATCTCAGTGCCCGCCTCAGAAAGGTGCACTCCATCCTCCGCGTATAACTCCGGCCTGGTCGTTTGTATCAACTTGTGACGAATAGTTCTAATACTAGATTTTTGGAGGATTTCCGCCACCGATTGGTTCAACCTTTTAATAGATTTGTTCACTGCTTTCATAGGTGCGCCCCGCGCCCAAACGAGCCTCGGGATGACTTCTGACCACATTACTATGGCTTCCGAAAAAATGCTTTTGACCGCTGCTAGAGTAGAGAACAGGGACTCCTTCACTCCTCTCCTTCCGCCCGGAATCATATCGTTGCCTCCACAGTGCAACACAAATACATCCGGATAAGGCATGCCTCTGGCCAAAGCCGCCTTAACATCACTCGGGACGTCCGCTAGGTGCTGCCCGCCTATGCCCACCCAATGATGATCACAACCTTGCATCATCGTCACCCTGTCTTTGAGCGTCTTTTCGAAGTGCGCCCCGCCCTGCGAATGAAGGAGTGGCCACACCAACATATTTGGATTCTCTTAGGGGAGGTACCTATAGTAAACATTAAGAGATGCGGTGAGAATGAATCTAAGCAGAAGGGGATGGAAAATTAGTGATACAGACTTGCTAAACTAATTGCGGGCGGACATAACGTTCATAACATGCTGATTTCCAGCGACCCAATCTCTTGATTGCCTGTTCGGGCAGGCCTAAGCCAGCAGCTGTTTTCGCTGCTCCAATTCGGAACGAATGGGATGTAAAGTCGGTAGGATCAACTCCGATCCTTGCCAGGGTCATTTTAACTACTCGTGTGAACTGAAACCTGGTAAGGGGTAGACCACTCTCGTGAATTAACAGTCTATCCTCCGCTCCCTGAGGCCTGACTTGGATGAATCCCCTCAGTAGGTTAACTGGACAGAAGGGCTCCCCCTCTACTCTACCCAATTGTAACCAAGTCCCTTTACTCAAAGGGTCCGTCTTCGATCTACGAACTCTAAGTCTCAGGACACCTTCGGACTCAATTATGTCCGAGCACCTTAGGCCCCCCCTCACTATCTGTCTTGGACGCTGGGAGTAATTCAGAGATCCGCAATGCTCCGCAAAAGGCTAAGGCATAGGCCACCCGGAATAATTGCATCTCATATGGGGAAAAACAAACGAACGGCAGTGCCTCCAAGATTTTAACCAACTTCCCTACGTCTATGGGTCTTCTGGAATCTTTTTCCCCTGGTGTCAAGCGTTCCCAACCTCTCATTGCTCTTCTTACGCTCTGATCCTTTGTCGGGTCCGAAACTCCCTGTAGACCTGCATAGAATGCCAATGCCGACAACTGTCTTTTCATGAATGCCACTGATTTCCCCTTCTCTTTTTGTGTACTATGAAACCTAACACGCTCTGAGGCACAAAGGCGTCCACTAGGCCCGCTCCCCTCAAGTATGCCGTATAACACTCCCAGGACTTTTGATACATACTCTTAGTCTTGGGGGCCAAGGATGCAGATATCAACTCGGCAGCCGTGGGGCACCAAACTTCCATAGCTCCGTTGGGAAGGCTGTCATTGTCGTCTCTGCTTGCGGCCAATGCTCCCGGAATTCTGTCAACTTAAAACGAGACAATGCATCAGCCGCTTTGTTCTCTACACCTGGAACATGTCTAGCAGTGAATTGGACATTGTGGCTCAGGCACTGCAATACTAACTCTTTCAACAGCCTGAGCACCCAAGGGCAGGTTGCTCTCTGGTTATTAATCACCATGACTACTGACATGCTGTCCGTCCAGAATACAATACGCCTGTTTGCGAGCATATCCCCCCACAAGTGCACAGCTACCACTATGGGGAACAACTCTAGAAAAGAAATGTTATGGGTCAGACCTCGCTCTATCCATTCGTCTGGCCAATGCTGCATGCACCATTTTGGGCTCAAGATCGCCCCGAAGCCAATACTCCCTGCAGCATCAGTGAATAGCTCAAGGTCAGCATTTGAGGTGCTGGCTGCCCGCCACAACTCCGTGCCATTGAAATCCTGCAAAAAACATTTCCAAATCAGTAGGTCCTCTCTCACCTCGGCTGAAAGCCTCACCCTGTGGTGCTTTGCCCGCAGCCCGGACATTGCCCTCGCTATACTCCTGGAGAAAGCCCTGCCCATTGGTATGACCCGCAGGGCAAAGTTCAGTTGACCCAAAAGAACTTGTAACTGGTGTAAGGTTACCTTCCTTGCTCCTAGGCAGCTATCAATTGCGGCCTTGAAGGCATCTACTTTAGTCTTTGGCAACCTGCACACACCTGTTGTAGTATCAATTTCAATGCCCAAAAAGGTCAAACATGTAGTCGGGCCTTCGGTTTTTTCCGCCGCCAATGGCACCCCCAGCGCCCCAGCCAAGTGCTGGAAGCCCAGAAGGGCCTTCCTGCAAGACTGGGAACCCTCGGGACCCATGAATAAAAAATCATCCAAGTACTGCACTACTGCATGCGATTTGTCTGAGGTCAGGAACTGCTCCACCGCTCATTCCAAGAACCTCGCAAACGTCTCGAAAACTGCACAGGCAATAGAACACCCCATAGGCATGCATAAGTCTACGAAGTAGTTACCATCAAAAGTGAAACCCAAGAACCTGGTATCTTCTGGGTGAACAGGCAGTAACCTAAAAGCCGACTCAATATCAGCTTTAGCCATTAATGCTCCTTCCCCCAGTGCCTGCAATTTTTCAATGGCCGTGTCAAACTTGGTATACCGCACCGTGCACAGGTCTGGGTCTAGCTTATCATTGACAGATAACCCTGGGGGGCTTGATAGATTATGAATCAGACGGAATTTACCTTCCTCTTTTTTCGGAACTAATCCCAACGGCGAGCAAACCAGATTATGGGTAGGTGGATCTTTGAAAGGGCCCCCGACCCGTCCCAAGGATACTTCCTTCATGATTTT
Source organism: Lissotriton vulgaris (assembly GCF_964263255.1). Taxonomy (NCBI): domain Eukaryota; kingdom Metazoa; phylum Chordata; class Amphibia; order Caudata; family Salamandridae; genus Lissotriton; species Lissotriton vulgaris. Next base: position 502,050,493 of record NC_141685.1, read on the forward strand.
GTCTCGCGCTGCCTCCATATTTCGCAACACTGAGCTTTGATTACGGGGCGGGACATTGGAAGGGGGGGCTGAAGACGGGATACGGAAGCCAAACGTAAAACCATGAAGCAGGAATTGAGCCTCCTCGAGGTTGTCATACTTACTGAGGAGGTGTGTCAGGACATGCCGTTTAATGGGAGTTGGTAGCCTTGTCGGAAGTTTTAGGTGGCTTTCCCTTTGGGGTGACATGGCTGGACTGTTCTTTGGGATTTCCAGTTTTCTTAAAACATCTGATTTCAGGATGAGAGGTTCAACCGCAATACGAACAGCAGTGTTTGAACCTGCACGAGATCCCCCTGGTACACTCATTTCTGTTAAACTGCCAGCAGGCCTGTTTTTTCTCTCCGACGCCTTTGTCACTCCGAAAGGACTGATTCTGAGCAAGGGGAGCAGTGTTAGACACTGAGGGGGAGGAATAGAACACTGTGTGCCATAGATTGATCTCCCGCTGGTCCCATGATATACCTGGGTGGACTGCTTTCATCTGTCTAAACATTTTATCATACTTTAACCACCCCTGGCCTGGAAACTCGGCTGCCGCACCATGGATCAAGGATATATAGCTCATCATTTGAGGGCCCAGCACAGGATACTTTTCCAATATAACTGCGGCATAAATAGCAAATCCCGTGATCCAATTTTTCATGGACCACTCCACCCGCAACTTCTTTTGATTATATTCACCCTCTTTCCCACGTTTGGGTTTTCCCGCCGCTACCCCTGCATTAAGGAGGTCGAACACCTCCACATATTCACCTCTGAGTATCTTTTCTTTCATATCTGCTGGCACGTGCCAGGTGATCCCTGTGGATGGCGATAGGGTCATTGAGGATGAACCAAACATTAACGGGCTGAATGCTAACAGTGGGTGACCTGTTGGTTGCCCCCCAGCCACCCCTTGTATCTGGCTATTAGGAGACCCAGTCCCATCAACCACGGTGCTAGCCATTGGGCCCTGTGTTGGACACCCTAAATTCGAGTAAGCATTCATCATTACGGGGGCCCCATTTGTCGGGTAGGACATGGCAGGAAGCATCGAGCTTATGAGGCCGTTACCTATCGCTTGCCCATGCGACCCATATAATTGCATCCCTGGTAACTGCGCGACCCCTCCGGGTTGCACCCACACTTTAGACACTCCGCTACCCGGTTGCGCCACAACTGGCGGTAACATACCCTGCGAACAGGACCCCCCCACAGGAGTGACAGGGAGCCCTCCTATTTGCGTGGGCCTAGTCACCACGTGCTGCCCTTCAGTATCGTCTTTGTCTTTATCTGCGCCTGAATTCGAGTCAATTGTCTCTAGCACCTCCTCCTCACCTGGTGATGCTGGTTGGGGGTCTGCCGGCCTAGACCGTTTGCCTTTTGTCGCACCTTTAAGCTTTTCTGGGGTACGCTTCGCTCTCCTGCCTCTCCCCCTTTCTTCCTGAGAATTCGCATCTGCTCTAGCCCCTTCTCTCATGTTCTTTAGTACCCAATCCACGCCTTTTTCTCTTGTGAACTCCAGCAGCTCCGTAAAAGCGAGGTATTCATCATTTTTGGCTGCGGGTTCTTTGCCCTTCGGTGCCCTCTTCGGCGGCATCCTGCACTTAAAGAAAACAAACGTTAAAAACCTTTAACTGATATTACATGCATTTAGGCAAGCCGTGCCGCGGCTTGGGCTTGTTCCCGGGGAATCAGGTTGTGCTAAATGCGCCAGCGCTCACCCCCCCTGGATATGAAGACAACAAGGGGGCGACCTCAAAAGCATTTAAAAATTACTGCTGGACCCCGATTCTCCCTCAACAAAACGTATGAACAAAGAGATATGCATGCATAACGCTCCCTCAACTTTAAACTCAATCATACAACACACTGCACGGCCCGCTAACCTAGATCACGAGTCGGATTGACCCTCGCTGTTCACTCCCACACGAAGGTCCCGCGATGTCTTCTCTAGGCGACGTCCGACTCCTGGGCGGTCAGCGGACAAAGAGGGGGCCTCTAAGATGGTCGCGGGCTTTTATGCCTCGCGCCCTACGACTACTTCCGGGGCGCTCCGCCGCCCCCCGTTCCTATTGGTCCTTGCACCATATCCACTTCCGGGTCGGCTGACTCGGAAGTGAACCTACTCTGGGTCGGCCCTTTGGCTGCCACTAACGACGCCATTCCCCGAAGGGGGGTGGCGCCTTGCAATTGTAAGAGAGTTTGAGAATTCTTCCTAAATCATGTTCTTAAAATGATACATTTGTTGTGCTGTTGGTCCATTTCTTATTAAATCAAAGTTTGAGTAACCGCTGCAAAAGTGTTTCTTCATCCTCTCCCATGAAGACTTTCTCCGACTAAGCCAATGTTAGCTAAAACAAATGTCAATGGTTGCTGCACAAAAACGTTGATTAAAATCTCGGTATAGTCGGTTACCTTCGCCGTCACTGTGTAAATTCTGCCCTTGATTTATCATTGGTATGCATGCTAATCGTTCTGGTATGTGTTTACTAACTGATTCCAATTTTTCAGAACTTTAAAACGTCACTTTAACCTTTTGAACTTGTTTTGAGTATGTGTAAAAAGCAATAAACAAACGTATAACATTTTAAAACAAGTTTACAGTGATTTTAAAGCTGCAAAAGGTCTCACTTATTTTCTACGGAAAATCATGATTTATTTTACCTGTAGAGTAAAAAAGGCAATCATATACCCTTTCGATTTGATCTAAATCATTTTGAACATTGATATCAATGTCAGCATGCCCAACTATATATATCTCGAATAGGTTTGATATTACTTTAAATGAAACACTGTCAGACCCTCACCACATAACTGTATGTCACAGAAGCAGTTGAGAGTAAGATGATCCTAACTTCGTCTACTTGCACTTTCTGTAATACCACAAATTACCCCAAAATCACTAAATGAGAGGCCCAAAAATAGGCTCTCCAGCATTGTCTCTGAAGAAAAGAATTGGGATTTGTGCTGCCCTCTGAGCAATGGCTTCAGGAGTGTCTTGGGCAATTCATTCCATCACTGTCTCCCCCTACTTACCCTGGAACAGAAAAACACCATAAGCTGGACCCATAATTCTAACACTCTATTTTAGTTTTTTTTTTCTGGCTAATGGCGTCAGTAGTTTAAGAAAATTGTTGTTTACCTCTAATATTTTGCTGAGCCTTATGCCAACACTTTTCAACAAGCAGTGCGACTTTTATATTTTTGTGTTCTATGCTTCCTAGTTTTGAGAAAATCTGCTTAATGTACAGCAGTAAGTGCTTAAATCTAAATCATATGGTCCTATTTTATTTCATTTAAACCCCGGTTGCATGACTCCAGACAAAATACACTTTTGCTGATATTCTCCGAAGCACAATCCTTAATTTCTGCTACTGATTTTCTTATATATATTTGTCTAAATACATTTGTAGCAGCTTTCCCTTAAATAAGCATTCCTTGTTTTTTTCTGAAAATTATTTTTTGGCAATGTATTTTCTTCAAACCACAAATGTTGCTTTTAATATTTTTGTAACTGCTTTCCTTTAATCGGTCATTATTGCAATATAAAATGGGTTAGTTTCTCCAACTGTTTTCTTAAAAACAGATCTTTTTATTTTTTGGCTGATTATTTTGAAAGAACGAACTTTTTAATCGAAAATTTATAGTTTTCTTAGAACACAGATCATCTGAAAACTGTGGGTCCTCCTCCGATTTCTCAGGCAAATTTTTACTTCTGAAAGGTGTGGTTGGGCCCTTTTATCACGTTTAGTTTTATTGAATGACATTGGTTTCAATCGTTCAGGTCCAGTGCCTACTGGTTAATCAAATCTACTGAAAATCTTGCAATCAAGTATGGTTTATCATTTTAGTTTTTTTTATTTTGTAAATACATAATGATTAGCAGATCATCAGTGAGCTGCGGGTGGCAAGTTGTGCATGTGCCACAATTCCGCAAGATGGCTCATGTGGAATCCCAATTGCCTAAAACGCTACATCAGCCATTCCCAGGAAGAGACCTACACAGCAAAGGTGCTGACCCGTCAAATAATTGGGATGACGTTTGGTGTAACTTGCCTTTGTAGGTAGGAAGGATGTTGTAGATGTACTGCTTGAAGATAATGTAGGGTAGTTAGAAATCTATTCTTACATATTTTAGTAATAGCAGTTACAATAGTGCCTTTACCTGATAGGCCTCTTTAAATTAAAAGATTAAAAGAATTGCCCTATGTTTATAAAAATCTAATTGGGTAACTGAGGTTAAGAATCAGATCAACATTTCATTCTTGTGATATTTTACTAATCAGTAAACATCAACTTCTTTGATGAACTTTAGTTTTTTTGTACAAATATCCCATACGTGATTTCTTTAATTAATATTCAATTGTGCTTTTTTCATGCTGGAAAGAAAAGCTGTTTTCTACTTAAGGGACACATGTAGTGACTCCCACCTAGGTTTCTTCCTAAATGCAATATGCTGGCAGTAGGTATGCATAATTAGTGCTAAGCCTGGATTCTGTCTTTTTACTCTGTGATCTCTGCTGTGTTTACATCAATAATACAACAGACCTTCTTTACAGGGCCTCCTACTGGCAAGAACAGCCCATCACTGTGCTTCACAGTTAGTGTGAGGAAAAGTCATGAAGGTTGACAACTAAAGCATGCAAAGGAAGACCCGGCCATCTGGTATTCTCACACACAAGTCAAGGGAAGCACATTGCAACAAAGAGCTTTTAAAGAAGATCCCCACAGACATGCACTGGCTCTTTTCTCCAAGAGGGTGAAAGACAGATGCGTTTTTTTTCCTTTGCAGGGGGCAGGCTGTCCTTGATTAGAGCAGGGCGGCTTGAGGATGGGATTGGAGCACTGAAGAAGAACCTGGCTTCGTCTTCCATCTGGCATCTTAAAATCCCTAGGCATGCGATGATAGCTTATCTTTGCCTTGCTGCTCAATAAAGAAGCATGGGGATTTTACTCCATGGTTTTAGGTGGTCACCACCAGTCCACTGCTGGATTATCTCTATAATAAGTTAAGGCTCCCACCATCTGGAAATCAAAGTGCTGGGGAAACAGGGATGGATAGAAGATACCTGCTTGGAAAGATTATTACGCCCCCGTACAAAGGGCGGTGGAGAGATTAACATCAGCTCAGTTTGAGCCTCTGCTTGCTAAAGCTATTCGCATGAGGAGACGAGCTGGTCCCTTGCACCCCATGATAACAAGAGAGCACTTTAGGACAGACATTGCTGTTGAACTACTCCCTTAAAGTCTGTGAGGGGCAGAAGGTCCCAGAAATAGTCTACAATTTGGAGAACCCATGCTGTTCCTTTTGGGACAGATAGTGGTAATCAACAAAGGGGTTGCGAAAGCCTTCCCCTACTGAAAACCAATGGATTTATGTCTAATGAACTGTCAATTAGAGGTAGTTAAAGCACAAGAGACTTCCACAGCGTCTTTCGGTCTCTTACTAGAGGTGAGTTGGTTTGGGTTTAAAGGGAGATCATTTGAACAAAAAGGGCAGAACCTCTTTAAAACTGTTATTTGGGATGCTTTTATTTTTGCTTCACATGTTAGAAAACACTATACTGCTGTTCCCAAGAGGCTATTCTTGAAAACCACAGGCATGTCAAACTTGTACTGAATCCGAACATCTGAAAATGCTAGAAATGCAAAAGCATTCAAATGTATTTCTTGCATCTCATCATTCATACATTAGATTTGCTTTATTTTTGTGCCATTTTGGTAATTAAAGTGTGTTCAACTAAATTGGATTTTTGTCATGTTGATTTATTACATGCATTCTGTTTTGGTATTGCTGTTCATACAAGCATTGTTTTCGAAGGAAGGCTTCCACTTGTGTTCGAACTATGAAGCATTTCTCAAAAATGTGCTATTACCTTTTAGGCCCTAGATCATTTTACCTTTGTGTGTGCTTCAGCACAGCTGGATCAAGAATGAGGCCAGCCCCTCAGTCGTTCTGTTACCAATCCAGTTTCCTACAGCCGCATAAAATATTTGTTGACTTTAAATTTTAATTCACAAAACGTACACACAGTTTTGCAGTTAACTTAAAGTTAGACCGCAAAGCCACTTCCAATTTATAATTTGAACACTGCAAAAAATGTGGGCATTTGGTAAGTGTTTCCATGTATGCCTTTGTTTTTTTATGAACGCCTATTTTAAACTAGAATGTGTCAATTGGCGTGCAATGTTAGATGTGGTGCTGTAAATGGATTGTTTTGTTCCTGTTGCTTGCAGTGAACGCACTTGACAACGAAGACCATGTCCCACTCCATTTTTGCTCTCGATTTGGACACCATGAAATAGTGAAGTACCTCCTACAAAACACCTCGGATGTACAACCCCATGTTGTGAATATCTATGGAGACACGCCTTTACACTTGTGAGTCGTATAAATGTTAAGTTGACTTTATGCTGCCTGAATTAAACAGCTTTATTAGATTCATGTTTTTCTTTGCCCACAGAGCGTGTTACAATGGAAAATTTGAAGTGGTCAAAGACTTAATCCAACTCACTGGAACTGAAAGTCTAACAAAGGAAAATATCTTCAGTGAAACGGCATTTCATAGGTATGAATCCACATGCAGGCTCATTCCAGAAAAGATGTTTAGCTATATATTTGTATAGTTCACAATCCTTTTCCTCCATAACCTTTGAGCACAAACAATGGGAGGCTTTTGAGGGGCTCAAAGTGGGCCAATGGGTCTGTCGTGAGTTGACATTTGCTATTGGAAATGAGGGATTTTACTTCCACTTTTGTATTTTAGTGATTTGAAGTCCATGACACTACAGAACCAATACTAAACTAAGCACTACATTAATAGCTTGGGTAGTATGAGATTACTGAATAGAAATGCATTGTGAAAATATTTAGCAACAGCGCATGGAGAAGAAGTGCTATAATTTAAAAACTGTTCACTTTTTACAACGCGTTTTTAAAGATAGCATGGTGAGTATATTGAATTGGAATCGGTGTGTGGGACGAAGGATCATGAAGTAAGACATTTTATGGTGATGCTTAGTTGTAGCATAACAATTTACTTGCAAAAACAATATTGGACTGGATGAATGAATTTTAATGCTAAGTATTAATAATATTAATACCAGAAGATTAAAGTTGTCTTTTAACTAAGGCCTTTGGGAGTCAGCGTTTGCAAAATGGGTTAGCTCAGTGATGTCTTCAGTGTTAAAATATTATCTTAAAGCATACTTAAATGTTGAAATACCCCTCTTTAAAAGATCAGTTTCAGAAGCTTCTGTCTTTCATCTATAACTGATAAGCGATAACAGAGGAGATTCAAATATTTCTCTGGATGGTATGTGCAAATTCTGCAGTGATATGATTTAAGTGTGTGTCTGGACAAATGTTTTTTATATTATTTGATTGGTAACAACGGGAATCACATTTGAACGATTTTTGGAAAACTTTGCCACTGCTGCCCAGCACTAAAGTTCATGTGATCTCTCCTCTAAACATGGTAAAATTGGTTTACTCCTGTTTGGCATATTTGATTTACTTGTAAGTCCCTTGTAAAGTGGTATACCATATTTGCAGGGCCTGTAAATTAAATGATATAGTAGGCCTTCAGCAATGATTGTGCCACCCACAGAAGTAGCCTTTCAAACCTGTGTCAGACCTGCCACTTCATGGCCTGTGTGTGCAGTTTACTGCCACTTCCTTTGACTTGGCATTTAAAACCACTTGCCAAGCTTAAAACTCCTCTTTTATCACACATAGGTCACTCGTAAGGTAAGCCCTAGGTAGCCTTAAGGGCAGGGTGCTGTGTAAATGAAAGGTAGGACAAGTACTGGTAGGTTTTGCATGCCCTGTTAGTGACAAACAGCCTATTTCATTTTTCACTACTTTGAGGCCGACTCTTCTCATAGGCTTGCATTGGGAATTCCTTAAAACACTTTAAAGTCATAATTCCTAATCAGAAAGGAGTAGTTAATCATGTTCTATATCTGTGGAATGTCAATGAGAAATCCTCTTTAATGGTAAAGTTGGATTTAACTTTCCTATTTTAGAAATGCCACTTTAGAAAGTGGATAGTTCTCTCTGCTTATAACTCTGTGTGCTTTGCAGTCTGACTCTAATACATGCTTGGGCTGGGTGACAGCTACACTTTGTACATTCCCTCTAGACACATACAACAGAGGAAGAATTGCAGTGTCTGATTACTCATCTACATTCATTTGCATTCTGATGGCCTTGCCTGGGCAGGATGGAAGGGAAGGGTTAACTCTTCACTTGAATAGGCAGTGTCCTGTGCCCACACGAAAGGCTGATTCCCCCCACAGGTAGCCTGGCAGACAGGCACTTTTGGGTGTAAGTGCTGGGTCTCTGTCCCCCCAAAAATCTGACACTACTAGACTTGTAACTGAAACTCTGCCAGAAGAACTGCTGTTCTGCCTAAGGGACTCAACTGGACTGCTGATCTGGAATGCCTACTTTTCTGTTTGTTGCCCTGATTCCTGCTGCTCTCTGACTCTTCTGGAGGAGAGCTGGTCTCTGCCTTCCCTCTGAGTAATCTCCATGGGCTTGTTGGCTTGCCTCTTGTTACTTGAGACTCAGGGATGTAAAAGTCTCTACATCTTCTCCTGTATCAGGCTCACTGGATGTGGCCTAGAGACTTGCAACATGAATTTTGATGCATCTTCTGTCTGCGTGTAGCAGAATCATCACGTCGACCACGTTGTGGGAGTAAAATCGATGCATCGCATTCGAACCAGCGCTTTGCCTTTGGAGATTAATGCATCGGACAGTGTTTGGCACCACTGCAGGTTGGTAAGATTGACACATCCCCTCGACTGCATGGCAGAATCCAGCACATTGCTCGATGCCTCTCAACTCTGTCACCTGTCTTCAGAACTGACACATCTCCTTAACCTTATGAAGAAGATCGATGCATCAGGCTGTTTGCGACTAGCAATGGTACTTTGTTCATCAGGGCCTGTGTGGGTCCTGTAGCCAGCTGGCACTCCACCACAGTCAGCCCATACTTTGACTTTGCCCGGGTCCAGCACAACCTAAAGTAAACTTTTAAGCGCTACTTGCTTCTAAGTGCTTAACTGTTTTTATTCATTTAAAATTCAATATCTAAACTTCTGTACATTGGATTACTTCTTTTGTTCAGAATATAATCCATCTTTTTAAAAAACCTGTGTGGAGTCTTTTTGTGGTGTATTCATTGTAGTACTGTGTGTGTTACACAAATGCTTTACACATTGCTTCTTTAGAAAAGGCTGACTGCTCTGTGCCAAGCTACTAGCGGGTGAGCACAGGTTCACTTTTATTGTGTATTTAGCTTACACTGACAAGAGTGGTGGTTCCTGTCTGGCCAAGGTGCAAACCTCAGTCAAACAGGAATCCAAGTTCTAACAATGATGTTAGTCCAATATGCCTGCAAGACTGAGCTTTTTAGCTAGTTTTGTCCTGTGAGTTAGTTGTACGTGTCACAGATGCTGCTAGCATTGCTGGGCAGTGCAAAAGAGCAATAGTCTTTGCCCCTTATAATAGAGTGAGGTGAGTTTTCACAAGGACTTTTAAGGTTGTGGCGTTTATCCGACTTTCAACTTGCAGTGCAGTATGCTAAGTCTCTAAGTAATTGGTTGCACCAAGATTTTTGCTGGTGTTGTTGCCTTCAATTTCCCTATTTAAATTATGCTTCAGTATCTCAGGTGTTGCATGTTTAATACTTTAACAGTACTTCAGGAAAGCAGTGGTATGTGCCAATTTTTGATTGAGTAGGCCAAATTCCAGATAAAGCTTTGTATGTTTGATGTAGAGTGAAAGATTAAAGAGTTTCCTGTAAACTTTGCAATGCAGCAATGGCGAGGTGTTTCCAGTAGCAAAATGCTGGTATGGATTTGGCTCTGCTTACTTTCGCGATGTTTCAGCTGAGGGGCTCACGTGTTTTCCTTTAATTCTGCAGATGAGAAAGGTCAAAGCAGGACCGATATTTGTATGTGAGACAATTGATACTTCTAGGAATGATTGTCAGCAATCCACATTCCTAGATAGATGAATGGAGGAATGTAGTCTAACATCCTGGATGCTAAAAAATATATTATTTGGATTCTTAATTGTATTGCCCGAAGATTATTATTTTGGTTTTGGATTCATTTGCTGTTTATCCTGTTGGTTGTAATTATGCAGTTCAACCAAGTGGCACTGTTAGGCTGGCTTCTAAATAGTGTTGGCGGATAAATCTGAACAATTGAAAAAAAGGTTTCGAATAAACAGCAGTAGTGTGCAGTACCCTGTTTCCTAACCCAGCCTTCTACCACTCAAGCCTAAAACAACTGTTAAATTCCTAACATCTATAACCATGATGGCCTCCTTCCCAACTCAGTGTCATTAAGTGTATCATTCATTTGTCTTAAACTACCAAGCACTTCCCCAGTACCACTCCGTTCCTGGTCATCCTACAACCACTTAGCACTTCCTTATCCATCTTCCTTTCGTCCTTGGCATACTTGTTCTCTTTCTGCTGTCAGCATGCTTCTCCCTACAACTCTTTTCCATTCTCCAAAACAGTCTCATACTTGTCTCCTCCTTGAAGCACCTCCACCATTATCCTCCACCCTAAAATTTGTTTTCTCTCTGTATCAATATGCCTTCTTCCCCAAGCCTCCACCACACCACCCTGCCTGGCCTGCTACAGAAAATCATTAAAGCAGGGATCTCTCAGGAGAGCTGCGAGTGGTATTTGCATCAAACTTACGTCCCACTTAGTGAGTAATTCAGACAACCCAGCTGCAGAGGGTGCGGGTTGCATGCTGGTTTCCAGGTACCCTGCCAGCAGTCCATTCAGGGCTATGTGCATGCTTTTCTCACACACAAAACTGGTACAAAACTTGTCAACAACAATATTGCTGATGTCGCAGACGGAAGGGAAATAGCATTCGTGGCAGAAGTGTTTGCAGGCCAGTGAGAGGGGCAAATCACAGCTTTTGGGGCATCCTGTCCATAAAGGTGTATGTTTAGAGATAGATAATGTGCAGATGTCCACTCTGAGTCATGGAAACAGGAGGGTGGGGTTATACTCCTGCTCAGAGGTTTCGGTCAGTGATCTCTTTCATCCCCAGAACTCCACTGCCATCCCTCAGTGCTGATCTGTAGCCCACTCAACCTATCAGATTCTTTCTTCTGGCCTTCCATAAATAATCAGTAGCTGTTAAGAAGCCCCAATCCTACCATCGCATATTGTTTCTGGCTTTTCGGCCAAGAGCTGTCTCTTGCATTATGTCATTACCCCACTCCCACTAACCTGCTTCTGGCCATCATAGACACTAGGCCAATGCTAATATATCTAAAGCTAGACTTCAACCAGATATATGTCAGTTCACAGCCACTCTCATAAACTTTCTGCTGATCCCTATCAGCCAGCACTTGGGCAATCTTCCTGAGTCAACAAACCAACCAGCTTAAACTCTTTGACACTCTGCCTTCACTGAGTCAAGCTTCCCTCTTCTGACCTTTGGGCCTACTTTCTCAGTCCTCAAACCCACTTGCTGGAGTTCAGTCTATCATATCTCCTGTACTCAGCCATAACCTATTCATCAGCATCTGGACTGGTTCTCACCTCATATGCCAATGATACCCATATTGTGGTTGCTATGTCCTCTCCAAATAACTCAGCAGGTTCCAATGTCCACAATTGTATGGCAGCAATTGATAAATGGATGAACTGTTTGAAGAATAATTCAGGGAAGACAGAGGTCCTTTTGTTTGGAAACAATCCTTTCCTTTGGGCTCTGTCTTGGTGGCCAATGGAATAGGGGGCTCTGCTCACCCCAGTGAGTAAAGTCAGGAAATCTGGGAAAGGTAATGGATAGTAAATTGACCTTTGAGCACTACCGCCACACTTTTAACAGGATGCTTAGTAAGCTCATTCCTTCCAACCCAGCCAATTCTCAAAAGACTTCAGGTCCTACAAAATGTGGCTGCCCTACTGTTGACAGGGTTTCCGAGCACAAATCTGTCTCACAGGCTATCAAACATCTTGACTAGCTGCTGGTTAGGCAGCAAATTAAGTTTAAAGCTCTTTGCCTTACTCATAAGGCTGCCCATGGAGCGGGCTCAGAGGTCTTGAAACAATCCTTTAAATGGTATAATCCAGGGAGAAATGTGAGGTCCTCAGGCACCAGAAAACTGGAGGCTCGAAGGTTCAAACATACTAATGAATAGAATCTACTTTGTGTCAAGATCAGGAATATCTCAAAGCAGCTCAGGTTTAGAAAGGCATTAAAAATCTGGGGGCATATTACCAAGGGTCTTATCGCCGCTTTAGCGGGAATTGTTCCAGCTAAAGCGGTGATAATTTTATCGCCCTATTACCTGGCTGTCGCTAACACCAGTTAGCGACAGCTAGTAGGAGATAGCGATCATCTTGGGGCCCACTTTGCATGTCAGCGATATTTATCGCTAATGACATGCAAAGTGGGCGTGCCAAGATATTAACGACTGTAAACAGTCGCTAACATCGCTATCTCCTAATACCTACAAAGGCGTACTTATGGAAATATTCACGCTAAGCGTGAATATCTCCAAAAGCTAACGCCTGCCCAGAGCAGTTCTTAGCCATGTTATCCTAAGGTATGTGGATAACATGCCTAAGAGCATTAGCTCGGTAATGCATGAATATCACTGACTTTTCAGCGATATTCATGCATTTCAGACAATTTTTATCGCTTTTGAGATAAACCTTGATAATAGCAAGGTTTATCTGCAATAAAAATCGTCGGAGCTCGGCGATAATGATATTGCCACTAACCGTGTTAAGCGATGATTATCACTTGATCTTGGTAATAGGCCCCCTGGCTCTTTACTAAGTAAAAGTGATGGGTAAAAGAGTATACCTCTGACAAGCTGAATCATTAGGGCTCCCATCTTTTTCTCACACAGAGCTAGTGCCTTGACTCCTCTGGTTAATTGTTCATGCTGCATACATTTATATAAAAAAAATATTTCATTAATTTAGCCACTGGTAATTAATAGGGTCGCATTTCAGTCCATTGATTTTTGCTCGTCATTTCACAACAGACAGGATTAATTTTTAGGTAAATCCGCCTCGGTCCTACTCCAATTTTGGCAGCATTTTAAATGCTGTGTCTGTTAATCCAGTGATATCCCTGTTGTCAGTCTCAGAAAGATGGAAAGGTAAGGCACACATGGGATTCGATATCTCTGAAGGTTACATATATATTTCTAAAGGGGAAATTCAGCCACATGCCCCAAGACTGTTTCTGGTATTCTAAAAAAGGGTCCCTGTTACCTTGAGTACCAAAAGAAGTCCCTGTTACTTTGAAAGCTCCTAACAGCAAGATGGTGCTCTGCTAGCCAGTGGATACTGTGACTAACACTTTGCTGGCTACATTGTCTGTGTCTGCTGCTCCACTCTTCTGGATCCATGGTCACTGTTGTGCCCTCAAGTTACGAGGTGAGAGCACCTCAGTGCGACATCTAGCCTGGGTTAGGAGTGGTAAGGTTAGGTCACACAGATTCCATTTGTGAGTAACTGGTGGCCTTTCTGCATCTTGCAGCCAAGGGGAAGGGCTAAGGCAACTCGGAAGGAGAATCAGGGTGGCCTTCACCCTGGTGAGTGTAAATTGTATATTGCAATGCAAGATTAGAAATGTCAATACAACTGAGCTGCACAGAACTGTATTTAAAATCCATGAATTGAAGTTAATCTGACCTGGCTAAAGCCAATTTGAGATGAGCCTAATTAAGCAGGTTCCTATTCAAATTATAGCAGACCGAATAATACAAGGGTTTCATGCGATTACAGTTTTGCTGCTTTCCTTCTATCCAGCGACCATGATTGAAGGCAATAAGTCTGCAGAGGCATAAGTATCTTCAGGCACAAGGGTAATAAAATTACTGCATGGCACCATAAAAGGTGTTTGGAAATCCAAAGCCTTAATGGCCAATAAAGCCCATAAGGGTATATATGAGGATATGAGTATAGGACAAAGGATATAAATCAATCTACCGTTATCCAGCTAATGACTGGTTAATAGCGCCATAATATACAGACTAACATGCAGTTTTAAATCTAAGGGCCCGATTTAATATTTAGCGGTTGGGCCGTCCTCCTCCAGGGCAACATAGTAAATTACTTAATCACCCTCGGGAGATCCTAGCTGGCAAATTATGAAATGCCCATTGGACATTTAAACCATTAACAGGAACAGCTGCCAAAGCGGTTTGTGCCAGTGTACCGTAACTTTGTCATACGGGTCTGTTAAACATGACAGCAAAGATACAATTTCATTTATTTTTAAAAACAAAATCCCAAAGCGGGATTCTGTTTTTGAAACTGAAAAAACAACATTGCCCCCATCGTCATGGTAGTTATGTCCAAAGGCAAAGGAGGTGCTTTCCAGTTCTTTTTTTGTCCAGTACCACCAGGGTTTACCTGGAGGTGTCTGGAAGTGAAAACTGACCTCTATTCCTGCCCATCTTAATTAGGTGGGTAGACATATAGGTCAACCTCCGATGGGCCTAACTCTGCTGGACCATGAGAGGAGTCAAACCATGTCAGATATGGAGAAGTCTTCTGCCGTGATCACACCAAAGGTCTACCTGCATTTAGATCAGGTGGGCAGGCCATTATATTGATGGAGCTAGTACCCTGTCACCATCAGACTAGGTAACACACAAAAGAGATTAATCAGATAATTCCGGGTCTTATAATGGAAACATTCACAATTTTAAAACTTGAATTGATGTTTTAAATGCTTACTGTATTTTGACTGTTCTGGCGCCCTCGGTCCGCCGCGGTTTCCCGTTTCAGCAGAAGGGCTTCCAGACACTCCTCCCCACCTCAGGTGTTTCCGTGGGAGGAGCATTGCGCGTTGATCTCCTTCCGGCCAGCAATATATTCCACATGCTGAGTCGTACGTGCGCAGCGGGTGCGCCTAAGGCAAGCCTGTCTGCGCCTGTCCCCGTCCCGAACGCGGCCAGGGCCAGAAATGCTGCTGGTCATGAACAATTTTTCTGTTACTCGGGTGAGGAATTAAGGACATTCTATATGCCAGCCAGTGACTGCCATCATCATCTCCTCCGAGATAAAATAACAGGCTCAGTCACCTGTACAGATTGTAACTATGAACTTAGTGTTGAAGTCAGTACTATCCATACTCTTGGTCAAGGCCACAAAATAAATCCAAATCTGGATCTTACACCTTTTTGTTGCGGATTGGTGAATGTTAGGTCACTAGGAAAACATGCCCTACACATCCATGATCTAGTTCAAAATCTTAACCTTGACCTCCTCTTTGTTACGGAAACATGGTTAAAAGACTGGTCAAACCTTGATATTGTTCAGTCTCTCCCCCCAGGTTATACAATGTCCAGAAGAGACAGACCTGTGCGGAGGGGGGGGGGAAGGCTGGCAATCATCTTTAAAGACTCCCTAAAATGCTCAACATTCGATATCCCGGAGATTAAGCAAGCTGAATGTCTGGATTTTTACCTCCAAGTATCTAGCTCAGTGGTCTTGCAGGAGCCCTGATCTATCGGCCCCCAGGGGCAAGTTTTGACTTTGTAGATACCCTTGCTGAAAGTCTTAGTGCCTTGATTGTCAGATACTCAAACTTTACTATATCAAGAAATTTTAACCTGTACTTAGAAACAGATAACTCCCCATCCTCGAATATTTTTGGGGAAACCATAGAAACGTTAGGACTAAAGCAGTTGATAACTGACCCTACATATGAGGCTGGGCATACCTTAGATGGAAACTGTACAAACGTTACTAAGCTTACAGTGAATACCCCAACCACATTAACGTGGTCTGATCATAAGTATATTCCTTTTGAGAATGGCCAAATAAAATCCTGATCAACTCTGCAAAATTATTAATAGGAAAAAAATATTGACACATCTTAACTTGCCTTTGTTGTCAGAATTAAGTAAACCCACGCTAACAGGAGATCCGGTTATTGACACAAGCATCTTTAATGACTGGCTGAACGTGTTAGCCAACAAAATGGCCCGGTGGCCACACTTACTAGAGCCTCTCGGGGGTAAACCTCTGCCCCCTCAGCTCAAAGAGCTACAAGGCAAAAGCAGGAAACTTGAGCATAAATGGAGGACGCAATATAACAACAATGATCTCACTATCTTCAGAACAGCACTGAAGGAATATCATAGGTTGATCAAACACGAAAAGAAAGTTTACTAGACTAACCTCATTAAGCAGGCAACGTTCAATCAAGAAATGATTTTCAAAATTGATCAATCTTTTACCCCCCCCAAGATTCTCAATCAGGAAATTCTCCCATCACAACAACTATGTGATCAGATTGCAGACTATTTTGATGTCAAGGTCAGTGACCTCAGAAAGGATTTTTCAACAGATACACCCCCTACTGAAGGGTCCAATCAGAATTCAGAAAATAGAACGCTGCTGAATCATTTTAATGAGATCACCCTTGAACAGTCCAGACAGGCAATCTTGACATGTAAATCAGGCTCTCCAGGCGATCCTTGCCCCCCAAAAATTCTACATGCTTTGATTGATACTGTTAATCCCATAATTAATCAGATTATCAATTCTTCACTTAGACAGGCAGGAATACCAGACAACAGGATAGTCGCATTGGTTAACCCTCTTCAAAAGAAACATCTTGCGGATCCAACCACTCTGTCAAACCTTAGCCCCATCTCTTCACTGCCCTGCTTAAGCAAGAAAACAGGGAAACTTGTAAATAGGCAACTAAATGACTTCCTCCTATTAAACAATGTCTTACACCCCAGGCAATCAGGTATCAGGGCTGGGTATTCAACAGAATCAGCGCTCCTACACACTGCAGAGATGCTAAAATTTGCTTTGGATCAAGGAAAGATGGCAGTGCTGATTCTGTTGGACCTATCAGCTGCATTCGATACTATCTCCCATGTTGCTCTGGGTAAACAGTTAAGAAGTGTAGGGATTTCACGGAAGGCACTGGCCTGGTTAACATAATTACTGGGAAACAGAAGACAATGAGTAACACTCGGCTACTATACTGCGCTCAGGTGTGCCGCAGGGGTCAATTTTGAGCCCCACACTCTTTAATATATATATAGTGCCCCTGCTAGCTTTAATATCACTTTTGACATTGAGACCCTGTCTTACGCTGATGATACACAGCTGGATAAAGAGTCCACAGCAGCTGAAGAAAATTTCCAACAATGTCTCTTGGCTGTCTTCGAATGGATGAAGACCAACCATCTTAAAAATAACAGCCAAAAGATAGAGATTCTGCTGCTGGGAAAATGTAATATCTTTTCACTCAAAATGTGGTGGCCAACCAATGCTGCCCCACCCCCCAATACTGCTAAAAATCTAGTACGATTTGATACCTCTCTATCTTTTCATCAGCAGGCCCTATCTGTAGCAGGTACTTCTTTTCACTGTATAAAAACTCTGAAAAAGTTATTTGACCTCCTGCCATAGCTCGCAAGACCCACGCACACAAAGCACTCCACAAGACCGGCCCAGCCTACCTCAACAGACGTCTCTCCGTCTACATCCCCAACCGCCGGCTACGCTCCGCCGAACCTCTCACTCGCCACCATCCAGCGCATCCGAAGAACAACCACCGGCGGGAGATCTTCTCCCACCTCACCGCCAAGACATGGAACACCCTCCCACTGAGCCTATGACAGACCCAAGACCTTCAGGAGGATACTCAAGACCTGGCTGTTCGATCAGTAGCGCCCCCCCGGCCCAGCGCCTTGAGACCCTTGCGGGTATGTTGCGGCTGCAAGAACTGACGCTTCGAGGGATGAAGAAACTGTCACAGTGCCGATCGACGCAGCTGCAATAATCGCTGGTGCATCCTGGATTTCCAGACATCGCACCTGTGCGACAATTCTTCCTGATGTATCACCCACGGACCAGAACTGTCTTGGAGTCGTCGCATCACTTCCCCCTACAGACCGGATTCGACGCAACACTTCTCCTGAGTGCAGCAGAACTGTTGCATCGCTTCCCCAAGGTCTCACGAACTGACGTATCTCTTTGTTTCTCAATGCTTCCCTTCTCTCTGGCTGTTTGGCCTTTTGAATTTTGTTGCATCCACAGGTACTTTGTGATAAATCACACATCTATTTTCAATGGACCAAGTTGTTTGAAACCTTTTTAAATTCAAATTCTAATTACATGTATGTTTGTGTTTTGGTGTTTTGGTCTTATTGAGTTTAGATAAAGATATTTTATTTTTCTTAACTGGTGTGGTGTCTGTTAGAATTAGAATTTCTGGTTGGCTAGGGTATGCTCCTAAGCCAGGCAGAAACCATCACTCTAGTCAGGACAAGGGAGTTACACGCTGAAGATAACCCATGCTCACCCCCTTGGTAGCTTGGCTCGAGCAGTCAGGCTTATCCCAGAGTCAATGTGTAAGGCGTTTGCGAAACACACACACACAGCAGCGACACACTAAGCACACCACAAAAGAAACTCCACATAATGTTATATGAGAAATAGCCTTTGTATTACTCAAAAAACACAGTAGAATGCAATCACATATATACACTGTGGCACTAGGTATGATGTAGCAGTGGATTATGTACATGACAGGACCAATCGGGCCAATGTCATAACCATTAAAATGCAATTAGTGATTAGTGAAAATAACAACCAGCAACTACTGGTGTTAGCACTTATGCATAAACCACATCAGACATTCACATTAGTTATAAACATATTGTGCATTCACATTAGGCATCAACACATTATGCATAAATCACATTAGCAGTGCACTACAGTACCACTAGTAAGACCCACATCACCCGGTATTCCTCTGGCCATAAGGAACTGGTACTAAACCTCAATGTTAGGGCCCCCATGCGCTGTACAAAACATGCTGGTCCAGGACTTACATAAATTGTAAGCGCCTGGCAAAAACCTTTTGCATCACACCACAATTCCAGGGCTGAGCAAAACCAGTAGGCCCCAGACTTTAGGAACCTAAGCCAACCACTCAGATTGCCTACTGGGTTTCTCTTTACCCCAATCCATAAAGCGGGGACCTCCATTGCAGCTTCTTTTTCCCCCATGATGCCAGCCAGGGAAAATGCCCCCAAACAGTAGTGTACCATCAGCACACCAAATGCAGGGGTGGATCACAAAAACCCCCAGTCTCTGCCTCCCACGAGCAGATCAGCTTGCAGGTGCCTGCGACCATGCGGTGCAGCTGGCAAAAATGCCAGGAATGCCCAATAGGGCAGATCAAGGGTCTTCCTCCCTGGCTCCCTAAACCACGGCTGCCCCAACCACTTGGTGCAGCCACTCATCCAGGAAAATGGGTAAGGTGAACAGCCGGGCCCGATGCGAAGCCTCCGTTGGCCCCACCCACATCCGGGCAAACTTTCATCTGACTTCCGAATTCGAACCCTGTGCTCATGGAGCTGGGTGGAGCTACCCTCGTCTCCTGACTGTTGCCAGGCAACCTCCCCCAGATCTGGGGTCACATCCAGAGGCACCGATGCAGCTATGTCCCTGCAAACATCGCCTTCAGGTATGGCTCAAAAGCAGCAGTAGTAGCAGGTTGACGGGCAAGATCCTACCACCTGCCTCGCGTTCTGAGGCTGCTCTCCCTGATCGGGCCCAGCCCAGCAGCTCCTCACTAGCCCTGCCCTCCAGATTGTGGCTTCGGCTGGCAAGGGAGGAGGAGGGCGGTCTGCTTGCAGCAGAGGCTAAATTCTGGGGCCACAGCTCTCTTTGGTACTGCCGTCTCAGCCCACCGCAGGCAGGAGAAAAGCGCCTATCAGACGCAGAACACACCACACAAGACCTGCACCCTCAGCATGAACCAAGCGTTCGGCCTGCGCTGGGTGGCCATAACTTGGCTGAGAGTGCCCTCACCCATTGCTCTGTTCATGCTACCCGCCGGACTCGCTGAAGCAAGAGTCTCACGGCAGAGCTACTCAAGAACTCTGCCACTAAGAATCTCCAAACAGTGAGGGGTACTGGAAGTCCCCGAAGGAAGCATAGTACATAGGATGCAGTCTTTTAGTGTCCATAGACTTCAGAGACAGGAAGTCAGCCCACATAGGGCCCAGTAAATATGGCAGTTACTCCTGGCCGTCCGCCAGCTTGCCGGCTACAAGCCCCAAGTTAGCACAGAGCAGCACACTTTACATGGGGTCACAGCCCCAATATCTATACCGAATGTGTCTTTGTTCTTCCTCCTGGCACAGGGCACAGGACCTAGTCCAAGCCAGTTCTGAGGGGTACTCAAGCATTTCTTTACAGTGCTCACACACCCTCGTTGTTAGGTTAGGCTCTGGCCCCAGACACACCACAGGGGGCGGAGCCAGCATTGTACTAGGCAGGCACAGACCAATTCAAGGGTTACTCCTCCCACTACTCAAAATGCAGATCTGCCTATTCAGCCTAGCGCTGACTCACCCAGCCCCTCTGGAGCCACTGTACCTCACCAGCCCCTGTCACTCCAGAGCCAGACATGCAATGCACATCATGCAGGCATTAAGACACATAGCACACTTCTAAAAGTGGTATTTCTAAAATAGTGATAATAAATCTGCGCACATCATTACACAGCATGTATTACCACAATTCCAAACATATCAAACTTGCTCACGCAAATCCTCTCATATCAGGAATTACCACTGACACACTTATCAGGGAATCCCCAATGCATTCCTATGAGAGGGCAGCCTTACAGCAGTAAGAAACCAAAATGGATGTTTGTCACTACAAGGACATGCCACACAGTTAAGGCACATGTCCTTCCTTTTTTCCATAATGTACCCTGCCCATAGGGCTAGCTAGGGGCTACCTTAGGGGCGACTGATATGTAGTAAAAGGAGAGTCACAGACGTGGCATCCACTTGATGTGCCATGTTATAGCGGCAGTAAACTGCGTTCGGAGGCCCTGCAATGGCAAAGGCCTGAGACAGGTTTGTAAGGCTACTTTGGTGGGTGGCGCAATCAGCGCTGTAAGTTCGCCAGTAGTAATTAAATTACTGGCCCGAGTATATGAGATACCACATTACTGGGGACTGATAGGTAAATTAAATTAGCCAAACAGGTGTAGACCAGTCTTACCACATTTTACCATAGAGAGCACATGCACTTTACACTGGACAGCAGTGATAAAATGCCTAGAGTCCTCAAACTCCCAACACCATGTCAGAAAAAAAGTCTAGGAGGAAGGCAAAAAGTTCAGGGATGACCCTACAAAAAGGGCCAAGTTCAACAGTGTCCACTTGTGGTGTTATCACTGTATTACTGTGTGCGTTGAGTACAAATAGTGTACACTTTGCCTTTGGGATAAGTCTAACCTTCGTGCTAAGCTACGCAGGGGGTGAGTGGGGTTTATGTAATGTGTGTTTCCCCCAATACCCTGACTAGAAACAAGTGTCCCTATTTGGACAAAGGTACTGAGCTCTGCCAACTAAGGTGGCAGTGGGTGTGTGGGGCAGAGTTGAAAGGATTGTTGGAAGATGTAGGTACACAGAGCTTTGAAAGCTAGAATCAGGAGTGGGAAACCTTCACACTAATAACGGCAGACCAAACGCATGGAAGCAGAAAAGGGAATATTGGAATACAAGGCAAATTGTTTGAACACAACAATGACGGGCCAGGAAGTGTATGGGCTGAACTAGAAATACAACAACCTCAGTGGTCGCAAAAACTGGCTAATGGCAAAAAAATAAAGGCAAAGCATACAGAATCATAGTGCAAGCCTGGAGCAGAGCATCAAAACCAGCATTGGATCGCAAAGACCCTCTGCCACAAGGACGTTTGCAAGCCACTGCCCACTGAGCTTGCAGGGTAGAAAGAGCTGGAAGCCCAAGGGGAGGAGCTCATGTGGAGGTAGAGAACTAGCTGTGAGTAATCAATCAATCAACCAATTGTTATTCTTTTTTTGTATATGGTTAAAACTGTAAATATACTAATAAAAAAAGCAAATAATTCATATAAAGCGATCCAAATTCAAACATAACCAAATTAAATAATGCTGCGAAATATATAAATCATAGACAAAAACACTCTCTGACAAAAACACTCATCATTTTGCTGACAGTAATATACAACAAGGTACATGCACACCAGAATACAACACGTAACAATTCCTAAACATAGCAATAGCAATAAACTCGCAAATAAAATCCCAGTTTGAAAGATCCATTTATTAAAATAAGACACCCTTAGAATATTGAATGTGAGTAATAACAACTACAGTACAGTAACATCAACAGCACCAATAAGAAAACTAGCATCCCGTAACAGTTGCAAATAAATAAGAGGGAGTCTAAGGGCCAGATGTAGGTCGGTCGGTAACGGCCGAAAATCTGTATTTTCGGCCGTTACCGACCGGTTTACAAGATTTGGCATGTAGGGGGCAATATTTTACCGAATCGGTAAAATTACCGATTCGGTAATTTTACCGATTCGGTAAAATAAAACATCGGTAAATGTACCGATTTGAAGCCACCCATATGTAGGTGGGACTCTTCAGAGTCCCAGGAGCCTTAACGAATCGGTATTTTACCATCAAAACCAATTTGATGGTAAAATACCGATTCCGGTGTGCATGCACATGTGTGCATGCACACCTATGTCATGTGACAGGCAGACCTGCCCTTATGGCAGGTATGCCTGCCACATGGCACCTGTGCCTGTTTTGGGGGTGCCAGAGGGTGTCAAAAAGACACCCCCTGCACCCTTGTGAATTCATTAATTACCGATTCGGTAAATACCGAATCGGTAATGCCTAATCATTCCTATGGGCTTCAAAGCCATAGGAATGAATGGGCATTACCGATTCGGTATTTACCAAATCGGTAATTAATGAATTGTTGAGGATTCGGTAACAAATCCAGATGTTGGGACCTACATCCCATTTACCGATTTTGAAATACCGAATCGGTATAATTCGGTATTTTAAAATTGGTAAATGGGATTTACCTACATCTGGCCCCATGTTGGCTAAAATTACATTTATGAACAAACAAGTGAAATACTGCTCGGAGAAAGGCTTAAAGGATTTGCAAAACATAATAAAGTGCATAATAGTTAGGGTGGATGAAGTACAAGTTCATGGAACCATCTCGTAATCAAATGCCACATTTTTGGGAGATCTCTAAAGAAAATGGACTTCGATCAATCTAAATCAAGTCAGTAAAAATCTATGCCTGGCCTTTTACACAATTATAAGATAAGGTTCCCAAGCGGAAAAGGTTTTTATAAAAGATGCATGTGATTTGACTGTCATTTTTGACAATGTTTCTCTTCACAAATTGCACCGCTAATATTTAGAAAAGCAGAACTTATCCATTTTATATGTTTTTATAGTATTAAATAAGTATTAAAAAACAAATCCAGTGAACCCAGGGATCAAAATGTATTCTTGTTATAATTCAACCATCATTGTCTTATCCAAAATCAGACAGTTCCCTAATAAAGAAAACCATTAAACGCAGTGGGAGATTTAATCTAGATAAGAAGCCATAACATCATCAGTTGTAATTTATTAATAACCTCTACATAGCCCTGGCCCAATTCTTTATGACAAATGAATGAACGGCTGCTTTGTGGCACGACAAAAAGGCATCTAAAACCTATTCTCATCTATTTGCAAATTAGGAGCATTATTACATCCCAAATACCTGCACCACAGAAGACAGTGGGCACATATTTAGCCTAATATATGCTTAACATGGCAGGGAATGACTTGTTACCCATCCATGGGGAAAAGTAATAAACAGAATCCATAGACCTATAGAAAAACTGCATTTTTATGGTCTGCAAGGCCAGTCCTCCTTCTCTCTCTCAGCCTAGTGAAGTCTGGGAGGTTTAGTCTACTGCCTCCCAAGCGAGGAATCATATCACACAAGTGCATTATACAAGTGCTAGGAATCAGGGAACCACCAATGAAGGGAAGGCTGTTCTGGCATTTGGAAATGGAAAACCAGCAGGTACAAGAAGGAACACAAAAAAGTGTGGAGTGAAGTGCAGAATGGAGCTGAGACAAAAAAAGTCCAGAATGCATGGGTGAAAGGCATCAGAATTGACAGGTCACAATCCAGCTCCCCCTTGCTGCCATAACAACAGGACTTCAGCCTCCGCCGTACGTTGCCTTTTTGCCACCTTTGCCTGTTTGCATGTTGCCTTTTAGCCCTGTTTTAGTCCTGTTTTGTTATTGTTTTCGTTCGATCTTTACTGCCATTGTTTGTTTAAGTCGCTACTAGTCGTCTTATTGAAATCCTCACTGTAGTTGTTTTGGTATAATTTTTGCTTAGACTCTTCTACCATTGTTTTGTTTTAGTCTGTACTTAATCATCTTGCATTAATCCTTACTGTAATGGTTTTATTGCTTTGCTTAGTCTCTGCTGTCAATGCTTTATTTTAGTCTCTACTTAATGGTCTTACTGTCTTAATAGCGACCCTTGACCCTTTTTGAGGCTGGTCGCTCCCCACGCCGCACAGCACCACCTCTGTGTCCGTGCCCTTGAGCCCCATCTGCCGCTGCTGTGTAGAGTTCGAGAACCTCCTCCACCCGCAGGCTACCACCTGCGCCTCATCCCTGGTGGCCAGTGATAGGCAGTAGGTTTGCTTTTGCTGTATCTGTATTGCTTTTTGTTTAATTGCCATTTGTTTCGTTTTCTTTCCTCCTTTTCCCTCCAGTATTATTTCTGTGCCATGTGCCCTTTCTTTTCCTTCTGTATCCTTCGCCGTTCCTCCCAGTTCTTTCCTCGCCTGCCGCCCCGCCCCCGCTTGCTGTAGGTTTGCTTTTGCTGTATTTGTATTGCTTTTTTTTATTGCCATTTGTTTTGTTTTCTTTCCTTCTTTTCCCTCTGGTATTATTTCTGTGACATGTGCCCTTTGTTTTCCTTCTGTAGCCTTCGTCGTTCCACCCCGTTATTTTCCTGCCGCTGCATCCCCTGTGACCCCGCCCCCAGCTCACCCATTTGCCCACTCCGTCCTCCCAGCTGTACCTCTCTCCCACCTCCCTGTCTTATGGCGGCCGCTATGCGGCCGCGCCACTGGTGCGCCAAAGGTGCACCTAAGGCAAGCCTGTATGCGCCTGTTCGCGCCGGGACCACGCATAGCGCCAAAACCCCTGGTCCCCGTGAACGCCAATACGCCCTTCTCCACTACGATGCCATCACCCTCCAAGCACTCAACACCGGATGACCACAAACCTGCTTCCTGGCCTCCCCGAAGTGCACCCAAGGCTCCTTCTCCTGACGGAACTGCAGCTCCACCACCATCCGATCCGCCGACCCACCCCCCGTGAAAGAACGCAACCACATCAGATGCATACTTCTCAACACCCGCTCCGTCCGCAAACACACTGTTGAACTCCGTGACCTACTCAACGTAACCTCCCCAGATGTCGCCTTCCTGACGGAGACCTGGATGAACCCCTCCTCGGCACCCGACATTGCCATAGCCTTTCCCGGATGGCTACAAGATCATCCGCAGGGACCGCACCAACGGAACAGGAGGAGGAATCGCCATTGTCCACAGGAACACTCTCAGAGTCTC
This sequence comes from Lissotriton vulgaris, assembly GCF_964263255.1. Taxonomy (NCBI): domain Eukaryota; kingdom Metazoa; phylum Chordata; class Amphibia; order Caudata; family Salamandridae; genus Lissotriton; species Lissotriton vulgaris. The sequence continues at coordinate 502,076,037 of NC_141685.1, forward strand.
GACAAACACCGACGACACGCTCAGTACCGCCGAACACCTGCACTTCCAGATCCACACCGATCCCAACACCAACCTCAGAGGAACCCTCATCTACAGACCCCCCGGACCCCGGCCACAGTTCAGCAACTCCATCGCCGACCTCGTCCGCACACACGCCCTCGCCTCTATAGACTACATCCTTCTCTGGGACCTGAACTTCCACCTTGTTAACAACAACGACACTAACTCCACTACCCTGATCGACAACATCGACAACCTCGGACTCAGACAGCTCATCACAACACCCACTCACTCTGCCAGCCACACGCTTGACCCCATATTCTCCACAAGCTCCAACGTCTCCTTCAGCCACACCATCGAACTCCATTGGACCGACCATCGCTGCATCCACTTCACCTTCCGGAATCCCACCATGCACCTCCGCACCCAACAGATCCCTCGCCGCTGCTGGAGCACAGCCACCAAAGACCAGCTAATCACCACCCTCGTCCGGAGTCCACCCACCAACCCCACCGAACCCGACACCGCGGCCCGCAACCTCAGACAGTGGATCGACAACTGTACCAACACCCTTGCCCCGATCAAAAAACCCTCCAACAGACACACCAACAAGAAAGCCAGCTGGTTCACTGAGGACCTCCAGGCCTCCAAGCAAACTTGCAGAAAACTAGAGAAGAAATGGCACAGTGAACCGACACCGGATAGTTACGCAGCCCACAAAAACACCACCCGCAGACACCATCACCTCATCAGATCTGCCAAAAGGGCCTCCTTCAAAGACCACCTAGACGACAATGCACACAACAGCAAAGAGCTCTTCAACATCGTGAAGGAACTCTCCAACCCCAGCTCCAGCACCAACGACATCCCACCTTCGCGTCATGACCGCCCCGACAGCCACTGAGCCCTCCGCCCCCACGACTACCATCCGCACCGATCCCCTGCTCTCCTGGACCAACATAAGCGACAACGACACCATCAAAATCATGAACACCATCCACTCCGGATCTCCGTCAAACCCATGCCCACACCACATCTTTAACAAAGCCAGCACCCCATCTCCGGAAAGCCATCAACATCTCCTTCGAAACAGCGACTTTCCCGGAGAGCTGGAAGCCCACCGAGATCAACGCCTTACTCAAAAAACCCTATGCCGACCCTAAGGACCTCAAGAACTTCCGAACCATCTCCCTGCTCCTATTCCAGGCGAAGGTCATCGAGAAGACAGTCAACAGACAGCTGACCCGCTAACTCGAGGAGAACTGCATCCTTGACCCGTCCCAGTCCGGATTCCACAGCAACCACAGAACCTAAACTGCCCTCATTGCCACCACCAATGACATCAGAGCCCGGCTGGACCATGGCAAAACTGCGACCCTCATCCTCCTGGACCTGTCAGCTGCCTTCGACACCATCTGCCACCACACCATACGCACACGCACATGCCTCCATGATGCCGGGATCCGAGACAAGGCTCTGGACTGGACCACTTCCTTCTTCTCCAGCAGAACCCAGAGCGTTTGCCTCCCTCACTTCCCCTACGAAGCCACCAAGATCATTTGCGGCGTACCCCATGGCTCATCCCTCAGCCTAACATTGCTCAACATCTACATGGCACGGCTCACCCACGTCACTCGACTACATGACCTCAACATCATCTCCTACACCGACGACACCCAGCTGATACTATCCCTCACCCGTCCGTGCCCCGGACGGGCCCAGGGCCAGACACCCTGCCCGGCCTCCTTTTGTGATGGCTAGCTCAGAGACGCTGCAATACTCTCGAGCGGATCTTCTGAGACTTGCCCCTCATAGTAAGGGCTTGCCGTGCACGCGTGCTAACCCTGCTAATGCTTTGGGAAGATGTACTATGTGTGCATTCCAGCCCCAACCCTTTCTCGCTCCACGTTCAGCTAGCAACGCCGCCACTACCAACATCAGGGCGGGCCTGATCAATGCCAGATCGGCAGTGAAGCATGCGGCTGATATCTTTGAACTACTTTCAGATGGCCAACTGGAGCTGCTGTTCCTTACAGAGACTTGGCTGACTTGTACCTCCGCTCCTAGCGTTGAACTCGCCATTCCCAGGGGGTTCAAGATAGCTAGAGCTGACCGCCCCCTGGGTAGAGGGGGCGGACTAGCGGTGGTGTTCAAGGAGGGATGGAGTTTTGAAACTGAGCCTCTCTCTGAAAATCTAGGGGGTGAGGTTCTCCATTTTTCCATCAAAACCTCTCCCCACTTCACCTTAGGTGGATCTTTGATCTACAGGCCCCCAGGCTCAGCCACCCAATTCCTTAACTCTTTAGAAGAACACCTAGTCCCACGGGCATTAGGCTTTCCTAAGTTTCTTTTGGTCGGGGACCTAAATGTCCACATGGATATCCCTGATTCCTCCGAGGCTCGCAGGCTCGGGGACATTCTGGAGCTTGCCCAGCTAGTACAACGGGTGTCGGGGCCTACACATGTGGGTGGCCATTTACTCGACCTGGTATGTACGAATTTCCCCATCCAGCCAGTGTCGGTGGAAAAAACATCCTGGTCTGATCATGACCTGATCAGGTTTAGCTGGGAGCTGGCAGAGCCCAGCCCCTCGCCCCCCACCTGTCATCGTCAAAAAATTAATCTACCTGCGTTCAGACTAGCCCTGTCTAACACTCGCCCACATCTCAAGGGATGTCTGGACGATGCAGTGGGGGAGTTCAATGAATGGATAGGGCAGGCGGCGACTGCTTCTACCAAACAAACAGTGCTGACTAGAGCCAGACGCGCGCCCTCCCAACCCTGGTTCTCCCCAGAACTAAGAGAACTGAAGCAGGGCTGTAAGCGACTTGAACGCTTATGGAGGAGAGAGTATAGCCCCGAGGCTAAATCCGCCCTTCGACTTGCTCAAAAAAACTATTATGGAGCTATTAGGGTCGCCAAAGGTCTCTATTATGCCGGGCGCATTAACAAGGCCAACAACAACAGCAGAGAGATCTTTGCGATCGTCAAAAGCTTTGTGTCCCCTGTGGCGGAAGCCATGGCCCTCCCGTCCTCTGCACAATGGTGTGAGGAGCTGTCTAATTTTTTTATAACTAAAATAGCGAAGATCCAGCGAGGCCTTTTAGAGGCACTTCCCGCTGATCGCTCTGTAGCCGGCCCTTGCTCACCCTCTCCCGCACCCCCTGTGCATCAACTTACCACCTTCGCACAGGTTTTGGAAGAGGATGTTCTCCGTCTTCTCCAGTCCCTTAAATCGGGCTCCCCTGTCGACCCATGCCCTGCCCGAGTGCTCTCGGAAGTGGCGGAGACTGTTTGCAGTGAGATCACACAATTGGTGAATCTTTCTTTGGCCGCTGGCGTGGTCCCCCAAGTTTGGAAACACGCTAAACTCCTTCCACTCCTGAAAAAACCAGGACTAGATGTGTCGGTCCCGGGAAACTATCGACCCATCTCCCTCCTGCCTGCTCTCACAAAAATTTGTGAGAAGGCTGCTCTTCTTCAAATGGAGAGCTTTGTGGAAACATCTAATGCCCTCCACCCGGCCCAATCGGGCTTTAGGGCTGCCTATAGCACCGAAACGGCCCTGGTGGAGATGTCTGAAGCCATCCGGGAGTGTCTTGATGGAGGTGGCAGAGCGGTCCTAATTTTATTGGACCTCTCTGCCGCGTTCGATACTGTCCCTTATGATCTCCTTCTTGGCCGGCTGTCTGACATTGGTGTTGGGGGAGTGGTGCTTGATTGGCTTTCTTCTTTTCTATCAGATAGGACCCAGCAGGTTTGGATGCCTCCGTATTCCTCGGAGCAAAGACCTTTGCTTACAGGGGTCCCGCAGGGGTCCACTCTTAGCCCCCTTCTGTTCAATATATACATTACACCTTTGGTATACTTGGCTGAACAGTTCGGGGCTAAGATTGTAGGGTACGCTGATGACACCCAGCTGCTGTTTACCTGGCCAGATGACAACCTGGACACATCCACTGTTCATCTTTGTTTGTCCTCAGTATTTCGCTGGTTAACACAGGCCCAGCTGAAGTGCAATGAGGACAAGTCCGAGGTGCTCTTTTACGGCTCCTTTCCCCCTTCATTCAAGAGTACACTCTGGCCCCCAAACATTCCTGGCCCAACCGAGATGGGAAGACCTGCAAAAAATCTGGGTGTTTGGTTTACGGAGGATCTCAGATTTGAGTACCACATCAAAAAACTCACTGGCACTTGTTTTGCCACTCTGAAAATGCTCCGCAAATTTTTTCCCCTGCTCCCTAAGGAGGCCAGAGAGTCGGTTGCCAGAGCACTTATACTGGCCCGCCTTGATTATGCTAATGCACTGTTTAGTGGCATTCCAGCATACCTGGTTAATCGCCTCCAAATTGTTCAAAATGCGGTTGTACGCCTTTTATTTAACATCCCTAGGTGGAAGAGCGTGCGCACGGAGCTGCGCTCGCTTCACTGGCTTCCAGTTATACAACGCATTCGGTTCAAAGCCTTGGTGCTGGCGTTTCGCGCAATTCATGACCAAGGCCCCTCTTATCTGAAGAGAAGATTCACTAAGTACATCCCGACACGCACTCTGAGATCTGCCTCATTGCTCAAACTGTCTCTTCCCCGCTTCAAACGCGCCAGACTGGGTGGTATGTCATTGTCGGTGGTGGTTGCTCGAGCCTGGAATGCCCTCCCTTTCCACCTTCGCTCCATGCCGACAGTAACTGCTTTTAAAAAACATCTGAAAACCCACCTATTTACGAGTGCAGGTTAGGAGAATTCTCTTGTCTTGTTCTTTGCCGCGTTGATCCGTTTCCCGCGCCAGGATACTCACAAGTAACAGAGCGCGTTACAAAACGGTTTATAACATAACATAACATAACACCAACGACCGGCTCACCGGCGAAACCAACCTCCACAAAGGAATGAAAGACATCACTGAGTGGATTAAGAACAGCCGTCTGAAGCTAATCTCAGACAAGACTAAAGTCCTCATCCTCGGCTACACCCCTCAGCCTGGGACGCCTCCTGGTGGCCGACCGCACAGGGATCAGCACCAATACCCACCGAATACGCACGCAACCTGGGGTTCATCCTCGACTCTACTCTCTCCATGACAAAGCAGGCCAATGCCGTCTTGTCCTCCTGCTTCAACACCCTCCGCATGCTCCACAAGATCTACAGGTGGATCCGCACCAGAACAAGCAGCCGGTTAGACTACGGAAACACCCTTTATGCAGGAACATCAGCCAAACTACAGAAACGACTACAATGTATTCAGAACGCTTCGGCATGCCTAATCCTCAACATCCCTTGCCACTGCTGCATCTCACCCCACCTGAGAGACCTGCACTGGCTCCCCATCAACAGGAGGTTCACCTTCATGCTCCTCACCCACGCGCACAAGGCCCTGCACAACACCAGACCGGCATACCTCAACAGACGACTCACCCTCTACACCCCCAACCGCCAGCTCCGCTCCACCGATCTCGCCCTCGCCACTGTCCCCCGCATCCGAAGAGCAACCTCCGGTGGCAGATCGTTCTCCCACCTTGCCGCCAAGACCTGGAACACCCTCCCCATCCTCCTACGGCAGACCCAGGACCTGATAGCCTTCAGAAGACTACTCAAGACCTGGCAATTCAAGTAGTAGGAGCACTCCCCACCCCCCAGCGCCTTGAGACCCGTACGGGTGTAGTGTGCCTTACAAATGTTCTGATTGATAATACTTTTGAGTCTTTACCGAATTAGTTCAGCTGTATTGTAAAGTGCTTGTTTCATTTTTCATTGCATTTCTTCTTGCTGTATTTTTATGTTCTGCATTACTTGCTGATCACTTTTCCTGCCTTTCTTTTGGCATTCACCCAGCCCCTTTTCTGCCTCCCACTGGCACCCAGCACCCCTCCTTCCTCCCAATACCTAATTTATGGTGGCTGAAGTAGCGGCAAAGGCAAGGCCATTTGCACCCACCCACACCTAGCACCAGAAACTCTGCTACATGCAGATACACTGCCACTGAGCTCCTATCCCTAAACACCAGACTACGAAACAACTGCTTCCACAACTCTTCACATTCAATGGTAGGAACTTTCTCTTGCTGGCACTGTCTCTTTTCCTGTAACACTGGAGCACCCACATGCATTATGACCACCATGACCATGCCGACCATAACGGCTTTGGAACATCTCCGCTGTCTCTTGCTCAACACAAAACCATTCTACAAGCAAGCCACCAAGATCTGGGACACAATCACCTCTCTTACTCCCAATCTCATCTTCTTCACCAAGACCTGGCTCAACCCAGAATCCGCATCCGCTCCCAACATTGCTTCATCAACAGCCAACGGCTACAATATAGCACACCGGGACCATATCAACAAACACAGAGGCAGTATTTCAATCATCCACAAAGAAAACTTCCACTTCATTTCAACCGCAGACAACACAACCCCGAAAATGGAACGCTTCCATTTCAAACTCCAAACTAACAGCAAAATAACCATCAGAGGCACTCTTGCCTATTGACCTCCAGGACCATGCCCAAGTTTCTGCAGCTCCATTCCCAACTTCATTGCCTCGCTTGTCATAGACTCCAAAAACGACATCTTCCTTGGAGACCTCAATTTTCACCTTGATGACCTCAATGACACCAACATCGCAAACTTCCTCGAAAGCATGAACAACATCGGCCTCACCCATCTATTCACCAACACCACCCACAATGCAGGACAAATGATTGATCCCTACTTCATAGCCAGCAACATTGTCAAAGTAGGAGCACAGAGCACCCTCAAGCACTGCCACCTAGCCTCCCAGTGACTCACTCTGCAGCTAGTGTCAGAGAGCCAGTGGACCACTGCCCTCAACACCTCCCACACAGCCACCATAGACAACCTAGAACAGGCTGTCAAGAATGTTTCTGCCTGGATCACCAACTGTGCCAACAGAATCGCCCCACCAAACTCAAGAAATTAACCAAACAAGACAGTTGGTACATGACTGAACTAAGAACCACCTAACATAACTGCAAGCAACTAGAAAGGAAATGGTGACCCAGCAAGGATTCAGCAGACAGAGCCACCTTCAAGACAAAAAGGAGCACCCTGGCGGACCACATTGAAGTCAGCTCTAACCACAGCAAAGAACTTTACAACATCGTCAGAGAGTTCTCCAACCCCTCAGCACCAAAATCATCATCACCTCCTCCTCCCAGGAACCAGTATTTTAACCTCTGGAGCAAGAAGATCATCAGCAAGCTCACCACCATTTTCCATGCATCCATTACCACGGCCACCTTTCCTGATGAATGGAAACATTCAGAAGTCAAACCCCTTCTCAAGAAACTGCCCACCAACCACAGCGAACTCAAGACCTCATCTCATCTCTCTACCCCTCCATTTTCCTGCCAAAGCCCTCGAAAAAGTCATCAACCTCCAATCTGAATTTGGCACCACCCACAGCCCCAAAATCATCCTGATTGCTGCCACCAATGACATCAGACCCCTTATTGACCAGAGAAAAACAGAGGCCCAATCCTCCTCCACCTCTCAGCAGCATTTGACACTGTATCCCATAATGCCCTTATGAAAAGTCTCCATCATATTGGAACCCAAGGAGACGCCCTCAAATGGATCGCATACTTCCTCACCAAAAGACCCAGAGAATACACTTACCACCATTCACCTTAGAACCCAAGAACATCATCTGATGCCTCCCTCAAGGCATGATCCTAAACCTCACACTGTTCAGCACTACCTGACCCCCTTGGCCAATATCATCAGAGACCATGAACTAAACATCATATCCTATACAGACAACATCCAGTTCATTCTCTTATTCTCTGAAGACCCCACCACCACAAGGGCCAACTTCCACAGGTGTATGATGAGCGTTGCAGACTGGATGAAAAACAACTGCCTGAAACTCAACACAGAAAAAAATGAAGTGCTGATCTGTGTCAACACCACCTCCCCGTGGATTGACTCCTGGTGGCCTTGGGACCCAGGACCTGCACTCACTCCAACAGACCATGCTCGCAACCTCGGCATTCTCCTGGACAATCAAAATCACCATAAAAGCCGGATCAACAAAGTTTCATCTGTCTGCTTCGTCACCCTTTGCATGCTCTGGAAAATTTTCAAATGACTCCCCGTCAATACCAGACAACTGTCACAAAAGCTCTAGTCACCAGCTGTCTGGACTAGGGCAACTCACTCTATGCAGGGTCCCCACTTACCTCCTGGAAAGACTGCAAACAAAACGGAACTCCGTGGCCAGATGCATCTTAGACCTCTCCAAATGGACCTACATCATCCTTCACCTCACAAAATTACAGTGGCTCTCCTTTCAAAAGAGATGTCAATTCAAGATGCTGATCCACACCTACAAAGCTATACGCAACCAAGGACCAGCATTCACCAACCACCGCCTTAACTCGTACCAGCCATCCAGACACATGTGCTCCTCCTCCCTCTTCCTCACTCACACCCCTGCATCTGCCTGAGCAAGAGTGGAGGACATTCCTTCTCCTACCTCACTGCTAAACCCTGTACAGGAAGGACCCCCCCTTCACCTTCGGATTTCCACCTCTCTTCTGGAATTCCAGAAAGGACTCAAGACCTGGCTGTTCAACTGAACCCACCAAAAGCAGCAAGGTCGTCAGAGCCTGGATACCCTTGTGGGTAATTGGCTGCACTTTATAAATCCTGTTTGGTTGGTTGATTGATGGATTGAATTATCTTCAGGTTCTGGAATCAAGACATAGAACAAAGCTCCACTACCAGGACATGATCTAGGTAGGGTTTGGTAAAAGAGGAAGCTGCAAGGACCTAAATGCAACAGGGAGGTGGTTTGGGAGCCTGGACTGAAATGTGATCTGAATTTGGGACTACAGGTTGTTAGAAAATGTTCTTTTATGTTCTGGTGGAAAAGAAAGACCCCTTAGAGCCCTTGTAAGCACCACCTAGTGGCAAAATGTCAGAACCGTGACAGTATCCCCCAAACTGCCACTCCTGGGTGCCTGAATGCAGAGCAGAGTCCAAACAAGAAATAAAGTTAACAATGTTTTAAGTCTGAAGGACTGAATTGTATGCTGCAAGACACTTTCAGGAAGTAACATGAATCACAGTGCTGGAGGTCCAGACTCTCTTTTTTTCCGAATGCCAAATGTTGCTGGTATTCATGATAACTCAACCCTTTCATACCTTAGACCGATGTTTGAGTGAACAACTGACTAACAGACAGGCTGTTCACAGAATTAGTTGCTGATGTCTTTGTGTTGCTAAGATTGTGTTCTGAAACGTTTACGGGCTCTGGCATAAGTAGCTTGCTGGCAAACAGTATGTTCTCTGGAGGAATTATGAGTGATTATCTCCAAGGTGCCAAAACTGGCTAACTTCTTGGTACTCAGATTGCTATGTTGCTGTAAAATCCCAGAAGAATTGTGATGTAGGCACTTTATTCAGATTGAGTATTTTCTTTGTGGTCAGATTGTTTTCATGTGACATCACATGAATCACAGCAAGCAATTTATGGGTACCCACACTTTCTTCACACAAGAATACTGCACTGAGTGTGACTCTTGTGGGAACCCAGGCTGTCTCAGGGATGTGGCAGGTCTTAGAATGACCCCCCCTTTAGTATTCTGCTTCACATCAAATGGCTTCCCTTGATGAATGGTGAAGATAAACTTCTCAGCAGAGAGATCTGAAACAAAAGATGGTGCATTATCTTTTGTGATGGGAGCTTCTAAAACAAAAGACACAGGTAATTTGGAGCGCTGAGTAGCAATTTCTTCATGTTAAGTAAGTCTGCCACTTTGGTGCAAGGCTGTCTCATGTTTCCAAAGTATGTATGGATCATTAGTACTGTCACATGCAAGTACTTGCAATATTTCCATTGCAAGACATACTTTTGGGATCTTACATGTAGCTTCCGGTAAACTTAGGCACATGTTTTGCTTGCCATTATCGATCAATCTCTTTCTAACATCTTTGGTTGTTACATCAGGACTATCATTGCATTGGAGATAGTTTCAAGAAGCATGACACAGAGCACAGTACAGATCAATCAGTCATGAAGTCAATGTTTGAGTGCAGAAATGTAGACATGAGGCTCTGAAGGATCATAGTAGTTTCCTGATCATAAAGATTTACAGCCACAATTGGACTGTCTTAGGATGTATTTTCAGTTTATTTGGTGGGATGAGTGTCCCAGTGTCAGGAGTGATGCAAATCACAGGGAGAGAAGAAATGGGATTCAATACTGGTTTCTCCAGCCTGGAACTATATAGACAAGTCTTTATACTCACATATTGAACTATCAAGAATGATTACACTCTTGTTTTTAGAAGTCTTAGCTGGCTTTAGAGTGGTATGTTAGTGCATGTCACCATAAAAAGCTGTGGTCGGCGTTTCAGACATGGGCTTGAATGCAGTTCTTTAATTTAAATGCAATTTCGGCATTAAATCAGAGACCGGTTCTTGTAGTACTGTTATCTATAGGCTCAGAAGAATTTATGGTATTGTAAAAAAATACCAATTTAGCATCAGCATCGAGGCCTTCTCAATTTCCTGAGCAGGGAATCTTGATCAATGTGTACAACAGAAGTTTGCAACAAACCACTTTTCGGAGTGACGATGATAAAGATTTTGTAATATAAAATGATTTAGCATAATAGGAACTTTTCCGTGTCTATCAATCTTAATGGCTTCCTTAAGCACATGACCTTTTTTTGCAAGGTATGGTGGTGTGGAAACCGACATGAAACAAAGTAAAACTCATTCATAACCACAAACATTACAAAAGAAAGTCCCACTAAATTTCAGTAAGTGTACTGCCAGTTTGATCTATATTGGAAAGAAGTTCCATGTTGGGAGCCTCAGGTGTGAGGGGATAGTTGCATGATGGGAACCTCTAGTACGAAGAACTAGCCTGGTAAAAAGTTTGCCTTTGATTGGGTGTCTAACCATCATGTCCCTCTAGAACTACCTTAACAGTGGATTAGGTTTAAAAAGCCTATCGTAATGCTGTATTCTTACGTTCTATGTATAGAATCTTTGTTGGGAGGTATGGTTAAATAGCCTTTGCCTGATATTGAATGCACCCTATTTGAAGCTTTGCATGCCCATATGTAGTCAGCTCTGCATATAATGCATAGCAGTAGTCTTGCTAAAATACAATGATAGAAGTATGGGTGTACTGAATGGGCCAGGCCTAATAGTTGTACACCTTTTCTAGAGACACAATCCGATGGCTCTTTTTCACAGTATGAAAGTGTAAAATGGGGAAAATTGTTAATAAACAGTTAATTTGCCAACAACTCAACTCGATACATAGTAAATTGCGGACAGCTATATAAGATTACTGAGTTTATTACAAAGCCAAGAATAACTGGACATAGAGACACCTCAACACTAGGGCATAGAAAGACAAAGGAATTAGCATGAACACAAATCTACGCATCCAGTTTAAACAGTGCAGCATGAACAAGGCTAATAATTCAAGAAGTAGGATACAGAGAATCAAGAAGCATCAGTCTAAATTTCCCTGCATCATGGATTGATGAGTAAAACACATTAAATCTGTCCCTACTATAGCGCAAAGCTGACATCGCTACTTCAGCATTTCCAATGGAAAGGAAAGGTGTCAGTCCATGAAGTCTTTCTAAGAAGTCTCTCCACCAGCAATGAGTCAAGTAACATAAAGCCACTATCACAAAAGAAGGAGCTCTTTCAGAGATGCTCTCTCTCCGAAGGCAAGAAAAAGTGGGCACTTCCCCTAATTTCAACAATCAATTATACCCAGGTAGAATTCCCATAATGCACAGCGTGCGCACAGTTCACAAAGGGCACTGTCATGCGGGTACTTTTCCATAATGCTCTTCATGTACATCTCTCGTATCAATTCGTCCTTGGTTCCCATGCCTTCTCCCATGTGAATCTGTCTCCGTCTTTGTCACCTCCAAACCATAAAATTGTAACTTCTTCTCTCCTTGCCTAGCTACTAAAACAAATACATTACTTTTTCCTAATGAATACTTTTCCACCTGCACGTTTGTGAGAAGGAGCAGATTCTACAGTGCACATGATTTATTCATTATAAAGTGAGAGTTGTGAGGGACTTGCATTCCAGGTCTACAATTTCAGCTAACATAAGAACATGTCACTTTAAGCATTACAGATTTGCCTAACTCTATGGCGTTTTAAGTAGCACTTCTACCACATTATAAAATATCATTGTTAAACACATTCAGAATATAAGTGAAGTTAATTTTACAACATGAGTTCTTCATGTTAACGTTTTCGGCTAGTTACATTCATTACCTATGTTAATTCTCATTGCTACTTGTCAATACCTAAAACATGTCATGTAATTGTGTTAATACATTTCACAATTCTAACACCCTATGCTAATATAATTGCAAGATCATATGCAGATGCGTTTTACATGTGAATATGATGCACCCCTACAAATGAAATGAGATTTCAAGTCTATCAATACGAATATTAGAAACAATAGTATTAATTAATTGTTAGTAATTTTAGCTGTTTCTTTATATAGTTTTTATAGTTTCAAAATTAGACTTACGATTCTCATTATTACTTTCACTGACAGTACATTGATAATTAGTGTAGTTTGGATAATGTGGGTTAACCTATCCTACAGATGTATAATTTGCACTTTTATTTATATTTTTTGTTTTTAATAGTGCCTGCACCTATGGAAAGAATATGGAACTCGTCAAATTTCTTCTTGACCAGAATGCGTTAAGCATTAATCATCAGGGAAGAGATGGGCACACAGGTACGGTCACAAAGCACAAATTAAAAACATGTTTTTGACAGTGGGAAGCCTCTCACATATTTCCAGCTTCCAAATAATGTTCCATCTATTTGAGAAATAGCCTGTAAACATTCTGCCACATATTTTTTATTCATCTTGTTTAGTATTTTTGCAACTAGCTGCCATTTCGATCGGCAAAATACGTGTTAACTTGTAGGAATGGCCATTAAAAGAATGCAGCAGTATCCATGCTTCAGCACAGCAATTTGTTGTATAATGGAGTTTCTCACAAAAATCAATTCCAGTTTTATGACTGGTGTTTCTTTGTCCGGCTGTTGTAAAACAAGTCTACCGCAGTGATTGCTTTTCATTACATCTTTCAGGGTTACACAGCGCCTGCTATCATGGACACATTCGTCTCGTTCAGTTTTTACTGGACAGCGGCGCAGACATGAATCTAGTGGCATGCGACCCCAGCAAGTCCAGCGGGGAGAAGGATGAACAGACCTGTCTAATGTGGGCCTATGAGAAAGGTATTTGAATTCTATCATTGGTTAAATCTTTGGAATAAGGAATATATTTCTTTCACTGCTTTGCTACTCTCAAATCACAATGACTTTGTGTATTTCTGTGGCGTTAAATCTTGTTACTTGAAACCTAAAAAAGATTACATTTGTGCGGACACCACTTAAAGTCCATTGTAACAGCAAGAAGCAAATGGCAATGGGCATCCCATACGACTTTTGAAAGCCAGGGATTCGAAGTGTCCATAATAAGCATGGGCGGAATTTGCGAATTCGCATGAGTGTGACAGACGAATGCGCAGACAAATTCCCACGTAGCGGCAGCCATTTAAATGCATTTGAGTTACAGTTAGTAAAAGCACATAGAAAAGCTTCCCCTAGATACTAGAAATGTTGAGTTTTGCATTGTTAAGAAGACGAAACATGTTTATTAGTGTATTACAGTTTATTTCGAGAGGGCTGAGTCCAAGCAAGGCGCTTTACGTACGAAACCTCGCTCCATCAATACCCTTTTTGATGATATTTTATATCATCACAAACTACAGAAACAGATGCCAACTTTTCAACATTTACTCATTTCTATTTCTTCAAACACAATTTTAGGCTTTTTCCCATTATTCATGTGGAAGTTTTACATTTTTTTCGAACAAATTCCCATTTAATTCTTCAAGTTCAATTTCACTGACGTTTCTTTTATTCCCTTTCTGATCTATTTTATATGTCTTCTTATGTTTGCGACATTTGCAACAAATTATTATCCCTAAAATCAGTAGTGCTACTCCCACCATTGGCATCATTATTTTACCTACAAAACTCTTTCCTACGTTAGTGAACCAACTACCTATTGAGGAGAGACCACTAAATAGTCTCTTCCATGCACTGTCATACTCCAGTGGTTTCAATTCTTCTCTCAATTTGGTAAAATTTCTCGCATATTTTTTAATTTCTATGCTTTCGTCTGGAATGTAAGTGCAACAATGTTGCGTCTTCAACATTCTACAGACTCCGCAATCTTTTGCCAATAATATGTCAAGAGTAAGTCGATTTTGTAAGACCATTGATCTCACCGCAACTAATTTGGTATTGATTATCTAAAATCCACTAGCAGTGTCAGTCGATAAGCGATCCACCAATGTTGACCATTTGCAGATTCTTTGAGTGTTCATAACTACTCCCACTGAAGGTATTATTGCACTAAATATGTCATCTACAACTTCAGCAAATGATGCTCTTTTACTAAGGGTTAGTCCATTAGTTTCTTCATTGCTTCCAGGGATTTTCTCTACGTGGTACACTTTTGGGAATACTATTCCAAAATAGCAACTCCCGTACCAATGATCAGTCAATTTAAAATATGCTTTGTTCCCACAAATGTAATAAATTCCAGGATAAACGGGTTCCGTTGCATCTTTGAAACCCCAACCCCCAATAACTTTGAAATTATGTTCACATTCACTGGAACCAATAAATATATTGTTATAATAATCTGTTTTCTCTCTATGGAGACAGAGTGTCCCATTCTTTTCGAAATCCAGCAACATAGCAGCTTGAGTCTTGCCATTAGAGGTAAACTCTTTATTATCAGCCCATTTAGGAATCTTTCGTTTATGATCAGTGGCTTTTCTATGGAAATCCTGTCTCCTTTTCTTGACTAAAACTAAAAATATCTTTTCTTTCTCTTGTAATATGCATGTTAGATTTTCCTTGTGAACTTTAGGTATATCCACCGATCCTACTGTTAGAAAATAATCTCCCATAAAGTGTGTAGAGTCTCTAGTACTAGAAATACGATTTACATTTCTACGTAAAGGAACTTCAGAAAAGATTAGTTCAAAATTAGAATAATAATATTGTAATGTTCCAGTTCTATAAAATAGACTAGCTAAAATGCTACATGAAATACCATAGGTCAGTGGTAAATGATGGTAAGTTACCCCATCAACTACTGACGTGGGCAACTTCATGCACATGTAACAATCACTAATTTCCATAGCTTCTACATAATGTACTAACAGATTAGCAACTACATTTAAATGAGTTCTATTTCTAGCTCTTTTATAATGTAAATCTCCCTCATCTGGTGCTTCTAAATCTACTCCAGGTTGTTTAAGACTAACTGCTTCCTCATGTGTATGTGTATCTATTGTCTTAGGTGAATCTACTTGCTCAGGTATATTAGTATTATTCTGCATTTATTTGCTGATTATGTAAGGTATAGCTAATGTCAATCCAACCATACTATAACTACTATTAATATACTACATGTGCATATGACACAACATGACTTTAAACAATTATTTTTCGGTCTTCCGTTAACATTATAATCAGCCATTTCTGACTAAGGAGATTTATTTATTTTTATTTTTTTAATTTATTTTTTTATTTTTTTATTTTAAAGAACATGATACAGCAATACTGTGAAAAACAGCAACACAGCTAAGGAGATGTTATCCCCTCTTTGTAACTTTTCCACAGACTTTAACCTGTGTTGGTCTCACTTCTTCATCAGTCTGATCAACAATCAGGTCGTCATCACTCAATTTTAAATTTTCAAAATCTTCAAGTATGACATAGGTCTACTCCGGTCCTTTAAACTTGTTATTCAGTCTTTTTAACCATGGACTTCTCCTTCTGGGTTGCTCTGTGGACTGTCCAGCTTGGCTAGAAATTTCATTTACTTGCTCTGGTTCTTCATTTATTGTTTTAAGGCGAAATTTCAGTCTTTTTACAACACCAGGCCACTTATTTCTTTTTCTGAATCTTTTAGCTGGCACTGTGCTTTGAATTTCTTCAAATGCTCTTTTATTTTCGTTCAGTTGTGGCACTACTTGTTCTTTGTCAACTTCTGAATTCCTCTCTATCTGACTTGGTCCAGGTCTTATTTTTGTTTCTTCTGCCTGGATACTAATCTGTCCTTGTTCAGGAGTTTGCCGTAATTGACTTTGTTTGCCTTCTTCTTCCTGAACACGCCTTTCTACCTCTATCTGGTCCTGCTCAGGTCTTTGGATTTCTTGATTGTCTTCTGCCTGAGCTTTCGCCCTAATACCTATCTTTCCCTCCTCAGACTCTGGAGTACTGGCTGGAGTTTCAAATGTCTGAGTACATCGATCTTTCCTTATCTGATACTCCTCAGAATCACTTTTGACTTGGATTTCTATGATCTGAGTACCTGCTTCTATTCCTGTCTCATCCTCACTATCACTCTGTCTAGAGAGGTTTGACTTCTGGTTCTCACAAAGTCTGCAGGTATGTCGACAACTGGAATCCATTCATCCTGACTGGTGCTTGGTTGTTCCTCATCAACTAGTTCAAGATCAACTTCTTGAGACCCCTCCGCTGCACAACCTTCAGCTTCTATGTCATCAGGTTTTATCACCCTTTTGGTGTGACTCGCATGGATCCAGTTCGGAATTCCCCTGCACTTTACAGATGTGGTAGTAAACAATATCACTTGATGTGGCTCTCCCCACCCTGGTGCTAGGCAAGATTCTCAAGTATGTTCTTTTATCACTACCCAGTCACCTGGATTCAGGTCATGTGCTGGAGTTGATTGTCTGGCGACAGCGTCTTCCCCAACCTGGTGAGAGATGGAACGCACTTGGTCAGCCGGTACTTTGAAATACTCGAGCACTAATTCATCAGATATATTTATAAGCTTGTGTCCTGGTAACCATGCCTGCCTCATTGCTCTTCCCATGAGTATTTCATGGGGACTCAAGCCTGTGTTTCTGTCTTGAATGGTTCTGAGTCCCATCAGAACAAGAGGTAAAGCATCAGGCCACTCCAATTGAGTAGATTCATACATCTTTCCCAATCGTGACTTGATTGTGCCATTCGGTATACAACCTTTAGCACGCATCTTTTAGCACGCACTACCATTACCACGCATCTGTTACAACGCATACCATTACAACGCATAGCGCTTTGAGGCGACCTGACTTAGGGAATGGCTAGTGAATAGGTTAATTTACTATCCAATAACCTTCCCTAGTGTCCACGGGGACTGGTGTTGGAATAGTAAATTAAACTATTCACTATCCAGCACCCAAAGCACTATGCGTTGTAAAGGTATCGCGTTGTAAAAAATGCGTGGTAATGATATGCGTGGTAAAAGTGTGCATGCTAACATCATACATCCGTGCCATTCAGTTGTTCTACCACTCCAGAAGCCTCTGGACGGTATGCACAGTGCAGATTTTGCTCAATTTGGAATGCTTCACAGATCAGACGAATTATTTCATTATTAAAAGGAGACCCTCTGTCTGATTCAATCGTTACTAGAAAACCAAAACGTGGTATGAGTTCCTTCAGTTTTAACTTAGCTACATTGATGCTATCATTTCTGCGTGTAGGGTAGGATGCCACCCATTTTGAAAACAGGCAGACAATGACTAGGATGTACTTCAGTCCTGGGCAAGGAGGTAATTGGATGAAATCAATCTGGAGTCGTATGTATAGACCTTCTGCCTTTCCAATCTTTCCTGGCAACACTAAAGTTCTCTTACCAGGATTCATTCTTTGGCATTTTATACACCTCTGGCAAAGGTTCTCTGCTACATTCCTGAATCTCGCATTGAACCAACTCTCTCTGGACCGTCTAATCATCGCGTCTCTACCTATGTGTGAGCTTCCATGATACATCCTAGCCATAGGAGCAAGCATGCAATCTGGTAACACAGGTCTCCCATCAAGGTAAACAATAACACCATCCTCAGCCCTTCTCTGACATCCTATTTTATCCAACTCTTCCTTTTCCTTCATTTCTGCCTCATTTTGCAAATCTCTCACTTCTTCCCATGTTTTCACTCTTTCAAGCAACATAAGTTGGCAGCTGTTTCCACGTGCATCGATTTTCTTATTTATTGCAATCTTATGTTTGGCACAATGCTGGGCTAGTTGGTCAGCATATCGGTTACCCGCTGTCACTTTGTCATTTCCAGATTGGTAAGCAGCACACTTGACCACAGCCACTTCTTTTGGTAATTGAATTGATTCCAGTAAATCTTTTACATAATATCCATTTTTAATGGGAGTACCCGAAGAAGTCCGAAACTCCCTTTGCATCCATAGTTGGCCAAAGTCGTGCACAACCCCGTAACCATACTGACTAACAGGGTATATGGTTACTTTCAAATTTTTCCCAAATTTGCAGGCTCTTGTCAATGCAACTAATTTGGCTCCTTGTGTAGACTTGACTCCAGGTTAATAGGATGGATCCACTGGACCCCTCAAAGTACACACAGCATAAGCAGCACTTAATCCTCTTTCCTCATGCATGAGCCATCTACAAACAGCTCATATTCAAATGTCAACAATGGCTCTTCTGTTATGACTGGTCGGGGCTTTGAACTGTATTCTGTGAGGTTGATGCAATCATGCTCGACTTCCCCTTTTACTTCTGCGAAGTGTGATTCAGGTAACAGTGTAGCTGGATTCAAGACAGTGCATCTGGCAATGGTCACATTTCCTGCACCTAGAAGAATTCGCTCATACTTAGTCAGCCGACTAGGAGTCAAATACTGAGTACGTGTTCTGGTTAACAGAATCACTACTGAGTGTGGAACATACACGGTTACAGGGTGTCCCATAATGATGGATTCACTTTGCTCAAGAGTCATGCAGGTTGCAGCTACTGCTTTCAGACATCCTGGCAATGCAGATGCCACTGGATCTAGTTTGGATGAAAAATATGCCACAGGACGCCTCATTAGACCATGAGACATTGTCAGAACAGACTAGGCACAATTGTCGCATGCATCACAGAATAATGCAAATTCTTTTGAATAATCAGGCATCCCTAAAGCTGGAGCTGAGCAGAGACAGTCTTGCAGCTTCAAGAAGGCAGTCATGCTTTCGTCATCCCACTCTACTGGGTCTTTTGCTATTTCCGTTGTTATCTGTATCAGAGGTTTAGCTAGGACTGCAAATCCCACAATCCACTGCCTGCAGTAACCTACAACTCCAAGAAACATTCTGATTTCTACCTGTGTCTGAGGTAGAGTCATGTTTCTAATTATTTTGATCCTTTCAGAGGTAACTTGTCTAACGCCTCTTTCTATCTGGTGCCCCAGGTGCTTTACCGATGTGGTGCAGAATTGCAATTTCTAAGGTGACACTTTATGCCCTCCTTTTGCCAAATGATTCAGCAATGCAATGATATCAACAACACAGTCATTTCGAGTCTTAGACACCACCAACAGGTCGTCTATATATTGCACCAGGACAGACTGTCCGGGCAATATCAGAGATTCAGGACATTTTTTCAATATCTCATTGAAAATCGATGGACTTTTTGTGTACCCCTGAGGGACACGGTTCCAAACGTAGCCATGGTTGTCGAATTTGAACGAGAAAAGATATTTGCTATCTTGATGTAATGGTATGGAGTAAAATGCATGGCACAGATCTATTACTGTAAACCATCCAGCTCCCCACGGTATCTGATAAAGAATCACTGCAGGATTTGGCACAACTGGACAACATGGGACGACAATTTTATTAATTTTACGAAGGTCTTGTACGACCCTATATTTCCAACTCGGTTTCTTTATGCCAATTATCAGTGAATTACATGGACTGCTCAATATTATTTTTTGCAAAAGGCCTTGTTCAACCAAACGCTTTATTTCTGCTGCAACACCTGCTTTAATTTCTGGGCTCATTTTGTATTGTCGAATGTTTGGGTACACTGCACCTTCTTTCACTGTCACTTTTACCTGGTCAGCATTTGCCAATAATCCTACATCTTTCCCAGTGAAATCCCACACTTCAGGATTCACCGTATGCTGTAATTCTTTTGGGAGGTCTTCCACTAGCATCTTTTTAATTTCTGTTTCTGTTTGGCCAACATTGATTTTTAAACTTCATCTTCATTTGGGGTTTGAATTTCAACACCATCTGGGGTGCAAAAGATTGTGCAATTCATTTTGCACAGTAAGTCCCTACATAATAGGTTCACTGGACTGGAGTCGCATACCACAAACTTATGCATTTCTTTAAAATTCCCTATTCTAATCTCCATAGATTCTCTATCAGGGGTACTAATTTGTTTATTAGAAACGCCCACTACTTGGATCGATTCTCCCAAGAGGGGTAGGTTTGGAACCTCTGCTGTTCTCACAGTAGAACGGGTAGCGCCATTATCCAACAAAAAGATAACATAATTTCCCTTAACTTATCCCTCAATGTATGGACCTGACTGATCTACCGGCAAGGATGCGCCAAGTACGCACTCCTCGTCCTCCCCTCTCAGGCACCGTCAGTAACTATCTTCACTCAAAAGAAATTGTGATGTCACTTCATCTCTCCTTCCACTTCCCTCCCAATTAGTGGTATCCACCTTGTAAGTTGCTTGGCTCCCAGAATCTGGCATAGGTGCATCTGGTAACTGGCTCTGTATTACCTGTTGCTGTGCCTTCCTTGACACCCCTTTCTGGGTCTGTGGATTCAAATTATCGTTTTGTACAGGGTTACTCAATACAGCTTTATACTCGATCCTCCAATGCCCAATTTTTCCGCACCCATGACAAGGACATTTTTTCTTGACCTCCTCTCTGTTCATCCTACCTCTCGGATTTCCCCCATTTTCCATCTCCTTGATTCTTATTATTTTTCCACTGATTTAACTGAAGTTCCTGTTGTTCTGCTAATTTTACTTGTGCCCACATTACCTTTTCTTCTAAATTGTTATGTTTATTGTCAATTTCATCCCCACAATATTTTGCATACTTAAGTATCTCATCTATCGGCTTAGACTGCCAACAGATTTTATGATTTGTAATCATTTGCAAAATTTATGGTTTTAATCCTGACACAAATCGATAAATAAAATGGGTCATGTCTTTCATGTCAATGCTTTCCAAACCACTGTACTGCTTGAATACCTGTAGAAGGCGTTCATAATATGCATGTACTGATTCATCCTTATTTTGGGTAGTTCTGTCTATTCTCGTCCAGTCAGTTTCTTTTGCGGGTACTTTTCCTTTCAAGTACAGTATTACTTGACTATATTTTTTCATAACCTCATCTGATGGGGCTCCTTTCTTCGGGTCTGTAGGATACTCATCATTAGGCCAATCAACCGCTATCTTACATTCTGTCCATAGATCCACAGGAACAACAATGTCAAATAACCCATCTAAATCTTTTAGCAGCACTTTACAAATCTTTCAACCTACCTGTACCACTCTACAGGTTTTTCTCTGAGCTTCGGAAAATCATCCATAAATGATTAAATATCCTGTCTCAACCGTGAGACGTGCACATAACCTCCTCCGGGCCTCCTCCTTTTTCTTTGCCCATCTAGCTTTCCATTTGTCTAAATCACCCCACTTCTGCAACAATGACAATAGCTCTTTAATTTGCACTTTATGTTCTGGAACATTCATGTTTTCTAAATCTTTGTCAGAAAATTCAGCTTGGTAAGGTTTCTGTAAAACTTTAGATTTTCCAATATCAATTCCCATTTCAGAAGCCAAACTCATTAACTTTTCATGAAATGTTTTAGTATTGCGAGTGATACCTCGACATATGAAAAAAAATCTGCCAACTAACGAATTGCAGATTTTTTTTAAATTTCTTGTGATTCGTGGATCGTGAAATTGCCAAAAATTCGCAAATTCCACGAGCGGAACACATTTTCCGTCCATACTAAGGGGCAGATTAGGATAGCGGATTTTCCGCATCCTCCGGGCTGGCGGGAGCCACCGCCGGCCTGGAGGATACCGAAAAACCGCAGCGGACCCACCAAAGACCCACCGCCACATTAGCATGGCTGGTGGGTCCTGGTTTCCGTCCGCAGCTTTTCCACCGCGGTTGGCTTACAACCACGGTAGAAAAGCCCTAATATGGTGGCGGTGTCTCTCAGACACCACCAGCCATATTAGGATGCCCAAAAAGAAATGCTTTTCCACAGCTGGTTTTCCGCCGTGGAAAAGCATACGGAGCTTCACTGCAGGGGCCCGTTGGGTGAAGGGGGATCGGGGGTGCACATGGGGGGTACCTATGGTACCCCCCTGCATTTGTATGCAATAATCGGAAGGCACCGCGCGGTGCCTGCCGCTTTTTGTATACAAATGCAATGTAGGCATTTTTAACATTGCGGTGGGTGCAACTTGAAGCTGCACCTGGCGCAATGTTAAAAATAGAGGAAGTGACCGCCAGGGTGGCGGTCACATCCTAATTGGACAGGAGGGAATTCCGCAGGCCATGCGGAGGTTCCCTCCTCCTCGATGGTTGCGGACGGACTCAAGTCCGTCCGCGATCATAATGAGCCCCCTAGTCCATAATGCTAAGTTGTAATCATTTTTTGAGCTGTGCTGTACATAACTTATCAGAACACGTGGTCTGGCAGGTATTGTCGGGCTTGTGACGTAACAGGGTTGTCGTGGGTTTGTTGATCAAGCCCCGACAATTGGGGTATTATGTTGGTGCCCCCAGAGAAATGCTTTGCTGATGGTTTATTCTGCACCACATGGCACACTGTTAACAAATATGACCCCAGCAGGGTATGAGGTCATAGGAAAGTTCGGGGCCAGGGCAGGGCATACTATTCCAGAATGCCAATGTAATTATGCTGCAACGCTAGGCTCCCCTCTGTCAGTACCTTAAGTAAAGACAGTGATGTCTCTCCAGCAAGTACCGTGACACGATGATGCAACATTGGTGACGAGCTGGTGTATTCTTGCATTCTCCGGGACCATGTAGTGTCTGCCTACAATGTAAAGAAGTACACAGTACTCAGGCTTAAATATGAGGCGGCGCCAAAATTAAGACATGGAAAAACCTGGTCATACCCTGGCGCAATGAGGAGCAATGTTTATTTTCTCCTAATTTTTGCTGTTCCATGTGGGCTGTGTTGTGCAGCACACATAGAAACTGCTAAATTAAACTTTGTTTTTACAGGGTTTTGTAGTGATAGAGCGCGTTCATCTGCTCAGGATTTTACCATACTCACCTGGGCCCATTAAAACATACACACTTTGAACAGGTAAACATACGCTAAACCAGTGGTTTAATTAACCTTTTTAGGACCTATACCTTGACTTACTAATCCTTCTCACCTGTACCTAGAGTCCTAAGGGATCAAGGGAGTTAGCAAGAAAATAGGTAGTAAATAAACATTTGCACTCATAAATAACCACAGACTCTGGAAAGATTTAAACGCTTTATCTAAATATTTTCTTAAATGTTAGAGTCCATACTAAATCAATCAGAGCTTGATCAATTAGAAAGAATATAATCAGAGCAAGATGATGTGAAAATATCATGAAAAGTTCTTTAAGCATTGAAACATAGGAAGGGTAAGAAGAGGGAAACTGCACAATGACATACCCATGCAGCTTTATATGTACCTAGAATGGTGTGAAGACCAACCCTGGCCACGAGCTGGGATAAAGGACAGGACCCCTGATAGTGCAGGTGCCAACAGGGTAGAACAGGTGCAGACCAGAATCAGGATAAGTACGGACCAAATTGAATCAGGACAGGACCACTGCAGGTTAGGACTGACACCCACAGCTAAAGTGCAACACCAGCATCACACCCCTCTCTGCAGCTAACAGTCGGACCCTGATTGGGTTAGCAAATCGTCTCCCTCAGGAACCCCGATTGGGTTATCAATCTCCTTCCCAGAACCCCGAATGGGTTATCGAATCTTCTGACAGAGTGCTTTACCAGCACTTCTGCTCCCGAATCTTCTGACAGAGTGCTCCGCCAACACCTCTGCTTTCCATCGCCTATTGTGTGCATTGGGTCAGTGACAGGTCAGCTATTCGGACAAGTCAGACAATCTAACTAGCTAAGCCTACCTTAGTTATACCATTTTCCAGGGCAGTGTACCACCCCCCCAATGTTGCAAATGTGTGATTTCCATCAATTTGATTGGTCAAAAGAGGAGGAGAGGTCCTCACACCATACCTGTTATGAGGTCATTTCGTGAAATTGTTCAAATTGATGTTCCCTCCCATGATTTTATTTTCCCATGCACTTTTATTCCACCCAACAATGGTTGCTTCAATAACAACACAATGTATACGAATATTGGTAAGTTGTCTTCCTCAGAGGGTAAAAGTTCATTTTCCCAGGCGCATCTTCCTGTCAGGCTGTCACTGGCACTCATTGAATGCCATGGCTTGTGGACTCTTGGAAATGTAAAGCATGCGCAGTTGAGGGACCCAAGATGGAGCAACAATGTAGTTTGATTGGACAAACACGAGCTAATAACAAAGTCAAAGAAAAACAGTTTTAGAACATAGAATAAATGAATGCACTGTACACCACTTATCTCTACTCTATTCCCATTATTTAAATTTAACTATGGCATTAGTCATTAAGCAGAATGAACAACTTAGTAAAAGCAGCATTGCAAGCGTTTGCACGTTAACACACAGAGTAGCCATTTTAGGTCTAGTGCGCAGAAGCAAGAATTTCCCACCAAGCAGAGAGAATACGTCATGTCACATGAGTGTGACAGCCACATGCTCAGAAAAATTCCCGCGTTGCCGTGGCCATTTTAATGCATTTGAGTTACGGTTAGTAAAAGCACATAGAAAAGCTTCCCCTAGATGCTTGAAATGTCGTGTTTTGCATTGTTAATGAGACAACACATGTTTATTAGTGTATTACAGTTTATTTTGAGAGGGCTGAATCCAAGCAAGGCGCTTTACGTGCGAAACCTTGCTCCATCAGTAGTGCGAACTTGACCCGAAGGTATCGGGTATCAGAGCGCTTTACACGAGCACCAGTTACGTTACTTAGGAGCACATTCATTTTTGTTAGGTGCGGGAAGATTACGTGATTAGCCCAGAATCACAGGATGTTCAGCTTCATTGCAGAGGCACTAGAACCGTTGTTTCCCAGATTGGAGTTCGACCACCCTAGCAATTAGGCCAACTTCTCGTCATTGATTGTTTATGTGCAGGAAGGTGTCCCTAACTGCAGATTAAGAATCGTAAGAAAAATTATACTTTGCAACTTCCATGTGTGCTGCATTAAGCAGCACACATGGAAATTTCAAAACGCCTTTTCAGATTGTTTATGTGCAGGAACGGATACCTTCCTACACATAAATAATAATTCCCTTCAATGCAGGCACCCTTGCACAATGGTGTAAGGGTGCCTGCTTTGGTGCTAGGCATAATTAGCACCAATGCAGGGGGAAACGCAAGGCTGCACCGTATTCTAGCAAATACCGTGCAGCCCTGCATTTCAGAAGTGGCGGAGTGCGGCATTTAGCCAAGGAGGCTAACACAGCCCTCGGCCACTTCCTTTTAAATATGCCCCTGAGTATGCTGACTTACATCCCAGGTCAATGGGGTACTGCCAGTGGTGATCTGTGGTTCTTCTTGAAGGCGGCTGATGCAGCATGCTGGACACCTATGAAAAAAATGAAATAAATAAAAGAATCACATTTAAGAGGGGGATAAGACAATAATCAATCCAAGTGACACTCCATTCATATCTAAACCATGGCGACCATACCTTCTGTGGAGTCGTTCACAGTGGAAGGTGCAACATTGTCGCAAGCCCCTAATTGGAAGTTTTTAGGTAGAGAGAGTAATACTTTTCTTCGAAGCAGACAAAGTAGATAATGCACAAAAGAGAGCTATGATTCTTCATTTAGGGGGATGACTTATCAACAAAAAATCTAAGTAAAACCCTTTGTTGCGTCGGACGGCCGGGTGCCGTCTGAGGCACCAGTGCTCATGTGCGTCAGACGGCCCCCGGCTGTCCTCGCACATGGCACAGGGAACCCTATGGTGTGGGCACCAGAGGGATTCCCTTTACCCCCCCAACAGCCTTGGGGGATGGGGAACAGCTTCCCCAGCTCTTGAGGCTGAAGCTTTAGTATCCCTGAAATGATGATCAGCGCGCACAATGTTGATGCCAGGGATTATTTGTTTTATAGTCCCGGGGTTAGGGCTGGCTAGAATGGGCATGCAATGCCCCCACCATACCCCCACCCCCAAGAAAACAAAAGACTTTCTGGCCAACCAGGAGGCAGACAGCCCCTGATCTGCCACCCCAGGGGGGGACAGAAAGCCCACTAAGCACCAGGGATCCTATTTATATATAGCTAGGGGTGGGGGCTGTCCAGAATTGGCATGTCAATATTCCCACCCCATGAATGAATGAATGAATGAGTAAAAGAGCTTTTATAAAGCGCATGGCAACCAAAGGCGTCCCAGCACTACAAGACACACCTAAACCAGAGATAGTAACAAGATCAACCAAACAGAAAAGTTTTAAGGAGTTTTCGGAAGCGAAGATGGTTGGCCTCTAGACAAACAAGTTCATTCCTCCTTTGAGCAGATATGACCGAAAAAAGACGACCCCCAGTCCGGGCTCAATTAAATCTCGGGACAATGGCAAGATGTTTTGACTCAGAGTGGAGGGATCTTCTAGGGACATATAGAGAGACAATGGATTGGAGAATCGGTGGCAAGTTAGACGCTAGAGATTTGTGGACAATGCATAAGGCTTTAAATTGAACTCTTTTGTCCACAGGCAGCCAATGCAGTGCTCTAATGTGTGGCTTATCAGATTCTCTGTTATGAGCATGCATCAAAAGTCGTGCCGCATAGTTTTGGACCTTGTATTTTTATGGTAGGCCATGAGGAGCCCAGGTACAGCACATTGGCATAATCAAGCCTTGATAAAATCAAGGCTTGAACTAGGAGTTTCCTGGCATTAAAAGGCAAGAGGGCAGGATCCTCCTAATCTTCTTAAGAATGCCATAGCATGAGCCAGCAACCCTGGATGCCTGAGTCTTAAAGCTCAAATTATGAGCAAGCCATACTCCCAAGCTTTTACTTGGTCTTTGGGGCCAGTTTATCTCCCATACATTTCGGCCACAGGGAGTCATTCACCAAACCAGTAGTCTTTCCCAAAAACATCAACTCAGTTTTAGCAGAATTCAGTTCAAGGAAAGAAGAGTCCATGCAAGCCAAGACTTTCTCCAAGCAGTTCGCCAGGATGGACTTATTGTTGTTCATCAAATTGAGAGACACAATAAGCTGAGTGTCATCATCGTATGTGACAATCTTAACCTCAAACGGCTCAACGATCGCAGCTAAGGGACGCATATAGACATTAAAAAGTGTCGGGCTCAGTGAGGAGCCCTGAGGAACCCCATACTGTAATGGCATCCAGTCGGAGGTGGCGTTGTTCTCAAACACAAGAAAAGAATACTCAGCAACAAAAGACTCCAGCCATTTATGTAAGAGGCCCGTCACTCCAATCTCTCTAAGTCTTACCAGTAGAAGCTGGTGGTTGACTGTGCCAAAAGCTGCGGTGAGATCAAGCAAAATGATCGCAGCGTAGCCTCCAGTGTCAAGGATTATTTTGGCCTCCTCGACGACTGATAACAGGGCGGTTTCGGTACCCTGTTGGAGCCTAAAGCCCGTTTGAGATGGGTGAAGACAGTGATTTTTCTCCAGAAAATCTGAGAGCACAGAATTGACGTGCTTTTCGCAAATTTTGGTGGTCCCAGGAAAAAGCGATATTGGTCGATAGTTAGAAAGGGCTCTGGGGTCCAAAGAAGGCTTCTTCAATAGGGCTTTAACCCTAGCCTGTTTCCACTGGGAGGGGACAATCCCCGAGGAGAAAGAGCTGTTAACAAGGTCTAAAAAGACTGGGGCGACTGAGTCAAACACCTGAGAGAGCATGCGGGGGTGCTGTATTACTAGGGGAGCCAGATTTTAAACTCTCCAGTAGTGATTAGAGAGTGTCCATATCCATACATGGGATAGAGTCAATAATAGGGTGTGGGGGGAAATCTCTAATAGAAGGAGGGTTAATCACGTCTCCTGGGACAAGGAGGGGAGGAAAGGCTAGGTAGATATCCTGAATTTTCTTATGGAAAAAGAGCACCAGATTATTGCAATGGGCATCTGCATTTTCCGGGGATATGGAGGGCTCAGGAGAACAAGTAAGAGATTTTGTAATTTTAAAAATTTCATGGGAGAAATTCGCTGCTGACAGTATTTTATTAGTGAAGAAATCGGATTGGGCAGATCTGATCTCAGCTTTGTAGGCCTTGACAAATTCTCTATAATTAGTTTTCTCCTGAGTTGAAAACTCCTTTCTCCAGGTTCTTTCATAGTGCTTACAGAGCTGTTTCATCTCCCTGAGTTTTGGGGAGTACCAGGCAGCACCATGATCAGATTTACTACTATAAGACCACTTTTTAGGAATATGGCTATCAAGCAATGTCTCTAGCCATTTATTAATTTTAATGTTATCCGACTCAGGGTCATTGCTGAGCACAGGCCTCCCACTGTCGAGCGTAAGCGCCCAGGCATCAGTGGAAAGTTTAGCCCAGTTACGGTTTCAGGTTTTTTCCCGTTCCCTTAACTGTCCACACTCCTGTGGAGACCGGGCGAAAAGGACCAAAAAATGATCAGACCAGGGTAGAGGAATGGGTTTATCCACTTTAAGATAATTAATGTTAGAAAAGAGAGGGTCCAGAAGATGACCCTTCTGATGGGTAGATCCAAGCACTTCTTGTTTCAAAGCTAGTGCATCCAGTATATCGGTTGGCGCCTCCAAAATGGATATTAAGGTCCCCCAGATCTGAAAAGTTGGAGGTAGAGCTAACTGATTTGGCTATGATGTCTGGAAGTTCCTTTTTGAAACTGATACAGGGGCCAGTAGGTCAATAAATGAGCGTACCCAAGAAGGAACATGTGGGGGAGAAGCCAAATCACAAAAAAACAACTCTCACATTCAGGAATCAGACTGTTGGGAATTTGATAATGATAACTGTCTCTATAACGTTTGTGAAACATAGAGAAAGACAATGGTAGCAGCCTCTGTACCAATCGTGCCGCTAATGCATAATAAATGCAACAGTCTTTCTGCTTCCCCCTGAGAGACAGATGGGGCAATAGCACACAATTTGTCCCCCCAGGGATTTTTTGTCCCCAAAGTTCGGAGTGGGGGCTGCCCAGAATGGGCATGCTAATGCTCCCACCAACCCCAGGAGGCAGATGGGGGCAGTAGCCCCGGATTAGCCCCCCGGGGTGGCAGAGAGCCCACAGTGTGCCAGCGATTATGCTGGCTTTTTATATGCAGGGGTGGGTATCCCAATGCCCCCACACCCCCAAAAGAATAGCCACAGTATATCTGCCCCTCCCTCGGGGGCATATCAGAGCAATAGCCTCCGATTTACCCCCTCCACAGGACGGCACAAAGCTCACTAGGCACTGACTTTTTTGGAATGTGCCTACCTGTGGATTTTGGGTCCTAGCGCAGCCGGCACCTAGGGAAACATAGCAAGCCTGTATATTTTTAAAAACTAGACACTAAGGGAAATCCAGGATGGTGTGACTTCTGTGGCTCTCACTAGTTTCTGTTACCCAGAATCCCATGCAAACCTCAAATTTAGTTAAAAAAACACATTTTCCTCACATTTCTGAGATGGAAAGTTCTGGAATCTATGTGGATCCACAAATGTCCTACGATCAAGCTTTCCCCCAGCTCTCACCAGTAAAAATAGTACCTCCCTTGCGTGGGGGGGTCAATTAACCGCGACAGGCAAGGGTCCAAATGTATTGAGGAGACATCAAAATTAGCTATCACAAAACAACTTGGTTCTGCAAGGGAGGTCACCTTGGTTTTTGGCCCGAGCTCAGCGGCATCCTGGGAAACCTACCAAACCCACATATTTCTGAAAAGTAGACAACTGGGGAGTCCAGCGAGATAAGGCTTGCGTGGACCCCCAACTTTTTCCTACCTGGAATCCCCTGTAAACCTAAAAATTTAGCTGAAGAAATCAAATTCTTCTCAAATTTCTGTGTGGGACACTTCTGGAATCTGCATGGAACCATAAATTTCCTACCACTCAGCGTTCCCCCAGGTCTCCAGTTAATAAAATGGTACCTTACTTGCGTGGGTGAGTCCAGTACCCACGACAGGCAAGGGCCTAAAATGCATTGAGGAGACATCAAAATGACCTATCACAAAACAATGTGGTTTTGCAAGGGGGTCACCTGGGTTTTTGGCCTTGGGGTCGCCTTGTTGAATGTGCGTGATCGGGTCTTTTTGGGCCGGCAAGTGATGATATATGATTTCTGATGATTTATTTTCAAGTTCAGGTCTCCCATAACATTGTTAAATGTAGCAAGGATCAATTGGTAGAGGATGTGGCCTTACGGCTAGAGCGGTCTACCTCGAAGCTTGGAAACTGGTTCGCGTATCTGCAACGACTCTCATCATCCTGTGTTTTGGGTAAATCATGTAATCTCCCCGTGCCTAACAAAAAAAAAAAACGTGTCCATATGTAACAAAACTAGTGCTAATGTAAAGCACTCTGATACCAGTTAACTTCGGGTCGAGTTCGCACTATATAAAACTATTTTTTAAAAATGCAGGCCATTGGCAGTACGAGCGATAAGGAGCATAGCGTCCAACATAGTAGCAACAAACCAAGGTCAACATTAAACAAAAGACCAAGCCATCGGATCCTTCTAAGACTTCTCCATGGACAACCTAATGCTTAAACTCATCTGTCACCCATCAACTTCATGTCCTATTCCAACTTCAACTATTTTTTAGAAAGCTATTTGAACATCCACGTCCCTATTACAAAACACAAGTGCGAACAGAAGCCTCCAGCACCCTTGTATACTAAAGATCTTGCTGACAATAAACAAACCATTCACACACAGGAAAGACAATCCAAGAAAAACAGATCTGTCAAGGACCTCTTTATACTGATGTTAATCCAAACAACACACCGACTACTCATCACATCAGTCAAAGCAAAGTAAAATACCATCAGTAAAGCCACCAAGAGGAGCAAAACACTGTTCATGGAATTCACTACAAAGTGCAATGTAGTCAACCATTTCTTCAGTGAAAAAATACAGGAGATCTGACAGCACATCAACAATACCAATCCAACTTCACCTCTCACACTCATCCCTTCCCACAGAACCCTGCAATGTTCAGGCTTCAAAGTCTATCACTCCCTGATCTGACTGACATACTCAAGCCCTTCAAAGCCATTTTGTATCAAGATGATACCTCACCATCATCCTTCATCAAAGCTCTCTCTGGGGATACTCTTTCACCCTTATTTACTATTGTCAATGCATTCCTCGCTCAATGATTCTTTCTAGAAACTCCCAAGACAAGACAGACTAAATCCTCTCTCTCCTAAAGAAACCTACACTAGACCCTGATGATCTTGTCAACTACTGGCCCATGATATACCATTCATCAGCAATATACTTGAAGAAAACTGTCTATGTTGAACTCCAAGAACACATCAGTGCTAACCATCTACAGCAAGATTGCCAGTTTGGCTTCAGGTCTTGCTACAGGATGGAGACCTCTACCCTATACAGGGTGGACGATGCCCTCTTGACCACTAATAAAGATTGCTCCTGCCTCCTGATATTGCTGGACCTCTCTTTTGCATTCGCCACAATTTAACGTCTCACTCTCATAGGTACTATTGAGTCGTGAATCGGATTCACTGTCAATGTCCTTCACTGGTTCTCCTCCTACCTTTTAAAACACCATTGTGTTCACATCAGCACCTCTATCAGCACCTCTAGGTCACAAAAGATCCCTATGATATGTAAAGTTCAACGCTGTCTACGGTCATCTTCAACCTTTACATGAAGATGGTTGACGCTCTACTTACAGATAACAGCATCATGATTCACCAATATGCTGATGATTCTCAGCTCTCCTTGAAAGCCTCCTTTACTTCAGACATCCAATGCCTCAAACACAGCTAGCATACCATCCATGTCTGGATGTCCAACGCCTATCTGAAGCTCAACCCAACCAAGACAACATTCCTATTATATGCCTAGTACATCAAACAGTACATACCTGATTAAAGTACATGAACATTGACATCTTAGAACCCCATTCTCATTGAATGTCAAATCACTTGGATTTACCCTGGACATCAGCCTCTCTTTCATGGAACTCATTGTCAAAAAAAACAAAGACATGCGGGTGCCAACTGGACAAACTGTTTCTTCCTGCAAGCGACTACAGATCTGCAATCATTTGTATTTTTGCATCTGGATGGTGGTAATTCCCTAGTCAATTGTCTGTTAGACTCCACACAGACATCCCTTAGGTGCATCTTATGTTCTACAGAACTACTTATCTAGGGCCTGAATAAATGTGATCTCATCCCATGGAACTCAATTGGTTCTCCTTGGCAGACCATACCTTCTTCATAACAATCTGCATTATTTGCGAGGCCATCACAACCAGCACCTCCGTTTATATTGCAGACATGTTCACCATCTCTATGGGTTCTAGGCACATCCGCAGCCAGCACACCATCAGATTGAAGCCATCGACCGTCCCAACTCTGCTAAATTGTACGAAAGAGTTGAAGACTTAACTTGTTAAAAAACACTACATCGCAATGCATTAACTGTATACAACTCAGCTTCCTCTTCTACTACTGGTTAACTTGGAGCTTGCCTTTAGGCTACGTTTGCACAGTAAAAATGAGACACACATACATGCATTCATACCTTCATACATACATCTGAAAAGTTGTGTCTGAGCTACTATGTTTCAGTCCCTCCAATCCTTCAAAAGCAGCTGTCCTGAAATGTTGTCTTTAATTCTTTTCACTTGCCCTGTCCCTTCTATGTGCTTTCTATGTGTACACTTCGTTCATTATACAGTGTCGAACTATACTGCTCAGTATGAGAATGGGAGGGGTTGGGAGATGGGTGAGAAGTAAAGAGAATAGTACAGCAGGTGATGTAAAGTCGAGGGACAATTGAGGCAAAAAGAGAGTTGAAGTAAAGAGATATGTGAGGTAGGGTGAGACATTAGCAAAAAAGAGAAAAGTGAGGTAGGCAGAAAACAAAATAAAAGAAATAAGGAACAACTGAAAAGTAGAGAAATTAGTAAAAGTATAGAGAGATCTGAGAGCTGGATAAAGGAAGAGCAAAGTGTAGAGAGGGGGATGGGGAAGCAGATAGATGCAGTATAAAGAGAAGCAAGACAGAAAGACATGAGGTAGTGAGAGAAGTGCAGAGAGGAGCAAGGTAGAGTGCTGATGCAGAGAGAAGGGCAAATTGAGAAGTGAAGTATAGAAAGACATGCCAGAGAGGTGCGGGAAGAGAGAAAGTAAGAGGGGTTAAAAGGTGCAAAGAGAGATCAGCTACTGTAATATGTGAACTACAGAAGGTGAGATAGAATGGGGTTGGTACATTGAGAGAGAGAGAGAAGTAAAGCAAGAAGGGTGAGGTAGAATGGGTAAGTTGTGTAGAGAGACACGAGAAACAGAGGAAAAGAAAGGGATAGCACAGCAAGATGACATATGTAGAAATTGGAGTAGAAAGAGGAGTGAGGTAGAGAGGAAGTCGCCGCTCGCAGTGAGAATTCCTGCTCGCATTTGCTTCCTGACGCTACAGGAGTAGCTTACCGCCTAATCTTGCTCCAGCCCCTGGTGAAGAGGATTCACACCATCTGCGTGGCCGCAGAGGAGGCGCAAGGCGCGGCTCCGGGACTGCGAGGCTCAGCGTTAGTCACATCAGCTGTTGCCTCTTCCCGTGGAGCCGCGCCCCCTCCCAGTGCCCCGCCCCCATCAGGACTGCTCTTAACCTCTCGCGGCCCCGCTGCGCGGGTGCCGCTCGCAGTGAGGATTCCTGCTCGCATTTGCTTCCTGACGCTACAGGAGTAGCTTACCGCCTAATCTTGCTCCAGCCCCTGGTGAAGAGGATTCACACCATCTGCGTGGCCCCAGAGGAGGCGCGAGGCGCGGCTCCGGGACTGCGAGGCTCAGCGTTAGTCACATCAGCTGTTGCCTCTTCCCGTGGAGCCGCGCCCCCTCCCAGTGCCCCGCCCCCATCAGGACTGCTCTTAACCTCTCGCGGCCCCGCTGCGCGGGTGCCGCTCGCAGTGAGGATTCCTGCTCGCATTTGCTTCCTGACGCTACAGGAGTAGCTTACCGCCTAATCTTGCTCCAGCCCCTGGTGAAGAGGATTCACACCATCTGCGTGGCCGCAGAGGAGGCGCGAGGCGCGGCTCCGGGACTGCGAGGCTCAGCGTTAGTCACATCAGCTGTTGCCTCTTCCCGTGGAGCCGCGCCCCCTCCCAGTGCCCCGCCCCCATCAGGACTGCTCTTAACCTCTCGCGGCCCCGCTGCGCGGGTGCCGCTCGCAGTGAGGATTCCTGCTCGCATTTGCTTCCTGACGCTACAGGAGTAGCTTACCGCCTAATCTTGCTCCAGCCCCTGGTGAAGAGGATTCACACCATCTGCGTGGCCGCAGAGGAGGCGCGAGGCGCGGCTCCGGGACTGCGAGGCTCAGCGTTAGTCACATCAGCTGTTGCCTCTTCCTGTGGAGCCGCGCCCCCTCCCAGTGCCCCGCCCCCATCAGGACTGCTCTTAACCTCTCGCGGCCCCGCTGCGCGGGTGCCGCTCGCAGTGAGGATTCCTGCTCGCATTTGCTTCCTGACGCTACAGGAGTAGCTTACCGCCTAATCTTGCTCCAGCCCCTGGTGAAGAGGATTCACACCATCTGCGTGGCCGCAGAGGAGGCGCGAGGCGCGGCTCCGGGACTGCGAGGCTCAGCGTTAGTCACATCAGCTGTTGCCTCTTCCCGTGGAGCCGCGCCCCCTCCCAGTGCCCCGCCCCCTTTCAACCTGCGGTCTTCATAACCAGGACCACAAACGCGCACCGCGGGACGCGCGCGGGTCGGAGCCCGGGGCGAAGCCCGGGCCAAGGGCGGGCCCGTTGTTGCCCGTTAGTGCCCGATAGAGACCGGACCGGGCCACCCCCCTTTTAACATCGTCCCAGTAACAAACACACAACTATGCCGCCTAAAACAAGAAGTGCCTCCAAACCTAAATCCAAACACGCCCAGGAGGTAGCACAGGTAACAGGCCCTATTGACTTATTCATATCTCGGGTCCATGAGACGATAAACCAAAGTATAGCTCTAATGGAGAAGAGAGTTTCCATGGATCTTATCAGTGCCAACGCGAAGCGATCATCACTAGGTGCAATAGCAAATGCCGCCTCCCCAATTAATTTAAATACCCAAAACTGTTCTCTTCCTGTGACCCTCCCCGTCTCAGATATAAACACTGTTCCATCAGTAGTTGACCTGTCGGTCACTCACTCAGAGTCGGACCCCTCAATATCAATGGACGACCTGGAAGCAACTCCCGACCTAGCTGGTTGTCAAACCGAAGGAGATTTCCGATCCATCGATAACTCAACCCAGCTAGGCGAGAGAGAAGGGGCAATACCGAAAACACGACCATCAATCAATGAAGGAACACACAGTTCTCATTGTCAGGAAGATAAAACGACTGATCCAAACCCCTCAACCTCAAACAGTATATTACATATCTCTGATTTAAGTCTACCCCACAAGGCAACCTCAAATGATAGCGCACCGGAGCAATGTAAAACCTGTAGAATCACCTCACAAGTTCTTACTACAACCAAGGACTTACTCTACCAGTATTTAAAGCCTATTCAATTAAGTATTAGAAACCTTGAAGCTCAATTAACAATAATCTCGGCCACTCTCCTAGATACGAATACTCGGATTGACGTAAGGGGTCAACATAACATCTCGCACCCACCAAAAAAGCAAAACCAAACGCACGCACAGAAAACAGTTAGTCATTCAAACACAACATTTTCAGTACAAAAGACCCTAAAACAACCGTCTACCATATCCAAATCCACCGCAAGCACGACCCTTTCCCAGCAGGGGAAACCACCCCATCCAAAAGTACAGCAATTAATAACTGCAGGCAAGGCCACGGCAAGCACCCCAGGTCCTTTAGCCAAACCAGACCCTAGTAGATCCACCACAGAAAAGCCTGACCCCCAGCCATCGACCCCATCGCTTTCCCAAAAAATACCCAAGAACACACCCAAGAACTCACCCAAAATCACGCCGAAAAAACCTCCCACAGCCAGACGTCCCGCTCACATGCCTCCGGAAGCCACTCCCTACACAATAGTTTTAACAGGAGTACCCGAGCTAACAGACGACACCCCAGAAACTGCATGGTCACTTAAGAACAAGACCATGCAGTGGCTTAGCATAAACAGACCCCTTGAATCCCATCTCTCGGGAGGGATCACTACAGCCCGTAGGGTAGCCTGGATAGGCAAAACTAAAAAGACAATACGCGGTGATTGCATCATCGTAACCTGTAGAGATCCTGCAACCGTAGATCACATTTGTGCTTGGCCCCAACTTGATAAAAAAGGGGGAATAGACGCCCGTCACCTCTCCTTTTTCTATCCCCCAGCGAAACAACATCGCAACTATCCATCTTGGGAATGGCACCACTACCCCAAAGATCACTCTAAAGACCTACGGAATCAGGACCCTTGGTGTCAAACACCATGGAGCCAGAGGGAGTACCCATGCGACTATCTAGATAGGGGAGGACCAAGAGGTAGATATGTCGAACGCCAAATACCCTATTGGCAGGACAGACCTTATCAACCATATGAAGGATGGCAGGGCTTCCCGACCCAAAACCGTTTTGAGTGCCTTGAAATGGTCGATTGACCATCTACGGTCAAATCTAACCATCATAACGTAGACTCCGTACACCAACCTGTTATTGATAAGTATCCGACGCCACAACTAGAGTCATCTTATACATCAGAATCAACATTGCCTCAATTAAATAAATTCTTGACCCGCTCCCACCTAGCAGAAGCAGATACCAGCCAAAGAATAAACATCGAGCCTGATACAATTATCGAAACTCACACCACCAAGATAACTATAACTGATACCAAGGGAATTAAAGAGGTCATGAGCATAGGTATAGCCTACTGGAACGTTGCAGGCCTAAGAGAAAAAATATCATGTCCCCTATGGCTGAACACAGCAAGGACCCACCAAATCTTGTGCCTCCAAGAGACTTGGTGTACATCCCCTCTCCACCTAGCGGGCTACAAGACATTTTTTACTAAAGCTACGCCAAGCACCATGGGAAGACCAAAAGGCGGGCTCATGATCTACTTTTCCAACACCTTACCTCTTACAGTAAAACTAACAAAAGAAACACCCACTTACCAAATCATCCAATTCACCCATCAGACGGCAGCATCAAGAAACCTATTTATAATCATAAACTATTATAATAACACAGGCACCCAGGAATGCTGCTCCTACCTAGATGAAATGGTAGCACACGTATCCTCAATACAAGATGCGAATTCAACTATGACAATAAACTGTATCTGGGGAGGCGATTTTAATCAAACAATATGCCCAAATCATGAAAGTGGAATCTGCGGTCTACAGACCGAATCCGGAAATCCCATCCCACACTTTGCACATACTCCGAGTGGAAACAAGCTCAACGAAACTCTCTTCACCCTGGACCTAGATTTTGCCAATGAACTAGTTGACCCGGCTCAGAAATTCCAACCTACTTTCCATGGGCGCGGTTGTATGTCAACTATTGACTTCATCTTAGCCTCAAATACCTGTAAAGGATCACTAAAAAACTATAAAGTAGGGTCCAGCCCGATTAGCGACCACTACCCCCTGAGCATGGACCTCCTCATGGGAAAAGCGGGTTCCTCTACAACAAAAGTTAGCTCTCTTGACCAACAATCACTAACATTAAAGAGGAAGAATGGGTATGTCATTAAATGGTCAAAGATTGACCCTGAAATTTCCTCACAAAGGATACTTGCAAAAACGCAACCATGGATAAGAGACTGCTTGTCCGCAGAGGCCTCCCCTGAATTAATCATCAACTCCTTTCACAACATTCAAGGAGCAATAAGGGACGAGCTATTTAAACACACTACAAACAAACCAAAACCTCCAACGAGGAGATGGTTTGATTCTGACTGCAGAAAGGCCCTCACGTCCCTAAAAAAAGCCCTTCGGCAGAAACCCAGAGACGCCCAAGAAATCTCACACCGAAGGAAAGAGTATAACAATGCCCGGAAAACACGAAGGCGCCAGACAAAGCATGATCTATGGTGTCAACTACATGAGAGTGCACTAAAAAAAGACAGCACCACATTCTGGCAGACCATCAGATCACCCCTTCTAGACAATACCGCAGATCCACATCAGCTAGACGTGGCAATAACTGAGAACGACTGGGTTCATCATTTTACGAAAATCTTTGGCCTACCAACCGACCTCCCTCAAACCGAAGATCAAGCACAAGCAGAGAACAATTTCCACCACATTAATCTACGCTTTACTGTAAGTGAGGTTAGAAAGGCTCTCAAAGCGTCAAAAACTGGCAAGGCTCCCGGGCCAGACGGGGTACCCATGGACTTGTTTTTATACAATAGCGAGCACTGGTCACTAATAATTACCCGGTTAATGACAGCAGTTACTGAAATTGGTCTTCTTCCATCGTGGTCTACCTCCACCCTCCTACCAATATTTAAGAAAGGAGACCGTAATGATCCCGCGTGCTACTGGCCGATCTCCCTTCTGGATTCCACGGGCAAGATTGCAGGTCGACTACTCCTGGACCGACTACAATCTTGGGCCCAGGAGAACAGTATCATCACAGACCTGCAATATGGTTTCCAGAAGGGGCTCGGGACGGTGGATCAGGCCTTAAACCTGACCCTCCTGGCCGGAAAATACGCCCATGCGAAAGGAGGAAAAATCTATCTGGTCTACGTAGACCTGAGCGCGGCTTTCGACTGCGTTCAGCATGCCAAGTTGTGGGAGATTATGACAAACCTTGGAGTGGATTCATCTATATTAGCTTTCCTTAGGGAACTCTACACCAATGCGGAAGGCCGAGTTCGTTACGGTATTGCAGGCGAACTATCACGCCCCTTTAAAATAACACGAGGAGTAAGACAAGGGTGCGTACTGGCTCCCTTCCTGTTCAACTTATACACTAATGGAATTGAACAAGCAATGCTGGAAGGGAGCCAGGACCTTCCGCAGATAGCACGCCGCCCAATACCCATCCTCCTGTATGCCGACGACTCGGTCATTCTGGCCCGGACAGCTAATCAACTCCAGCGGCAGCTGAACAAATACGTGGCATTTATGGATTCCCTAGGACTAAAAGTAAATATTAAAAAGACATTTACAATGACCATCGGACCAAAACATGGATCCTCCAAATCCATGTATATCAACAAAAACAGGCTGGAAAAAACAACGGTATACCCCTACTTGGGTATACTTGTGGATGATACAATGACTTGGCGTAAGGCAATCGAAACCAGAAATCTCAACTTCCGCCGAGCAGTGTCGGCATTAAGTGCCTTCTCCAGAAAACTTGGCAAACCAGCTCCATCGGAATTGCTAACAATATACTACGCAAAATGCCACAGCGTGGCCACCTACGGAGCAGGCATTTGGGGCTACGGAAATATAGACCAACTCCAGGTAACGGAGAACGCTTTTATTAAATATGTTCTAGCCCTTCCCCAAAGCTCCCCGATCTTTGCAGCACATCGGGAGCTAGGGATGGAATATGTGACAGACACCATACGATGCCAGCCTCTTATGCTCTGGCACCGTATATGGTGCAATCCTGAAAGTCACATAACGCGTTCCCTCATCACAGAATGCCTTGGCCTAGCCCACTGGAGGAAAATACCCTGGCTTAATTACATCCACAAATTTCTCCAAGACCTTGATCGGGAGCAATACTTTTCTGATCCACCATCAATAGAGGACATCTCAAAGAAAAAGCTGAAAGAACTCTGCATGGGCCACCTAAGAGAACTTCGCCTCCAGGCCGAGATAGTCAAAATACAAAATGAAAAAATTTGCTCACTACAGTCAGAGAAGTTATTGCAGCCCTATTTGTTGTTCTTTCTCTCGAACTATGAAAAGTTTCTACTAACAAGGTTACGGTTCGACCTTTTTTTCCGAATGGTCTCATTTCCAGAACCGAATAACTGGTCCCGGAACCTGACTTGTTGTCCCTGTGACGGGGCTTCCAACCAATCAACTGTCCATGTTGTACTGTTCTGCAAGTACTATAGAGCAGCTAGGAAAAAGTGGATCCTTCCCCCTCTTCATCTAAGTGGACTCAGATGTACTTATCCCGCTCTCGCTTACCTTCAGTCACCGAAAAATCCGCATGAAGCTAAAATGATAGTGACTTTCTTAAAACTAGTAATAAAAACTCGTCGTGAAACTGTTTTTTAACCTATAAACATGTATTTTAACGCATTAACTCTTGAATTTTTATAAAACTGTACTTTTTGTGATTATGCAATTTTATAATCGAATAAAAGTTTATGAAACTGAAACACAGGTTTAGTGATTGGTGAGGTAGGGAGAAAGGATACATCAGGACAGAGAGGAAAGAAAGTAGGATGTGAAGCAGAAAGAGAGGGAGATGCAATTGCACAATGATGATGTGCGGATGTTATGGGGCTTTACCTACTTAAGAATTGTGAAAATTGCTAGGTTATGGTGCTTGACTTACTCGTGTACTGAACATGATATAGAGCCAATGGGAACATTGATTGCAGAGCGATAATTCTACTGTATGGACCTGATTATCTAAGAACAGTATCTAAGGGTAGTACACCCTTATACCAGTGTGAGTAACTATTAGGCCTTGGCAAAATTTCAATTATACCAACATAATGTGTGTAATTTCCAGCATTTTGTGTTATGCTTTTTACTTGAAATTACGCCATTATGCCACGTGGCTTAATTGAGGGATGCTCGCGTTAAAAATCCTATCGCAGGAATGGACATAATGTGAACTACTCTTCTCTGCTGCCCCTTTGTTTTTGGTGCTTTATTTTGCACAAAGTGTGTTTTTGCATCAATTTTGGATGTGAGGAAGCTTATCTAACTAAATTAATAATTCAGTGACTCTTCATTGTTCAGTGGTAAATTGAACTGATTTACACAGTTGCACTTCCCTATACATCTGTACTTCAGTGGCTATTGTATGGGAACAATGGACAGAAATGTGCTGGTCATTCCTGTTCAAACACATAATAAGTGTAATTTAATTTAATAAAGGACTGCACATTTGTAAACATTACTATCAGAAATGATTGCTCTACAAGCATCTGTTCATGCAGCAAGGTATCACCCTGGTGAAAAAAGTCCCAAGCCACAATGTGTTTCTCCTTGTAACACAGCTAAGGATTGTTAGGGATAACAGGTGCTGTAGTCTGAAGAGAGGTGCAGCACCATGTTATTCTGCCTTTCCGTTCCTGCTCTGATTTTCAGGATAAGAGATTGGCAACAAAAAACTATTGTTCCTTAAACTACAAAAAGCAACTGTAGAACTGTGGGGGGCAGTAAGCCAGTCATTATTTGTTTTATTTTTGGACTGGGGCTGTTATGGTAATGAAGAGAGTGTAGTATGGTAGGGCAGGTGTTGGAAATTACGTTTCTGGTTGGCTTTGGTATGCACCTAAGCCAGGAAGAAGCCACAACTCTAGTCAGGTAAGAAAGTTACACACCCAAAATAACCTGTTGGTAGCTTGGCATGAGCAGTCAGGCTTATCCCAGAGGCAATGTTTAAAGCGTTTGCACAACACACTCTCACAGCAGCTTTTAGAAGTGAAAGTTTCTCCATCAATGGCTTCCAAGTACGCTTCAAAAATATCTTTCCACTGGTCCCACTGGACAGGTGGGGAACCCACAGATTGTAAGAAAGGTGGAGGCGCCAAAACGCATTCCATGACTTGGCGTGGGTGAGTTGCTGCCCACGTCAACACACACAACAGTACTGAAATAGAACAAGGCAATATGAAAAATTCAAACAAAAGATAATATAGTATGAAAATGCACAGGGAATTATGAGAAAATCATTAAAATAAACAATTGGCTTGCGCATCACCGAGTGCACAAATGGTGTGGTAGAGTACTGCAAATATGACTGATTGCACAAAAGCAAGACAAGGTGAAGTAACAATACCCAAAATTGGAGAAAGGGGTGCGCATTACCGAATGCGCAGAGTAGACAAAAGCAGGGCAGCGGTGTGAACATTCACAGACGTGCAGCAAGGAAGTCAACGATAATCAAAATTGAAGAAAGGTGTGCGCTTGACCGAATGCACAGAGTAGACTTTGGCAGGGCAGGGGTGTGAACATTCACAGGCGTGCAGCAAGGGAAGTCCGATGTGTGCCACAGAAGACAACGCACACATTGTATGACAACGCACTACAACAAAGGATGTAGCAACCCAAAATGGCCGCACGCAATGAGACGATGTTGCGTGAGGCGACGTCAGGCAGGTCTGGCAGGATGCGCGTCACACGTAGTGCATCACATGTTGAAAGGACATCACAGGGGATGCGTGGGGAGCAACGAAAGGCTCTCTTCAACCATGCGCGTCCACTTAAACTAGCCAAATAATACCTTAAAACTGGAAAGATTTCTGTCGGCACAATCAGGACACAGCTGGGTCACTGCAGAAATTCCAATGATGACCAGACGACAGGAGTGTTACAGTAGAGGCACGGCAGCGCCATACAGCAAACAGCAGAAATGGAACCACGCAGGATCGGTCAACAGGCGACAGGTCCACGGCAGGATGGGGAGTGGGAGGCGAAGCCGGGACAACTACAACTCGTCGCCAGTGAAAAGAAGCACGAAACAACCACAGGGAGGTACTTTATTTATTGGGTCCCGACTAGGTGACTCCCCGGAAGCAACTGCCACCAGTGGAACAACCCATTCCAGGGTGGAACCCACTGGTTGCACAAGCTCACACACAAGCTCAACTATTTTACAGATCCCAGCACTCTGGTTCTGCTAATGTGAGGGGTCGCTGCCAGGGCGAGGTTGGCGGAGTGGAGGTTCCTTTTGGGTACGTGGTAGGAGACTCTCTCATTGAGGTATTTGGGTTTGATGTTGTGAAGGGATTTGTAGGTGTGGGTGAGTAGCTTGAAGGTTACTCTTTTCTCAACAGAGAGCCAGTGAAAGGTCTCTTAGGTGCTGGGTCATATGTTCGTGTTGTGGGGTTCTGAAGATAAGCCTGACTGCGGTGTTCTGTATGGTTTGGAGTTTGTGTAGTAGGGTTCTGTTGATTCCGGCGTAGAGGGCGTTCCCGTAGTCCAGTCTGCTGGTTACCAGTGCGTGGGTGACAGTCTTTCTGCATTCGGGGGGAATCCACTGGAAGGTCTTGCAGAGAATGCGAAGGGAGTTGAAGCAGGTAGAGGCGAAGGCGTTGATCTGGCGGGTTATGGTGAGGGAGTAGTCTAGAATGATGCAGAGGTTTTGTGCGTGGTCTGATGGAGTGGGTGGGTTTATGAGGGCGGAGAGCCACCAGGTTTTGTCCCAGGCGGTGGAGGAGGGTCCGAGGGCGAGGGCCTCTGTCTTCTCTGAGTTGAGTTTCAGGTAGCCATTGTTCATCCAGGCTGCGACATTCTTCATTCCTTCCTGGAAGCAGAGCGCGGTGTCTTCGGGGTTCTTCATGAGGGAGAGGATCAGCTGGGTGTCCTCGGCATAGGATACTATGCTGAACCCATGCTATACGGCGATGGCGGCGAGGGGGGCCATGTAGATGTTGAAGAGCGTGGGGCTGAGCTAGGATCCCGTGGGTACTCACCGGTTGAAATCAGTGGGTTCAAGAGGAAGGGTTGGAGTCTGACCCTTTGGGTTCTGCCAGAGAGAAAGGAGCAGATCTAGTCATGGGCTGTTCCTCATATACCGGCGTTGTGGAACCTGGCTGCGAGAGTGCAGTGTGAGACAGTGTCGAAGGCTGCGGAGAGGTCTAGTAGGATGAGGGCCACAATGTGGCCCTGGTCTAGTAGCATGCGGATGTCATCAGTGGCAGTGAGGAGGGCGGTCTCAGTGCTGTGGTTGCTGCAAAATCTGGACTGGGAGGAGTCGAGGTTTGCGTTCTCTTCGGTGAAGGTGGTCAGCTGGGCATTGACGAATCTCTTGGAGACTTCGGATGCAAAGGGAAAGAGAGAGAGGGCCGGTAGTTTTTCAGGGCTGTTGGGTCAGCCGCGGGTTTCCTGAGTAGGGGCTTGACCTCAGCCCACTTCCAGGTGTCAGGGAAGATGCCAGATTTGAAGGAAGCGTTATGGTCCAGCCTAGTTTGGGTGCTATGGCGGCGGCGGCTCTGTGGTAGATGTGCAGCGGGCAGGGGTCCTTGGGGGCTCCTGAGTGGGTGTTTTTCATGGTCGTGGCATTGTCCTTGGTGGTAGCAGGTTTCAAGGTGGTGATGGTGGGCAGGTTGCTGGAGAGGTGGGTGGTGTCTGTAGTCTGTTCGTTGAAGTTGCCATAGAGGGCCTTGATTTTGAGGTGGAGCTGCAGAGTATAGTGAACTGCTGTATGACATTGAAGAGCTCCTTTGCATTGCTCTCATGAGTGTGGATTTTGTTCTTGATAAAGGTCCGCTTGGTGGCTCTTATGCACTGGTGGTATTCAGTCATGCTGTTCCTGTAGGTGTTCTGGTCTTCAGTGGTTTTCCTGTTCCCCCAAAGTTTCTCGAGGCGCCTGCA
The DNA here is from genome assembly GCF_964263255.1 of Lissotriton vulgaris. Classification (NCBI taxonomy): domain Eukaryota; kingdom Metazoa; phylum Chordata; class Amphibia; order Caudata; family Salamandridae; genus Lissotriton; species Lissotriton vulgaris. Next base: position 502,120,716 of record NC_141685.1, read on the forward strand.
GGAGCACCTTGCTTTTTGAAAGTCAGTGGTGAACCAGGCGGCCTTCAAGGGGTGTTGTCTGATGGGGTGGCGGAGGGGTGTGAGTTTGTCTGCGCTGCTGGCGATCCAGTGGTGTAGCTCTTTGACTGCGGAGTTGGCATTGGTCATGGCGGAGGGGGGTCATGGAGGAGGGTGGTGTTGAGGTGTTCCTCTGTGATCTTACTCCAGTTTCTTTATGGATGGTGCAGGGCAGGTTTGGGTGCGGTGGTGTTGTTGACAGTGAAGTGTACACAGTTGTGGTTTGTCCAGAGGGGGTGCGTGGTGTGGCTGAAGTGGATGTTTGTTCCTCCTGTGAAGATGGGGTCAAGGGTGTGTCCAGCTTTGTGGGTGGGGGTGGTGATGAGCTGCTTCAGTCCGAGGTTGGCGAGGAGGGTGGTGGAGCTTGGGTCACTGCGGTTGTCGAGGTGGAAGTTCAGGTCTCTGATGAGGAAGTAGTCCATGGAGGCGAAGACGTGGGGTGCGACTAAGTCGGCAATGGAGGTGGCGGAAGAGGTGCAAGGCCCGTTGGGGCTGTAGACTAGGGTCCCACGCAGCGTGAACGTCTGGGGCTGGTCAGGATCTGGAAGTGGAGGTGCTCTGTGTTGAAGAAGGGGTCGCTAGTGCTCGAGGTGGAAAGTTGGAGGGAGCTCTTGTGTGCGAGGGCGAGTCCTGCTACTGGGTGATGGGGGCGGTCCTTTCTTTGGATCCTGTATCCATCGGCGATGGTGGTGGCGATGCCGGGGGCAGAGGTGACATTGGTCCATATTTCCGTGAAGAAGGCAACATCTGGCAAGAGGGTGTCGAGCAGGTACCAGATCTATATGACCTGACTGTGTAGTGAGCGCACGTTGAGGAGGATGCACGTCAGGGCATTGGTGGTGCGGGCGTCCGGCATGGGTTCAACGGTTGTGGGGGAGCTATTGATGGTAAAGGATAGTCAGCAGTGTCAGCAGGAGAACTGTTCGTGGGTAGTGTTCGGCGTCGATCTCTAGTAGTTGTTGTTTCTTCCGGGGTTGAGTGCGAGGAGGGCAGCATAGTTGTAGTGGCGGAAGGTCGTAGATCCAGGGTCGTGGCCAGGCGCAGATGGGCTAAAACTCTGCAAACTCTGCCTGCAAAGCGGAATTCTTCACTCACCCCCAATAATAACAGCTAGGGGCATGATTGATTCACTGGGTAAAACATGTCAGATGCCATGGGTCTGATCTGTTTATTATGTTAAGATATGATAAACACAGTAGTCCTGGCATATTGATTGCGAAAAGCATATGGTAAAGTAGATTGACATTTAAGGATGGATTGTTGTTTCTCTGTATTTAAACTTTAAGATGGGTATTTTGTTGCATTAAATATCACAGATTACCTTTGTTGGGAAGGTTTTTGTAGTTGGTTCACACCGCTGACAATCCATAGGGGGAGAAGATTTACACTGTAATAATTCTTGCTTGAATGTTTTCTTTGCTGACTTCCAGCATCTTGTAAAAAATAAATCTTTAAATAATGCATATATCTATAAATATATATATAAATAGGTAAATAGAGGGCCTGAGGGTTAGATTTGTCCCACCATTGATCTGTCCGAATGTTGTTTACACTCTACTTTAATCCATAACAGCACACATTATGGAGTGCTTCTTCAGTCCACACCAGTTGTTGGCTGTCTTGCCCTGCGAATGACTGCACTTTTTGATTACATGTATACATTCATCTGAAAATGGTGCACTGGTAGAATATTGATGTGACATCGATGTTCTAAATGTAAAAAAAAAATAGAGTGCAAAAATATCGACTCCAATACCTTAAGAGGTACGTACAAAAATATTGGCGTCCGCTGCGTGACCGCGCAGCAGCCGCCATTATGTAGGGGATTGAGAGGAACGAGCAGCTGGAAGGCAGAAAATGGGTGTTGACAGGGTGAGGGGCTGCAGGGGCAGCAATGGTGGGAATGGAGAAGTGGGGAAAAGTGGAGCGGGCACACAAATCAGAAATAAACACATGCAATGGTGAGATTGTCATGAGACTGCCACCCACGCCGGGATCAAGGGTCTAGCTGTGGTGGCATTCTGCAAATGGTCTAAATACATGGCAGTGCCATATTATGACCTGTATATCACCCTCCCTTTTCACTGTGGGGGCGCACCATAAAAAGGGTGGCAGACATGCAGGTAAGTGGCCCCCAGCCAAATCTGGGCCAGGGGGTGCGTGTGGGGATACACATTGTGCCCCCCTTGGAATTGCACCCTCGTTCCAGCACAGTGTGCCATAGACAACATGGTTCATGCTACACCATGCAGGAATGTGCATTAGTCACTCTCACAGTGGCGATCTGCTTTTCAGGCTCTCCTATGAGCTTAACAGACCACTGCCGTGACACAGCCACCGCACCACACACACTTCCTGGATTCAAGTCTTATCTGGCAGGCAGGGTCACCTCGGGTTTGGAGGTCGTTCGCGCCGCCTCAGTGGAGTGTCTTTGGTAAGACGGCCAAACTCATAATAAGGCCCTTAATGTAGAATATTCGAGGTGCCTACATATAATTTGGGTGAAATGATAGACCTAGCCTTGTATGGCTGTGTGGAATTCATTTTTTAAATGGTTTGAATCATGGTTTGCTCAAAGTCTATGACTATTTTTTCTAGTTATTTGCTTTATGTTTTATGTGGTTTGGGAGTTTGTAGTAAATGCTGCTTTGTTTATTTGTTAGTAGTGCATATATAAAGGTGATGTTTTTGTTTTAATATTGACCATATATGATGTATATTAGAATGAATGGTTTGAGACACCTTTTTAAGGTCCCATCCATCCTCCAGGTTTGACAATGGCTTTGTTTTAGTAAGTTATCTGCTGTAGAGAATATTAGGGTTTGTTTCTCATTGTTAAGATTGTCATGTAAAAGGAAAGGTTTCTCATCATATGTTGTTAAATGTTCAGGTATTTCTATGTCTTGGTATCTTCTAGGGACAGGGTGAGTATCACTGCTGGCTTTTTTAGTTTGTGCAATGAAACGTTTTAAAGTGGGTATAGGTGGTGATTGTCCAGTGATGTGCTTGGGGACTTTAGGGAATATTTCTTTTTGGATTTGGGCCCCTCGAGCATGTGCTTGCCTCTCTTATACCCTGCAATACCTCCATTACTTCTATTTCTGTCACATATGGGGGATGGTTGTGTTTTCTTACATGAATTACAACATAGGGCCTGATTCTGATGTGTTTAGGAAGGCATCCTAATGGCATTTGCTCAAACCAAGGGCCTGATTCTGATCTCGCTAGGAAAGCCCTCCATACGACTCAGATCTGGAGGGCTTTCTGAGCGAAACGTGCTCCGAGGGTTGGAACGAGCGAGTATGATGCAGCTGTATGCTTATGGACTCGTTTTGCTCAGATTCCCATTCAATTCTATGGTAGCCTGTGTACAGACGCGTACGCAGGCTCCCATAGCAAAAAGGGGTGGATGGGGAAAAGTGCACACCCAGTGGCGGGTTCCCCATGATGCCCACCACCCTGTGCATGCCTGGATCAGGGGGACCCATGTGCACATCCCCGTCACAGATTCGGAGTTCCCTGGGTGAAGGGGGCCTGCTATGGCCCCCCGAAGTACGCTTCCAACAGCCGTTTTGTCTCGCTAAGACAAAGCAGCTGTCTGAATCGTGCATCGTACCCGCTCAGTCGGAATTCGGCTCCATAGCGCAGCACGATTTGGCTACAAACATCCGGAAGCGATTCGGTTGGTGCGTACACGATGTTTGCATCTTACTTGCTCATTCATTGCCCGAAAATGATGCAAGTTAGTCATTAGAAAAATCTCAATCCAATGCCATTTGAAATGACAGAGCCATACGGAGCAGAATCGTACGTTTCTACGGGCAGCGTTTCCGAATGACTGAGTACAATACTGGATTTGGAGAGCCTTTTGGTTTGTGCAGTCTGATTCTAATCAGCAGTCGAATCAGACCCTGGGGACCCATAGTGGGCCCCCCTGCATCCGGAGCCTTCCCAATCTGGCCAGTGGAGGAACCCAGGAGTCTCCCTTACTAGCCATGCACAGTGTGGCAGGCACCAAGGGGTGCCCTTCACAGGGTGCCCGATTTTCCCTAGCCACCCTTTTCTTCAATGGGAGCCTTTGCATTCGGTCGGAACAAAGGCTACCAAATCGTATCTGGAAGCATCCGGATGCATCATACTTGGTCAATTGGACTCTCCTGATCCGATTAGGTTGGAAACCATTTCCAATCCCATTCGGTCAGGAAGCTTTCCAAACTGCATCAAAATCTGGCATATAGTAATTTGTAGTGGCCCTCTTATAGCATGCTTTGTAATAATTTTGGGTATTTCTAATTTACTGTTGATGCCCTTTCTTGGTTGTAGTTGTAGCCCATGTGGCTTAGTAATTGCTTTCCTTTCTGGCATGTTATAGATTTCTCTCTCTCTCTGTCATTGTATCTGAAAGTAGTGTAATAGGATAATTATATACAATATTTTAAAGTTTATATGTTTGTTGTGTGCATCTAAATCTATGCCGCTACTTCTATTTTTAATACTTACATGTATGTTCTTTTAAGATGTTCCACAATGTTTTGCAGTTTTTACGTTGGGGTGTTCTAAAGTGGGGCAGGTGCATTCTTTTCTTTTGGAAGAAATAAAAAGTGTCAGTTACATTTTAAATGTTTATATGTTGGTTGGTTGTAGATTTTGAGGTCATTCATTTTATTGTTACTTCTATTGGGGTGAGTTTATACATTGTTTTATAATTTATGTCAAGTCAAGTCAAGTCAAGTCAAAGAATTTATATAGCGCACTACATACCCAGAGGGTCTCAAGGCGCGGAGAGCCACCAGGTTTTGTCCCAGGCGGTGGAGGAGGGTCCGAGGGCGAGGGCCTCTGTCTTCTCTGAGTTGAGTTTCAGGTAGCCATTATTCATCCAGGCTGCGACATTCTTCATTCCTTCCTGGAAGCAGAGCGCGGTGTCTTCGGGGTTCTTCATGAGGGAGAGGATCAGCTGGGTGTCCTCGGCATAGGATACTATGCTGAACCCATGCTATACGGCGATGGCGGCGAGGGGGGCCATGTAGATGTTGAAGAGCGTGGGGCTGAGCTAGGATCCCGTGGGTACTCACCGGTTGAAATCAGTGGGTTCAAGAGGAAGGGTTGGAGTCTGACCCTTTGGGTTCTGCCAGAGAGAAAGGAGCAGATCTAGTCATGGGCTGTTCCTCATATACCGGCGTTGTGGAACCTGGCTGCGAGAGTGCAGTGTGAGACAGTGTCGAAGGCTGCGGAGAGGTCTAGTAGGATGAGGGCCACAATGTGGCCCTGGTCTAGTAGCATGCGGATGTCATCAGTGGCAGTGAGGAGGGCGGTCTCAGTGCTGTGGTTGCTGCAAAATCTGGACTGGGAGGAGTCGAGGATTGCGTTCTCTTCGGTGAAGGTGGTTAGCTGGGCATTGACGAATCTCTTGGAGACTTCGGATGCAAAGGGAAAGAGAGAGAGGGCCGGTAGTTTTTCAGGGCTGTTGGGTCAGCCGCGGGTTTCCTGAGTAGGGGCTTGACCTCAGCCCACTTCCAGGTGTCAGGGAAGATGCCAGATTTGAAGGAAGCGTTATGGTCCAGCCTAGTTTGGGTGCTATGACGGCGGCGGCTCTGTGGTAGATGTGCAGCGGGCAGGGGTCCTTGGGGGCTCCTGAGTGGGTGTTTTTCATGGTCGTGGCATTGTCCTTGGTGGTAGCAGGTTTCAAGGTGGTGATGGTGGGCAGGTTGCTGGAGAGGTGGGTGGTGTCTGTAGTCTGTTCGTTGAAGTTGCCATAGAGGGCCTTGATTTTGAGGTGGAGCTGCAGAGTATAGTGAACTGCTGTATGACATTGAAGAGCTCCTTTGCATTGCTCTCATGAGTGTGGATTTTGTTCTTGATAAAGGTCCGCTTGGTGGCTCTTATGCACTGGTGGTATTCAGTCATGCTGTTCCTGTAGGTGTTCTGGTCTTCAGTGGTTTTCCTGTTCCCCCAAAGTTTCTCGAGGCGCCTGCAGGAGCACCTTGCTTTTTGAAAGTCAGTGGTGAACCAGGCGGCCTTCAAGGGGTGTTGTCTGATGGGGTGGCGGAGGGGTGTGAGTTTGTCTGCGCTGCTGGCGATCCAGTGGTGTAGCTCTTTGACTGCGGAGTTGGCATTGGTCATGGCGGAGGGGGGTCATGGAGGAGGGTGGTGTTGAGGTGTTCCTCTGTGATCTTACTCCAGTTTCTTTATGGATGGTGCAGGGCAGGTTTGGGTGCGGTGGTGTTGTTGACAGTGAAGTGTACACAGTTGTGGTTTGTCCAGAGGGGGTGCGTGGTGTGGCTGAAGTGGATGTTTGTTCCTCCTGTGAAGATGGGGTCAAGGGTGTGTCCAGCTTTGTGGGTGGGGGTGGTGATGAGCTGCTTCAGTCCGAGGTTGGCGAGGAGGGTGGTGGAGCTTGGGTCACTGCGGTTGTCGAGGTGGAAGTTCAGGTCTCTGATGAGGAAGTAGTCCATGGAGGCGAAGACGTGGGGTGCGACTAAGTCGGCAATGGAGGTGGCGGAAGAGGTGCAAGGCCCGTTGGGGCTGTAGACTAGGGTCCCACGCAGCGTGAACGTCTGGGGCTGGTCAGGATCTGGAAGTGGAGGTGCTCTGTGTTGAAGAAGGGGTCGCTAGTGCTCGAGGTGGAAAGTTGGAGGGAGCTCTTGTGTGCGAGGGCGAGTCCTGCTACTGGGTGATGGGGGCGGTCCTTTCTTTGGATCCTGTATCCATCGGCGATGGTGGTGGCGATGCCGGGGGCAGAGGTGACATTGGTCCATATTTCCGTGAAGAAGGCAACATCTGGCAAGAGGGTGTCAAGCAGGTACCAGATCTATATGACCTGACTGTGTAGTGAGCGCACGTTGAGGAGGATGCACGTCAGGGCATTGGTGGTGCGGGCGTCCGGCATGGGTTCAACGGTTGTGGGGGAGCTATTGATGGTAAAGGATAGTCAGCAGTGTCAGCAGGAGAACTGTTCGTGGGTAGTGTTCGGCGTCGATCTCTAGTAGTTGTTGTTTCTTCCGGGGTTGAGTGCGAGGAGGGCAGCATAGTTGTAGTGGCGGAAGGTCGTAGATCCAGGGTCGTGGCCAGGCGCAGATGGGCTAAAACTCTGCAAACTCTGCCTGCAAAGCGGAATTCTTCACTCACCCCCAATAATAACAGCTAGGGGCATGATTGATTCACTGGGTAAAACATGTCAGATGCCATGGGTCTGATCTGTTTATTATGTTAAGATATGATAAACACAGTAGTCCTGGCATATTGATTGCGAAAAGCATATGGTAAAGTAGATTGACATTTAAGGATGGATTGTTGTTTCTCTGTATTTAAACTTTAAGATGGGTATTTTGTTGCATTAAATATCACAGATTACCTTTGTTGGGAAGGTTTTTGTAGTTGGTTCACACCGCTGACAATCCATAGGGGGAGAAGATTTACACTGTAATAATTCTTGCTTGAATGTTTTCTTTGCTGACTTCCAGCATCTTGTAAAAAATAAATCTTTAAATAATGCATATATCTATAAATATATATATAAATAGGTAAATAGAGGGCCTGAGGGTTAGATTTGTCCCACCATTGATCTGTCCGAATGTTGTTTACACTCTACTTTAATCCATAACAGCACACATTATGGAGTGCTTCTTCAGTCCACACCAGTTGTTGGCTGTCTTGCCCTGCGAATGACTGCACTTTTTGATTACATGTATACATTCATCTGAAAATGGTGCACTGGTAGAATATTGATGTGACATCGATGTTCTAAATGTAAAAAAAAAATAGAGTGCAAAAATATCGACTCCAATACCTTAAGAGGTACGTACAAAAATATTGGCGTCCGCTGCGTGACCGCGCAGCAGCCGCCATTATGTAGGGGATTGAGAGGAACGAGCAGCTGGAAGGCAGAAAATGGGTGTTGACAGGGTGAGGGGCTGCAGGGGCAGCAACGGTGGGAATGGAGAAGTGGGGAAAAGTGGAGCGGGCACACAAATCAGAAATAAACACATGCAATGGTGAGATTGTCATGAGACTGCCACCCACGCCGGGATCAAGGGTCTAGCTGTGGTGGCATTCTGCAAATGGTCTAAATACATGGCAGTGCCATATTATGACCTGTATATCACCCTCCCTTTTCACTGTGGGGGCGCACCATAAAAAGGGTGGCAGACATGCAGGTAAGTGGCCCCCAGCCAAATCTGGGCCAGGGGGTGCGTGTGGGGATACACATTGTGCCCCCCTTGGAATTGCACCCTCGTTCCAGCACAGTGTGCCATAGACAACATGGTTCATGCTACACCATGCAGGAATGTGCATTAGTCACTCTCACAGTGGCGATCTGCTTTTCAGGCTCTCCTATGAGCTTAACAGACCACTGCCGTGACACAGCCACCGCACCACACACACTTCCTGGATTCAAGTCTTATCTGGCAGGCAGGGTCACCTCGGGTTTGGAGGTCGTTCGCGCCGCCTCAGTGGAGTGTCTTTGGTAAGACGGCCAAACTCATAATAAGGCCCTTAATGTAGAATATTCGAGGTGCCTACATATAATTTGGGTGAAATGATAGACCTAGCCTTGTATGGCTGTGTGGAATTCATTTTTTAAATGGTTTGAATCATGGTTTGCTCAAAGTCTATGACTATTTTTTCTAGTTATTTGCTTTATGTTTTATGTGGTTTGGGAGTTTGTAGTAAATGCTGCTTTGTTTATTTGTTAGTAGTGCATATATAAAGGTGATGTTTTTGTTTTAATATTGACCATATATGATGTATATTAGAATGAATGGTTTGAGACACCTTTTTAAGGTCCCATCCATCCTCCAGGTTTGACAATGGCTTTGTTTTAGTAAGTTATCTGCTGTAGAGAATATTAGGGTTTGTTTCTCATTGTTAAGATTGTCATGTAAAAGGAAAGGTTTCTCATCATATGTTGTTAAATGTTCAGGTATTTCTATGTCTTGGTATCTTCTAGGGACAGGGTGAGTATCACTGCTGGCTTTTTTAGTTTGTGCAATGAAACGTTTTAAAGTGGGTATAGGTGGTGATTGTCCAGTGATGTGCTTGGGGACTTTAGGGAATATTTCTTTTTGGATTTGGGCCCCTCGAGCATGTGCTTGCCTCTCTTATACCCTGCAATACCTCCATTACTTCTATTTCTGTCACATATGGGGGATGGTTGTGTTTTCTTACATGAATTACAACATAGGGCCTGATTCTGATGTGTTTAGGAAGGCATCCTAATGGCATTTGCTCAAACCAAGGGCCTGATTCTGATCTCGCTAGGAAAGCCCTCCATACGACTCAGATCTGGAGGGCTTTCTGAGCGAAACGTGCTCCGAGGGTTGGAACGAGCGAGTATGATGCAGCTGTATGCTTATGGACTCGTTTTGCTCAGATTCCCATTCAATTCTATGGTAGCCTGTGTACAGACGCGTACGCAGGCTCCCATAGCAAAAAGGGGTGGATGGGGAAAAGTGCACACCCAGTGGCGGGTTCCCCATGATGCCCACCACCCTGTGCATGCCTGGATCAGGGGGACCCATGTGCACATCCCCGTCACAGATTCGGAGTTCCCTGGGTGAAGGGGGCCTGCTATGGCCCCCCGAAGTACGCTTCCAACAGCCGTTTTGTCTCGCTAAGACAAAGCAGCTGTCTGAATCGTGCATCGTACCCGCTCAGTCGGAATTCGGCTCCATAGCGCAGCACGATTTGGCTACAAACATCCGGAAGCGATTCGGTTGGTGCGTACACGATGTTTGCATCTTACTTGCTCATTCATTGCCCGAAAATGATGCAAGTTAGTCATTAGAAAAATCTCAATCCAATGCCATTTGAAATGACAGAGCCATACGGAGCAGAATCGTACGTTTCTACGGGCAGCGTTTCCGAATGACTGAGTACAATACTGGATTTGGAGAGCCTTTTGGTTTGTGCAGTCTGATTCTAATCAGCAGTCGAATCAGACCCTGGGGACCCATAGTGGGCCCCCCTGCATCCGGAGCCTTCCCAATCTGGCCAGTGGAGGAACCCAGGAGTCCCCCTTACTAGCCATGCACAGTGTGGCAGGCACCAAGGGGTGCACTTCACAGGGTGCCCGATTTTCCCTAGCCACCCTTTTCTTCAATGGGAGCCTTTGCATTCGGTCGGAACAAAGGCTACCAAATCGTATCTGGAAGCATCCGGATGCATCATACTTGGTCAATTGGACTCTCCTGATCCGATTAGGTTGGAAACCATTTCCAATCCCATTCGGTCAGGAAGCTTTCCAAACTGCATCAAAATCTGGCATATAGTAATTTGTAGTGGCCCTCTTATAGCATGCTTTGTAATAATTTTGGGTATTTCTAATTTACTGTTGATGCACTTTCTTGGTTGTAGTTGTAGCCCATGTGGCTTAGTAATTGCTTTCCTTTCTGGCATGTTATAGATTTCTCTCTCTCTCTGTCATTGTATCTGAAAGTAGTGTAATAGGATAATTATATACAATATTTTAAAGTTTATATGTTTGTTGTGTGCATCTAAATCTATGCCGCTACTTCTATTTTTAATACTTACATGTATGTTCTTTTAAGATGTTCCACAATGTTTTGCAGTTTTTACGTTGGGGTGTTCTAAAGTGGGGCAGGTGCATTCTTTTCTTTTGGAAGAAATAAAAAGTGTCAGTTACATTTTAAATGTTTATATGTTGGTTGGTTGTAGATTTTGAGGTCATTCATTTTATTGTTACTTCTATTGGGGTGAGTTTATACATTGTTTTATAATTTATGTCAAGTCAAGTCAAGTCAAGTCAAAGAATTTATATAGCGCACTACATACCCAGAGGGTCTCAAGGCGCTTAAAAAGGGGAGGAGGATTACTTGTCAAATATCCACGTTTTAAGTTGCTTTCTGAATGCTAGGTGGTTCTGGGTAAGGCGGAGGTAAGCGGGGAGTGAGTTCCATGTTTTAGCAGCCAGGTATGAGAAGGATCTGCCTCCCATGGTGGTCTTGTTGATGCGAGGTACAGTGGCGAGGGCTTGGCCGGAAGAACGCAGTTGGCGAGAGGGGGTGTAGAAGGATAGTCGTGAGTTGAGGCATTCTGGTCCGATGTTGTAGAGTGATTTGTGTGCGTGGGTTAGCAGTCGGAAAGAGATCCTCTTATTGACGGGTAGCCAGTGGAGGTCTTTAAGGTGACCAGAGATGTGTTCGTTGCGTGGGATGTCTAATATGATCCTGGCTGAGGCGTTTTGGATACGTTGGAGTTTCTTCTGGAGTTTAGCGGTAGTGCCTGCGTAGAGGGTGTTTCCGTAGTCCAGACGGCTCGTGACCAGAGCATGGGTGACTGTTTTCCTTGTTTCGGTGGGGATCCAGCGAAATGTTTTTCTGAGCATGCAAAGAATGTTGAAGCAGGAAGAGGATACGGCGCTGACTTGTCTGTTCATTGAGAGTGAAGAATCAAGGATGATGCCTAGGTTCCGTGCGTGGTCTGTCGGGATGGGTGCTTTTCCGAGGGCTTCCGGCCACCAGGAGTCGTCCCAAGCAGAGGGGGATGTACCTAAGATGAGGACTTCTGTTTTGTCTGAGTTTAGTTTCAGACGGCTTTGTTTCATCCACTCGGCAACTTCTTTCATTCCTTCGTGTAGGTTAGTTTTGGCGGTGCTGGGGTCATTGGTGAGGGAAAGGATTAGTTGAGTGTCATCCGCGTAAGAGATGATGTTGAGGTTGTGTTGGCGGGCGATGGCCGCGAGGGGGCTCATGTATACGTTGAAGAGGGTGGGGCTGAGTGAGGATCCTTGTGGTACGCCACAAATGACTTCAGTGGCCTCGGACTTGAATGGTGGGAGGCGGACTCTCTGGGTTCTTCCGGTGAGGAACGAGGTGATCCAATCAAGTGCTTTTCCTTGGATTCCGATGTTTTTGAGGCGTTGTAAAAGGGTGCTGTGGCAGACTGTGTCGAAAGCTGCAGAGAGGTCGAGGAGGATGAGGGCGACTGTGTCTCCATTGTCCAATAGAGTTTGAATGTCGTCTGTTGCTGCGATGAGGGCGGTCTCAGTGCTCTGTTTTGCTCGGAAACCAGATTGTGAGGAGTCGAGGGATTTGTTGGCTTCGAGGAAGGCGGCGAGTTGGTTGTTGACAGCTTTCGCGATGACTTTGGCCGGGAATGGAAGGAGCGAGATGGGTCGGTAATTCTTGAGTTCGGTGGAGTCCGCTGTGGGTTTTTTCAGGAGGGCGGTGAGTTCAGCGTGTTTCCAGTCTTCCGGGAAGGTGGCGGTGTTGAAGGAGCAGTTGATGACGTCTCGGAGGTGCGGTGCTATGACGGAGTCTGCTTTGTTGAAGATGTGGTGAGGACATGGGTCTGTGGGGGATCCTGAGTGGATGGAATTCATCAGGCGGATTGTGTCCTCAATGGAGATTGGGTTCCAGTCGTTAAGGAAGTTCACGGGGGGAGAATGTTCAGCAAATGGTAGGGTGGGTTGGTTTCCGGGTTGGTTGTCGAAGCTGTTGTGGATGTCTGCAATCTTGTTGTGGAAGAATGAGGCTAGGGAGTCGCAGAGGGCTTGAGAGGGGGTGATGTCGTTGGAGTTGGCTGAGGGATTGGAAAATTCCTTGACGATGTTGAAAAGTTCCTTGCTGTTGTGGGCGTTGTTGTCAAGTCGATCCTTGAATGCTGTTTTCTTGGCCTTTCGGATTAGTTGGTGGTGAGTGCGGGTGGCGTTTTTGAAGGCGTCCTTGGTGCTAGTGGTTGGGTCTTTTTTCCAGGCCTTTTCAAGGGAGCAGCAGAGTTTCTTGGACTTCTTAAGATCATCGTTGAACCATGAGGCCTTCTTGCTGCCGGGTTTGCTTTGACGTTTCTTCAGTGGTGCTAAGGTGTCGGCGGTGTTGGATAACCATAGGGTCAGGTTGGTGGCGGCTTCGTTTACGTTAGAAGAGTGGGCTGGGGTGTTAAGAAGGAGCGATGCGGAGATCTGGTCCGTGGTGATTTTGTTCCAGTTTCTTTGCAGAGTTGGTTGGAGGTGGTTGGTGGGTTTCGGCTTGTTGTAGGTGAAGTGAACGCAGCTGTGGTTTCTTCCTAGCAGCTTATCATGTTTTTAAGTCATAGGGGTCAATTAGGATAGCGGGTGGACCGCCACCGCCCTACCGGCGCCTACCCCTGCCATCCATATTCTGGTGAGGCATTTTCAATGCCTTTCCATGGTGGAGACTCTGTCATGGAAAGGCATGTAGACCTATCTTTGGGGGCCTCTTTCGGGCCCCCATGGGGGTGGGGAAAGCACTTGGTGGGTACCCATGGTACCCCTCAACATTGGCATGCACAAGGTGGCAGGCACCACGCAGTGCCTGTTACGTTGTGCATGCCAATGCACAACATGCATATATTGGTTGGTTGATAGCTTTATTTCGATATGCAAATATCATAAAAGCATTACAAAAAAGAATGAATAAAACAGCACATGCATATATTGCATTGTGTGTTGTGGCGTTATATTGCATCGCCACAATGTAATATATTCGGGATTCCACCGTGGCATCCTAATTGGCGGACCACCCTACTAATAGACCCCATAGTGTTTTCTTTTAAGAAGTACATGTATAGAGATAGAATTCGAAGAGTGTTTTGTTATTTGCTATTTTACAGTATTAAATTTAATTTCAAGTACATTTTAGTTTAAATATAAGTTTTACTAACTTGGTTAGGTAGCTCTTGAGCTTTATATAATTGTTCTTTAAGGGTCCGACTATAAAATCCATCCGAGTTTCCTTGTCTTGCAACATTTGTTATTTTTGAAGTATTATGTTGTTTAAAATTAGTGTCCTTTTATATTTTTCTTTTCTTTTATTTTAGGTTGTTGTCTTAAATGTTTGTAGTTAATGCAAATATTGTTTGGGCACATAATCAAGCCCAGAGTGTCCTTTAATAAGTGCAAATCCATGTAGGAGTTTTTAAGAGGCAGTTTAATATATGGAGTTGCTGTAGGTAAGGCAAGGCTGCGCTATGACATTGACAATTGGCAAATGGAAGAATGATTTAATAAAAAGCATGCACACAAACAGTGATGGGAGGAATGCTTCCAGTCAACCCATCAATCTTCCCACTGGCAATCAGTGGTGGTAGCATTACATCTAAGGGAAGGCGAACTCCGCTCCGCCTGCAGAGTTTGCTGAGTTTCGCCAACTCCGCACTCCGCACTTGAATTCAGCAAAGAAACTCTGAATTCAGCAAAGAAACTCTGATTCCGACGCAAGTTGGAGTTTGCCCCTGCCGACCACCCCTACCCAAGGAACAAATCCCTGATCCTGCCCAACTCATCCTTACCTGTATCTCGGCTTGGTGTTCTCCTTGTCGGGGCTGCCTCCTTGTCCTCTGTGGTGCAGGATTCTTCTTCTCCTCCTGGGCTGTAATAACTCTCCATCCATATGCATGCATGGAGAGTGGAGATGGGATTAAGTTCTCCACTCTCAATGCTCGTGCATGCGCAGTCCTCGCGAGTCCTGCAGCAATACAGTTTCATTAGTTATGGCCCAGGAGTCAGGAAGGACTGTAAAAGAAACACTGTAGATCACTGCCATGGCAGCGATAAGGCAGTAAAGCAGGTGGCAGTCTGTGTTCAGGAATTCTTCAGGTCTGATTGCATATGGATGAGCGGAGAGGAATTCCACAGAGTTTTTAGGCAACGCTGCGAATTTCCACATAGTGCCACTCCGTCTACTCCGCCAACCCTGAACGGCATTCCTTTTTTATTTTTTTTATTTAGAGAGACATTATACATATAATCACATTCAAAATGAATTCATTTGTAATACATTATCAATAATTATCTAATAGCCCAAATTAATTACAAAAAGAAACACAAGTCAAGAGAAAAAAAGGAGAGATAATACATCAAAGCATTTACATTTACACAGACTTAAGCTATATACATTACCCAACCCCTTTGATCCACTTCGAGATTAGAGCCCATATTGGTATACCCCATTCTTTAGCCTGGTACTCCTTGCAGACATATAGTGCGTGTTCAAGTTTATATACGGCTATAAAGTGGGCGTGATATTCATGGAAGCATGGCGGCAGTGGATCCTTCCAGCTAGTTGCAATAAGTAACTTATTGATAGTAACTGAAATAAATATAATACTAATCTGGACTTGATCTACCTCGGCACTGCTGTAATATCATATCATCATGAGGGAAGGGGTTAATACCACAGTTTTACCAAAACTCCTCTCCAAAAACTTAACCAATTCTGTTTTTAGAAAATCAAGCTGTGTACACCCATAAAACAAGTGGATCTCTTCTGCTGGTCCTACCCCACATCTAGCGCATTTGTCATCCTCCCTTTTCCCCAATTTAAATAATTTGGACGTGGTAAAATATAGGTTCTAAATCGTTTTATTGTGCTGCAACTTTAATTGGCTGATGAGAGCGATTTCTTTACTAGATGTAGTGACATATCGATATCTATATCATCATTCTCTAATCTACTGGCCCATTTAGTTTCAGTTTTTTCGGTATCATCTGGAACTTGCTCCATCATCATACCATATAAATGTTTAATTTTATTGGTGGATCTCCCCATTGTCTCAAACAATAACATTTTAGCACTTGGAATTGCATGTCTCCTTTTACCAAAGAACCCCTTTATTTGTAGGTATTTAAAATAATGCCCATCCGGAAGTTCATATTCTCTTGTAACTCACTAAATACATAAAGTTGCTTCCATTGTTTGCCTATAGCATCATAAAACAAGGGGGAAATAAGGATGTTCTCCAAGTGGGTGTATAGTTTGTAAACTTCTCAATATTCATGTATTTTTGTATTCTACCCCAGACTTTCCATGCATTCATAATAATCTTAAATCAAACCTTCTAATAATACTGGGTTCCAGCTCACGGAGTAACAGTGCTTTGGCCCTTTCCCCAAGCGCCAGCTCGTAATTTTTCGGGAGACCCTCTGCCTGTGTCCCACTGGCTCTGCCAGCATTTTCAAAGAAGAGTATATTTATATGTTGTAGCAAAGCTGCCCAATAAAAAAAAGTTAGATTAGGAGCATCCCACCCTCCCCGTGCTTGTGCCAAAGTAAGAAACTTTAAAGATCTCCTGACCGTACCATATTGCCAACTAAACCTACTAAATATGGAGTCTAAAGCTTTGATTATCGACCCTTCAATTTCGACCGGGAGTGCCCTTAACAAATACAGTACATTGGGGAGCATTACCATTTTAAGAACGTTGCCGCTTCCTATAATGGTTAAATGAAGTGAACTCATCCGCCTAAGGTCAGTAGCTATTTTACTGATCACAGGTTTTTGGGCGATCTGAACGATATCCGGAGTAATCCTAACCCCAACAAAGGTAGCTGTAGTTACTCACCGGCTATCTGGAAAGATAACATGTTTGGTACACATTATTTGAGTCTTAGATTTAATCATTAAATACCGCAACTCCTTTCCAAATATAGAAGCCATGGCTTCAATTTCCTTCATTGCTCCCTCAGGTTTAGGTGTTAATACCGCAATATCGTCCACGTAGGGTAATACTTTGGTACTGAACCCCTGGGTTGTCACTGGTATAAATGCTTGGTTCTCAATTATCGATTGAATAGGCGGATCAATATGTAGGGCAAATAGGATTGCATATAGAACCTATACATTGCTTTAATTGCAGTGACGACCCAGGGGCCAAACCCCTAAGATACCAAAACTCCCCACAAGTACTCCCATGATACTCGATCGAATGCTTTTTCCACATCCAAGAGGTTCATAGCCAAATAACCATTAGTCTCCCCAGTAATATCAAACAGGGCCAGGGCTCATCTTACATGGTCAGTTGTGTCTCTACCGGGTACAAAGCTGTGTTGCCAGGGTGACCCCCTGGAGGCCCCCTGGAGGCGATTCAACAAGATTTTAAAATATATTTTTGCAACCGCATTTATTAGCGAGATGGGCCTGTATGAGGTAGACTTATCCAGTGGTTTATCTTTCTTGGGGAAAATGATGATTTTAGTACCCTTCCAAGAGTCTGGTGGGTTTCCAGTATAGTGTACCCCCAAAACAAATCCCAGAGCAAGGGAGCTAGCTCTTCTTGAAAATTTTCATGAAATTCTGATGAAATCTTGTCGGGGCCAGCTGCCTTGCCTGAGGCCAACTGCTGTATCGCTGTTTCTGTCTCCTCAAATGTAAATTCAGACTCCAGCTTCTCACTCACATCCTCCCCAGCCTCATGTATTCTTTACTGGCCCTCACAAATGCATCTCTGTGGGAGCCTTGTTTCTCTTCTGTATAAAGATCTTGATAGAATTTATGGAACACACCTACTATATCCCCCGGATCTGTATATATGGTCCCCCCACTTGGTATTGAGGATATCTGGCTCGTCACTGTTTTTTGTCTTGTCTTTAAGGCGAGCAGTTTTCCAACTGTTTCCCCATACTCATAGCTCTCCGCCCTGTGAGTCTGATAACCTGATGCAGCCTTTTGAGAGTAGTAAGAACCTATCTCAGCTTTAGTCAAAGTGATGTCTAGTTGTGAGAAGTTGGCCTGGCATATGCTGTCCACTAGTTATAGTGGGCACCTTGTACCAGTCCTAATAACCCCTTAAAGGTGATAGGTTAAAGACACCCTTAATTGAAAGCTATCCTAGTGGTAGCTATGGAGAGCAGCCTTCAGGCTAAGTCTTGTAGGAATGTAAAGCAGTTTGTTTTACCAGTCTATAATCTCTTGAATAACCAAATGAAAGGAGAACCACACCGGGTATATATAAAATATACATATTTATTCTAAACACACCCTACTAGTCTCTTTATGAGGCTAGAGGTAAAAGCGCATATGTTACACTTAATAACACACAGTGAACTAGCACAATATACTTTGAGCCCTAGGGGCGGACCAAACCATATATTAAGAAAGTGGTATAAGAACCACAACTTGACTAGACACAAGGCCTATAGCCTTTAGAATCGCTGACCCACCAGGAACCACCCAAGGTAGTGACCCACGGGGACGCGTGCAGTGTAAGAACACAGCCGTGAGACGCCGTTAGCTTCTATGTAAATTTAAAGATTAAGGACACTTAGAAGAAAAGTTTGAGCAAACCCCTTTAGACTTAAGGGGATCTGGAGCCAAGAGCCAGTGGAGCACCAGAGTATTTGAGTTACCTCACCCAGGGAAACCGGATGCATAGGTGTCTGTTGGTGGCGGGAATCGTTCTCGTTTTCAATGGCGATCTGCTGCAAAGTGCTGCTGCCGTCAAAGTGGAAAGTGTCCAGTAAATGTAAAATTGTAAATTGATACTTGTATAGCGCACTACTCACCAGCAAGGGTCTCAAGGGGCTTGTACGAATACCGCTGTGGAACCCATCCTGGCTTTCCCTATGAGGCGTCCACTCCTGGGCACCCCCAAGGTGTAGGCCAGGCATCCTTAGCGTTGTGGGGGCCGTTGTGGAGATTAAGCAAGCTATTGCCCAGAGTTGCAGAGTGGGACTCCATGATTGGAATAGGCACCGAGGCGAGAATTATCAGGTCTGTGGAATTTTGAGCCCAAGACCCGCCGAGGCGGGAAATTGAACCCTGGTCCCGGGCTAGACCTCTGCATCAGGGTCTGCCGCTCTAATCTAATCCGGTGTGATCCAAGCCTGGATCGAAGATGAGAAGAACCTGAAAGCAAAGGGGACAGAGTCTGGGTCACTTGCCAGTGACCAGGGGCACGATAGTCAAATGCCCACTGATGGCTGGTGATTTCAGGTTGAAGAGGTGAAGCTTGACTCTGCAGCCACGGGAACCAGGATGCGTCAACGACATCCAGGAGTTGGATTCGAGCTGTTCCACAAAGGATGTCCAGTGCTCCAGCGTCAGTGACCAGATTTGACTCAACAAGAAGCCTTGGCAACAGCAACCCACGCAGAAAGTGAAGAAATACTTCAGTGAGGACCAACAAGGTCTCAGGGACTCACCAAGTTGTGGAGGGACAGGGCACGTCTGGAGCAACCACATAAACCCACGAAAAGTCAAAGTTGCATTCAAGGACCCACCAGTCAACTGACCAGGGATTGCAAAGGTACCTCAAGCTGAAATGCAAAGAGCGGGCTCACGGAACACTCGTGGAGTGTAGGCCCGCAATCTTGGGTGCAAAAGGTGCTCGGGTCTGGGATACAAGTAACCCAATGCCCAGCCTCTAGATTTTTCGGGAAGCTGATGCACTTGCAAATGTGCACAGTGTCAAGAGGTTCTGGTTCCATGGTACTCACGAGGGCTACAGATCTCAGCTTTGCTGGGGACTTGCTTTGGTTTCGGGGAAGTCTGGAAATCCACCTCTGGTGATGCAAAGTCTTCGGCATCCGGCGGGAGCTTCGGAGATGCAGACTGGTCAGATGCATCTTTGGTGCCTGCCAAGCAGGGGAGTAACTCCTTTACGCCAAGGGAGATTCTTCAGTCATCTATTCATGTAGATCGTCGAAGTTCCAGGATATCTGTAGCAGTGTTTCATCCAGGTGTAATCTAAAGTCCTGTAGTCAGGGGTTCCTTTCTTATACCCAAGGAAGAGGTTGGACTTACTCTGGGGACCCACCTATGGGAGGGTTTGGAAAAAGGGGTGGCTACACTCATTTCCTTTGTCCAGTTTTGCACCAGAGCAGGGCTGGTAGCCCCTGCAACCGGTTTGAACTGGGCTTTGCACAGGGACACCAAATCCGCCCCCAGTGCAGACTTCAAAGCACTCTTAGAGTGCACCCACCCAGCCCCAATCCACTAAGGGCTGTCTCGGAGTTGGTTACACCTCCCTGTGACAGGAAACCTAATGTCAAGGCCTCTGCTACCGGAGTTTTGTCCAGCAGCAGGAGGCCAGGCTCGTGTCTGTGACTGCAGCATCCATTTTGTGATGCCAGGGCTCTTTAAAGTTGGTACCGGGTAGACCGGTGTGTACATGTCTCTCCCTCTAGAAGGGTGGAATTCTACCCCCGCCGCCAGGACTGGCGGGGGGGGTAGGATTCCAAGGTGTTTGACACTAAACACGACATCTTTCCATGCAGCCATAACAAAGTTAGCATTTACTGCGAGGTTATAATGCACTAAAGAGTATATGGTCTGGCTGCATCACAGAACAGCCCCAGAGAATAGATTCTGAAGGGTGCAGAGGGGCCCTGCTCATGCATGGGCATCCTCTCACATGAAACCAAGCACCCTAAGGCCAGCCATAGGGGTGACTGATAGGTTTCTATGTGCAGTGATTTAAGGTACACATAGGTAACCTTTATCTTAGTAAGGGGTCATGCACCACCTTACCCAGGCTGCAGTATCGGCCCTGTGGTGTCATTTTGAAAGGCTTTCCAGGATTTGGCATAATACATGCTGCAGCCCCTGGTAGGCCTCTGGGGTACCTATGCCCTTTGTACCTAAGGTACCAAATACTAGGGACTCACAAGTGTACCCTAGTAACCAAACTGGAGTGTACCTAGAGTACTTGCAATCAACTTAGAGAGTTAAAAGCTAGTCTGGGGTCATGGATATCAGGGCCCCAGCCAGACTAAAGTCGAGAAACTGTGAAACATCAGCAAAAATGTAGGTGTAACCATGAGAGCAGATCCTACTCTCCCACACTAGTTGAGTTGTGGCTGCCTCCATCATCCGCACTATCTTACCCAGGTGCTCTTTCTCCAAATCCCGAAGCTTAGCGCTCAATTGCTTAATCTTCTTCTCCTGTTGTTGTCTTTTATTAGATACAAAGCTTACCATCTCCCCCCTTACTCCGGCCTTAAACGCATCGCAAACCATGTTGCCTGAGGTGCTATATCGATTCATATTGAAAAAAATCTGTGATTCAGGTTCTAAAATGGCAAACATATTCTTGATGCATCAGCAATTTCCAATCAAACGTCCATTGTGATTGGCACATATGAATTTGCGGCAATCTTAGCCCTAGAGTCAAGGGATCATGATCAGACATTAATTTTGGTAGTGTTTCTATTTCTGCCCCTCCTAAAGTCTACTTCGAGATGAAAAAGTAATCCAGCTTGACATATTTCTGGTGAGGGTGAGAAAACTATGTATATCCTGGATCAGAGGGAAACTTGGATTCCCATACGTCTATTACCTGTGGCTTTTAATTAATGATGTTAACGCTCTATAAACTTTGGGCTTCCTTCCTTGATACCTATTAGGCTTCACACCGCCTACTCCTAAATGTATATTAAGATCCCCGTACATAATTAGAGGGGTAGGCCAAGCCGCCAGCTCCATTTCCAGATCTTCGAATATCTTAGGCTCATCTTGGTTTGAGCCATACACCGTTGCTATTGTTATTCCAAGTTCTAGCTGCACCAAAGCCCATCTCCCTCCTGCATCACCCAATGTCCGCCTAGCTGGTCCTATGTGATTCTTGGCTAGGATGGCCACCCCTCTAATATTAGAAGTTTGGGTAGAACAGGCCATTAAAGAATAGCGCTTTCCCATGGTATATCTGTTTCTTGGAGAGCGACAATGTCGGAGTTGTTAGATTTCAACATTTCCATGGTCCAATTTTGTTTATTCCTATCCCCTAGACCCCCTATATTAAACAAACAGTTGTCATCTTACCCATTTAGACTAATGTTTTGTCCATTTTTTTTGCCCTTTCCTCCTTTGACCCAGGTAAAAAACCCAGGGAGAAACAATTTACTCCCAGTTCTGTAGTTATTTTTAGGCTTTTAGTGTTGTGTTTGAAGATTTTTCATCAATTATCTCTCTGAATTTTGTCACCCCGTTTTTTCCCCACCACCCAAAACCCCTTGACCCCCCAGACTGTCTCTCCCCCCTCCCCCCAATCCCACCCCTATATCTCGCCCCTGTCCCCCTCCCTCTCTCCCATCTTCGGGAAGTACCCAGACCGCACATCGGTCTATTTGGGAGATGGAGAGCGGTTTGCCAACACCGTGAATTACTTATACACACCATGCTATCCTTATAGGGGATAACCTTACCAATGTGGATATACTTTAAAAGAGGCCAATAGGAAGAGGAAGTTAGGAAAGGCTATCTTTCTGATAAAAATCAGAAACCTAATGTGCCAGACAAAAAGATGGCTATCCCGATATCTCCCTTCCCCTCTTCAAATCACTCCTCTCTCAAGTCCAATAGAGTGCTAAGGCTTCAACCCAACCAGAAACTTTTGAGCCTTTATTTCATATGTAAAAAACTTTGTTGAGCCTTGCCAAACTACTTTCAGGGAGTCAGGATTATTCAAAAAAGCTTTTACGCCTTTGTCCTGAAAGGATTTTATCAGCTGGCATAAACGCTACCTCCTCCCAACGGTGACATGACAAAAATACGGTCTTATGAAAAAAGAAACCTTATCAACACTTCTCCTGGCCTCTGGCCTGGCTTCTCAAACACACCTGTCTCAGGAGAAAGTTGCCGAAAAAAAATAAGATGGTCCTTGGCTTTGACCCTTCCCGAGCTAGATTTCTCCGATTAATAGGTGTCCTATGTACTCACTGGACCTCTTGTTGCCAGTTACAATCCTTAAGTTCCGGGAAGGCCCATTGAAAAAGATCTAGCACATAAGTCCGAATATCTGATCCCTCCTTCCCTTCAGGAACCCCCAAGACCCTCAAATTATTACGCCGCTGGCGATTCTCACTTTCCTCCAATTTCCATTAGATATCAGTGAGCCGTTCCTCTTGTTCCTTGGATTGTGTAAGCTTTTCGGTTACCTCCGTCTCAACGTTACTGACTCTAGTTTTGAGCTCCGTAAAACGTTCACCTATAGTTTTACATTATTTTGTCAGCTTCCTTACTGCACCCTGGATTTACCGTGCCGCACTCTGGGCTTTGCGGGCATCTGCTCATGTCTCATCTTGGTGCTGCATTATTGTCTGCAGGACAGTTTCCAATGTCTGTGCTTGCAAGCAAGAGGTGTCCCTGGGTGCTAAGTTTTGGGCTATTTTAATCGAATCAGTTAATAAGTAATCCCATTTTAGACTAGTATGTAGCCCAATTTTCTTACCCCCAACCCAACAGGCAGTCATAAAGAGTCTCCTGCTTTCTCCAAGTTGCTTTCATTTTCATTTTCGCATGATATGATTGAGGATCCAGAGTCATTACCCGACCACTCAGGGCCATCAGACAAAGAGTAAAAGCAGTCATTGGGGTCTATTTCTACCTCATTGTTTACAGGCAATGCCCCTTGCCCCTGGATTTGGGAGTGTGGCTGTTCCTTAGGACTCCCTGGTACAACTGATACAGCTGTCTCTGTCTCTATTGTTACTGGCCTGGTGCCTATTGCAGCCTCAATTATCTCCCCTTCACTGATTGTCTGTTTTCCCTAATTTTCCCTATTTTGTTCTGGAGATCTCCTACTGTGCCTCAGTTCATCTTCCTTTACGCCCTTAGATACATTGACTTGTTGTGTTGGCTCAGTACTTACGATATATCTCCCTGCAGGTGACTCCTCAGCCAGGCCATCCTCTCTGGCCGCAACTGAGTCATTCCCCGGTCTTGATTTGTGAAGGAGAACCTCCTCCTCGGCAGCACCTGCCCCCGTAGCGATACTCACAGACTGCCACTGGAGGCACACAGCATTTTGAGCACTGAGCCCCCCAGCACACAACATCCAAACGAGGTCCCGCCCTTTCCCCTTACTGGAGCTGTCTCTCTCTCCTTCACTAATACTGGCTTTGCTGTGTGGGGCGTCCGCCTGCCCCCCTGTTTTCCCTCGGAGCCTGCAGGGTCCGCCATCAAGGGCACACCCGACCTTCCCTTTGCCGAGTTGGCAACTTTAGGGGCCATCTGAGCGGTGGCTCTTCGCCGGCAGCGCCGGCAACCAGCAGAAGCAAGAACTCACTCCACCAGCAACCTTAGTGCCGCAATGTATTCCTGCGGCTGATTTTCCCCAGGGCCGCCGTTGCATTCTGAACAGGTATCCGCACCAGTGTCAGAGGTCCTAGTGTCAAAGGACATTAGGCAGGTAAGTGCCGTTATTTTTCTCCTTTTAGTTCGTCTCCCCACTCGGTCAAAGACTTATTTCATGGTGCTCATATGGCAAGTCCGCTCCTATGGCCTCAAGCTGCCGCCACCTTGCTTCCGATCTCCTTCCCCCTTAATTACATTCCATTGCTCTTTTGCCCACCATGACACTTCAGCTTGGACCAGCCATATGCAATTCAATCTCGACCCTCCTTCAATAGAAACAGTTCAGCCCAGACTGCCAGGTCGGGTTCTTCCTAAATTGGAACACAAGCAACCCAAGACTGGTTTTGCTATGATTGGGGCTCATCAGTGGATAGTAGCTTGGTTCTAGTGGAAATGTTCACATGGGACACACATCTGGGCCTAGGCTTACCACTTAGGGCAGTTCATCAACATTCAAAGGTGATGGGAAGAATGCTTACAATAAGTCTAACCACTAGCAATCTCTCATGACCGCGCTACACGCAATGATTAGCCTTAGATTACTTGTGCTTGGACTTAGGGAAGGCCTGGTGAGCAAAATAATGATGCTTTGCAACGTTACTCCGAGCAATTGCAAATGGTTAGACTCATTGCAAGAATTCCTTCACTGATCTTTTGTGTGTTTGTTGTCCAGTAAAAAGCAGCTCTTTCATGAGTGTCTTTAACCCTGTATATATTGCCCTCTGGGGCAAAAAAGCAAATGTTTGAATCTGCATAAATGACAGGATTGTAAACAGCTGTGGTATGCGTAGGCTTAAGTTCCTTCAGCAAACACCATATGAAAGTATTCCAGTTGAGGATTTTGTTTTTTAGTGTGAAGAAGCTTGGCGTTTGGAGGGTTAAGCTTTAGACAATTGGGGGACATCCATCCTTTTTTAAAACGTGCCCTCTGCCAATCTGGAATATAAAAGGTCACGTCTATGGTGGTGAACGCTACATATATATCTAATAGAGCCTGTGATCTGACAGTAGCTCTGCATAGCTGGCAAGTTTCCCAGGTCCAACGTGATGTGCTACTCCAGTGAATAAAAAATCCTCGAATTCTGCGACTTGTAGTTCTGTTTTATCATGGAATAAAAATGTCCTTAAATGAAAAGAAAAATCTCAAACTGGAGCTGCCCATCACGCATTGACTTGGGAAACTTGGCAGAGTGGCTCTGTCTACCAATCTTAGCAGGAAAATTAACGCCTACTATTAGTACTATTATTAAAATGCATGTTTTGAATGTGATGTTAGTTTCTTAACACAAACAGGAAAAATTCACAAACATTTGACTCTGTTTAGAAGATCAATGCATCTCATTAGGACAAGGGTAAACAGCCATTGTGATAGCTCATTCAGTATGTCTACCACTGTTCCTTGTATAAAGATGCCAGTTCCTTTCTTGCAGATATATTTTGTTAAATGTCCCAACTTCATGGAACATTGTTTTCTTGTAAAAATGAGGAGCAAAAAAACTGGAGATTTAACTGCCATTTTTTTGTTTTGTTTTATCTCTATAGTTCTAACACAACAGAGGTATGGTTTAGGGTAAGAGAGGTTGAGATGGGCATGTTGGTGTTAAAGTTCACCTGTGTTAAGGTAACTATCATGGTATAGTGTTTGTAACTGAAAATACCACTAATGAAATCAACACTTCCCAAGTATTACTTGTAAAACTAAATACTTCAAAAACATAACACTTCTCAAAGTGATGGTCCCCTTAATGTATTCTGAAAATGAGAAAGGGTTGAAATGTTAAAGCTTATGGATTTAGTCTGTAAGGTGAAGGGTGCAATGGGTAAGTGAATGGGGTTAAGAATATGAGGTTATGGCTATAAGGATAAGTGTTTGAATTAAGGACTAGGCATTATAGGTATGGTGTTATGAGTTAAGGGTTGGGGTATAGGGTTATGCGTTCGTAGTTAAGAGTTAGGGTGTAAAACCCCTACGAATATTTGTTGTCTCACAATTGGAAATGTTGTTAATTTTAAATGTGTTCATGATTTGTACAGTTACTTTTAGTCTATCTGTAACAAATTAAAAAAATTAAGTGGCTATTTTCACAGTAACTCTACGCCTAATATGTTTCAATGGAACAAGCTGCAATTTTGAAGTGATGCAATTAGAAGTGTTAAAATTGAGCCAATACTACTTCTCAGTACTAGTCACAACTGTAATTTATACCCACTGCCTTGCAACTGGTGGAAACTCCACTGATGAACTCTTTATTTCCTCCAGTATGGATCTCCATATAAGCCAGCCAATTGCATTAACTGTTTCCATATGCTCAATCTCCCACAAGATATCTGGTTTCTGGGCCTGCTGTCTTATGTGCCCCTCTCTAGGAATGTTTTTTATGTTTAGCTAGACTGCATTTACTGTTAACTTTAAGTGAAGGCACCCAACAAAATCATTTTCCTTCGGAAAATCTGGTCTAAATTCAGCTTAAGTCAGAAAACCAGGCATCCACTCGGTTGAGCAACACAACTTAGTAGTTTCTGCACTGCTGCATTGATATATTGTTAAAAGGGCACTATTATATATCCTGGTGGTATACAAGAAATCATAAGCATTAAGCATGAAGCAGCACAAGCCCCTTCTATGCTGCTTTGGCAATGAAATTGAGAGGCGCTTTATGGATGCTGTTCTCTGTGGTTTTTTTTACCAGTGCACCTTTGCCAACTATTGAGATCAACCAGGACATTTGGCTTATGAAGCTAAGTGAACACTCCGTGATTTCAAGAAAGGTGTAAAGGTTTTAATCGATCTGTAAGCATAAGAGAAGTTTGATTTGGACCACTCTCTGTTACCTAAACACATTTGTAAGGTTTTGTCTTGTTTGGTATCATTTGTTGGTGGTTCCCTGAGGCTTCAACCTTATCTTGTCTTGTGGAATAACTAGCTTTAAATGTGCAGACCATGGATCAATAGACGACAAATTGAAGGGACAAATCACACAGTACTGAGAACAAAGAAGATTTGTTGATTGTCCTGTGTGAGCCCTAGGTGGGCTTCTTTTGTGTTGGTGTCTGCACTCACCTTTTATGTCCCTTTGCTAAATTGCATAGAATAGTCTTGTGTTTTTTCTATTTATTTTTGTTTTTTAGTTTTGTGATTGTAGAGTGCTAGTTGTGAAGTCACATTATAAATTATATAAATACACACAAATGCACTTTGCAATGAAAATGTTGTCTACTTATTAAAAGTCTCATATTTTGATAGCAAAGGCCACCTCATGCTTGCAATTGTTAACTAGTTTGGCAAATGAGCTATTCGGAGTACATCCTGTCTAAATAGTGTGATGTTTAAATGGTTAAGTTATTTACAAACATAATAAAACCAATATAATTACATATGTATTTGTTGTGAACTTTTTTTCAGTTCTCCTTTGTGTTGATCCATGCCTTTACCTTTTGTAGGTCATGATGGAATTGTTACTCTTTTAAAACATTATAAGAGGCCCCAGGACGAATCCCCGTGTAATGAGTACTCTCAACCTGGAGGAGGTAGGCACAATGTTCAATCACATAGACTTTAATAGGAAAAATGAGCTGTGCAGTAACCAGTAAGATTTAGAAAAAGGCATTGAAGGGCTGTGAAAGTGTCTTAAAATATATTGAATGTAAATATTTTAGATGGAGGTTTAAATTGCATGTTTTACTTTCAAAACTCATTGGGCCATATTAGCAAGAAGCTCGTGAAAATTATTGCCGTTTTAGCAGCAGGAAATTGCCGCTAAAGCGGCGATAATGGGCTTAATAATCGCTATAGAATTCCAATAGAAGCCCAGGTTAGATGTGCAGGACATCTAACCTGGGCTTCTATTGGAATTCAAAATCGCATATTATCAAGCCAATTGTCGCTGCTTTAGCGGCAGTTTCCTGCCACTAAAACGGCGATAATTCTAGCAAGCTTCTTGCTAATATGCCCCATTGTATTTAAAGAAGAAAGTTGTAGCAAATAGTCTATCTTCTCTAATTTGGAGCATGTTATCACAGCAAATTATATATGTTTCTGAATCCATAGTAATATGCAAACATTGAGTGTGTTTTAACAGCATTTTATAGCATATATTGCCTTTTCTTTGTGCTATTCCTGGATTGGTCACCTTTTTCCTGACCTAAGTGTTGTTTGTATCAGGACTCTGTACACCATGACTTTTTCGTTCAATAGCACAGTGCATGCACTCTGCCCCTAAAATAGCACTTAAAAAATTAGTTTGCACCAGTTAGCTTATTTACATTTCCCGTGAGATCAATTTAGAAGGCTAGGAAAATGCACCAAAGGCATGGAAACTAAATGTTATATGTGGGTTGCAGTCTATTTGAAAAAAACATGTACCTGTTAGGAGCACCATTGTGCTGGGATACAGTTTAAAACTACTTCAGTGACAAATGAAAGGGAAAAATGCCTTTTTCGATGTACCAAAATCCATTTTTACATATAAGATAAGTTACACCGAAAGTGCACATTGGTAGCTACAGGGCTGGGTTCACAATATATATATTAATGTTTCATACAAAATTGAGACTTTGATATTAGCATGCCTTCGCAGTAAAATTACCTATAAGCTGTTCTCAATATGTGTGTGTATGTGCCTTTGCGTGTGTGATATATATATATATATATATATATATATATATATATATATATATATATATATATATATATATATATATATATATATATATATATATATATATATATATATATATATATATATATATATATATATATGCATATATATTATACACACACACACACACACACAAATACATCTGTACATACTGGTGACCGCCAGTAGATCCTGTATATGAGCAGGTAGTTATATTTAGGATGTAGTATTGTAGTATCCATAGGAAGAGCATTTTTTCATTTGACAATAACTTTGGTGTTGTTTAAATGTGCAAAACTAGTCAGCAGTCAATTCAGCTGTAGTCTCAAAAGTATCAGGGTGATCTATCCAGTCGGGGCCAAGAAAAGGGTCCCAAAATGTGTTTTCCCCATGGTAATTTCCATAGGAATCTTTAGACCTGGCTCCAGCCCGAACTGCTGAACAGAATTTCACCAAATTTGGCAGAAATGTAGTTGTAGAGTTAATTATAGAAATTTCTAGTTGTATATATCGGGACACGGAGGATCAGTGACCCCTCCCAATCTAGTGCTGAGATCGGATTGGCTGACAATATTTCAAACCAGAAAGTGTTGGCAGTCATCTTGTAACTTGACTTGAACTGAGTCACAAAAAAACATAAACAAAAAAGAAAAGTGTCTGGATTGAAATACCCTGACCCCTAGGCCTCTTGGGGGTGTCCCACGGGGACTTCGCAGGGGCAAAAAAAGCCTTTTTAAAAAAGATTCTGATGGGATTCACGGCTCCTACCGAAAGTTTTAAAAGGAAACGAAGCACGGGCTCCCGCGCTCTGTTACTAATCGGCCCCCTGGTGGGTCAGGTCCCAGGGGCATTTCAATAAAGGAGGGGGTCTGCAGAAGCCTTGGACTTGTTGATGCCCCAAGAACCACCACCTCCCTGGGGATTATTTAACAAATGCACGGCATGGCCCCCCTCCTGGAGCTACTCAGCACGAAAAGGGAGGAGAGGGTCAAAATGTTTAGACTCTACCACCCCAGACCCCCAAGGACCTCAAATGTACACAGAAGAGGGGATTATAGAGTAAGGCAAAAAAACAAAAACAATTTCTAATAAGGCAAGTTGCTCAATTTGGAAAAACTGCCCTCACTCACATACCGAAGTATGTGACATGCTTCATCATCGGGCCTGCTTACAATACGCCCTGGTGTACCCACACTCAGGGCGGAGCATTGGGGAGGGGAAAAATAATAAATTCCACTTAAGAAGACGTACAACCAAATAAGTTCAACACATACAACACATAACATAAATGTGGTGTGAGCCGTGCAAACACCCAGTGACAGAAACTGATAGTGTGACTAATGGTGCAGTACAAAGGGAGTGATTAAAAATGATTAAGGGTGCCAACCAAAAAAGTCTCTTTATTACATGTCCCTTGGTACCCCTATCAGGATTAAAAGTGAAAAAAGAGGATGGGAAATGCCTTAATGAGATAGTAACGTATCTCAAGACTTCCCTCCTACCACTGCTCGAGTCAACATGTTTCGACCGCTTGGAATGTGCCTATACGGATCACCCCGGTCTTCTTCAGGACTGTCGCAATCAGTGCCACTCTTGGTCCTCCCATAATTCAGTCGATGGACCCCAAGATTAGAGTAGGTCGGATTAGATCCGTACTCTTCCAAAGTTATGTGTGGAGACTGATCCCAGTCATGCGGGAATACATTCACTGTGGGAGAATAAACAGAAAGGCACCAGTTGTCTTAATAGCTCTCTGTCTATTCATCTCTACATATCAAGTCTCCTATGAATTGATGTTTATGTGATGAACAAATATACCTAGCCAAGCAGTGTCACTGCGCCTGCTAGTGCTTCCTCCCCCAATTGTGGATGAAGCCCCATGGTTATATGAGGCTAAACAACCTTATACTTATGTGTCCATAGCAACGAGATTTCCTATAACACTGACATCATATGCATTCACAACCACTATACACACCCCCACATGTCTATGAATTGGCCTGAACACTCAACTCATGTCTCTAAGGCATATTGCCTACCAAAATCCTCGTATGTACGTTAATTTCTCTTTCTTTTATTTTATTTCCTTTTTATTTTATCTCTGCACACTCACTGAGTTTATGAAATCAATAAACCCGAACTGGTGTCCGGCAGTAGGGTCCCCAGAGAACACAACCTGAAAGATAGTAATGCGGAAGGCGATGATTATCAGCAACTCTCCCGCGCATTAGGGATCAACAAAGGGCTACCGCGTAACCAGATGTCCCCATTCTGATCACGCACGTGCAGCCTCTTATGTGAGTTAATGCCCGTACTAAACACCCCAGACCCCTCCTTACTGTTCCGAAGGTGCACCCTTCCTGAATGTCTGCAGTCCGTGACACCACGCAGATGGTAGGCGCGGCGCCATTGAGACGTTTAAACCGGCAGCAACCCAGAGCGTCTCACGTGATCCCACCGTAACCCCAGCGTCAACATCATAACGTCGGGCGCTAGGAGCGTAGGACGTGTGTGTGATGTTTGGGAAATGTAGTTTCCAAAGTCCCTCTAGGTCTATCTAGCCCGTTCCATATGCATATCGGCGTGTAAAGGGGTGCAGTCGCATTTTGCTGGTGAATTCGTTTAACACCTCCCCAGACCGGAGACCTCCAATGAGGTTAAATAATCAAAGTCAATAGTATGATTGTAAATGATGTACAAGCATGCAGGATAAATAGAGGAAACACTATCTCTTCCTAAGTCAGCTGCAAACCACGAAGACAAAGATAGAGAAGCCCCTCTAGTACCATAAGTCCTGTCTATTGTCTGCCTAATGCTTGCCACAGAATATCGTCATTTAGTCCCACCAAGTGGCTCCTCAACCCCTCCTGGAGATAACATGACCCAGGGGAAAGCCACCACCCAGGTCCGACTCCTCCTATGTCCCGGTATGCCTAAACCAGAGCAAATTGTGCCACGCTACTAGCAAGGGAGAGCTGAAAAATAGACTTGCTTGGTAGAAGAAAGGCACAATTGCGTTTACAGAGAGAGAGCTGCAAGTTAGCAGCTCCCTCTCTGTAAAAATGATGCTAGCTCCCGCAGGAGGCAGGGAGCCTGCAGGGGCTTTAAGGCTCCTCCCATGGTCCCCAACAAAACCAACTGAGTGCCCTGGGTGGGGCCAGGGCACCCAGAAGAGCGGCTGAGCTCCGGGGGATGAGGTCTTCAGGGTTGAAATCGGCCCCGGAGGGGGGTATCGCTGCCCCCCACCCTTTAATTTGTTTTTTTAAAGGAAGCAAAACAGGCAGGGCCCAGGGGAGTGAGGTCCCCAAAGCCAAAATCAGCCTGGGGTGGGGTGTCCCAAACACACACTCACAGATACCCTCACACCCACTCAGTCCCCCACTTACAGACTCACTTAGAAAGCCACAGACCCACTCACAAACACATACCTCTACTCACACACCCACTCATCGACCTATACAGTCACTCACACACCCACTTTCCAAGGGTACAGTTAGGAAATAAAATGTAAAAACTTTCGAAATTCACTAAAAAACCAAAGGTTACAAAGATGTTATAGTTTGGAAATAACAATAATTTTTTTTAGAAATTCACTGAAAAAAGCAAAAGGTTACAGGAACTTTATAGTTAGGAAATATTTTTAAAAAACCCTAGAAATTGGGTTAAACTTCTGGCGATGATGCAGGCCCTCAGATTATGCCATGTAATTTCGGGCCTGGTGTACCAAGATCAAACGGGGTCCTTGCTGGATCAGGTGACCCGACAGAACCTACGGTGGACTTACAACTGGCTTATGGCGGTACAGGAACGAGAGGACCCACATATGTTTCTCTCTTTAGATGCAGAAAAAGCTTTTGACGCTGTCCACTGGCCCTTTTTAGAAGCGATCCTGGTCAAATTCGGCAACAGCCCGAAATTCAGACACTGGGTGGGACTCCTATATACGGACCCACATGCTCGAATGAAAGTGAATTGGCTTTTGTCTGAGGACTTCCCCATCAGAAGGAGAACCAGACAGGGGTGTCCTCTGTCCCTCCTGCTATTCACCCTCACCATTGAAATTGCGGCCTGTGAGATGAGACAGACAAAGAAGATACGGGGTTCCAAATTACGCAGAAGGACCTAGAGGAAGAAAAGATTTCGCTATACGCGGACGATATCCTTTTGTATGTTACTCAACTGGAAAGCATGATCCCCACGCTATTCAGGCTCCTAGGCAAATATGCCACCTTTTCGGGTATAGGATTAATTGACACAAGTTAGTTCTGTATAGCCCACGACCTGAGGTAATATGGCCCCATCTCCCAGGGGCTCTCCTGGTTACACAGACGGGGTTCACTTACCTGAGGATCTATACAACCATAGACAGAC
Source organism: Lissotriton vulgaris (assembly GCF_964263255.1). Lineage (NCBI taxonomy): Eukaryota > Metazoa > Chordata > Amphibia > Caudata > Salamandridae > Lissotriton > Lissotriton vulgaris. The sequence goes on from NC_141685.1 coordinate 502,153,609, forward strand.
ATCTCTTCTACCAAAAAAACATTCAGCGTATCATGACGAATTTTACACAAGACGCTCTACGTTGGAAAACGCTCCCCCTTACAATACTTGGCCAAGCCGCCATCTATAAAATTATAACGCGGCCTCGCTTCCTGTACGCCCTCCAAAATGAATACTTCCCTCTCCCTCGACAAACGTTTCAGATGATAGCAGCACAATTATGTTCACTACTATGGCTAGGGAAACAACCAAGGATTGCTTTAAGTACACTGCAGTGTAACCAGTACAATGGGGAGGATATCCCTAGCAGACGTCGAGGCCTACTATTGGGCGGGACATCTAGCGCAGATGAATGAATAGCTACATCGCCCTGGCGGATCATCCCACCTATATATTGGAAAGGGACACCATGGCACATTGATCCTACCTGTTTTATTTATATGTGGGTGTGGGTAGGAGACGCCTCCTGCCGGCCACGCAAATAACCATTGAGATGTGGGATAGGGCGACCAGGACCATAGGATGGGCCCGTAAGCCGCCAAAACAAACGCCGCTATGGAATTGCACCTGGTTGAGGGAACTTTACAAACTCAAGGGCTTTAGGGGCTGGGATGACATTGGGATCTCTACCCTGAGGGACTTGGTGGCAAAGGGGGAACTTAAAACCTTCGGGCTCTGGCGCGGGAGTTCGGGCTGCACCCCTACCCAAATGTTCAAGTACGCCCAATTACAACATGCGTGGAGGGCGGAGAGGTGCTCTCTGGCCCCCTGCCGGAATATGCTCCGCTGGAGTGTCGCTTATTACAAGAACAGATAGCCAACAAGACAGTATCTCTGACGTTCAAAACACTAACCAATAATATACCGGGCAAGCTAGGAAAATTAAGAGAAACATGGGAGCACAACATGGGTGAGATGGACACAATGGATTGGGAGGCTGCCCTGATGCATCATAGGGAGGTAGCAATTAAGTCACGCATCCGTCTCATCCAATACAAAAAATTACACAGGGTATACTTCAACAGGGCATGAATCCACCGAATAGGGCGGGCAAGTGACCCCAATTGTCTGCAATGTGGCCTTCCGCCAGGGGACTTCTACCATATTATCTGGGATTGCCCTGTCATTCACACATACTGGTCACAAATATTGGGAGACTTGAATAAGGTGCTTGAGACTCCACTTTCCCTGGACCCTAGATTTGCATTGTTGGGAATCTCCCACTACATTGACTTGGGTCGCCCACAACATATCTTTGCATTATTGGCATTAGTGGTGGCGAAAAGGGAAGGGGCTCGCTTGTAGGGAGCAGCGCTTCCCCTACAGCTGGATGAATGGTGACGGGATTTGGACCTTTAGATGGTGGCAGAAAGGGTCACATATACAGCCAGAGGGTGCCCCCGAAAGTTCCATAAGGTATGGGGAAAATTGAGGAAATATCATGGAATGGATGGGGGGTTGGACCCTGAATAGAGAAATGTGGGCCTCCTCAACCCTTACCACGTGTAGTGCTGGAGTGCTAGGGGACCCTGGGGGAGGACAGATGGAGAGGGGAGTGGATTCCCAAATATGACACCGGTTGCAGAGTTGTTTCCTCGGTGGGTATATGTCATGGAAATGATGCTATGGGAGGCAGGTGGGGGAGGGAAGGGTATTTGGGTGCGAGAGTGACCATCTGTACCATGTTGGTTGTTTGGTTGAAAAAGCAAATAAAAAAAATTACAGAAACGTTATAGAACCATAGAAATTCAGCAGCTATAGCTATCTAAGCTGACTGTAACTTACGCACCCACAATGCACTGCTTAGAACCTCACAAATTACATCACTCAATACATGGTCAGTGACAAATCTGAGGAAATCTCGAATGACATGGACGCTACTGCACAGTTCAGCATTCCAGTATACCATATTCCACTGTATACAGCTCAACGGTATGACAATCCATACTGCGCCACTCCATTATACGCCATTGCACTATACATCAATCTACTCCACAGTATTCCACTGTACGCAAGTAAACTCTACAAAGATCCACTCCATTCCACTCTATTCCAATCAACCCAACTCCTATGCATTCCACTCAATGGCACTCCAGTCTATGTCACTGCACTGTATACACTCCACTATATGTCACTCCTTGACAGTGCACTATATGCTATTACACTGTAATCATTTTATTCAATGTTTTTCCACTGTATGCCAATCCATTCCACCCTACTACAATCTCCTCTACTTCACTGTACAACACAATTTTTCACCATTCTACTGTATGCTATTCCATTATATGCCACTTCACTCTATGTCACCTCACCGTACCCAAGAAACAGTCAACATTATACCACTCTACATCACTCCACTGTACATTACTGCACTGTATGGCACTACAGTCTACCCCACTTAACGGTACCTCGCTCTAGTCAATGATATTCCACTGTATGTTACTCCACTCTATGACACTAAAACCTGTGCCACTCCACGCAAAGTCATTCCAGTCTACGCTATTCCACTGTACACCACTACACTTGTACCTCACTTCATTCTATAGCACTCTACTCTATGCTACTGCACTGTACATGACTTCACTATATGCTGTTCAAAGGTACGCCAGTCCACGCTAAGCCACTCCACTCTAGCCACTCCAGTGTATGCTATTTCACTTTATGACACTCCATTGTATGGCATTACACTGTACACTACTTCACTCCACTCTATTCCACAGTATGACACTACACTGCACCTCACTCCACTGTACATCACTCCACTCTAATGTATGCCACTACACTCTATGCCACTCCACTCTAACACACTCCCGTGTACGCCACCACACTGTACACTACTCCACTGTATGCTGCTTAACTGTACATCACTCCAGTCTACACCACTTCACTGTATGCTACTCTACTCCACTGTATGCTATTCTCATGTATGGTGCTCAACTGCACATCACTCCAGTCTACACCACTTTACTGTATGCTACTCTACTCCACTGTATGGTATTTTACTGTGTGCTGCTCAACTGTACAACACTGAAGTCAATGCCACTTCATTGTATGCTACTACACTGTACACCAATACACTCTACACTATTCCACTGCACTCACCTACACTGTGAACACTTCAGTCTCCCCTACTCCACTCTATGTTGCTCCACTCTCTACCACTCTAATATATGCTATTCCACTGTACATCACTCCACTGAACACCACACCACTCTACCCCACTCCATGCCACACCCCTCCACTCTATGCCACTCTAGTTAACGCCCTTGCACTATATGTCACTCCACTCTACAACCATCCACTGTACACTTTTACACTGTACACTCCATTCTGCATCCCTCCATTGTTTGCCTCTCCACTCTGTGCCAAAAAACCTTACCCTAGTACACTCTACCCTATTCCACTGTACATCACACTATTTTTCGCCATTCTACTGTATGCTACTTGTTGCAACAATCCAGGACCTGAAGAAATGTGATCATGTAACCCCCATCCTGCTGAAACTCTGTTGTCTCCCCTTGCTAATCTCCACCACTTTACAACTAGTTGCATCATTTACAAAGCCATCACAACCGGCACCCCTGGTTATCTTGCATGGATCGAATCCTTCCTTTCCGGCCGTTCATTTCAGGTGTGGGACAGCAACTCTCGCTCAGACCCCCTCCCTCTAACATGTGGAGTGCCCCAGGGGTCCTCGCTTAGTCCCACCCTGTTTAATGCTTACATGGCCCCCATGGAAGATGTTGTGACCCCATATGGGATAAAAATAGTAAACTATGCTGACGACACCCAACTTGTCGTTTCCCTTTCTCACCTGGACAACCACCCAGAAAAACTTTTGCACTGTCTGCAAGATATTCACACCTGGATGTGCGAATCTGCCCTGAAACTGAACGGTACAAAGACAGAAATCATGCTCCTGGGTAATAAATGGTCCTCCATTCCCCCATCAGTGTGGCCGGACGCCTTCGGTGATATCCCCCCTCCGAAGACAGAAATTAAAACACTAGGTTTCTGGCTGGAGCAGGACCTCTCCATGAAGACCCAGGCAGCCAAGACCGCTGGTACATGTTTTGGCCTTCTGCGATCAATTCGCAAGATTCTCCCTCTCCTCCCCCCCCTATCCAGGAAACTGCTGGTCCAAGGGCTTATACTATCCCGGCTGGATTATGGTAACGCCGCTTACCTCGGCGCTCCTGAATTTACCTTGACCAAGCTCCAACGTGCACAAAACGCTGCGGCAAGGCTTATTTTGAACCTCCCTCCCAGAGCCTCTACCAAACCGGCCCTCAAAGCTCTGCACTGGCTTCCGGTGCGCCAGCGAGTGGAGTTCAAGGCCCTGTGCACCACGCACAAACTCATCAACGGGGCTGGCCCTGCCGCCCTTAAAGACATGGTCATTCCTTACAAAGCCCCCAGAAATCTTCGATCTGACAGTGAACATCTGGCCATAGTCCCAAAATTCAAGAAGTCACGCACCGGTGGCCGCCGCTTCTCGGTCAATGCCTCTTCAAAATGGAACGCACTTCCTCGCAATCTGCGCCTTGAACCCTGTCACGCCCTTTTCCGCAAAAAACTTAAAACCTTCCTCTTCCCCAAATAGTCCCCTGGTCCCCCTCTCCTGGATCTCACAACCTCATAGCGCGGGGATGCCTTCGGGTCACCAGGCGCTTTACAAGTCATAAAATAAATAATAAATAAATAAATCTTATGAACAAGCTCACCATCTCTGTTCGTTCTTGGCACACCTGCAGCCAGGACACTATCAGACTACAGACTGCAGAATAAGGGTAAATAAAATATATTTTCCGCCTGCACCAGGGTTCTGGAACAACATCCCAGTATTATTTTGGACCGCCATAATGCTGCTGCAATTTAGGAGAGAGTTAAAGGCTCACCTCTTTAAAGAACACTACACAACAATGCATTAAACGTTCACAACTCAAGTTACTCTCCTATTACCTGTTCACTTTAATCTTGCCTTCGACTGTGTACCACACTTTGCTGCCTTTTGGTTAGGCCTGAGCTATAGAAATACCATATACATCCATACGTATCTATACCCAATAGTTCTCTATATCACTTAGAGAAATTAGCATTAGTTGGTGCCTGCATTGCCCAAAAAAAGGAAATGTTTATCTAGATGCAGATCTTTCACTCCTGTACACAGCCAACTACAGGTAAGAAATCACACATGGCCTCTAGCTTTCTAATGCTTACACTGCTGTCGATTGCTTCTCTGTTTCCTCCGGCTTCCCAGAGATAGAAAGTCACAAACAACTGCAAGCACATGGCTCTTCCACTGTAGATAAGACTGTAAAAGCAGAATGTATCATGCAAAGATACATTCAGAGATGGCTTGACAAGCTATGGGTCTCAAATTCAGTCCATCTGAGATTCTAGCACAAAGGGGAACAGTGTTCCATCCTGTAGAAGGCATAAAAATGTCAATATCCACAACCGCTACAAATTCTGTGGGTAATCTGTCGGCCAAAGTTATGGTTCTATTTATTTTTCAAGGCTAGTGCACCAATTCTAATGTTTCCCTAAGCTAACTTAAAACATCTTTATAACAAAAGACCATACCAGTAACAGGCTATCTTCCTCTGCATGGCCTTTTACACATGGGATATGGAATGAGAATGTCTGAGACCATGGAGGAAGGTGACCTTTCTTGTATAGGTATAGTTGCTGATTTTAATGAATGTACTGCATTTTAAAGACTTATTTTTGTAGTGACTTTAGTGTAATGTTCCTGCTACTCTCATTACCTCACATGGTAACTAAAGTAGCACCCTATTTCAGTTGTGCTGGTCCTTTCTCTGCTTAAAAATCTTTTTCAAGAAATAGGAGATGGAACTCTAGGGTTTTGGTTGTCACACAAAATATAGAGTAAAAAACATTTATAGAGCACACAGCTACCTCGGTCATCCCAGCGCTAAACAACTGAGTTGAGAAACCGCAGCTATTTGTTGGAATAGCAATGTTTTTATGGTAGAATGGTAAAATGTGCATTTCAGCACAGAGGTGTAATGAAAGCATGTTCCACAGTTTTGCCACATTATAGGCAAAGGATCTTCCTCCTCTTCTTGTCCGCCTGATGTTGGGAACAACTGTGAGGTTAAGGTTAAGCGATCTCAGATTCCTTATAGGGTGATACAATGTGATGAGAGGTTTGTTGCTTTCCTACATATTCTTGTGGGTGATGCACAAGGCCCTACATTTTATTCTCTCGATCATCGGCAACCAAGGAAGGGTTTTGAAGGCTGGTTTGGCTGACTGGGTTTTTGGGATTCTAAGTAGCATCCAAGCTGTGCAGTTTTGAGCGACTTGAAGCTTTCCTAATGTTGCCATGGGTGCTCCCATATAGGTGCTCCCATATAGAGGGAGTTGCCATAGTCCAGGCATGACAAAACCAACGGCTGGATAAGAATTCTCCTTGCGGTCATTGGGAGCGGTGGGAGGATTTCCCGGAGAGATCTGTGAGTACCAAAGCAAGCCCCTATTACCTTCATTGCTTGATGGTCAAACTTCAGCGAGTTGTCTAACCAGACACCCAGACTCTTTATCTTGGTTTTGGGAGTAGGGGGCGGGCCTAGCCACTTAGACAAGGTTTGGATGGGGCCTACACTGGGGTGGTTACCTAGGAACATCAGCTCAGTTTTTCTCCATTGAGTCTTAGGCGAGAGTACTCCATCCACGAAGCGACTTTCTCTATACATAATTCAAAGTCCGACGGGAGGTTGCCGGCCCCATTAAGAGTTATGACCAGCTGTGTGTAATCCGCGTAGGTCACAATCTTAATTCTATGAGGCAGATTTATATCGGCCAATGGTCGCATGTATACATTAAAGAGAGTAGGGCTCAATGAGGATCCCTGTGGGACTCCACAGTTGAGCTTGAGTCTCTGAGAGGTGGTATCTCCTGAAAAGACTTGGAAGGTTCTTTTGTCTAGGTAAGATTGTATCCTGTCAAATAATATTTTTTTCCTCTGCTGACCGAATGCAGCAGCTAAACTCTTCAGTGAACCTGTACTTCGATTCAGAAATCCATTTACATATGAAAATCAACAACCCACACAAAGCATTATTATTTATTTTCATTCTTTGCCATGTAATAGCATTATCTTGATTCCCAGTCTCCTAAGTCTCTCAACTAGAATGGAGAGGTTAACAGTGTCAAAGGCAGAACTTAGATCAAGGAGGATGATGGCAACTGCTCCTCCCTGATACAGGATCTGTTTGGCATCCTCCACCACAGCAAGGACAGTCTTGGTACCATGGTTAGGACAAAACCCTGTCTGGGTGGCATGTAGAAGATCATGGTTCTCTAAGAAATTGTAGAGCAAAGTGTTCACATATTTCTCCAAAATGTTTACAGTTACCAGCAGCAGTGAAATTAGGCAGTCATTTCCTAGGTCTATTTTGTACAGAAAATTACCACCATTCAAGAATCTCTCCAGGCCACTTTTCAGCAGCATACGATGAGTCTGGGGTGCCCCTTACCAGACCACGGTCCCTTCCTGTGTGACTTTCCCCCACTAGATCAGGAGAGTTCTCTTGACATCTTGGCAAGTCTTAAATCCGGATCTCCACAAGATCCTTGCCCGGCCAAGTGTCTAGCAAATATGGCACCAGTTCTAAATGACCTGGTAAATCCCATCCTGAATCTGTCGCTCTCTTCCGGGGTAGTTCCCAAAGCTTGGAAGAGCGCCATGATCCTGCCACTCATTAAAAAACCAGCGCTCGACCCTTCAGTCCATGCCAATTACAGACCCATCTCCCTACTCCCTGCTCTGGCGAAAGTGACTGAGAGGTTTGTTCACAGATCTATCTCTAATTTCATCGAGGAAAAGGGTCTGTTGCATAGCACTCAATCTGGCTTCCGTGCAAATTTCAGCATGGAGACTGCGCTCCTTGAAGTCACAGATGCCATCAGGGAGGAGTTGGATGTTGGAAAAAAAGTGTTACTGATTATGCTAGACCTGTCGGCGGCTTTCGACACCGTTCCCCACGCACTTCTTCTTTCCAGACTCTGGGAATTTGGTCTGCGGGGAACGGTGTGGAATTGGCTTAAATCCTTCTTAGCCGACCGCCGGCAGACAATCTGGGCGCCTCCCTACTCCGCCAAAATGTCACCGCTAGAAGTGGGGGTTCCCCAAGGTTCCATTCTGAGCCCTCTCCTCTTTAACATCTTTATGGCCCCCCTGGCGGGGACGGGGGAGTGTTTCGGCGCCCGGATTGTCACTTACGCTGACGACACCCAGCTCCTCTTTGTAAGCAACAAGGATGGCCTGTTTGACGATGCCCAGGTCAGGGGCTGTTTGAGCGCTGTTTTTGAGTGGTTTGGACGTCATGGGCTGAAGTGCAACTCCGACAAGTCGGAGTTGCTCTTCTTTGGTTGTACCTCTGAGCCTGATTGGAAACCCTGGTGGCCGCAAGATATGTTTACTCCCACTAGTTCGTCCTCGAAAGCCAAAAACTTGGGAGTTTTGATTGACAATGAGCTATCTTTCGGACCGCATATCTCATCTCTTACTGGGAAATGTTTCGGCATCCTTCGGATGCTTCGTAAATTCCTCCCTCTAGTCTCCATCCAGCACAGAAAAATCATTGTCCAGGCACTGATTGGCTCTAGGCTTGATTATGCTAATGTTTTGTTCCTGGGACTTCCCAAATATTTGGTCAGGCGTCTGCAAATCGCCCAGAATTCTGCAGCCCAAGCCATCTTTCATCTTCCAAGAAAAGCCAGAGCCACTGATCTTCTCTCAACACTACACTGGCTTCCTATTGCTAAAAGGATTCTGTTTAAAACTTTGACCACGACTTTCAAGGCCCTACATGGCATAGGCCCCAAATATATTTCTAAACGATTGTCCTGGTATAACCCCCCCAGATCTCTTAGATCTTCGTCCCTATCTAAAATGAGTGTTCCCATTATCAAGCGTGCTAGAGCAGGAGGACGGTCTTTTCGCTACTTAGCTCCTCATGCTTGGAACGACCTCCCAATCTCTTTGAGACAGACCTCTAGCCTTCTGTCCTTCCGAAAGGCCCTTAAGACATGGCTTTTCCCTTAATTTGATGCTGCTTCCTGTGTCCTCACGTCCTCTCAGTGTTATGTTCTCCCTTCTTCGGTTGGGTTTCCTTCGATAAAGCGCCGGGATACTCCGTGGAGTGGCCGTGCGCTATAGAAGTATAAAAATAACATAACATAACAACATAGGTCGCTTGGGTCTAGGCCAGGTTTTTTCAAAAAAGCCTTGACCATCGCATGCTTCCAGGGACCTGGAACAAATCATGTGGACAAGGAAAGATTTATCATTTCCAGGAGGCTTGGGAGAATCACCTTCCCTGCTTTATGTAAAATATGTGGAGGAGCGGGCTCTGAAGGGGAGCCTGATTTAATTTATGGAAAGATTTCTGTCAGCTTGTCCAAATTCATGGCTGCAAATTCTTTAAGTACATGCTTTATATGGTGTATGGGCATCTCAGTATCTGCAAGACCCATAGGGCAAGGGGGCTTGGGGAATGTGTTGTAAATCTGCCAGTGCATTACACCGTTCTGGGGTGGCCTCAATGGATATATCATTAGTTGGGAGCTCTAGGAGATCCTGTGTGATCCAAAAGATTTCCTGGGAGTATTATTAGCTGATGAAATGATCATTTCATAGTAGGTTGCTTGCACTACTTTTATTTCTTATTTGATAGATTTTTACCGCTACTTTATATTTCAGTTTACTCATATCCTGGAAATCCTTCCTCCATTCCCTCTCGAGTTTTTTACATGTCTGTTTTAGTCATCTCAGTTCAGGGGAATACCACGGGGTCTTTTCTTCTTTAGCTTTGTGGCTGGGTTTAGTTGGGATGACCGTGTCTAAAGAAGACTCAATCCAGCATGTAAAATTTTCAGAGGCTTCGGTCAGGTTTGAGTTAGATTTGCGTTTAAGAGTATTAAGTGTTGAGGTCCAGGCTTCTATCGGAAGTTGGTCCCAGGGTCGTATTTTCCTTTTCCTTATTTTAATATTGGGAGTTTGCGTTCCGGATGTTATATGGAAAGGGATCAGAAAGTGGTCAGACCAAGGGATGGGTCTAGGCTCGCTGACGAATATTTCAGGTTAGTTATTAAAATAGGATCTAAAGTTGTATCGCCAAAAGATCATGAATAAGATCCACTGCGTCCACTTTATTGAGCTCATCAAAGTGGAGGTTGAAGTCCCTCATAAGAGGGGTGTTGGAGGAAGTGGCAGCTAAAGTTGCGGCGACTTCCACAAATATCATGATGCAGGAATATTGTTGACAAGATTATCAATTATTTAAAGTAATATTGATGTTAAAAATATCTATCTTATTCTTATTATCATTTACAAAAATATCAATGTTGTCAATATTGATGTTAAAAATATCTATTTTGTTAATATTGTTTACAAAAATATTGTTTTCAATAATATTGTTTTTGAATTACTTTTATGTATATTTTGTATATTTTTTAATTGTATATATTATCAACTTTATATTGCTAAGGTTTTTTATTATAGTTAGTGAATATTTAGGTGCAATTTTAAGTGTCATAATGGGTTGTGGAATTTGTAGGGCTACAGCGTGGGAAGTAAATCAATTATAATTATTAATGAATGTTAATTATTTAATGAACAATCATTTATGTACATTTTGTAATCAAGATACATTTTGATTTATATTTCAGGTGTATGTTGTGTTTGTAGGAGTGAGGGTTGGAAGATAATTAGCATAATGAATTCAATATTAATGAACTATTATTAATTGTTTCATTGATAATTATATGCAAATTGCATAAATATTATAATTTGTGAGATATATTTTAGGTGTGGGATGTTGGGTTTTAGGGGTACATGATGGGAAGGTATTTAGGAAATAATTTTTTGATAATTAGTTTTGTTATTCGTTATTTAATCGATAAGTATGTAAATTGTGAAGTTACCATATTTGTTAGGTTATGTTTTAGATGTGTTTTGTTTAGTTTATAGAGGTATAAACTGGGAAGTTTTTTTTATCTGAACAAATTCAGAGATTTGTTTTTTTAATGTTTTTACTGAGCAGCTTGTAGCATGTAGAAACAGAACATATAACGCCCCGTGATTGGGACCGGAAAAGTATAAATATCAAGATTTCATTATAAGTTTTGTTTTTGTTTTGGGTAAGTTGTGAAACAAAACCCAAAAAACTAGCTCTCCACTTCCCTACCCCAATTCCCGGCAATGTAAACATTAGACAGTAAACCAGAATAGCGTACATATCTTGACACATAGTAAACCTCAACATCAAGCCCAGTCCCACCACCACAAACAGTCAGTAGATAATTACGACAGTTTACTGTAAATCAGAGTTCCCAAGTAGGTACCCAGTGAGTGGAGCCCAAAAATACTTGGGTCGCTTCCGCATAAATTCCCAGTTGTTCCCTGAAGTATAACAAGTCACTGGCCCACTTTTTTAACTGTTGGGAGAGTTTTTGCTCCCCAGCATTGCGCCACAGCCCGCTTTGCAAATAAAGTAGACACATCTACAAGTCTCCGGTTACATGGTTTAAGTCTCTGTACCCAGCCCAGTAGGCAGACATCAGGCACACAGACAACAGTTTCCAATACCATATCAATGAGCACTCTCGTGACCTGAACCCAAAAGGAATATATTCTGTCGCAATGCCTGGCGAGATGCATAAAATCCGCATCAGCCTGCCCACACCGCACCCAGCATGCGCTCTCCTGCAATCCAAATCTCTGCAAATGAAGAGGTGTGTAATATAACTGATGTAGGTATTTGAATTGTATGATGCAGAGGTTACAATTCACCGTGAAGCGGCCAGTCAATGAACAGCAAAACTTTCAAGCATCTAGTGACAAGGAGGTGCCCAGCACAGTATTCCATTTGATATATGAAGGGCTTTCAAAAAGATATCCTTCCCTCAGCTATGCAGTGTATAATTATCAATTACCATAGTTATCAAACCCCTATGGTCTTCCCATGCCAGCACCACCCGCAGTGCCAGCAATGTTTGATGGTCAGCAGGATAGTCAGGGTAAATATTTCGAATCGCCTGCCGCACACGTACATAGGTAAACCCCAGCATCATTCCCTTGTCATAGCCTTCCTGTAGGTGTGATAGCGATCAAAATAGGCCCTGCTTAAGTAGATGCCCCAGCTGAGTAATCCCTACCTCCTTCAAAGCTTTCAAGGCAGCTTGCTCTTGAGCTGCGGAGATAGCTGTATGGGCATCGATTGGCATCATCGGGGCCTATAGATAGTCTAACTGCGCCCTCTTGGCAAGAGTCTACCATGCCCACACCATGCAATGAACAGGGTTAATTTCAGAACAAGGCCCACCACCACCTCCCAACAACGCAGCAGCAATCAGTGGCACCAGGAGCACAGAGTCTGCCTCAATAGCAGTGTGCGGCTGGAACTGCTGTGGAAAGTACCAGAAATGTGCTAACTGCGCCTGAGCGCAAAAGTAATATAACCGCAAGTCAAGAGCCTCAAAGCCTCCACGCTCGAAAGGTTGGGTCAGCACGCTCCAGCTACAATGAGGCCTCCAGCTTCCCCAGACAAAAGACTGCAAGGCTGACTGAAGCATATTAAACAGCGTGAGATTCTGACAGAGGGGGATATTAACAAACAAGTAGAGAAGTTTGGTCAACATTGTCATCTACGTGACTGCGGTACGATCCGCCAGCGATAGCGGTAACTTAGCCCAGAGCGCCACCTGGTCAGTGATCTTAGCAATAACACAGCCATAATTTGCAGTAATCACCACCTCAGGATCCCTGTGGAGCCATATCCCCAGGTACTTCACTGGGTCAGCTGACAACATCAGCGGAAAGTCCATTTCTACCACACGGGTACCAGCTGTAAGTGGGAACACAGTGGACTTAGCCCAGTTAATGCCGAGGCCCGAATATCTTTCAAATTTTACATATTCATGTAATAATGCTGATAGATGAATGGCAGGCTCCCAGAAGATAACAGCATGTCGTCTGCATATAGCAATACTACTAAAGGTCGCTGCCGAAAACGCAACGCTGCCTGTGCGTGATTCTGGCGCAATATACAGGCCAGAGGCTCCAGTGCAAGGGCAAAAAGCCAGGGCAACAGGGGGCAGCCCTGCCGCATGCCTAGGTGAATAGAGAAAGCTTAAGAGACCCAGTCATTCACCCGTATCCATGCCTCCAGCACCGAGTACAATGTATGAATCCATTTGAGGAAGAAAGGGAGCAAGCCCATGCCGAGTAGCACAGTAAACATATACCCCCACTGCAGAGAATCAAACGCCTTAGCCATCAAGCAGAATGGCTATGGCCTGGAAATAATGTAAAGTTGCGAACACAGTATGCAGATTGTGCATCGTAGAGCGAGTGGCCACTAATCCCGACTGGTCTGGGAGTATGAGGTTGTGGACTAGGGGTTGTAGTCTACTGGCTATCTATTTCTGCCAGAATTTTGGCATTGATATTAATAATGGAGAGGGGCTCTTAGGAGTTGCACAAATTCAGAGCTTTATCTGGTTTCAGTAGCATCACAATATGCGCCTCCCTAAGAGTGGGTGGTAGGGTACCCAAATCATCGGCCTCCGCAAAGACGTCCAGAAGCCTAGGAGCTAATTCGTCAGCGTGGGCTTTGTAAAACTCACTTGGGAGGCCATCCAGGCCTGTCGCCTTGCATGTGGGGAGTGATATGATCGCAAGTTTGACATCCTCAACATCGAAAAGCTGCTTGAGGTATTCGCGGTGGTCAACTGACAGCCACCCAAGCGCAATATCATCGAGATATGAGCGTATGTCAGCATTCGATGCCTGAGCCCGGTCACTATACAAATCAGAATAAAAATCCAGCACTACCCTACTAATCTCAGGAGTACTAAAGTGCGCCACCCCATCCCTGTCCTGCAGTTCAGTGATATACGCCAGACTGCGGAATTCCGCTAATTTCTGTGCCAGTGAGTGGTGGGGCCTGCCCCCCTCCCCATATTAGCAAGCAGTGCTCCATCTAGAGTGATGTACCATCTCCTGAACCAAGGTTTCATTGTGTTCTGACACAAGATCCTGAATTGCGGAAAGCGTTTCCGGGACAGGATTCTGTGCATAGTCTTGTTCCAAAGCAGAGATGGCATAAGCCAATTTTCTGATTCTGCAATGCAAATCTTTAAGAAAACCAGCCTGCGGACATATACAGACCCCCCGGTTCGTGACCTTGAATGCTTCCCAAAGGACCCCTGTGCTATTCACAGTGCCTTCATTTTCCTCAAAGTAATTGTGAATCGCCTCCCCAATCGTACATTTAAAAATCTGGGTCCATCAAAGACGCCTGTTGCAGTCGCCACGTGAATGGAGGCCTCTCGCACTTAAGTACACTCAACTCAAGCAGCACAGGAGAGTGATCTGACAGTGTCCTTGCCAAGTGCCGCACATCACCCACCCAGGTCCACGCAACCTCAGACAAAAGCCAATAGCACAAACGGGACCACGTACCATACACAATGGAGGTGAAGGTGCTCTCTCTCACTTCTGGACGTCCTGCAAATTCCCAGCATTCAACAGCCCCAAGAGAGTATCAGTAGACTGCCTATGTCTAGCAATGCCAGGCTCTAATCTGTCAACCGTTACATCCACGCAAGTGTTAAAATCACCCCCTCCCCATAGAATTTCAGCCGGAGGGAAGTCTGAGATACGACGCCAGATGTCAGCAGAAAAAAGAATGATCATCTATGTTCGGGCGATATATATTGACAATTTAGACATTCTAACCCGCGAGCTTGCCATGCACCAGGGTCAACCAGCCCTGCTCATCTGTCTCTGAGCGGAGCACCATAAAGGGAAACCCCTTCTTAACAAGGATCATCACCCCCCCAGAATTGGAGGAATAAGAGGAGGCCACTCTCACCCCGCCCAGCTCTTGACCATATTAGACTCGGATAGCTTTGTGAGGTGGGTTTCTTGTAAAAAGGCGACCTGGACGTCCCACCTGTGTGGTAAATAAATATTTACCGTCGGAATTTCTATGCGGTAAAGTTCAATAAAATAACTCAATCGGAAATGAGAGGCAGAATCCGTGGTATCTGAGTTTATAAGGGTTTTATTCCATAAAATGGAATGGTTCGAACCAGGGTATCATGTTCCTTTCACCATTAAGGATCAGGAAGGGATAGACAATTCTTTATTAACAGAGTACAATATATATAGTAAATGCATACAATGGTGATGGATACAGAAGGCGTAACAGCTGAGAGAAACGAGATAAGAACACATGTGCGTAACAGAAAGGCGTGCACGAGGGCGTACACAGAGGTGTGTGCTAGAAACGTCACATGAAAGTGTCACAAGTGGGTGGATACATAGAGGAATCTTGCAATGTCAGCAGAAATCTGTAGCAAGGATGCGCGCGCAGCAGCATGACGTGTGACTGACGTGAGGCTGGAGGGTGCAGGGGACTTGACATTTAGCACTAGAGGAAAGAGACAGAAGTCTGGCATGTCAGATCGACTCGTTCCTAAATCATATCTGATATCTTGTGTTTGGGGAACTATTTTATCTAGAAGGAAAAGGTCTCTTGGGCAGAGGCTACTCTATACTGGCTATTAATGCGTGCATATGTGACTACGTGTCTGCGTGTAATGCGAGGGGCCATGGGCCTACCATGGTAACGGGAGCAATGAATTACTTGCATGGAGACAGAAAGGCCGGGCCCTTTGCTCTGCAGCCGGGGAATTGTTTATCTATTCTGCTAGACTGGAATGTGTTTTCGAGGAGCTGAGCTCGGCTATACTGATAACTGGAAGGCAAAATACTGTCTTTGGCAGGCAAGCAGGCCGAGCCGGGCACCGCTCGCAGGGAGTAGGACAGAGGTCAGGGATGTATCCCACGTTGCAGCTTTCAGGAGGCAGAGAGCAGAAAGGGCTTGATGGCAGAAATCAGGGCCTAGCTCTGCAGGGCTAGGAAAACGTGAAAGTGCACCATGAAAAGACGTTGGCAAGGCATACTTAGGAACTGAATTATCGATCCATTCATGGCGGATCTGAAAGAGGACATGTTAACGTTGGACGCAAATGTATTTGCGTCTTCATAACTGGTCGAGGAGGGAAGTTACATGCACTTTAAGCTCGTACATGGAGACGGTGGGGTTCACGTTAGGGGACACAATTGACCATAAAAATTCATATTACCTCATTCCCTCCTTGTCCCCTACGGACCCTTCATGATATATCGATCTTCATTAGTCCATCTATTTGTTCATATAACATCATTTGCTCTTCCTTTTTCAGGCGGGATTTAGAACGTGGACTTGGATGAGGAAAACATGATGAGGCGCACAAGCCGCAAATCGCTGGCCCACACTGTATACATAGGCAACAACTGAATACTATGAGAAGGGCTATTCCGAGGAAGGATAGGACTTTCCATTCCCAGGCTGATAACATGCTCCAGAACCAACCGGACCAAGTCCAGGTGCCTGGATTCTGGTGTATCTGACTTGCAATCTTATGGAGGCGGGTTATGGATTTATATACTGACGGTGCGTTTTCTGGAATGAAAACACAGCAACTCGATCTGATGACCCTACAGGCTCCGCCCCTATCGGCCAGGATGACGTCAAGAACAAGACGATTTTGAAGAACAACAAGTCTCATAGCAGACTGTTCCTCTGTTAAGTTGCCTAGGGCGGAAGTAGTTTCATTTACCACTGCTTCAAGGGTTCTGGTCAAGTGACGTATTGATTTGCTATTGAAGATAGCTCCTAAGTAGGGAAAGAAACCTTTATTGAAATCTATGTATCGTTCCCATGCCGTTTCAGTATAGTCGACAATCGGGAGTTCTCTCCTGGGTCTATTAGGTACTAGACGGGAGTTCTTATGATAATCAGGTGGAGCTAGAAAAACAGGTGGCAGAAGGAATGCAATGTAACATGTCCCATCCCAATCTAGTGGCAAACGTATATAGGCTGTATGACCACAAATGAAATAGGAATGGCGGGTAGCTTTGAATGTAGACTTGCCTTTATCACTGAATTCGATTACAGTAGTACATTTACTATGACCTAGGTGTACTGAACCATTCTTTCTGACACATAATTCGCCTTTGACTGGTAACACTGACATAGAGGGTAAGTCTGGTCCTGTATCGGACTGGACATTCAGAATCATGAGGTTAATTGTATAATTACCTAATCCATATACTTCATTTTCTAGATCGGTCCCTGTCCTTTGTGGAAGACCCTCCTTGTTAGGGTAACATGCTTTATGCATAACTGTGTTCAGATTTCCCCATACCCAATCACCTTGGTAGACTATGGAATCAGAATCTAAGGAATTTATTAAACTAAACCAGGCACCACAGGAACCATTATGTGTGAACGGATACGGGAAGAGGGGCAGGACTCCCTTGTATTTCTGATAGGGAGGGAGTCGGCCACATATCCAACAATTGGTAGCATTGCTGGTCTGATGGGAATGATGTAACATACTGATAAAAGTATTGTTGCGCAGCGCAAGCCGGTAAGATAACTCGTGCGGGGGTAATTCACTGAAAGTATGCTCGACATTGCTATTTGGAAAGAAATGTGCATGTATGGAAATAGGAAAGTACATGTGTAATAATAAACTTGCAGCAATAATCGTAAGACTCAGAAAAAACATAATCAATAATGTCACGATGCAGTGACTACGGAGAGATTTACAATATTCTCGTTTCTTGAGCTGTTTCTGTCTATCTCTCTCTCTATTGGGGTCTAACTTGTACATGTCAGGAACCTGTCTAACCGCTTCACCTAGGGGAGGACTTAAACAATTAAACTGTCTGACTTGCTAGACCTCAATTTCATGCGATACTCCTGCTGAGGAGTTTTCTCTACCAGGGGGAGTTTAGTATCAGTCTCTGGAATGGGGCAGGGCTGGGAGTCTGTCTCTGGCGGCAGTCCATGATATTTTTTTATATGACTCGAGTGGAGCCAGCCCTTGCGGCCCTCCACCTTCACTGCTGTCCTTGTGGTTAATAAAACAAGCTTCGGCTCCTGCCAGCGGGGCTCCAGCGGACTCCTCCTGTCGAAATTCCGAATAAAGACGTGATCCCCAGGGACGATCTCGTGTGGCTTCACCTCGGTGTTGTCGGGAAAGGCTGCAGTCACCTGTGAACGACATGATTGTAGTGCAGACATCAAGGAAGCAAGGTAATCTATCAGCATATTACAGTCAACATCTGTGATCTTACGAGGCAGAGGCGTCCCCCACATATTCGGTGGCCTACCAAAGACCACCTCGTACGGGGATAGCCCTGTTCTAGAGTGTGCGACCATTCTCATGTAAAACAATGCAACTGGCAAGGCAACTATCCAGTCTACCCCTTTCTCTGCACAAATCTTGGCAAGACGAGTTTTTAGTGTCTGATTGTGGCGTTCCACGAGGCCTGCTGCCTCGGGATGTCGGACGCAGTGGAATTTCCACTGATATCCTAGCAGGAGTGATACCTGCTTCATTAGCTCGGACGAGAATGGCTGACCATTATCTGAGTACACGACACGAGGCAAACCGTACCGTGGGAAGAATTCACGAACCAACTGTTTGGCAGTGGTCGGAGCAGTGTAATCTGGGACTGGATATGCTTCTGTCCAACGGGAAAGTGCACATACAACTACGAGGACATATTTGAATCCTCGACATCGTTCCATCTGGATATAATCCATCTGGAGGACTTCAAAAGGGTGATCGGGAGGATTGAATCCACCTTGCTCTACGGGAATGCTTTTGCCTGGGTTGAACTGACAACAGATCATGCAAGTACGCACTTTCTGTTTTGCTGCTGCTCGTAAATGTTTGTTGTACCAGAGATTCTGTAAACTGTCTAACATGGCTTTTTCTCCTAAGTGTGCTGGACTGTGTGCGGTGTTAATCATAACTTGAACCATAGAGTCGGGGAGAAACCATGTGGCTTTTCCCTTCGTCATCCATCCCTGGTCTGTCTGGATCCCTCCTAGTTCAGTCCATTTCTTTATTTCGTCTGGAGTAGCATGTGTCTGTATGTCAATTACATCTAGTGCGGGATCCTTGACTGTCATGCAATGTATCGGTGTCGGACCTATTGTCTTTGTCATATCAGCTGCATGTGTGTGAGTCAGAGCTGTGTGTTTTGCGGTTCGATCGGCCAGGTCGTTACCCTGGGAAATAGTATCTGTAACTTTAGTATGTGCTTTGCACTTCATGATAGCTATGGCTGATGGCAAATGTATTGCTTCTCATAATGCTTGAATGAGGGAACCATGCTGGATCTTGGCTCAGTGAGAGGTCAAGAAACCTCTTTCTTGCCAGAGTACACCGAAGTCGTGTACGACTCCAAATGCATAACGTGAATCTGTGTATATGTTAATATTCCTGTTCTTGGCTACTATACAGGCTCGAGTCAGAGCAATGAGCTCTGCAGCTTGAGCAGACAGTGTATCAATACGGTGTGTTTCTTTGACTTCAGTTTCAGTGGTCACTGCATATGCGGCCACTAATTCTCCTGTGCTTGTTCTCATGCATGAACCATCCACATAAAGTGTCAGGTCTGGGTTAGTCAGTGCAACATCTGTCAAGTCTCGTCGGGGCTTTGTTACTGCATTAATGATCTCTATACAGTCATGTGGAGCTGGATCTGTTATGTTCGAGGGTAACAATGTGGCGGGATTGAGCATATTGCAGCGTCTGATTTCTATGTGTGGCTGGAACAATCTCAATTCATAACCTGTCAGTCGTGCTATAGTCAAGTGTTGAGTCTGTGTTCTGTTTAAAAGAACTTCCACAGAGTGTGGAACTTGTACTGTCAGGGGATGTCCTAACACTATGGAATCACTTTGTCGGATTGCTAAGGCTGTCGCTGCAACTGATTTTAAGCACGCAGGCAGGGCCTGGGCTACTGGGTCTAATGTACTCGAGAAATAGGCACAAGGCTTATGTGAACCTGCTTGGTCTTGTGTAAGGACAGATAATGCTGTGCCATCACGTTCTGTAACGAAAAGTGTAAAAGGTTTGCTGTAGCATGGTGTTGCTAAAACTGGTGCTTGACATAATGCTTTCTTTAATTCATCAAAAGCCTGTGTGTCTTCCTGAGTCCAAGGGAGGACAGTCGAAGTCGCTGCCTCCTGTGTTGTCAACTGTATGAGTGGCTTGGCTAGAAATGCGTACTGGGGAATCCATTGTCTGCAGTAAGAGGTGAGGCCAATGAAGGCCCGCACTTCCTTTTGTGTCTTGGGTTGCGGTAAGTGTGCAATTAACTGAATGCGGTCAGGTGTTAGCTGTCTCCCCCTCTTGGACAGCAAGTGCCCAAGGTACACCACTTGCTGAACACAGAATTGTAACTTTGAAGGGGACACCTTGTGTCCCTTGTCAGCCAAGAAATGTAAAACCGTCAGTGATGCTTGTTCACATTCAGGTTCGCTACGGGCGGTGATCAACGATCATCGACGTACTGGAGTAGGGCAGTGTTAATTGGCATGTGAATACTGTCTAGTTGTCTTTTCAATGCTTGGCTGTAGATGCTGGGGCTTTCTGTGAATCCTTGAGGTGCGCGTGCAAATTTGAAGCTACGGCCATTTAAACAGAATCCGAAAAGATATTGGCTTTCTGGATCAATGGGGACACTGAAGAAGGCGTTCTTGAGGTCAATTACAGTATCTCTGAATCAATAGCAGTCAATAATGATGAGATGTCTGGGACCACAGGATACTGTGGTACAATGCATTTATTTAATTCTCGTAAATCAATCACCAACCGATAAACTGGAGGTGCATTCGGGTCAGTACGTTTAAGAATCGGAATGATAGGGGAATTACATAGATTGGAGTCGGTTTCTACAACCACTCCCTGTGCAATGAGCTCTTCAATGATTTCCAGTAAAGCCACTACAGCATCGGGTGGTAACTTGTATTGTCGGATTCGGGGTAGTACAACTCCTGGCTTGAGTGTAACTCGGTATGGTGTAATGTGCATACAACCTACATCAGTTGGGCCTTGCGCCCACAAATGTTCTGGTACATTTTTCAATCTGACATCAAAATCTCGTAATACATAGTGACCCTTAAAGTCACGCAAAAACAGTCTAACTCCTTCCGGAGAACAACATATCACCGCTCCTAGAGCCTTTAGCGTCTTGATACCTAACAAGTTTTCTGGACATGATTTCGTGAGCAATAAGTCTGTAGTACGTGACAATGGACCAACTGCTAGGGGAACAGGTTCCGATACTTCATTAATAATGGGCTGTCCTGAAAATCCAAGGGAAACATTCTGTGAGCCTGAGAGGGGTGCCCCTGGAACCTCGTCGTGACTTATTGTTGTTCGACTTGCCCCTGTGTCAATCAAAAACTTTCTATCTTTTCCTAATACTTGACTATGTACATAAGGACCCTCTTGATCTACAGGAACTTCAATGAGAGGCAAGCCAACCTCCCTCTCTAGGCTGTTTCATGAGTATCACTGATAGTCGGGGTAATCAGATTGTGCGTACTGGTACATCTGCTGTGAAACTTGCTGTGTCGCAGCAATGGGCTGTGGATGTGGTACCGCTACTGTCTGTACTGTCTGTTGTGGAGCAGGCATAGGCTGCACGTTCTGTGGAATATGTTGCTGAACCTGGTGTTGGACCTGGTCCTGTCTAGGCTGACGTGGTCTCTCTTTAGTCTTTCCTGTTGCTATATTGTATTTCAGAACCGTACATTCATTCACATAGTGACCTGGCTGTTTACAATAGTTGCATGTCCCTTTAACGGGAGCCGCCGTATTATTTGACTGTGTCATACCCTTTTTCTGACCGTCAGCTGGGACTGACTGAGCAACTAACATTTTCATTTTCGTATTTTTCATACGTCTCTGTTCGTGATCTTGTTCTTCCCTAATTCTATTCTGGTGGTACTGTAACATTTGTAACATTTGGGACGGTGTATTTGCTTGCCATGTACTTTCTACTTTCAAAACACGGTTCTTAACTTGAGGCAGGGAATTCTCGACTAATTTTGATACAAAGAGATGTGGGTATGACTCGCTACTTGTTTTCAGGCCACTGTTAATAATAAAACATTTCTCGAATCTAGAATAAAAATCACTAGTGTCTTCATCGTGTTTCTGCTTACAGGCTGAGATTGCGTCCCAGTCTTCCTTTTTAGTTGTTAACAGTCTAGGCAAAACCTGTACTAATAAACCTGGTAATGCTTTAGCTTTATCCCCAAGGCCTAAACCTGCGGTACGACCATTTTCTTCGACTTCCAATGCAGCCCAATCGATCTTTGTGTCTCCCACCTCCCATTCCTTCTCCTTTAGTTTCTCGTAAATTCCAGCAGGCAGTAGTACCTTTAACATTTTCATAATATCTGTATACGTGTAATCGCCCATGAGTAACATATCTTTAATTTCTCGGTGAAAACCTGCAGGGTCTTTATCATGACTGGGCACTATTTTCTTCATTTCCAATAATTCCATTTTAGTGATGGGTGTGTATACGAATACACGTTCTAGTGTGTTATCGTCTTTTCTGACCGGATGTACTTCCCGTAAGGGATTCTGTCTGTCAAAGTAAAACATTTTTCTTTCTGAGGGTGGTGGAGCTGAAATAAACTGTGGTTTCAAGAAGGCACTATATTTGTGTCTATGTTCTAGAATTTCTTTAATTAAATCAGTACCTAGGCCTCTCCATCTATTCGAGAGCAGTTCTACTAATATATCCGGTAAGGGACCTGGATCAGAGTGTTGGCTTTTGAACAACGTAATGAGATGCTGAATCATGTATATACCAGCTAATTTCTGTTCATCAGGGGAAAGGTTCAAAAACGTCTGTGCTACTGTATCATCATTATAGGTACTAGAATTGTTAGCCCATTGTACTGCGGATCGGGCTAGTTCTTGTTCATCCATGGAATTGAGTACATGGTACCCCATTCGATCTTGAAGTATTTTATCGGTAGCCTGAAACATATGTTCGGGAGAACTCGGATTTGATATAGCAGAGAAAAAAAGTCTTTTGCTTTCTGGACGTATTGTTTTCTTAAGGTATCTTCCCTTACCTACATATGCTATCATCTCTTTGTCTGACTGTTGCAAGGTTTCTGCTAGATCCTCTATATTATCTTCCTCTTGCGAGGGAGTTGGATCGTCTAATTCAAGTTCGTCTTCAGGTGCTCGCTGGGCATGTATTTCTATTATTTCTTTACGGATCTTTATAACCATATGATAGACACTGTTCTCCTTATCATGTTTACCCTCCGACATATTCTGGCTCCATCTAATCAGTCTATTCATCTCACTTTGCGGAAAACCTGCCTGATCTTGTTCTCTTATTAAACAATTAACCAAAAATCGCATTAGTAAACCTTTAGTCTCAACTTTCTGACGTGACATGGCTTCAGCAACAGACTCCGGTCCTTCTCCTGTTCTAATAAAATAATACAATTTGTCTAGATGTTCTGGCATTCCTGGTAGTAGTATCAAATAATCTGTAACACGTCTCAAACGTATGGACGCTAACAACATGGGTCCTGACGTACCAGGCACTGGGTCATATCTGCAGTCTGTAAGTTCTCTTCTAAGTTGTTCGGCCGGAAGCGCCTTTCGGTGTCCGAGCCTTTGCTAGATCTCTCATTGTCACTCGGTGTATCTGTGGGGGTGTTTGATACCCTCCTGTAGCACCTCCTGAAGCGGAGGCTTGAGCATAACCTGGCTGTAAGGTCGGTACCTGCTGTAGCTGGGTTGGGTCCTGGACCACGCCAGTCCCAAAAGGATTTAATGGATGCAGTTGTTGAATACCGGGGGGGACAACGGGAACGGGTGCGGGTAGCGGACCTGGCGGGATCTGCTGTTGCGGACCTGGGAGCTGATGATCATGGGGTAGGAGGCCGTCAGCAGGTGCAGGTGGTGCGGGTACATGGGCAGGTGTAGTAGTATATGTAGGAGCTACATCGTCTAAATAGGAAGAAATAAAAATGTCTGCTGCGGTCTTGTGACGTAATTTAGTCGGAACCAATGGAGGGGGCAGATCTTTTGGTACTTCCGGAGTGGCCTTAGGTAAACCCTCGGCCAACAGAGGATACATACCATTCACAAGAGTGTTTCGTTGTCGGTCTACTTGTTCTGCTTTAACTCGTATTCCTTCTTCTACTAGTACGTTTTCTCGGGCTTTATCTAGATCTTCTCTATGCTTTTCTGCTTTCCTGAATTCTTTCTCTGTACGTCTATGCGATTCTTTACGCCACAATTCTATGGCATCTTTCTGAGATTGTCTGGCCTTCTTTTTCCATAGCGCTTCTTCTACTCTCATGATGCAATCTGCATCCCATGTCCCTGTAACGGGCCATCTATATTTCTCGTCTAGGTTCTTAGTATAATCGACCCATAAATCTAGATATAATATGGCATCTAAGCCGTGTTTATGATACATAAAATTTCCTGGAGTGTCCCTAGGTGGGATAGGAATCGCTTCCTCTAGTATCCCTTTCCTAGTTCCTAACTGTCTTAACTTTGAAAACAATGGCATCTTGATATTTGGCACTTGACACTTACTCGAACTGGAACACAATTTTACACAGAAACACAGTAATGTAGATCAAACAGTCACTCATACCACGACATTAATCACATAGAAACATTTTGAACACATATTGACTATGCTTGAATTCTATAACGAAAACAAAATCGAACCGTTGAAAGAAATATAGAGAACCCTTGAAGACACGAATTACTTGATATACTGCTAAAGAGTACAGATACACTGCTAAAACAGTGCAGACCGGGTCTGTGTACCCAAACCCGTCTTGACCGGATACATAGTAATGCACCTGTCTAGATGCGTCCCCAGCAACGGTACTCACCGGGAAGCACAGAACGGAAGGCCTCGGAAAACTCGTCTGGACTGGACCGGACTGGACTCGACTGACGTCACAGGCACGTCGGAACTGGTGGCCTCTAGACACCTCGGACCTTGCTCTCTCGGCTGGGCTCTGGTCGGGATCCTCCGCACTCCTCACCGCCTCGTCTGGATGCTGATCGCAGTCTCCGTCACCTCCGTAGGCCTGAGGGAGATACAGGAAATCCTGCAGGTACGCGTAATTGTCCGTCACGGCTGTGGCAGGGGGCGAAACCTGCGACGCACCTACCGGCGCGTGGGGTGGGGGAGGGGTCCCTATTCGGGCGCCAAATTAATGTGGTAAATAAATATTTACCGTTGGAATTTCTATGCAGTAAAGTTCAATAAAATAACTCAATCGGAAATGAGAGGCAGAATCCGTGGTATCTGAGTTTATAAGGGTTTTATTCCATAAAATGGAATGGTTCGAACCAGGGTATCATGTTCCTTTCACCATTAAGGATCAGGAAGGGATAGACAATTCTTTATTAACAGAGTACAATATATATAGTAAATGCATACAATGGTGATGGATACAGAAGGCGTAACAGCTGAGAGAAACGAGATAAGAACACATGTGCGTAACAGAAAGGCGTGCACGAGGGCGTACACAGAGGTGTGTGCTAGAAACGTCACATGAAAGTGTCACAAGTGGGTGGATACATAGAGGAATCTTGCAATGTCAGCAGAAATCTGTAGCAAGGATGCGCGCGCAGCAGCATGACGTGTGACTGACGTGAGGCTGGAGGGTGCAGGGGACTTGACATTTAGCACTAGAGGAAAGAGACAGAAGTCTGGCATGTCAGATCGACTCGTTCCTAAATCATATCTGATATCTTGTGTTTGGGGAACTATTTTATCTAGAAGGAAAAGGTCTCTTGGGCAGAGGCTACTCTATACTGGCTATTAATGCGTGCATATGTGACTACGTGTCTGCGTGTAATGCGAGGGGCCATGGGCCTACCATGGTAACGGGAGCAATGAATTACTTGCATGGAGACAGAAAGGCCGGGCCCTTTGCTCTGCAGCCGGGGAATTGTTTATCTATTCTGCTAGACTGGAATGTGTTTTCGAAGAGCTGAGCTCTGCTATACTGATAACTTGAAGGCAAAATACTGTCTTTGGCAGGCAAGCAGGCCGAGCCGGGCACCGCTCGCCACACAGGGAGTAGGACAGAGGTCAGGGATGTATCCCACGTTGCAGCTTTCAGGAGGCAGAGAGCAGAAAGGGCTTGATGGCAGAAATCAGGGCCTAGCTCTGCAGGGCTAGGAAAACGTGAAAGTGCACCATGAAAAGACGTTGGCAAGGCATACTTAGGAACTGAATTATCGATCCATTCATGGTGGATCTGAAAGAGGACATGTTAACGTTGGACGCAAATGTATTTGCGTCTTCATAACTGGTCGAGGAGGGAAGTTACATGCACTTTAAGCTCGTACATGGAGACGGTGGGGTTCACGTTAGGGGACACAATTGACCATAAAAATTCATATTACCTCACCTGTCCAGGTACACCATAACAGACTGGATTTTCTTGGGACTGTTTAAGCCACGCACGCTCCAAGTGAGTAGCTTCATATTACCACCCATACAGTGCAGTCAACCTACAGAGGAGTAAATGTGAGAGATCTAACTTCAAGAGCGTGTCACCCTGATTCATATACAGTGCAGTAAAAAAGTGCCAACAGTACCCCCCTGGTAAACCCAACTAGCCAAAGCCAACCCAACCCAGGTGAAACATACCCCAACATACACAACAAAAGCTTGCATGATTTGGGTAACTCCCATATGGGGGGCGTCAGAGTGCTACGATCCTCTCACCGTGTGGGAAGTGGCTGATCAAGTCTAGTACTTGTGCAAGGATAGAAACACCTTATATGGAATCTATTGCATCAAATACACTCATCATGCGTGCTCTCGTCCACTACAACAGCTCTATATGAAAAACAACAGTGCAGCCTAGTGTGTGACTACAGGGCTTCCCCCGCATTTAGGATATTCAGCAGAAAGACAGTTAGGAAACACACAGTCATTCACTGCTCTTCCTCATCGAGCTCATCTTGGGCCTCACGTTTCCGCCGTTTCAGCTTCTTGTCATTTACCATAGCCACCTCAAGGTTAGTGAAGATTTTAAAGTCTCCCAGAGGGCCGACCCTTAGACGAGCAGGATATATCATGGCATAGGGGATGCCCTCAGATTGCAGAAATGTCTTAATGGTGCCAAACTCCTGACCCTCAGACTGAACTGCATCAGTAAAGACAGGGAAGAAGGACAGCATGTTTCCCTGGAGGCCGATAGTGCCCTTTTCTCTAGCAAGCCGTAAGACGACATCCCGGTCCCCATAATTTAATAACCAGGCAATTATAGGGCAAGGTGAAGTGCCCGGTACAGGCCGTGCAGCACAAGAGCGATGGGCCCGCTCACCAATAAAAATGAATTGCAGGTGCTCAGGGCCAAATATGTCTTTAATCAGAATCTCAAAAAGGTTTCCATCCTGCCGGTGTTTGTAGATTCTGGAAGGCCTGTGATTCTAATCTTGTTACGACGAGACCGGGCCTCCAAGTTCTCATTCTTCACTTGGATAAGCGCAAGAGCCTTGCCAGCAACCTCACTAAGCCCATCCTCTGTAGTGGAGACCCTTTTCTCGACCTCTCCCATTCTAGTGCTCTGTTTTTCAAGTTGGGCAGACATGTGGTCAAATCTATGATTCATGGCAGACATATTTCCTTCAATGGATTGGAGACCTTTCTGCATGGCTAATAGGGTCGTTTCCAATGTTGAAGGGCCATCACTTTGTGCATCTGCCTCTGAATCAGAGGCAGCTTTTTGTTGCACTTTAGTAGGTTTGCTCACCTCAATTGAGAGGCAAGGCTGGGATTTGTCCGTTCTGCCCATACTGAAGGATAGGCAGGCCCAACGGGGAACAGCAAACCGATCAGCAAACTTGCACCCGTGCTCCATATAGGACCCGGAGCACCAACTCTTCAGTTCAACAATGAGAAAGGACCTGCCCATGCACTCCCCCTGATGGAGCCACACTACT
Organism: Lissotriton vulgaris; assembly: GCF_964263255.1. NCBI lineage: Eukaryota > Metazoa > Chordata > Amphibia > Caudata > Salamandridae > Lissotriton > Lissotriton vulgaris. The sequence continues at coordinate 502,181,515 of NC_141685.1, forward strand.
CCTGGGTGGCGCATAGCTGGTAACTTTGCGAGCAGACTATGAGGCAACTGTTACTTAGCCACCCCACACAAGATGCCACCAACCAGTATTGTCAGCCCAGCCACCAAGGCTTAGAGAGGTCCACCACATGTACAGCCGGTCAATGAAGGTATAGGCATCAAAATTCAAACTCCAGACCCAGTACCACCAAATAGAGCCAAGATCCCCTTGAACTCCAGTGCAGGGATGTAAACTGCAGGCTGGCTTTTGAGGGCAGGGCAGAAGTAATAGATCACAGCAAGAAGTGGCTAGACATCAGGCCCACAGTAACTTTGACCACACCACTGCCCTGAGTAAAGCTAGTTGCTAGAGTACACTTAGGTGTGGTGTGCTAGTGCAAAAGAAGAAAGCTTTAGCAGCCTGCTACGCCAGCAGGCCCCAAAGCACCAAGCGCCCACCAGGCTCCAGTGCCACAGCAACACCTTATATATGTGCAGGCAGGAGATGTTGAAGACAGTCACAAAAAACAGCCCCACAGCATGGTCCGAGCAGGCAGCCAAGGGATAGAGAGAGGCTGACCCCTCAATGTCTGCTGTGGGGGCCCGCACAGGTCAGGGCTGAAGCCAATCATTCAATAATCACCCACAGGCCTCAGCCGTCACGCAGGCTTCCGCCGGCCAAAGCTTGTAGGCTGTAGTTACGCACCTAGGCCCACAGTTGCAGACCCAAGCGTGGTCGCACCCCCACTCACCGCAACATACAGGGCAAGGTGGTCCAGCTTCAGCGACAGGCAGTGCCCGCTCCAGCTCCGCCAGTGTTGTTGACTGTCCCACCGCTCCGCAGTTCCTCACGGGCATCAACATCCACTGTTCCTTTGTTATCTGTGTACTTACACACATCTCTCCACTGAGTTAACGGAGTTTTCAACTTATTCTGGCAATTGCCATTTATTAGTACTCTTCTTTACTCCCCGAGCTACAGTTTTATCAGAGTCCATGTATTTTAGATGACACTGAGGAATAAATTAACTCGGAGACAGACAAAACTCCACTTTATGTAAATAGTTGCACACTTTCTTTTCACGGGTGTTACCAGGAAAGGCCACATGTATATACATTAGGGAGCACTAGTTTAACAATACGTTTACTGGCATCCTGAGCTTTTGTATGACTACAAAGAATGTACTGTTTCATCTTGTCCGCCAATTCAGCTATGTCATCTTTACTTTATCTAGGAAATGTATTCATCTATTATCGTTGATTGCACCACTGTATTATTTGACTGGTTATGACATATGAATAATTATAATAATAATAATTGAATTTGTAAAGCGCCTGGCTACACTGTACTTGTGTGTCCCGGCGCTATAGAACGGCCAAAACCAGAGCCACTCAACTGATATTTCTTCCCACCTGGCCAGAGACTAGCCTAGCCCTAATCTTTGGGAAACAAGTGAGTTTTCAGCTCCTTACGGAATACCAGCTCTGATGTCTCCAGCCGAGGCCTCAGAGGAAGTCTGTTCCACTGTTGAGCTGCCAGAACACAGAAGGACTGTCCTCCCATTCTCACTCTGCTAAATTTTGAAACCTGAACCTGCCCCGTCCCGCTAGATCTCAGCTGTCGGGTAGGGTGGTACGGGGTTAGTAGGTTATGGAGGTATGTGGGTCCTTTCCCCTGTAAGATTCGGTGGCCAACACAGAGTGCTTTGAATGCAACCCATTCCCTGATTGGAAGCCAATGTATTGTTTTCAGTGATCTCTTAGAAGGAGCTCTCTTGGGCAACATCAAGAACAGGCGGGCAGCTGAATTTTGTATGTGCTGCAACCTCTGAGTGCACTTGGCACTGGCCCCTAAATAGAGGACAATCCCATAGTACAGCATCAATGTTATTAAGGCATGGACCATGGTCTTTCTGGCTGTAAGTCCAGTGTCTTCCTGAGGATCCTTAGAATGCCAAAGCAGGTGCCTGCCACCCGTTTGGTGTGGTGCTCGAACAAGATTTTATTATCAAGCCATACCCCCAGGTTCCTCACTTAATCGCTGGGAATGGGTAAAGGACCCAGTGCTGGAGGCCACCATGCCGAGGTCCACACTGATGGAGCCTTCTCCACAATCAGTACCTCCCTCTTATTTCCATTCAATTTAAGGAAGTTATTTGCCATCCAAGCCGCTAGTTCCTGCAGACACAAACTAAAATTAATGGCGACCTGCTCCTTTGGCTGTGTCAAAGCCGCAACCAGTTGCGTGTCATCGGCGTAGGACACAACTTCCACCCCGAATTGTTCCGTGATCTCTGCTACTGGTGCAACATACAAATTAAGAAGGGTTGCGCTGAGACTGGACCCTTGTGGCACCCCCTGTTTCCGGCTGATGTCTTTGGACCGGAACGGTCCCTGTGCCACTTGGAAACTGCGATCTGATAGATGCTTTGCCCACCACTCCTTCCCTTTTTAGACACTGTAGCAGCGTGTGATGGGCCACAGTGTTGAATGCAGCAATAAGAACCAACAGGATCAGTGCCGCCGTTTGGCCTTCATCCGCATACTTCCGTAAGGTCTCAGTCGATAACAGAAGCGCTGACTCGGTCGAATGGAGTGCACGGAAGCCAGATTGGGTGGGGTGGAGAAACCTATTAGCCTCAATATGGGCTGCCAGCTGATTGTTGACGGCCTTCTCCGCGATCTTGGCGAAGTACGGCAGGAGTGAGATGGGGCACAGGTTCTCTAAATATTCCATGCTAATATTAGGCTTTTTTTCAGGGGAGCACCACCGCCTCCTTCCAAGTTTTTGGTACCTTCCCCGAGTCAAAGGAGAGCTCTAGTAAGTGTCCGATATAGGGCTCTAGAGTATCCACACTGCCTCTCAGAACTTTGGGTGATGCAGTATCGTTAGGGGAGCCTGATTTGATGTTGCCAGCTATTGTGCATAGGGCCTCCCGAGATGGGGTACTAAAGGTTTTGAGGCATTCTATGCCTTTTACATTGGTAGAAGTTTCCCCTCCCCTGCATCCTTCTCTGGCTGCGTCCGAGAATGAGGAGTATATCCTCTCTACCTTGTGCGCAAAGAACTCCCACCCGATTGAAGGATTCCTCTGACCGTGTCATGGGAGCAGCAAAGCTAGAAAGGTTAGAGATCTCTTTATAAACGGAGAACAGTTCTTTCACCGAATTGTCTGCTCTCTCTATCCTACTGCTGTAATAGGACTTCCGGGTTCTTCTAATTAAGGCGTGGTATTCCTTAAGACCAATTTTCTATTCATTCCTATTCATTCCTATCTTTCTCAGAAAAGCCTCTCCGCCATTGTCTCTCCAGGCGTTTGCAATCCGCTTTTTTACCCCGGAGTTCGGTACCGAACCATGGGGCAGATTTAGTCTGTCTCCTTGGCGCATTGCTCGACCATGGCGCAGTGCTGTCCAGTGCCTCCGTAATGTGCCTGTCCATAGCCTCAAAAGCTGACTTAATCCCCAGATCAACAGAACAACATAATGAAAAGATATAATGATTTTTTATTCATTAAGTTCATCACAACTAAATAATTTCACGATCGAAAGGCAAATAATAAAAATCACCACATCAAAACTTAAAGGCCCCACACAACCCAAAAATCTTTAATTCACTCAGAAACACTTAAATACATTCTCTTCTTCCTCTCAAAAAACATACCAGCAAGCATACCCATATATCCATCAAACAACTCATCACTCATCGCTCATCAATCATTAATGAGTGATGAATTGTTTGATGGATATATGGGTATGCTTGCTGGTATGTTTTTTGAGAGGAAGATCAAGACAGTAGCAAGCATCTTTCTTAAAAGAGAACTTTCATTGTTCACTTAACCACATGGCTGCTAGGCGTTTTCCCGTCCTGCGCTGAAGAACCAAAAAATTACCATTATTGGTGACGAGCTAGCCTTGTCATCCGCGCACGGCAGGTAAGCGCCATGACGAGCCCAGCTCGTCATTAGCTTCGAAGGGGTTAAAGTGACATGGCCCCTGTGTGCTTGGTGTATCTTTCCTCTCATGCATCTCCCTCCTCCACCTCCCCATCAATTGCATTATAAGGAATAAAATACCTATTAAGGGACTCCCATTGTGTTTTCATGTCTTTGAGATCTTGAACCTACTTGGTGACTCGCCTTTGTGATGCTTTATTGTGTCAGTAATTTCCATATGACATGACATACTCAGACAGTTGTGTTTTCAGAGCTGTCCAATCACAACTGAATTAGACAGTTGTTGTTTACTTATGACAAGCACAGATCATGGAGAAATTACTCACATTCAAAACATAATATCACTTTTAAGCAGACTGTGAGTTATTCAAATGCCAACACGATAGTTAGACTTGACCATCTTAGGGTGGTCTTCCCCCAACTGTTTGCCTGCTTGCCTCCCTCCATTGTTCAGACCTCGTTTTTGCTGGCTTTAGAATGATAAACAGTGCTAAAGTGCTTTACACTGTCCCCTAATCATGGTAATATTAGTTTGTCCCAAATTGGCATAAGAAGCCCCTTAATTGTGTCTCTGTCTGCCAACTCAGGGCCTGTGTGTGCAATTTATGGCATTTAAAACTACTTGCCAAACCTTAAACTCCCCTTTTCTTACACACTAGTCACCCTTAAGGTATGCCCTAGACAACCCTAAGGGCAGGGTGCTGTGTAAGTAAAAAGTAGGACATGTACTTTTATGGTTTGTATGTCCTGGTGTTGACAAACAATTTATATTCATTTTTCACCACTCTGTGGGCTGCTCCTCTTATAGGCTAACATTGTTTCATATCTTTTGAACGGCAACGATAAATACGCTTTACAGGTAAATTTGGATTTAGCATTATTATTTAGGAAATGCTACTTTTAGAAAATGGCAAAACCAGATCAGTCTACTGGGGGTGAGTGTTTGATTTGCTACTGGTATATCATGTTAATCATTACGTGAGAAGCAGCGCTTGTGGGTTTAAGGGTCATTGGAAAGGGAAAGGAGTGTGGATTGTGATAGGGTACTTAAAACACATCATTTTTTTTAACTAACCATGTTTAAGATCTTCCAAACAGTGAAAAGAGTATGTGTTTGTTTTGTTGAGTATTTCAAAAGTCCCTGTGAAATATGACAGATACCTTACTATACCTGACTAAAAGCTCCTGTCTCCAACTTTTTATTAAATGATACATTTATTGGGGGGTATAACACCCCAAGCAACCCCCTTGAAGCTACAGCCCTGCCCATCATAGACGAAAAGGCATGTGAGATTAAAGTAAGTATACTGAATATTAAGAATAGTGCACCTCCAAATATTAAATAAAATTACTTTATTAGTCAGGAAGATAGCTGTGGATATCAATTACAGGGCCAAACGGTGGGTGTTTTACACAGGCAGAGATCCTAATGGTAGATAATATTACACTTTAAAGGCTCCTCATAGGGGGAAGGGAGATGGCTGGCTGAATCCAATGAGGGCTCCGCTCCATTCTGCACCTTCCCATTCAGCGCCGCTACCACAAGCCCAGTAACAGCCGAGGCGGCGCGTGTCTGTGGTTTCACCACAACAGCTCTTTGGTAGACTCTTGCGTTTTTGAGCTTACCGGACTGTGCAGCTATCGCAGAAACATTTTGGAGGAGCGGTATTGGCAGAATGAGTGTATTGTAGCCTCCATCTGCATCCGCTGATGCAGGGTATATCAACGGCATCTACCCTGGCTGCATACCATGTTGAGTACAGGCTAACCATCACCAGCTTGTGGTAATTTCTTTGAGCCCTCAGAGGATGTATTCTTCCAGTGGCCCCTGATGGAAGCTGGTCTTGGTCCTCTTGCTCTCTCCTGAACTACTTATTTCATAGCACCCAAGCAACCCCCGGCTACTACATCCTCACAAGTGGGGCGCCCTATTATAAAGCTACTAAGGACAGGGGTGGTACAAGAAGCGATTATGGCTGCATTTAAAGACTTAATACCAGGAGATGTATCTCATCTGGCAGAGACTTTATTGGAGGCCACAGCAGTGACCCCACCAACAAGCTCACCTCCTTCTCTACTCCAGGTACAATGCCGCAGCCAGGGTCAGAGTGTGGACCGATATGCAGATCAGGATGTGTTGCAGGGACAAGAGCTCGCAGCAGTCAAGTTAACGGTGGATACTCAGCGATCCTCTAGTCTTGCTCTTCTGGCTCCTCAAATAGAGCATCACTTGTGGTTATTGGGGAGCTCCATGTGCAGGAATTTCCATCAGAGTCCTTGTGGGGATATTAGACAATCAACAACTGTAAGTACTGCTTTTGATATTCCTCATCTTCCAGTGGGGGAAAGGGGACGAGGTGAATGAGTGCCAATTTGCTACACTAAGAGAGGATTTGGAAGATGATGTGGGTGTGCAATCGGGTGGAAAACTGGGAGCCACTACATGCTACTCTATAACAGAGGTAAATGACCAGGGGACAGTTTCAAGCAAAAATGTTAGTGATTATTCACCTGCCCCAGGGAATCTCAACTGTACACTGCCGGCAGATACTATTTCTACTCAAGGCATTCCTCCTCCTGATAACCCACAGTAGTGCAGACCAAGTCCCAAAAAAAATCCTGCAGATCAAAGACAGGACAAGTAGCCAAGGGACCAGGAGTAGCCCACCTAGGAAATGGGTTACATTGCAGAAAGAAGTTAGATCATAGAGTATGTAGGAGGTATGGAAGAGGCTGTACAGGAACCAACTTTAAGATCAATTATGTTAGCCCTGCAGGCTCATAGGGCTGACCCTCAGGCATACTATTCTCATGCAAGAGTAGACACCGTGCAGTTGCAAAAATCTCTGGAGGTGGTTTCCGGACAGATCAATAATCTTACAGTGGATATCAGTGAACTGCAGTAAAAAGTGGCTTCCAGTGAGGGGATAGTTGTGACAACAGCTAAGCCGTCTACTGAAAGTCATGAGGGTCAGCTTAGATTCCTCCAAACTAAGATCGAGGACATTGAGAATCGACACAGGGGAACAATCTTAGGAACTTTGGGATACCAGAGGGCAAGAAAGGCTTAGATCTCCGGCAAAACATGGCATAACTATTCAGAAGGGCTTTCCCAGATTTGAATGACTCGGACTGAGATTCTCTAATACTAGCCCACCGGTTCCCTCTCAATCACAATGTCTCAGGCCCTAAAGGCTCACAGTTTGATCTATGCTGATATACATCGGAAACTTTCTTCTATGGCAGGCCATCTCCTTAGCAGCCCAACCAACATCCCCCATCTCAGTAGATGGCTTGACAATAGTAGCCCTGTCAGATCTATGCAAATCCACGATGGATCAGCACTGGAAGCTTCAACAGTTTATAGACCCATTCAAGGCTTATAGCGCAAAGCTTTCCTACAGGAACCTGCTCGTCTTAAAATTGCTATGGATGGCGTGTTTAGATGTGCTTTTCTAAAGAGGATGCAATACAGGCACTTGCTCGACTAAAGGGGACGAAGCTATGGCATGCCTAATACTCTATTTACATACTTTTTCTGGCTCTTGCCTCATTTTCCTTTTTTCTCTTTTCATTTTTTCTCACTAGTGGTTGGCGGTGGTGGGTATGGATGGGGGTCGGGGGCTCTCTCCGGGCTTTTTATCCATTAATGGCCCTAGGTTGGGATTATTCCTTCCTTAGAACTGGGGTTGGGTGGGGGGGCTCTGGGGAGTGCTGGGGGTGGATCTCAGCCAATCTGTTTGGAGTGTTCTCTGTCGGCAGGCTGGTCTAGCTGAAGAGAGTTGGGGAGGGAGGGGACAATATAGGTCACAATTTACTGATTTCATACAGGTTGAATGTTGAGTTTATTACAGGATGTTTTAGGTTTATGCTGTAATATCAAAACACAGAAAAACCGCTATTTTTCTGGTGTATAGATGGCTAAGGCTGCCCGAATTCGAGGTATGTGTTGAAATGTGTCTGGGAATAATGCAGGGGTGAAGCAACAACTGGTCCAGGAGGAGATCAGATATTATATACCATATTTGGTGGCCCTAACTGAGAGGCACTTGGCATATATGGATAGAGCAGCTAAATTATAATATAGTGATTCGGGGGGTAGCTCTCCTTTCCTCTGAAAAATGTGAAGGTCAAGTTTTAAAAACAGCAGTTGACCCTAGGGGTATTTGGGTATTGGCACAACTTGTGTTATATTTCTTTAAATTTGTGATGTGTGTTGTTTATGGACCAAATATTGATGACCCCGAAATATTTGACACACTTTCATTTGAATTATTGGATTGGGAGGGAGAACTAATTTTAATGGGAGACCTCATTTCAGCAATGAATTATGGCATTGATTCAACCAACCACAGGGTGACATCTCGTAAATCCAGAACTAGGACCTCTGTAAATTACCTGACCAAGCTGTACAGTACTCGCAATGCTTGGTGGACCCTCTATCCATTAGATCCTGGATACACATAATATTCTTACCCGCATAAACACTACTCAATGATAGACATGGTTTTTACTAAGCGCACATTGCTAGATAATATGCAGATATCCGATTTATTTGCACTTTTCACCTGATTTGAAGTGAGATAAGCCTGAAAGCCCTAGGTTTAACTTGCCCCGGCACCTATTAACTAATACTGAATATATACAGACTTTTTCAGGTTTACTTAGGGAGTTTTGTTCTAGTAACATATGATCCACTTCTCCTACAACAGTCTGTGATACTATGAAAGCAGATGTCCATGGTATAGCGTTACAATTCGTGACTAAACAAAATAGAGCTGCAATTGAAGAAACAAATACCCACCACCAATCTGTTAACCAACTAGAGATACAATATGCCCTTAGAATCACCGAGGGTGCTACATATGAACATCAAATATTTTGCCAATTGTCAGAAATGCGACCTTGGGCTGGACGCAGATTGAAAGAACAGGTAGTGGCCAAATATATAAAACCTAGACAGTTCCAATGTGAATATGGGGAAAGGGTAGACCGAGTTTTAGCATACCAAATTGCAGAAAAACAAAAACAAAGGGTAAATCAGGTCATCAAGGGGTTAGATGGTGAGCTTTATACAAAATCCAAACTAATTTTGGAGCAATTTCCTGGGTTCTATAGTAAGCTCTACAGCCAGTCACAGATGTTTGATCAGCTTAAGTGTAGGGAATATATCCATTAGTGCAATTTACCCTCTCTTACGGGTGAGAAGGCATAAAATCTACAGATAAGGAATTTTACGTCTGAAATTGAAGGGGTACTGATGGCTCTACCTTCGGGCAAGGCCGCTGGAGATGACACACTCAAAATGAGTTTTATAAGACGTTTGGAGAAATATTGCATGTGGAATTTCTTTACTGGTGCAATATATTCAGGCTGGGGGGGGGTATTCCGGACAGTTGAAATACAACTAATATTTTGGTCTACCTAAAAAAGGACAAACCAGCTGACGATTTGAGTTCTTACAGGGTCATTTCACTGATTCATACAGATACTAAATGGTTCGCCAAAATTTTGGCTTGCTGGCTCGCTCCATTGATCTCTGGTCTAGTTTCCCCACAGCAACATGGTTTTGTTCCCGGTAGAGATTCTACTGAGCATACCATTACAGCAATCACAGCATTTGATATCGCCGTAAAATTCAGTCTGAATATGGATATGATACTACTTGATGCTGAAAAGGCATTCAATCGGGTGGTCTGGGTTCACTTATCGATCATGCTGTCTGCCTTTGGTATAGGTGACAAATTTATTAAAATGATCCAGGCACTTTATATGACCCCACACGCTCGGGGTGCTAATGCTGGGAGCTATTCTTAGCCTTTCTGCATCTACCGTGGGACAAGACAGGGGTGCCCACCGTCGCCCCTTCTTTTTGCCCTTTATATTAAACCCTATTTACAATCTCCTTTTAGGAATTCAGATATTCAACCATGGGTCTATGTGGATCGGCAACTCAAACTTACCGCTTATGTGGATGATGTGGCAATCTTTTCTTCCAATCCGGTATTTGCTGTTACCCAGATTTTCCATGAGGAAAGTACCTTCAGGGAGTTTCCTGGCTACAATCTAAATGTAGGCAAAGCACAAGTCCTTCTGAATTTTAAGCCTAACTCTCCAGTTCAGGGGGCTACCACCTCAACAGTTTACTTAGGCATCAAGTTCAGTCTCCAATATCGCTAAAATAAACTGTGAAACTTAAATATCTACGACGATTATTAAATTAAAATCATAGAATAAGCTACCGCTCCCTATTATTGGGTGAGTTAATATTATTTAAATGAGTATTCCCCGTAAGTTTTTGTATTTGTTTGATGGCAATCCCATTGAGGGTTCCAGATTATTTTTTCAGGCACCTCAAACGTACTATCAGTAGTTTTATCTGGGGATATCGGCGCGCTAGGCGTGCCAGCCAATTCTTGACATCCCCGTACAAAACACTCCTGGGTTGTAAGCTCTACATCTAGGCCTCTTTTACCGGCTGTGTGCGCAGTCTATTGACAAACGGCGACTTCAATCAACTGCAACTGGACTATTGCCATGTTCTAGGAGCAGAAGCTAGGTTTTTCTTCTACTGTCTTGACGATCCCAATTACTACAAGAGGGTGCGTTTCAAGGTACTGAAAGATATTATTTGTATTTGGAAGGGAGTTTGCAAGAGATAATCTCTTGGGTTTCTTAAGCAAGATACCCCATATGGGATAACCTTACCTTCCCTTTTGTTTCTGGCGATGTAACCTGTAGAGTATGGACAGATTGTGGTGTTACAATAATGGGCCAACTATGTGACTCAAATGGTTTAGATCCTTTTCAGACTTGCAAGGAGTATATAAATTGCCCCATCACTCCTTTTTTAAATATCTCTAACTGAGGGACTATATGCAGACGGGACATAGATCGGTTCGTGGCATCGACAGCTGAGAGTTTTATTTACATTTCTTTAAGCCCAACATTAAGCCAACTATAAGTGTGATGTATCAGGCTCTCTCAAACTCTGTAATAGATGATACCTCATTATTGGCAGCAAGATGGAGTAGGCTTCTTGCATCCAAAGTGTCGGTAGCAGAGGTTCAGATGTTGTTAGAGTTGTTGGATCATTCTGTACGCTCTGTGAATCTCAAGCTCCAGCTCTGGCGTACGTTGTGTTTTTTTTATTAGAACATTGGAACTTTGGAAGCTCTTTTGAAAACAATGGAGTGCTTTGGGCTTATAATGGCTGGAATAAGCCCGGAGCTCCAACATTGCAATGCTTCTTTGTGGCTGTGAACATAGGCTTCAGGGAGCCTGAGGGGATTCCAATCCCCTTGCGCTCCCTGAAGCCTTTGTTTAATTTGTTAGAACATTCTGCCCTCTAGTGGCAGAATGTTCTAATAGCCTTGTAGCTCTTCGTAGCAGGGCTATACTGGCTAATAAAGCCCCGCTGCCTTGTTAAAGTCGCTCGCCTTCGGCTCGGGATTTTAACGCTAGCCGGTATAGCCCTCTACGGCGGGCTATAAGGCTATATTATACTCTGGATGTAATTCTAAAATGGGGAGCAACACCGTCAATAGACAGGTCAGATAAGAAGTAGGTGTCCTAAGTGCGACCTCCTGGCTACTGATTCCCTGCACATGTTTGCGCTCTGCCCTGGCTTCGAAATTTTTGGGAAAGGGGTGATACACTATATGTCATTAGGTTTGGGCTTTCCCATACAACTGTCACCTAAAGAGATAATGATGGGTTTTAAATATGCTTTCATAGGAGGTCTGAAGCAATTGGTCACAATTATGTTAACATCTGCCTGATTTTGTATTGCCCGAGAATGGATTTTAGAGAATGCCCCCAATGCTGCAGGACAGCGTACCCATCTCTATCAAATATATGAACTAGAGCTTGCACTGGCTTAGACAAGAGGCCTTTCCCTGGTGCTAAAATGTGACAACATTTTGAGGAACCTTATAAGGAATTTTGTCATTGCAGATAATGCTTAATTTATCTACATCATGATCCTAATAGGTTTATACTATTCTTTAAAATACAGAAATAACAGAAACAACAACAGTGTAAGCGGTCAGGAGGTGCCATGAAGGGAGAAACATGATAGGGTGGTTCAGTTTAGAAAAACGCAACGCAACTTTACCAAAAAGCAGACCACAAGAAATAAACTGAAAAGCATTATGCCGCAGTCACACTGCTTCAAAGCACTAGCTCCAAGAAGGTCTGCACTTGTACAGTGATAGACTTTAAAATCCCAAATTACTTGCAGTGGTTTTATGGCCTCAGTGGGTGACGACAGATGAAATGTAAAATGAACTGCTACCTTAATCTAAAAGGCATTTAATGTGGAGAACACCGGTTGTCACAGATTCTCTTTCAACATTATGATTAGATGTTGTAATAAAATATAATTTTATCATAAAAGGCAATTTTTAAGGCTAAGGTACATTTTAGTGTTGAGAACATATTTTTAACATTAAACCTGTGACATCTCTAGGTAGACTATATTTGGATATTAGAAACTAATTTGCTCTGCTTATCTCTTTTCTTCCAGACGGCTCATATGTATCGGTTCCATCTCCCCTTGGCAAGATTAAAAGCATGACTAAAGGTATTTTAATGAAAGGAAGAAAAATGCATTGCAATTTTAATAGGACAGCTGTTTGACAATGTGAGCTTTACATGGCTGTGTCCCACACCACCAATCAAAATGAAAGCCCCTTAATACCTTGTTAACACAATATTATTTTAGAATTCACAATGGACCACTGCCACCAGATCACACTTGTGTTAATGAGGCAAGCCTTGCAGCTGGAGCCATTACACACAGCTGTAGAGCGTGTATACATTGCTTCTGGATGCATCTGGCACAATTGTGTGCTATCTATTTGTGTGTGCCAGTTCTGCACATAATGCATCTATACACTGGTCGCAGGATACGGAGATCTACAACGACTGCAGATGTAGCTAGTTTTATTGAGATTTGACAAACGCAGACGTACTGGGTTGTGTTTGACATTTCCACGCATAATTACCCATTTGATCAGTAAATAAATGTGTCTCGTGGGCCAATTGCTTACACAACGAAACACTTTGAGTGTGTGTATGATAGCAATGATATTGATTCTACTAAATGGTGCCTTGGTGTGCCTTTACATGTTAATTGGTTGTTTAGCACCACAATGAACGCATTGTGTGCATCTGGCGTCAGTTTTGTTTGAATAAAAGAACGCAGCCTGAATACTTCTTTTGAGAGTTGTTATTGATTACACCACAATGAACTAACATTTATGGGTGCTATTTACTAAAAGTAACATTTCAAGCTGGACATAGGTTGCTTATGTATCTACTAGTAGCGCTCGTATGTGCCGGGAAAGGTGCTGATTCCACACATTTAATTTCTGACGGTCTTTGAAATGCTGCATCAAAGTTTGCAGAATGAGTCCCCAGTAATTGCGACCGATGCATTTTCTTGGTATTTCAACTGGTGGGGGCGGGGGTGGGGGAGACGGGTGTATTACATAATGTAATGGAAAGGACAGGTAGAGAAACAAGCTGATTCGACCCCCTGCTGAGACATTCCTTCCAGAATTTTATAGAAACTCCGGGCAGAAATCACTGTGATGGGAAGATGGTGAGAGCATTTTTTAACCAATCGTTTTGGTCTCTTGGAGACCTTTAGTCCAGTTCCCTCAGTAACAAGCATTGGCAATGCCAATAGGTCTGGTTTATGAATGGAAGTGTCTTTTGTGTCATTGATGGGTTTGTGCACTCAATAAGTCCTCATATGTGCACTCTGTCACTCATCTTTGCACACATGCATCCATTAATGGCATGCTATGCTACGTTACGCCCATTGGTATATAATGTTGTTATGTAATGTTATATTATGTGATGTTATGACGCATTTGTGTTTCAGGTTCCAGTTGAGCTCCTTGAGGTGTGGGGTGATGTGAATTATGTGTGGGAGGTTGAGGATGAGACTGTCTGCCGAGATCTGTGTAGTTTCTAACTTTGTGGTGAGCTGTTTTGTGATCCTGGGGTAGAGGGTGTTCCTGGAGCCAAAGTTGCAGGTGACTAGGGTATGAGTGACTGTTTTTCTGTTGTTGCTTGGGCGCCATTTGAATATCCTCCTCAGCATCTTTAGGTTCTGGATGCAGTAATGACATTGACCTATACTGCCACGTTCAGTTTGTTGTCTATGATGATTCAGAGGTTCCTGGAATGGGTGGAGGTTGTGGGTCTGAGTCCAGATGGCCACCAGTTGGAGTTCCATGGCAAGTTGTTCTTGTTGATGATCACTTCTTGTGTCTTGATGGTGCTGGGCTTGAGATAGTTGGCTTTCATCCAGCCAGCCACTTCAGTCAGGCAGGCTTGAGCTTGTTTATTGTGTTGGAGATCTTGTTCAAGATGGAGAGTATGAGTTACGTGTGGTCAGCAAAGGAGATGATGTTGATTTGTGTGTGGCAATGACATTTGCCAGAGCGAACATGTAAATGTTGAAGAATGTGGCGCTGAGGGATGAACCTTGAGGAGCACTCTGCAGATGAGTTTGCAGATTTCAGAAGAGTAAGATGTCAAGTTGAGAACATGTGTTCCATCTGCTAATAAGAAGCAGACCCAGCAGAGAGAAGGTCCTAGGATGCAGGTACCTGATGAGGATGGGGCGTGAGACCATGTCAAATGCTGCAGAGTGATCCAGGAGAATTAGAACTCCCATGCTTCTCTGTCAAGGTTCATACAGATGTTCTCTGTGGCTGTGATAAGTGCTTTTTCTGTATTGTGGTTGAGCCTGAATTATCTACTAACTTTTTCATGCATTCACTCTGTGACACAACTGCCACGAAACACAAACAAACTCAGAAACATATGCAAGATCATTTAAAAGAATGTAAGTAGAATAAGGAGCTCATTCTGCTCTCTACATACGGCTGTCATATGCTTGCAATATTTAAACTAAACAGCAGCAGGTGTCCATTTTGCAATGGTATGGTTTTATGTGTGCATGCCTGCCACACATAGAACCAATGTGTTGTCCGACTTGGAATGCTAAGGTGATTATATACTCCGGGCAACAACATCCCACAATGGTCTTCTGGTTTACAGCACGTGGCCATGTGGGATTCAGCACACTGCAGATGAAATGAGCATCAAGCAAGCGTCATGTAAGCACTGCTTGGAGAGCTGTAATATCCTATCATGAATATTAAAATAAAAAGAGGAGAAGCAAAGAAATGAAAGCGGAACTATAAAAGGAGTATATTCAAAATTAAATTGCTGTCCAACCAGCCCTGGCACTGAAGCTCACTCATTTTCAGACTGATGTTCACATGTAATCAGAAAATGCCATCATTCACGGGGCAAGATGGCTGATGTGGAATATGTCATTACACAGTTCATGGTCATGAATGCAAGTAGAGTGGAAATGATACTCAAAAACACCAATGGCAGAACAGAGCTGACTCAAAAAGCCTGTATGCATCCATGTGGATATACATGTGGATTTATATACATATGGATGATGTAGTGTTTGATAACAATGTACCATCAACATGACCCTTTATTGACGAGAACACAAGCTTTTCACTATCAATATGCCAGGCCTACTGCCTTTATCATAACTTTTCATTATGAAGAATTAGTTCTATAACCATTGTCATTGGCATGCCACACAAACCAAATCAGACCTACTTTGTTTGGTTCATAAGCCTTCTCACAGGGCAACCATACTCTATACTATATTAAAATTGCAAATATGTACAAAATAAATTTCTCAAAACAATGTAAAATACCTAATAATAGATGACAGAAGATTTATTGAACTGTTTGATTAATTAAAATACATACAGCATAGATATAGGTCCTCTTCTACCCGGTGACCTTTAAAAAGAGGAACACCTCTTTACAAATTCAAAAAAGTCCTTATTTACACGTTTAATTTGTGAGCCAACAACTGGAAATCAGATCTTTACATCACATTTCACCTGCGCTAATTAGGCTTCACTTAAAAATTACCTTCCAAACAACCCACAATACTTACAAAAAAGGATCTTTGCCCTTGTCCTACTGTGGTAATTGCTTAAATCCCATGTTTTCAAATTTGCATGCAGGCCTGCTTGAAGCACACTATACTCTTAGGGCCCGATGTAGGTAGGGCGTTACCGATCGGTAACGGCCGAAAATACCGATTTTTGGCCCTTACCGATCGGTAAACAGCCATCGAGATGTAGGGAACAAAAAACATAAAGAATCGGAGTGAAAACCGAATCGGAATGAGTACCGAATGGGAAAGAATCCGATACGTACATACCGAAAATCGGATATGTAACGAATCGGAAAAACACCGAATCGGATGCAAAGACCGATTCGGTCCATGTACCGATTCGTTAGTGACACCGAATCGGAAAATCACCGATTCGGTCCAT
Source organism: Lissotriton vulgaris (assembly GCF_964263255.1). Lineage (NCBI taxonomy): Eukaryota > Metazoa > Chordata > Amphibia > Caudata > Salamandridae > Lissotriton > Lissotriton vulgaris. The sequence continues at coordinate 502,197,847 of NC_141685.1, forward strand.
GTACCGAATCGTTAGTGACACCGAATCGGAAAATCACCGAATCGGTCCATGTACCGAATCGGTAATGACACCGATTCGGAAAATCACCGATTCGGTCCATGTACCGAATCGGTAGAAAGACCGATTCGGACATGAGCCGAATCGGAAAACATGCCGATTCGTATGAATCGCCGATCGGGAAATTCCCCGATTCCGACAGTTGGGGAGATGTAGGGAGGCACAGAAACACCGAAATCGGCTCAAAATCGGTAGAATTCACTCGGTATTTACCATGGATTGCAATCAGGTGGTAACCAACTCCAACCCATATAAACAGTCCCAAAATGCATTGCAACTTGCAGGATGGCAGCTTTCTATGTCATTGCGAGGCGGATACGGCTACAGCAGGAAGGACAGAGGGAATGGCTAAGAAATGAACAGGTCTACAGACAGAGGATAACCCTGTTCATGCTCACAGAGGCAGAGATACTACAGAGATACAGGCTGGACTCTGACACCATACTTGAGCTCATCAGGGATCTCAAGCCATTCTTGGACCACCACACCCCAAGGGCACACGCCATCCCTGCGCACATCCAGGTGCTATGCAGCCTACACCTGCTAGCGTCTGGCAGCTATCAAAGTGGTGTAGCAGCAGCAGGAGGGGTGAGCCAGAGCAGCCTGTCAAGGTTCTTCCACACATTCCTTGACGCCATGATACACAGAATGGACCAATACATCTCTTTCCCTGCAACCCACGCAGAACTGCTACAAACCAAAGCTGACTTCTACCAGATGGCACAATTTCCCCAAATCATCGGTTGCATAGATGGCACGCACATTCCGATTTGCCCACCAGCGGACACCGAATACATATACCGCAATCGCAAGTCTACACACACCATCAACGTGCAGGTGATCTGCAATGCAAAGTGCACCATCACAGACCTGGTTGCAAAATTTCCAGGGAGTACCCATGACTCCTATATTTTCCAACAGAGCGGCATATATGCACGGCTGATGGCAGGCGAATTTGGAGAAGGATACCTCCTAGGTGAGACACATCATCAGACCCCCATAACACATAGTAGCTAGGTGGAATACATGTATGCATGTGTCTAATGTGACCCCTTTCTCTTCCAGGCGACAGTGCATATGCCCTCCGCTCATTCATACTCACCCCCTACCTCAACCCCTCCACACCCAGCCAAAGGAGGTATAACCGGGCCCACATACGCACAAGGAATGTTGTCGAACGGACCTTTGGCATCTGGAAAAGTAGATTCAGATGCCTGCACACGAGTGGAGGTGCAAGGCAGTATACCCCCATCACCTGCTGCAAGATCATAGCTGTATGTGCAATGTTACACAACCTTGCGGTGAAGAAGGGCACTGAGGTGGAGTTGTCTGACTACGAGGGCCATGACGACGACGAAGCTGTGCCACTGACATAGCCAGCTGGGGTGTGTACGCCAAGTGATGGCAGATACAGACGTGAGGAGATTACTGAGAACTATTTCTGACTGAGTACAGATGCAAAGACAGCAAAATGTTGGTTGGAAAACACAAATTTTAATACTGTTGCAACACAGTTACAGCACTGATGTGCAACAAAAAATGGTGAATTGGAAATAAAAAAAAGTCCAAGGTTCAGGTTGCCTCACCCGCCCTTGCAAGGCTACTTCTTTGCCCGCTTGCCAGACCCACTGGGGTGTCCCTCAGCCCCCTCTGAATGCCCAGCAGCATCAGCAGAGCGCCTGGTGCTCCTACGTGGCTCAGACGCAGCGCTGGCCGGGCTGCTGCGGCTGCTGCTGTCCCCAGCATCACCCAGGTCCAGGGCAGGATTGGAGGCGGTTTTCGAAATAATCATGGCCTCCATAGCAGTGGTGATCCGGGCCATCCCCCTTGTGAGCTCAGCCGTATGCTGACTAAGGACAGATTCCTGGTTGGCGCTGCGATGGCACAGTTGTGCCGTCGCCGCAGCAAGGCGGCCCATGGCGCGGTTCAGCACCCGGGCATCCCGCCTACGCACCAGCTCATGCTCCTCCTGTCTGCTAGATGATTGGGTGATGGCAGTGGTTAGCCTGCCTAACCCTGCTGCCACCTCCTTGTTCGATTCCACGACGGCCTGGAATCCCTTGACCAACTCTCCCATCTGCAGGTTGTGCTGCAGGAGCTGGCGTTGGCAGGCCATAGTGGATCTTGCCTGTTGCCTCTGAATCTTCACCATCTGTCCCTCGAGGCCCAGGAATACACTGCCCTCCCGTGCTGGTGCAGCAGTGGTGGTGATGGTACGGCGCCGGGCACTGCTGCTTCCGGCCTGCTGAGTGGGCTGGGGTGCCACTGGTGGGGGTGTGGAGCTGGCCGGTCCCTGAGCCCCTGCTCCCAGGACAGGTTGTACAGGTGGCAAGGCCATGGTTGTGGCAGGAGCTGGTGTAGGCGGAATGGTGTCCCTTGTAGGGGAGTTCTCTGGGGAGAACTGCAAGGGGGGTGTGCTGGCCATTTGTGGGGAGTGCAGTGCATCGAAGTCTATGACCAGGTCTCCCTCCATACCTAGCCCTAGGGTGTTTCTGTCGTCCTCCTCCTCCTGGCCAGCCTGGCTGGTGCTCGGCCCTGCAACTGCAGTGTCAGACGGTGCTGCTCCCTCTGATGTCAATGTTGTTCCGCCTGATGGGGCCCCTAGGTACAAAGAAGCATTTGTAAACTGGGTGCCGATGTATTACAGTCAGTACAATTTCAGCATTCCACATGTCCTTGCATCTCCTTACACTGTGTCACACTGTTTCCTGTCTTGTGATTCTGCGCTGCCATGTTTAGCTGACTACTGCTGACTACATGTACCATGATGCTTGTCTCTTGTATGTTGGTGACAGTACTGTGCTGGGGTTTGCCTATGCATTGTGTCTAATGGGGAGGTGTCTGGTAGGGTGTGTCATGATGCGCATGCTTCTTACCTGTAGCTGTAGCTCTCGCAGAGCTGTCCAGGGTCCCGATTCCACTGACACTCTCCCTCTCAATGGTGCTGGAGACCAGTTCCTCCAGCTCGGTGAGGGGTGGCGCTGGGTTCCTGCCTCCTCCAGTGCCTCCAGCCTGCCTCTGTATCTCAGCCATCTTCCTTTTTGTGAGGCTGCGGATGTCATAGAATCTCTTTTTGAGTTCTTCTACGGACCTGGGGGTGACACCCGCAGCATTCACCTTCTGGGCGATTTCGGCCCAGATCCTCCTCTTGGTGCTGTCTGGCACATTGAGGGACAGCTTGCCAAACAGCTGGCGGTGCACCCTCACCACCTCCTCGACCAGCACCTGAAGTTCGGTGGTGGTGAACTTCGGCTTCCTCTTCTGGGAGGACTTCTGGCTTTCGGACTGCTCTGCCATGTTCTTCAGTTCAGTTGGCAACCTCCTATTCCCACTGCTGCTAACTGTGAGTGTTGAGCTCAGGCTGGCTCTCCAGAAACTTCTTAATTAGCTGCACCTGCCAGGGTTGCTACTCCCTGTTTGGGTGGGGGAGGGGGAGCCACCTCATTGGCTGAATCAGCTTTTGCCGAATCGGCTTTTACCGAATCGGTATTATCCGATTCGGTAAAATCCGATTCGGTATTATCCGATTCGGTAAAATCTGATTCGGTTCCTTCAATGCATTCCTATGGGCTTTTTCGCCATGGGTGTGTTTTCATGGCTACGAATCTATGATTGCCGATTCGGATTTTACCGAATCGGCTTTTACCGATTCGGTGTTCGCCGATTCGGGACTATCCGATTCGGTGGTAGCCGAATCGGTAATTTCCGATTCGTTGTTAGCCGATTCGGTACTTTCCGATTCAGACCGTGCCGAATCGGAACGTACCGATTCTCATTACCGATGCCGACCGATTCGGTATTCATTCGCTTTTTTTTCCCTACATCTCGTTTTCCGATTTCAGAATACCGATTCGGCCCGCCTCGGTATTTTGAATTCGGAAAATCGCGTTTACCTACATCGGGCCCCTAGTTATTCTTTGGTGGAATTTGCATCATTTCCTTGCACACAGGTCCTCTAAGCACTTGACATCCTTCAAAAAGAGATTATCATGGTTTCCCGTAGATAACACCTATCTTTATCTGAATATCTTTATTCGGCAAATTAATCACCATAGAAGAATACATATACATATACATTTCAAAAATTACCAATAAAAGATTATAAAATACAGTAAAAAGCATGGACACCTCATTCATTAGTTTGCTAGCAGTAAATTCATCATCAGCTTGTAGGCCCCCCCGGGTGCAGTTTCAGTAAGCGGGAACGTGTCATCCATGCACTTCCCAAAAATTTAGCCACCCCACAAATCATACTGGCAGATGAAGAATCTGTAGAGAGGACACGTAGTGCCTGGCTATGGCACCTCAACCCTAATTCCCTACAGACGGGTTTCAACCAGAATTTCCGCGCCCCTTTGTAGGCTGGGCAGGCGAAAAACAAGTGAGCCACCGATTCCTTTGGAGCCGCACAGCCAGGGCATGCACGCAAGAGGGCATCTGAATTCGACCATCTCACCGTAAAGTCATGCACCGGGAGCGACCCATATCGCAATTTTAGGTACAGCGCTCGATCCAACGGTTTAGTTATCAAATCGAGAAAGGGTTCCAATTTTCTCACACACTTAATTGACAAAAATTGATCAGTAAGTGAGCCCACATTCGTGAGCCTCGTAGCGTTGCTCTGTACCCAGTCCCAGTATAGTTTTTTAATAACATCTTTAGGTGGCGGTGATTGCGACTCCCATGCCTCTCTTAGACCCAAGTTGAAAGCCAGTTCTTTCAGTTTGTTTAGCCATCCTATTTTTTTACATGTGTCCAGTAAAAGTAGATCATCCAACCCTTCAGCATACTTCGCGAGCTCCTCAGTTCTTCTTAGACGGGACCAGAAGAGCAACGGGCGTAGCCTCACCAAGTCCTTTAATGTTCTTCTGCCCAGATCTAATCTTAGTGGGATCATTGGGGTGGAAGCGGGAAGAGCTACCACTTTCCTAAAAAAATTGTTTTCCGCTATCATCAGATCTGAAACCCCTTCAAACCCCCAAAGTTCGGAGCCATAAAGTGCTGCAGGAAGAATCTGTCCCTCATAGATGGCCATAGCTGGGGAGACCAGTTTACTACTTGATTCACGGAGCTCCTTCAGCGTCACCCCGGATACTCTACGGTGACTGAGTAACATTTTGGAAAGATGGTCCTTCCAGGTCATGCGGCTGTTTATCCGGACACCAAGATAGTCAAAAGATTCGACCAGCTCAAGGGGAGCATTGTTGAGCACAAAGTTATTTTTAAATCTTTTTGAGGGGGCAAAAGCCATCAATTTGGTTTTCGATGTATTGATGGTCAAGCCTCGGGTGGTACAGAAGGAGCTAAACCGATTCAAGAGTTTTTGTAAGCCCACCGGGGATTTGGAAATTAATAGGGTGTCATCAGCGAAGAGAAGTGTGGGGATTCTCTCCCCCGCCAGGGATGGGGCATCCGACTCCTCCCCCTTCAGATGGTCCACCACTCCATTTACGAATAGGGAGAAGAGGGTCGGAGCCATGACACAGCCCTGACGTACTCCTCTCCGCACTGGGATCCTATCTGTTAGTTGTCCCTGGGATCCCCATCTAACCCTCGCATAATTCCCCTCGTGCAGTTTTACGATTAGGCTCAGAAGACCACTGGGAAAACCCATCTCTCCAAGTATTTCCCAAAGTTTTGTACGAGGGACCAGGTCGAATGCAGTTTTGAGATCTATGAAGGCCATATACAAACTGCCTTTCTTGATGGTAACCGCCTTCCAATAGATGGCAAAAAAACGAAAGACCTGGTCCATCGTGCCTACCTTCCTTCTGAAACCCGCTTGTAAGTGGGAGAGGATACTGGCCTCCTCTATCCAGTCGCCTACTCTTGAGATGATGACCCTGCCGACCACTTTCTGGATTATGTCTATCAAACTGATGGGTCTGTAGTTCGCAGGGTCATCTCTTGCCCCCTTCTTATACACAGTAACTACCTCAGCCCCTTTCCAGGAGTCTGGTACCTGGTGTCCCCTCATGATCAGATTCATTATTATAGCAATTAGTTTGGCCCAGGCCTCTGGCTCCACCATCAACAGATCTCCAGGGATCCCATCCTGCCCGGCGGCTTTCTTAGGAGTTAGGTGTCTAATCGCCATCACTACTTCTGAGGTTGAAAATAAAAGGACATTATCCTCTAAGTGGTCCCCTTCACCCAGGATATTCACCCCAGGACTAGTTGTTTCCTCCAAGTCTCCATATAGGGATGAAAAATGGGTAAACCATTGCTGGCTAGTTATATGATCAGCCAATGGTTGCGAGTTTCTCTGCCTAGTTCTATTAATCAAATCCCAAAAAAGGTTCGGGTTCCTACTGCTCACAGCCTTGGAGAGATCCTGCCAATGCTGTTCCTCCCACTCCCGTTTGGCCAATGATAATGCTTTCAGATAATCCTTCCTGGCCGCTCTAACCAGTAAAGGGTCCCCTGAAAGCAGAGCTTTTGTCAGTTTTTTCCTATTGCTCTTACAGTGATCAGTATACCATGGTTTACAAAGAGTAGAGGGTATAGCGGGAGCCCTATTACTTTTCCCTTTCGAGATAAAAAATTGGCCAACTTGATCTATTGTGGCTTTATAGGCAGAGTCAAGGGAGGGGTGTTGGGGACTGATGGTCCGATTTTCACCAACCCAGACCTCTAAATTAGAAGACAAACCCTCAACCAGGGATTTAATGATTCCTATATCACCCTCATTAAGGTTAGCCTTATCCCATTTCAGTCTACGGTTGTTGTTGTATGGGATAACTTCTTTAGTTGTTTTTAAGGTGTCATTCGCCCGCCTGTCATTAAAAACACCCCAATTGAACTTGCAACACAGGGGATTGTGGTCACTATCCTGGCTTGGGAAGACCTCCATATCAATAAGGTCCGCCCAGAATCCAACATCCATTAGGATGTAATCGATTCGGGACGGCCCTGAGAGTCTATTAAAGGTCAATGCCCCTGTCTGATCAGATATAGTCCTGCCATTAAGGGCTCTTAATTTGTGGTCCCTTGTCAGTGCATTAATTTGTATGGCCCTAGGTGACCACTTCCTAATAGGGGGCAGGGAAAGAGTTGGGATGGACCATTTTGAATCCTCCTCTTCAATTCCTAAGGGGTCGTCTCCGAGAAGGGGTTCAAATGTACAATTAAAATCACCCCCCACAAGGATTTTAGCTGAACAGGAGCAATTGGCTAAGGCCGAGTCCAGAGCTGTTAAGGTCAAAGAGGGAGAGTCACCCGGTGTCCCTCTCGCATAGACATTAAAAAGGTCAAGCCTGACGACATCCTCCCGTCCTCTTGCCGAAAGGTGGAGTATATCATTACACTCCACATTATGGCATGTGACCACCCAGTTCAGATCTATTTTTATCCAAACTATGAGACCACCCGCTGGTCTACCCTTTCCTTCGCTTACAGCGGGCACAGAGTGGGTGGTATACCCCGATTTATGTAACGGAACTAGACTCCATGTTTCCTGAAACAGGCAAACATCAAACTGCTCAATGAGTGTGTGCCACTCCGGGATTTCTAACTTCCTCTTTAGCCCAGCAATATTCCAAGAAAGGAGGTTTATTACCCGTCGTCCTCTGGGCATAGAAGTATAACCCACCTCAGTCACACTCTCGTTAACCACCCTGGTCATAGGGCTCCCCCCCTCCTGGGCCACTGAAATGGGGGTTGCAAAGCAACCAACCATACTCGTCAAGGGCCCAGCTAGCCTAGAATCCTCAATAATGTCATTGGTGGTGGCCATATGGACTGTAAGTAGACTAACTTCTTCTGTATCTATGCTACCACAAAGTAGTCGAGGGTCCTCATCCCCAGGGAGTTCATTTTCATTTTCATTTTCCCCCCCCCAGGCCCCCAACTTCAATCACAGTCTTCCAGCCCTGACAGCTGGGAAAACCGATTGTAAGTATCCAGCGGGGTAAAGGGTCTCAGGTGGTTCATCCTAGAGCCCTGGTTCAACATATGACTATGAGGAACCATGGACCAAGCGGAGTGTAGATCAGGCACCCTGGTGAACTGATGCCCATACTGGGGATAATTATTAATATAGGGTACTGTAAAAGGCGGCCTATAAGACTGTGGTCTGTTTGAATATTTAGAGGTAGTAACTTCTGACCTGGGGTAGAAGTATGTTAAAGCCCGTGGGGTAATACAGGTTTCCCCATTCCCAGGTGGCCAGTTTAAGATATAATCAACTGCCCGAGGATCTCTAAAATTGACCACCACTAGGTCCCCCTCTATATCTTTAGTTCTACTCCCCAGCCAGTTGATCCGTCTAACATGAACTATGTCCCCATCTATATTAGGCGCTATCGGCCTGTGCAACCGCAACCAGTGGATAATTTTATTCTTGAGATCAACATATCCCTCCTTCTTATTTTCTGTTAACTGAGGGACCCCCGTTAAAATCACCACATAGGGCACAGCTTCTGGAGGAATCTCTACTTGTGGGACCCTTTTATGAGGTATTCTGCTCTTTCCACCATCCCCGTGTGCGTTCTGGTTGTTGCTCGTCGAGGCCTTTAAGGTTGATTTGGTGGAGGCCGCACCCAATTCAGTGGCTGGTGCCTTTAGTTGTTTAAGCGGCGGTGTTTTGTGAGGTGGGGGCACAGCTCTACCCTGAGGCTGGCAAGTTTGCTTAATCAGAGCAGGGGCAGATGGAATTTTAGATTTCCTTTGAGGTGTGGTTGGAGGGGGCCCTGTCAAGGGTGTGGGATGCACTACCCCACTTCCTTTATTTTTGGTAAGAGTAGACATACTAGTTATGGCAGCTTCCAATATGGTTAATCTAATTTCCACCTTTTTAATAGACTCATTGATAGGTAGAAGGAGAGATCTCAACAAAAATTCCAAGTTCCCTGTCACTGTGGGGGGGCGTAGGGGTGTAGTAATGGTTGGGGTGGCTCTATCGTTGTTATCAGGAGCCACATCTTGTGTGGCTGCTACAGATGGACAATGAACCGGTAGAGCCACTACCTGTGGTGTGTGATCCTGCTCTACTACTGGAGGAAACTCAGTTATAATGGGGGTTTTTGTCCCTTTACCGAAATCAGTGTGCGGTGTTTTGGCTTTACCTGGTACCACCCTTTGTTTCTTCCTTTTTTTACTAGGGGGAGGGCGGTGGATCTGGGCTACAGGAAAAAACTTAACTTTCTGCTTCCTAGGTTTAGATGTGTCAGTGACACGGCTACAACTAGGAGTGGGTGAAACAATTATAATATTATCCGAGGGCAAACAGGGAGTGGCTACAAAGTCACGAAACAATAGAGGGACTCCGTCTTGACTTACGTTATCCTCACTCAGGACAGTCGAATCACCCTCCCGGTTCAATTCAAGTAGACTATCAGTGAGGGGTCTATGTTTCATATTCTCAACTGAGCGACGCCGCTCTGCCCTACGCTCTGCTAGGATAGAGTCCTTTTCTCCCTCACTCCTCTTAGGAAAGTAATTCTCCAGTGAACCATTGCGTAATCTGGATTTTTTACCCGGAGTAACTTCTTCTGTTGCCGTATCCATCTTGTAGTGAAACAATGTCCTCCGGACTACAGATGAAAGAGGTCAGGCCCAGCCCGGCCTCCTCCGGCCCCGGACGGCCACAGACGGTCCCGCCCTTGTCCCGGGCTTCTCCCGGCGCGCTCCCGCGCTGCGGGGAGAACTGCTCCTTTTAAAGAAGTACAGAAAACACCTAGGGGGCGTGGCCGGCAGGGAGAGGAGCCCAGCTGACAACGGGCGCGCGGGGACTCCTGGAACTTAGAGTCCACCCGCTCTACCCTCGCAGCCCTGCCGGTGTCCCAACAAGCCCCAGGCAAATTCCCCACAGCTGCTTAAGTCCGCGAAGCGGGACCCGCGCAGCGGGTCCGGCGAGCAGCAGCGGCTTAGCAGGCAGGTTTCCAAAGAACAGAGGTCCGTGGCGTGGCGAGAGTCCAGGTCAGTTTCCCCTATCTTTATCTATTGTACAATTACACACAGTTCTTTAAAAACCATAACCCCTTTTCTTCCTCCTAAGGTGCATAGAAGATAAAAGCATAAAATGCACTTTTAGGTTATGGGCAAAAATGTAATGCGCCCATAAATTATAGAGCGTATCAGGATTTTGGGTGGCATATTGTTCAGTTTTTTTCCTCAGTGTTAAATATCAGAAATGCGAGTCTGTTGCTGGAGCTCTGCCTCCGCTTTCATGGAGCATCCAAAGTGACTTGTAAGCTTACATGATTCGCCTCTTAGGCAATGGATAATTGCGCTCCGACAAGATCGAATGTTCATAGTGCGAAACATTAGTCAAACCTTCCTCAATGATAGTAGTCTCCCCCAGATGCAGAACACCTGCAGCAGTGATTCCTCTGGTTTACTACATAGTCTACATTGCTTTCTCAGATCTCTATTTTGGTGACCATACCAATAGCATTTTAGAGGTATCAATCCTCATCACCACCTCATGATGCAAATGTTTGCCCTGATGGGAAGTGTCAGGCAACAGTTTAATGGCTCAACTACCATGCATCTTTTTACCAAATTCATTTAGATCGTGGACCGCCGATAGGGCTTTTGTGTTCTTCAGTAATAGTTTTGCAATAGCCTTTGTTGAGAGCTCAGAGCTGATGATATTTTCCACATCCAGCACTCAAATGGACTACCTCAGGAAAGCACCCGATTTAGAGTTCGGCTCTTGTGTTTTCCTTCGAAGCACTCTTCTAATATACTGGTCTTTGCTGTTTTTCATTTTAAACAATATGATATCCATTTGGCACACAACACCAGATTTTGTTGGGAGATATGAAATTCTAGCCTACTTTGAGCTTGGCTGGGAAAGTCTGGGAGAGCAAACAGTCTTCTATACTGTGCACATTGCTGTTTGCCTAAAAGTTCAAATAGTTGGTCTTTGTAGAGAGTTGATAGACATCACTTTGCAGGCCACAACTGTTAAAAAAGCTAGCAAATTGGACAGGCCAAGCTCCATTTTAGATGCTTCATTGCGCATGATAAATACTTGCCATCTTCCTTTGCCCTCTCATCCCTCTTTAATCCAAGTGCTCCCCCAGATATATAAAAATGTTCACTCTCTCCAGGTGCGTGCCCTCCATGTACCAAAACCCTTTTTATTTAGTTTCTTGCCAAATATCACAGTTTGATTTAATCTAAATTGTTTTTATTTGCATTGGCATTGCAGTACTGAGCCAGGGTATTGAGAAAACTCTGTAAGCCTATTTGAATGTGAGCAAGGATAACCATGTTAACAGCATAATGCAGTATTTGGGCCTTCCGGTTGACCAACTGCTGTGGGCATCATCTTTGGTTAATCAAGCTTTCCAAATCTGCCATAAAGGGGTTAAATAAAAGGGGAGCAAGGATACATTGTTGCTTAAGGACTTTATCTGTGGGGATTTTCTCTGAGGTGGACCCGTTTGATGTCAGTTTGATTTTCATCCATGTCTCTCTGTACACGTACTTAGTTGCTTTCCAAAGGCAATCCTCCAGCTGTGTAACTTTGCCCACAGACAATCTTTTGGAACGTTGTCAAAAGCATTAACGAAATCTTGAAATAAAAGCTGCATAGAATAGCAAAACGTTTGGGCAGACAGAATCCTCAATTAAGTATGACAGGCTGATAGTCCTAGCTGTTACAGTTTCTGTGCAACCCAGATTGGAACCATGGGATCAGTTATTTTTCATAGGTCCACGCTTCTAGTTCCTAATTCAGCAATCAAGCTGAACATTTTCCCTCTATGTGTACAAGTGCAATCATTCAATAGTTACTTGGGTGATCCCCGTCACCCTTTTTTATAAATTGGAACCAAAATGGTCCTCGCCAATAGTCCATGACTAAGCTGGTGTGAAAGCAGTTAGCATTGAAAAACATTGAAATGGGTCCCCACGAGGGTTCATCCAATCTAAGAAGAGAAGCAGGCAGTCCATTTGGATCGGGGGGCCCAGACCCTTTTAATTTACTTAGTCTCATCCTGATGTTTCCTTTGCTAAGACATTGATTTGTTGATTCAGGGGAGGGGGGTGCTTCCTTACTTACGGAGGGCTGCAACCTACTAATAGAGCATAATAAGTATTTCCAGAGTGCAAATCATCTATCCCCATGGGTGGTTCATGCAGGTCACACCAAATCCTTTGCCTACTACAGTGATATGAGAGATTCCATGTATGTATGTATGTATGTACACTGTATGTACCAAGAGCTTGTAAATTAAATCCTACAAGTAGACTATAGTACTCATTGTGCCACCCACTAAAGTAACAATGGAAAATATGTCTCAGGCCGGCCATTGCAGCCTGCAGTGTAGTTTTAGTCTGCCATTTCAACCTGCTAAAATAAATCTTTCTTTTTAATAATTATAAGGGTAAGCCCTAAATGTCTATATCGCAGGGCGCATGTTATTTAAAATGTAGGACATGCATATTAAAAGGTTTATATGTCCTGGCAGTGGAAAACCACCAAAGTCATTTTTTACCGTGGCGATACCCTAAACCTCGTTCCCGGATGCTTCATTCTGGTACAGGGATTAGATGGCTCTGCAGTTCAGGCTGGACTGTTCCCATGGGAAGCAGGGTAAAGACTGATTTGCATAGGGCTGGTACCAAACTTGGGTGTTGTGGGTAGCAAGAAAATGATGGATTGAACCCAGATCTGTGTCTAGGGGTAAATGTTTTGATTTTCTCTGCAATCCGTCCAACATTTGTTCTTTTTTCTTTTAGAAAGTTGACATTTTCTTTCTTTCAGTGTCCAGTGTCACCTGAATAATCATGTATCTCCTGTGGTGTGATGTGCATTGCTCCCAGACAGTGGACAAATGACTTGAGTGTGATGAGTTATTGGTCTTCCTGACAAGATGGCTGGGTAGGAGCTGTGCCCTGCTCCAACTGAACTTCAAAGAGTAGCCTGGTGGCTGTAGGTACCCCTGCCTGACATCAGAGGAAGCCTACCCTGTAACAGGTAGATGCAGCTCATGGCTGGGCCTGCATGCCATTTGTTTCACTTTCTTAGAACTGACCAGACCAATTTTAGAGTTAGACAGAGGAGTGTCCCCCACCCACTGGCTGGTAGTGGGTATTCAGGTGGTGTTCCCAGACCATGAAATTAGGACCCTCCTGGATCTTTAAAGGCTCAGAAAAAAGGACTGTCCTGCTGCCTGAATCCTAAGGAAGACTGAACCTGCTTTCATTAGGCATTAAATCCAGGACCCCAGCCATGACTCTAAAGGTCAGTTGCTGAACTCCTGGGAGAATGTAGGTATACAACAAGTTTTAGAGTCTTTCCTGTTTCTGAGATGACCAGACCCAGCCCGCCCTAACCAGCCCCCCTCTCCTGGTCTCCTTGGGAGTTAGTCCTGTTCCCCAATTGATGTCCTTACGGTCCTGGACCCTTGGCTGGAGTCAGAGTGCACATATTCCTGCCTCACTAAAGGTTTTCACATGGTCCAACACAGAGCAATACACAGCCCCGCAAAAAGGAGCAGCTCCCATTTTCAAGCAGGACCATATCCAACACAGCATGACAGCAAACAATGAAGAGTTGTGTAGAGGCCTGCAGCTCCCAGGGGAAAGCTGTGCCAGATCCAATACAGCATGATGTTGGGTGACAAAAGCTCTAAAGATACGGTCTGCGCTGCTCCTCACTTTATGCTTCACCAGATCTGATACTGGGTGAAACAGAGCCATGGAGAGTTGTGCCACAAGTCCTTGCATCAAAATCAGAAGTTGAAACTAACAGCTGCTAATTCCTGCTCTTATATCCAGCCCATGTTTCACCATGATTGGCCTGAACTTGTGAGTGAACAGATACCAGTAGCTGTCACTTCTCACCAATCGTCAGTATTTTTTATCCTTAAAGATAAAAATTCATAACTCCACTTCTAATGATTGAAATTTTGTCACTTTGGTGTCAATGTATTTTTTATAATCAAATCTATTTTACTACATTGGTTTGAGATATCTCTTCTGTTGTGTTTTCACCTTATTGTTGTCTGGATACTGCATAAATACGTTACACATTCCTTATAAGCTAAGCCTGACTTCTTTTGTGCCAAACCACCAGAGGGTTGAGCTCAGGTTTATTTAGTGACTTTTGTGGTTTACCCGAACAATGATTAGGATTATTCTTTGAATTAGGCTCTGACCCTTTCAACAAATAATCCAGTTTCTTGACACTGTAAATTATCTAGTTATCTAAAACACTTTCATAGCATAATAATGTAATTAGTTCAAGCTCAAACACCCATTCTGTTGCTGACTCAGGCAGCTTGTTAAATTGACAAAATGGTCACAGCTGTTAGGGGGCAAGCACATTCTTTCTGGAAAAGCACATAAGCGCACATATTTCTGCTCAATCAAATATTGTACCTGGCTACCAACATGTGGGCGGTGCAAAAGTCCCTTTCCTGGTAGTGCTTCAGAAATTTATTTTTAGGGGAATCACATATTGTCTTGCGACTGCTGCTGTCAAGACAGACCTAAAAAACTACTAACCAGTGGTAAAGTGCCTGTACTTCTCATTTGAACATGATGAAAATTGATATACCCGTTATTGGCATATTTAACTTACCTATAAGTCCCTAGTATATGGTGCAAAGTGTAGCCAGGGCCAGTATGTTAAATGTCACTACAGAACTGTAGAACCAATTATGCCATCTACTGCGGCAACTGTGTAAAACATGCCTTGAGGCCTACCTTTACAGCTTCTCCTAAAACAGCTTTTAAACTGCATTTTGACTTCTCAAAATAAACCCTTTTGAAAGTTCTAAATCTTTCGTTGAAATATTTATGACACTCCTTACTGACCATAATGCAGGGTGCATGGTATTTAAAAGTAGAACCTAGGGAAATGTAATGTTAAAATTGTGCTTACACTGAAAGGCCTAGAAATGTCATACTTGGACTGTTCGTATAATGTATTAAAAGCCCAAGTCACTTGTGAAGTTGGATTTGTTTTATAAGTAGCAAGGAAAATTTACTTTTATTAAGTTACCTTTTCACGAGCTAAAAACTATAGACGCTAATTTATATCAGCCTCCAGGTGCAGTCGTCTACCTGCTTAACCCTGAATGAGGTGTGAAAACTGCTCCCTGGCTGGATGACCATTTGAACAGTGCCCAGGAACTTGATTATCTTCAAAAAGGCCTCCCCTGTTCAAGATACAGTGACACAACACACTACAAGAGAACTTTCCTGATATTGCCAAGGGAATCAGCTCCAACTGGACCTGCCCTGGACACTGCTCTTTGCCTCTGCTGGAGTGAGTCTTGATTCCCAAGTGTTGTTCCTGAGGTCCTAGAACCCTGGCTGTTTCAGAGTCTACTCCTCCTAGCATCCTGGGAAACCTGGGATGTAGAAACGTTTTTGGCTCGAAAGACCAAAATGTCTTGTCCGAGAGAACCAGGGCAAATCTGCTCTGCTGATCCAGCCAAGGTGCCTCCCTACTGGACAGAAGATTCAGGATTACCCCCTGCTCTGAGAATTTGCACACCACAGCAGCAAATCTATTTCAGTGGGACATCACAGAGAAGGTATCTAGGCTTGTGGAGCCCTCTTCAGATACAGACTGCTTCCTTGCCCTGCTAGATGAATCCACATTCCAAAAAACTTACTAAGTGTACACCGACCTTGGCCAGGCGAAGGCTCCAAATGTATCTGGCCAGCAAAGGCCCTTCCTTGGACACATAATTCTAATTTCTCCCGCTCTGAGCTTTCCCGCCGAAAGTCATCAGCTTTACTGGGAACTTTTCTGAGACTATCCTCGGCCACAGCCTCCTTCCCAAGGTAAATCCTTCGACTGGGTGGAATCTGGTTACTGTCAGACCGATGCTCCATCCCGGTCATCCCAAATTATGCCTAGATTCTGTTCTACCGCGACCAGTTTACTGCTGTCGGCGCTTAATGCTTTTTGGCACTATTTTCATTTAAACTTCAAAAATGAATTTCTCTGGTACCTCTTATTGAGTATTTATCATTCTTATGTCATTTTATTTATTAAAATGTTCTCTATCCCCTAGATACATCATTGTAACATTTTGCGATTTCTTAATTGCGAAAATTAAGGAATCGCAATTAAGAAATCGCAAAATGCTATGCATCAAAAAATCGCAAATTATTTTGCGATTCGGTAATTTTCCTTAATTGCGATTCACAATTTGCGAATCGCAATTAAGGAAAACCCTTCCCATTGATTCCTATGGGCCAAAAGGCCCATAGGAATCAAAGGGAAGGCATTCACATTATGCGAATTTCAATTTGCGATTCGCAAAATGTGAATGCAATTTCAAGGGTGCAGGGGGGGTTCAAAGAACCCCTCCCTGCACCCCTGAAATTGAACTGTAAGTGCAATTTACACACACACATGACCCAAGGACATGTGTGTGTGTAAATTAAAACTTTCAAATATGCAACTAGTGCATGTTTGAAAGTTTTCTGTAAATTAGCATGAAGTTCAACTTCATGCTAATTTACCCCTTCCAAATTGCGAATTTGCAAATCTAAATTAATCATGCATTGCATTTAAAAAATCGCAAAATTGCGATTTCTTAAATGCAATCGCAAGTTAAGAAATCGCAATGAAATTGCGATTTCTTAAATTGCGAAAAAAGCAAAATGCTTCATGCATCCCAAAAACGGGATTTGCATTCGCAAACGGCCGAATTTTGCGATTCGCACCGTTTGCGAATGCAAAATCCCTTGATGCATCTAGGCATTAATCTCTACAATAATTGGGGATCTTTCTTGTGTTGTGTATTTTTGGTTTTACTGTCTTGGCAGAGCATGAATACTTCACACATTGCCTCTAAGTTAAGCCTGTCAGCTTTATACTACCAGGAGGCTGAGGTCAGGTTCATTCAGTGGCCTTGACAAGGACTGTGATTATTTGATGTGGTATTTGAGGGGAGTAGTTATCCCCCTTAACAAATATTCTAATTTCGTACACATATTGACCATTTCACAGATAAAATATTAAGCAAATATTGTTTTTTAAGTTAAACAAGCAATACGTATGAAATACATCTAATAACCGAGAAAGAGTGGACAGGATTCATAGATTTAGCATATTTCTTGCTTATGTTATTTTTTGTTTTTCAAATGTACCACAGCTCTGTCTTTTTCGGCGTGTCTTCCACTGTATAAAGCACTGGAGGACATCATGTAAATTTTAAGTCATGATACTTTCCACGCGCCCAAATGTCAAATCAGTATAGACATTTTAATGTGGTTCGGTGTCACGCATGGCAGTTGCTTATTCAACATTGCTGCTTTTAAGGACACTGCGGTGTTGTTTTATCGTTTTCTTCGGTCTCTGTGCCGTGAACAACATAATTCATTTCCCACAGGGGCAGAGCTTCACAGCATATAAATTACATAATATGAATTGGAATTTATTAACTTTCATTCGCAGTGGTTTTTTTTGTTATTGGTTCGGCCATTCCTAAGAATTTAATAGAAGCACTGTCTCAAATCAAGCGCACTTTAATATTCTCCTGCAGAATCAGACTGGCCCTTTATAATTGCCTGACATGGTTTGTGTCCACACGTAGCTATGGAATAAAATATATGGACTGGCCAATTAGGGCACAGCCTATAAACAACAGCATTCATAAGGGACACTTCGGTATATAGCGTGAAAGTCATGTGACCGTTGTATCGTGACGCAGACCATTATTTACAAGTAATTATAAAGTAATTTATTTCCCAAGTGCCATTATACATAGCAGTTTCTATTGACCTATTACAAAACGAATGAAGCGGCTGTAGATCTGTGTGCTTGCTTGCCTGGGTGCGCACCTGACTGTGAGTGCACGTGGGTGTGTCGATGAATTTGCATGTGCATTGGTGCACAAAGCATGAACAGGGCTGCTCTGTTTTGGAGTCACAAGGGCAGTAAAAATTAAAGAGCAAAGAAATAGTGGAAGGAAATTACTGCTCCGCCTGACATCCTTCCGATTTTATACCTGATAGAATAAGTATTTTGTTCCATCTCTACTTGGTCCTCTCTTAGATCCGTGCGAGCTGTTGCCACAAGTCACACAGTGAAAGTCAATGGGGCATATTACCAACAACTAGCGATAATTATCGCTGTGTTGGTTTAGCGGGAATATTTCTATCGCCGCCCTTCACCTGTTTTTATCGCTGAGATACCTTGCTAATAGCAAGATTAGCAAGGTTTATCTCAGGAGCGATAAAAAACAGGCAAAATGCGTGAATATCGCTTTCAATACAGCGATATTCAGGCATTACTGTGACACTGCTCTTAGCCATGTTATCCACCTCTCATTGGATAACATGGCTAAGAACTGGTCAGGGCAGGCGTTAGCTTTTGAAGATATTCGCGCTTAGCGCGAATATTTCCAAAACTACGCCTGTGTTGATCATAGGCGATAGCGATTGCAGCGCCTGTTTCCAGTCGCTGACATTTTGGCACACCCACTTTGCAGGTCATTAGCGATAATTATCGCTGGCATGCAAAGTGGGCCCCTAAATGCCCGCTATCGCCAACAAGTTGTCGCTAACTGGTGTTAGCGACAGCTTGGTAATAGGGCGATAAAATTATCGCCGCATTAGCGGGAAAAAGTCCAGCTAAAGCGGGGATAATGGCCCTTGGTAATATGCCCCATTGTTCTCTACTGCTCCGAAAAGTGGGGAAGTCTCCGCTGACTTAGGGGCATAACCTGAATATTAGTTTATGATTCCATCTGAATGCAGAGCTGCTTTTTCTCCTCACCCTAGGATTGAGAAACTCGGCGACTGATTGTCCTACGCGCAAGCCTAAGTTCGACTTTAGCTGAAGGTATTCGAGGGGCTGCTACAGTCTTACTGGTCCCTTCGGCTTGCCCTCCCATGAATCTTCAAGGGTGTCATATCCTTTGCCACTGGAATGTATTATTTCAAGATCCCAAATCAGCTCTTCTGGTGGCAGGCATGGTCAAGACTCCTCTGCAGTGTTGGCCATAGGCAATAGATATTCTCTAATCAGTTGGTTGGCGATGACTGGTGCCGGTGGTGTTGATGTATAGGCAAACTCTGGACTCACATCAGTCCTCAAAATACAATGAACTATGATTTTTGAATAGGGGAACTTGCTCTCTGTGGTGCTTGGTCTCACCAAGTGGGCGGCAGTCAGCCATCAACAAACTGAGCAGTTTCTTCCTGTCATCACACAATTATAGGTTGTCCAATGGGAGCTTTGGAGATTTGCAGGAGACTCAAATATCCCACCTTCAACATATTAGTCCACCAGAAACTTGCTTGGTAAAGCATTTCTGCTAACTATCTCTGGATCACATAGTTAAGAGCTTAAATACAGATTTTTCTTTCTATACTTTTCCTTGTTCAAGGAGAGTGTGGGTAGGGTATGAAGGCAATTTGGTGCATCATTTCATCTATGTTTGCTCTGATCATCTACACAGTGCTAGTTCCTGTTTCCTGCACAACTTGTTAAGTTTGCCCAGCAATCTTGCATTGCTATATTATAGAATGGGCATTCTATGTCCAGGGCCGGACTGGGAACCACAACCGGCCCTGGCAAAGTGCTCGGTCGCCCCCCCCCATCGGGTTTGGGGGGGCGTTGGAGGTGCCGCCGAGCTCTTTGCCGGTCCGGTTTTCAGCCGATTTTGGTACCGGGACAATTTTGCAGCTATGCTACAAAAACGGCCCTGTAACAAAAACGGCCCCTCAGGTGCCCAAAACCGGCCCCCACCCGTGCCGCGCACCGGGGGATTGCCCGGTGCCCGCTGTGGCCAGTCCGGCCCTGTCTATGTCATGGGAACAGTGTGTGAAATCAGAGTTCGAGCTAGACCACCCTTTTTTAGGTATTTGCTTCTTTATACAGATGTAGTAGAACATCTGGGAAAGGGAACAATTGGATTATTTCGAGGCTTATAAAAACACTCTGTGGTTCACAATGCACTTAAACTACCAAATACATTACTCCAACAATTCTTTGTAAAAATGCATCTTAGGTACTCAGTGAGCCATAGCAATATCCATAGATCAAGGGTTGCCTCAAACATAACCAAACATGTGCACATGAAAGGATGGGAGCTGATAATACCTCAATGAGAGAGGCCCTGCTACTGTGAACAGGCAACCTGTCCTCACTTCCGTTTGACTGGTGCCCCTTCATTATCTCCCAGACCTGCCGCGCCATCGAAAGCTAGGAGTTCTACTCAGTTAACCAATTGCTTTCAACTGAAATACGACTAAAATGTTCTCTTTCCCGTGGATGTCCTCTGTCCCTTACTTCAACAGATCTACCGGTCTTAACAGGGGACACCTCCCACAATCACTAGCGCAAACGCATTTGCAGGGCCTTCTATTCGAGGCAAGGATCCATTGGGGGGAGAATGTGGTCTCACTGCTAGAGTGCCTACTTTGGAGCTGAGAAACCAGGGTTTGAGCCTCTGGGTTGTTTCCACATCCTGTGATTCTGGGCAAATCACTTGATCTCCACGTACCCATCCAAAAAAATAAATGTGTCCTTGTGTAACAAAACTGGTGCTCATGTGGAGCCTCCAATACCTTCGGGTCAAGTTGGCACTATATAAATCTACAAAAAAAGGACCATGCTAAACTGCAGCTCGGTGCTGTGTTGCACACCGCATTTTCATTTTGAGAAGCATTGACCAAATCTCTCTCCTCTCATGTTCATGCACTAGCTTTCCAAAAAAGATAGGACTGGACTCGACTTGCACGGTGCAGACAGCCTAATTAAATCAGGCCTACTTGGGCATATTGACAGAGGATTTATTCTTTTTTTTAAATGAGACGAAGCTTAAAATATAAGAGACATAGCTGTGCATATCTCATTTAATTACAAATTGCATTGATTCTTTGTTTAATTCGGAACATTTTATATCGAAACATGGTTAACTGTATTTAAAAAAATGTAACAGACCAGATTCTCACGCCCTTAACAAAATACCTGGAGTTAGACATCAGCAAAGGCACTTTTTCTCTTCCGACGACATCCCTACCACATCTCTCAAAGTCATACAGTGACCATTTCTTCCAATCACAGGGCCGACCATGCCATAGAATTTCCCTGTTTCACCAGGTAGCCCTACAGGGCTGCCAGGAGCACCCATGATTTGAAGATATCCACCAAAAACTAGGGAATCATACAGGAATCCATAGCACTTCTCATGTACTGCCCACATGATCTGAAAAGCAGGTGGGTATGGAGCACCCACAATTCCCAAGTGATCTTTATGATTATTTTCCTGAGTTGTACAAGCTTCCCCAGTTTCCTTGCTGATCCCAAGTACGCTAATGAGGAACGACTACCAGAGGATTCTATTCCATTCAGTTGGGTGCTTGGGTATCCCAGGGAAGGTAATCCTGAGGATTGCCATGGTAACCTATATCTGTTGGGTAACTGAAGCACCCCTATGGGGATTTCCTGTTCTATTAAGAGGAAGACTCTGTGACTACTGCCAGCAGTAAGCTTGCAATACCAGCCACCACCACCATCCTTTCGCAGTACCATGCCATCTAGAAATCAGTTGATGACTTCAACCATCCGGTTATCAAACGGTGGGTGCTTGACGGGGCATTGCCGGAACTGGGCCAGGAATACAATTATTTAATTGCCAGCATCACTGCCTCATTTCTGCTTCGTAATTTGTGTTTGTGAGGTGGAGCCTTTGATAGAAGAGTCCAGTGCCTCCCACCACCATGTTTTCAACAAATGCCTAAGTGTCATGTTTTAGTAAAGCTGAGGATGTATTGAGGTTGAGCAGCAGAAGAGTTGATAAGTTTTAATTACTAACATTTGGCAGCGATTTTATTTAGAAAGGATCAGACTTTTGCAGATTGGAGGAGTAGGGTTCTTGGAATGGAGGGCTGCTTTTGATAGAATTGCGCTTATGAGTTTTGTCTTTTTTTTTTCTTTTTCCTCTCAATACATTCGATATAGCAGTGTATACATGATTTGTGGAAAGCTCTTTAAATACACTCCAATTCAGTAAGGACATCACAAAGTTTGAAAGAAGTAGTTAGCACATGCTCACTCTGGAAACAAGATAAGATTGCTTTAAATCAGAAGGATATACACAATTATAAATTCATTTTTGGTGACATTTGGTGTTTTGATCTCTTTTTAGTTGATTTCCAAGTTTTGAATGTAAAATATTTTTAACAGAAATTTGGCTCAAAACCGCCAATTAACCATGTTCCATGTCAAAGACAAGAAATTAAAGTAGCATCCTGCAAAGGGTCAGGGAGACTGTGTGCCCTTGCACAGCACACTGCAGGGGGATACTGTGAAAGAGGACGCCATTCTGTACTTCAGGCTGTCCCAACCCATAGCCACTTGTCTAAGTGTGGTTTTCCCCAGTAGTCCTCACCTTGATATTTTTTCATCCAGGCAAAATTTGTCTAATCTTTTCTTACGTGTTGGGTATTATGAGAGTACCAAGGGTTTGGGGTTTGCATTGAGGAGAACGGAAAAAATAGCAAAAATGTGGCAATGTTTTGTTTTTCAAACAAATGGGACATGTGCTGTGCAAGAAAGTGTATTTTATTTCTAAAAATGCCATTAAAAAAGGGTTGTCGTGTTAATTTGCCATTCTCTTCACTTTTTTTATGCAACACATAAACATGGCTACTTTAAGGGGTGTGGCATTCCGGGTTCCAGCCTGCTCCTGCCAGTTGACACTTTTCCCAGCTAGCTGTTTCATTTTTTTTTAACTTTATTTTCACTTTGTCTCTTTCTGCTGACAATGGGCTTTGGTTTCTCATTTTTTTGCTGTCTTTCTGCTTTGTTTGTTTTTTGTCACCTTCCATCTCCCAGTAATGGCAGGGACAAGTGCTGCATAGTGTGTACCGTCACACCAGTACCTCTCACACCAAATTACAGGCCACTTACTGCTGAGCTGATATCGTTAACCAGTATTTCATTTCATAAAACTTTATTCGATATGTAAACACATTAACATAAAAGCGTACAGTTATCTTGATAATAAAAAATACAAAGATAAAAACTCCACTTGACAATGGAAACATTAAAAGATTATAAAATCGTACAATTCATTAAAATTCAAGTCATTTACTCCAATATCAATATCAGCTAATACAGAAAGGCAGGTAATAAGGTTTACAACTCATTTTGGGCCTCGTTTGTGCTAAGGTTGCATCGAAGCCCTAACTCTAACAATAGCTTTTAAGTAGGTAGAGGCAAATGCAATAACATGGGCATTTTCTAAGGCTTTCAAGTTACGATATGCGGCTCTGCAAGTTCGTATACCACATGATTTCAGTAAAGGTATCAAGAAAGTTGCCCTTGGAAGCTGATAATACCTACAGAATAGTAAACAATGGATATTCGTCAGTGATGAGATATTGTCGCATGGGCACTTTTCTAGGTTTCTTGACCAGCTGTTTGGGTATGGGAAAGTTATTAATCTGAAGAACGTTTCTGTACGGAAGCGAGTGAGCAGCATACGCATGTAGGGAGATGATTCTAAAGTTAAGTACAATTGTACCCCTACCATGATGGTAGACAATTGCTGCTCAGCTACCATACTCTTGCCCTTTTCTGCGGACCATCGATCGTTAATCAGGTGCTGCAATACCAATTTTTTAAAAGTGGCTCGGGGCATATTAATCATAGATGCTGGATTAAAGAAGAATTCGGGGTGTCCCATGTCAATAAGCAGGACTCTCACATACTTGAGCCACTTGATGTTATCGGCCCCAGACAAACTAAGGCAGTCTTTAATAATTTCCCTATTCAGGCTGGTCTCCTTTTTTACCCAAACATTGTGCCACAACAGTATTGGTGAAGAATTGATTAGATCCATGATATATGTGAGGCCTAATTCACTGTGTGCCACATATGTTGGGGTACCACGAGGGGCGACCAGAAGGTATCGAAGGAAAGAATTCTCAGTACGTTGAAGGCTATCTGCTTGCTCAATTCCCCAAATCCCAGATCCATATGTGCCAGTTGAAATGCATTTTGCCCTGTAGATCTGTAATAAGGGCCTGATCGGTCTTCCACCTAGTTTCTTTGAAAAATTGATCAGAGCGCCTATTGCCCTGGAAAACGCAATTCCCCTTGCCTGCTCTGCGGCCTGCCAGGAGCCCTTTTTATCGAAATTAATGCCCAGGTATGAAAACGTATCTGTGTTCTCCAACTTTCTTCCATTTAGGAAAATTGGGCTTTGTTTCTTTCTTGCCCCGTTTCCAGAAGCCATAGTAAAAGTTTTTGACACATTTACGTGTAAGCCTCTTTGTTTCATGAAGTCAGTGAACTTTCCTACTGCTCTTTGTAGACCCACACATGTGTGTGACAAGATGGCGTCGTCGTCCGCATAACAGTAGTATGGGTATTGGGGTCCCATTGATAGTGGGATAGTCATGATAAGCTTGATTCAGACGTTGACCAACAGAGTTTATATATAAGGTGAAGAGCAGGGGTGCTAAAATGCACCCTTGTCTCACTCCTCTAAGGATATGAAACTTATCTGAACATTCACCCCCTCTGCCGTATCTGACGCGCGCCCCTGCCCCCCTGTAGAGTTGCTTTATAAATAATAGAATGCGTTTATCTAGGCCAATCTCGGAGAGAGTAGCCCAGAGTAATTCATGATCAACGCAGTCAAACGCGGAACTCAAATCTACAAAGGTCACACAAAGATTCCCCTTTTTTGCCTAGGTGTACTTTGCTATAAATAGGGCTAGATTTAAACCTTGCTCAATAGTTCCTTTTCCGGGTCTAAAACCGTATTGTAATTTTGAGATGACATGCTCTTCTGTCCACTCCTGGATTCTGTTTAATATAATCCCCCCTGCAACTTTCATCAGGACGTCGAGCAGTGAGATTGGACGGTAGCATGAGGGATCATTCCTGTCACCTTTTTTAAAAATCGTCACTACAATAGCCTCTGGCCAGGTAGAAATAAAACCAGATTTATTTAGGGCATTTAACACGTTAGTAAGCAGGGGGGCCCAGAGATCCAACTGTGATTTAAATACATCGATCGGTACACAGTCCGGGCCCGGAGCCTTGCCAGAGGGACTTGCCTGTAAAGCCATGAGTACCTCCTCACACTGAAATGTGATGCCTATTGGGAAGGAACTATGAGTATTGTGCCCTATAGATAAACCATCTTTGGGCTCTGTGCCCGCGGGAACCATTGTTTCAAGCCTATCATACAAACTACCAAAGTGTCCGACCCATATATCACCAGATATTGCTAGGTCTACTTTGGGAGACTGCGTATTGTGCAGGAAGGGAGCATTGACTGCCTTCCAGAAGGCTGTGTTGTCCCTCTTTTCAGAAGCCTCCTGAAGAGCCAGACATGCATCCTTCATTTTATTTTTCCTGCTTGTTAAAGCGGCACGGTACGCTTGCCTGGTTTGCCGAATTAACGCCTGCGAACTTGGAGTAGTGTTTAAAGCCGATTTTAGAGCTTTTAGAGCTTTAGTGCAGGTTTCATCAAACCAGCCGTGACTATGCGGGGGTACTTTTCTAGGCACCCTTGCCAGTAATCTTTTTATCTTAAGCGAGATTTTAAGAAAGGAACTACTAACCACCTGTGGATCCTCTGAGATTGAAAGACAAGTCTGGATATCACCATTGGTGTTAATCACCAATGCTCGGAGAAAGTCCATGGGCACCACTTTTTCCCATTTAAGATAAAATACATTAATACTAGGCAGTTTTCTTGGAGGGTTGTGGGAGAAAGTGCTCGTTTTATTTGATGGAGCGTGTGATATCAAGTTTAAAGTCACCGCGATCGGGTATTGATTGCTTAAAACACTATTTAGTGTTGCCCAGTTAAGTATTATCTCTGCATACCTGGCTGATAATAGTAGGTAATCGATGGTAGAATGACAACCTCTCCCCTTATAAGTTGGTTGAAAAGGCTCAGATGGAGAACACAGTTCATTGGCGTACGCGAGATCAAAATGGAAAGCTAAGGTGTTAAGAAGGTCTCCTACTTTCGTGTGCACGAAGTGGGTGGGGGCATCTTCCTTAAAATTACCTAGTCCACTGATTCCTAGTCTACTCTGGGGACACAAAGGGCAGTTGAATTCCCCCACCCAAAGAAGCACTGTATCTGCGGCTGTCTGCTACTCTATTTTAGTTAAGTTTGCCCTGAGATTTTTTAGAGCTATTTCCATAGAGGTGTTTGGGATGTTGTTATAGAAGTTTACCAGGGTCAGATTTTTTAAAAGTCCCCACGTGAGGACGATGATTTGATAGAATTTCGACCAGGTGAACTTTACATCCGTCTGCCCGCACTTTGTTGAAATGTACATGCGGAGACCCCCCTTGTTTCTACCATGAGAGCTGGGCATAGCAGGTGTGTGTAAGGTCTTATACCCCAATAGGTGAATCTCATTAATTGTCCACGTTTCCTGTATACAGACAATACTATAGCGAGAAACAATATCTAGCCACATGGGATTGGTGTATTTATCATATAGCCCTGACACGTTCCAGGTGAGTAAGTTGTCAAACTGTTCCTCATTGTTAATAGAAACATTACTTTTCACACTGACTAAAGGACCCTCCCCAGTGCCCAAAGAGGGAATAACTGGTGAGTCATATACCCTGGCATAGCTTGATGGTTCTGTTAAAGGAATATTACCTAATGCTAGACTGTTTAAGGTATTGGGCTCACAAATTAAGAGGAAACTGTCTAAGCCCGTAGTTTGGGCAAACATGTTGACTGGTTCGTAACCCCAAGGGTCGTTAAATTTGCGAGGTGTCTGATCAGGCCCTGTACGGTATTGTACTGTAATGTGTGCCTCACTCGTCACCTTATTCCTCGCATAAGCACTGCCAGTGCCTTGAGCCATTTCTAAGTTGAGAGTGGTTAAAATAACCCTGTCATTGTATTTTTTACGGGGTACCGGTCCGCAGCCCAGCTACCTGGCTTTAACATATCCCTTTTGCTGCATATTGTTTCCACAGCGAAGTTAGTGTGGGCCATTCGATTAAGCATTTTCCTATCAACTAAAGCGTGGGATACCGATTGCTTTCCTGCTTGGTTAGGAAGATAGCTATCACTGGGAGCCGGATTAGGGAGTCAATCCGCTCCTTCCAAGCCGGAAAATGCGGCAAACCGATTAAAAGTGGGAATATTGAGACGTGGGCCCTCTATGTTGCCCAAATTTAGTAGCCAGGGTTTTTACGGGTTAGACAATAAGGAGCGGGGATAGAAATAACTTAGATCAGGTGTCGTGATTCCTCCCTCTCCCCGGTCAGTATACCAGTCTACAATGTGTGTGATTACCCGACAGTCTCTAAAGTTAATAATAATGACATCCCCCTGAATCTCCTTTGGTCTATGACCCACCCATCCTAATCTTCTAACATGAAGAATTTCGCCATCAATATTAAGGGGCAGAGGTCTGTTTTGCCGTAACCAATATACTACTTTATTTTTAAGTTCTTGGTAGCTTTCTGTTTTCCCCATCACTAATTTTGGGACCCCGGTAAGTGTCACTATGTAGGGTGCTGCCTCAGGTGGCAAATATATTTGTTGTATTGTTCCCCTCTGGTTCTTATTGGGTGGCCGCCTATTAATGATATTTCCATGGGGGTCGTCTGATTTGTTAACTAACCCTCCAGAGCTGTTTCCACTGTGTGCTGTTTGGACTGCAACTATTGTCCTAGGTGCAGTGGTGTTAACCTTAATTGTGGACGGTGGGTCCTGATTAATGATGGGCTCATTTGGTTTCGGCCCTATAATAATAGGCTGGGTGGGCTCTTTCAAGGCATGAGTAGTTAGTTCCCTTGTAAATTTTATATTGGTAAAGTTAAAACTTCAAGGGAGGCCAATTGATCTGCAATTTTTTTACCCTCTCCACCAACGGCAGTATTAAGGATTTTACCAATTGCTCGATGTTTCCCATAAGGTCTGGTATGTGGGAGACTAGTGGCTGGAAATGGTCCGGCATGGTCTTTCTTGCAACTGTCGTTGAGCTATTTAGGGTGTTCACGACATTAGTTGGTATTTCATTACATCTGCTATTTTGCCCATTTCCCCGACGCTTCCTTTTTTTAGTTATCTGCCCTGTTGCCATTGGTTTTGTATATGATTTATTTCTCTTTGTGTACTTAAGAGGAGATTTCGATATAAATTCCTCTTATGAAGTTTCAGATAATGTGCCTATATTTGGAACGTGTATGTGACTATCCCTAATAAGTTCAGATGATCCTTTTGAATCTCATAGTTGGAGGGGGACGCTGATGTCCCCGGTTAAATCTGTAGGCATAGCATCAGCTGGAGGTGTGGTTGCGTGTTGAATTTGTCCCAGAGATGAGCGCTTATTGTAGAGGGGTTCTAACGAAAGGCGCAGCTCGGTGATGGCTATCTCATGTTTCAGCACCGATGCTGCCCTGGTGATAAAGTGGTCCAGTGTCCCTCTAACGGAGCCGCTCACCAGAGAGTTTCTGCCCTGACTGAGACGGGATGTCATAGTTTAAGTACTTACTTCAACAGTAGGACAGCAGAACACACCAAGGGGAATGAGAACTAATCTTACACAATGTAAACCACAGTTGGGCACCCAGTTAACTTATAGACATTGGAGAAATACTGTGAGCTTACTAACAGGTTCCCAGAGAGCAGATGAAGGGGGGTGGCCTGGCCTCGACTGGCCTCGGACGTCCGCAGACGCCCCCCCCCCCTTGTCCCTGGCTTCCCAGTAGGAAAACCTGCATAAGCCATAATGCGATTGTGACAGGTGAAAGATGTTTGACAAATGTTAATTTAATTGCAGTAGAAATTACATTGCAGTACGTATTACATTTATATATATATATATATATATATATATATATATATATATATATATATATATATACATATATATATGTCCAAAACTTCCTTTCCCAGTTAGAAAAAGATGAGGGGACGCGGCAGGGCTTCACGGGATTCTTCTATGATGTACAGAATGACGCGTTTCGGTGGTAGCCTCATCAGATGCCTCCGTTGTTTTACTCCCAAGGTTGTGTTTTCTTGTTTTATTCGTTATGCCCCTCCTCTGAAGTCGTGAGGGGCTCACCTTCACCGCATCTCGTACCTGAGCGCTCCTCCCAGTTCATGGTTAAGGACTGCATGCTCCAGCATGCAATTGGTTCTCAGCATGGAGGAGTGCTCACTACACAGCCTGAGTGTTTTCTATTCTCAAGGTAAGAGGCTGAGTTTAGAGGGCGGTCGGCTTGGGATAGTAGAACTGTATCGAGTGATTGTAGATTCCTGCCCCTGCGCTTCCAGCCTTGCAGTTCCTCCGTTTGCTCGGCTTGGAGACATCGTTAAAGTAACGTGTTCTCTCCGTGTGTGTCACGGACTGCCAACTGGCAGCAACGCCTTCGCTTCCGTCGGGTGCGGGGTGGTCTGGGTTACGCCAATGAACCCTGAACACTACTGGAAGACCACTTAAGGAAGGCTTCCCTCTGCGTGTCATTGGTCTCATGCTATTATGTCCAAAACTTCCTTTCCCAGTTAGAAAAAGATGAGGGGACGAGGTAGGGCTTCACGGGATTCTTCTATGGTGTACGGCATGACGCGTTTCGGCGGTAGCCTCATCAGATGCCTCCGTTGTTGTACTCCCAAGGTTGTCTTTTCTTGTTTTATTCGTTATGCCCCTCCTCTGAAGTAGTGAGGGGCTCACCTGCACCGCATCTCGTACCTGAGCGCTCCTCCCAGTTCATGGTTAAGGACTGCATGCTCCAGCATGCAATTGGTTCTCAGCATGGAGGAGTGCTCACTACACAGCCAGAGTGTTTTCTATTCTCAAGGTAAGAGGCTGAGTTTAGAGGGCGGTCGGCTTGGGATAGTAGAACTGTATCAAGTGATTGTAGATTCCTGCCCCTGCGTTATATATATATATGTACATATATATATGTATATATATATATACATGCACAAATATATATATTTAAGCATTTTCTATATATATATATTATACATACATATTGACACACTTGCATTTATATACATTTATTTTGAAATTAAATAACATTTAATGCTATAGAAAAAGGCATAAGATTTCAATTACTTGTCTATATATAGGAATATATAGTCATATGTGTACGCTGTGCCTTTTTATACAGTGTTGAACCTTGTGAAATGTGTCTTTTTATGTGTACACAAATTAGTTTATTACTTTATGTATTGTTTATTGTCTTTAATGTGGGTAGCAACTTTTATTTTTATGTACATATATATGAAATCAAATGTAAACAATGTTTATGTACCCATAAAACTGTTTCTACATATATGAAAAGAAGAATGGAGTGATTTTAGGGTTCTTGTCTTGGGCAAGTAGGTATTGCAGAGTGCTTTTAGTCTAGAGAGACTGGTTGGTTATGTCAGGGAGGGAGTCATTTTTTCAGTGTTGTGTTGGACATCACATAGGATGGCTGCAATAAGCATAGGATTCAAGTATGCCTAAGCTTAGACTGATGGTTAGGAAGTAAAAAGAAAAGACTGAAGATTTCAAATGTGGGAAGGCCTCAACATGACTCCTCTCTGTTACTACACAGTCTCCATTATCTGTGAACTGCAAGCTTTGCAGGGTTATCACCAAACCTTTTCCTTCTTCATCCTATTTTTTTCCTGACCTTTGGTTGTCGGCTATAGGACTCTGGGCACTTTACAACTCCTGATCAGTGCTAAAGTTTATTTGTTCTCTGTGTAAGTTGTTATTGTAATTGTTTATCCATGATTGGCATATTTGATTTACCAGTAAGTCCCAAGTAAAGTGAACTGAGTGTGCCAGGGCTGGTAAATCAAATGCTGCTAGTGGGCTTGCTCTCTACACCACTTGGAGTCAAGCTAGCCGGGCTGATGAGAGGTGTTACCTCGAAACCGGTCCGGTCCTCGGATGCTTGATTCCGTTCTGGGAAGGACATGGCTTTTGTAGTTCGGACCGGACTGTTCCCATGGGGCAACAGGGTCAGAGCTGATTTGCATATCGCCATTGTCTAACCCAGGGTGGTGTTGAAGCAAAAAAACAATGGATTTGGGCCCAGATCTTTTGACTGGGGGAATGTGTGACATTGATCCACATTCGGTCCATCACTTGTTGTTTTTGCAATTGCCGCCCTAAGTGCGCTGGGGATGCCCAGACGTGGGTCCCAGGCACTCCACACTACTTGGAGTCAAGCTAGCCGGGCTGATGAGAGGTGTTACCTCGAAACCGGTCCGGTCCTCGGATGCTTGATTCCGTTCTGGGAAGGACATGGCTTTTGTAGTTCGGACTGGACTGTTCCCATGGGGCAACAGGGTCAGAGCTGATTTGCATATCGCCATTGTCTAACCCAGGGTGGTGTGGAGTGCAAAAAAACGATGGATTTGGGCCCAGATCTTTTGACTGGGGGAATGTGTGACATTGATCCACATTCGGTCCATCACTTGTTGTTTTTGCAATTGCCGCCCTAAGTGTGCTGGGGATGCCCAGACGTGGGTCCCAGGCACTCCACACCTCACCACTTGGAGTCAAGCTAGCCGGGCTGATGAGAGGTGTTACCTCGAAACCGGTCCGGTCCTCGGATGCTTGATTCCGTTCTGGGAAGGACATGGCTTTTGTAGTTCGAACTGGACTGTTCCCATGGGGCAACAGGGTCAGAGCTGATTTGCATATCGCCATTGTCTAACCCAGGGTGGTGTGGAGTGCAAAAAAACTATGGATTTGGGCCCAGATGGGGAATTGTGTGACATTGATCCACATTCGGTCCATCACTTGTTGTTTTTGCTAGTGGGCTTGCAGCACTGATTGTGCCACCCACTTGAGGAGCCCTGAAAAGATGCCTCAGGCATGCCCGCACGGTGCCTGCATGCAGTTTGTTAGCTGCCATGTCGTCTTGGCAAGTGCACCCACTTGCCAGGCACTAACCTCCCTTTTCTTACACATAGGATACCCCTATGGTAGACCCAATGTACCCCCTCTGGGGTACCTTGGGGTACAGTGTATGTGAAAGTTAGAACGTGTGACTGGTATGTGTAACATCCCCTAAAAGTGAAATACTGCCAATTTCGTTTTTCACTATTGAAAGGCTATCTTGGGATTTAGGAGAGAATGGGGAACTGAAGGACTGGGCTAATTTAAAGCCCAGCAGTGCCAGGGGACAACACCTGAAACCTTCGTGGAGATACCTGTTCCGGCGTACAAATTACAGAGACACGGGACACTTCCTTCGGCGTCAAAGATAAGCGTTTATTTACTGCAGGGACACAGAAATCGCTAGAAGTACAACATAGTGTATGTTCAGAGAGTCTGCTTCAAATTGCAAAAGTGGATCGCTCCTTTTATACACATTTTAGCCATTGCACAACATAACGAACAAAAGGTTACAACTCAGTTCCCACAGTAAACTTCAAAAGGATCGCATTCATGTTTTCAGAAGCCCGGAACATAATTACAGAAACATGTCGGTTCCCAACTGTAAAAGCACACTATCCCACCATTAGGCACATTCCATTCTAGTCGTAAACGACCTAAGAGAAGGGACAGAAACAGGTGCAGGAAAACAAAGACAGACAACAGATTGAAAAGAGTGTGGGGGCAATATCGGAAGCGTGATCACAGGATCAAAGGATTTGAACCTAACGTATGCAAGGCTGAAACAATAGACCGGCACGGCAAGATGACCTCGAGCGGAGCCATCTGCTTTTACCGTGTCACTTCCCTAGTCATAAAGACACACTCAAAGGAATATGTAAGCACTAGTCGATATCAAAATCAATATCGATATTCATTCGATCGTTTAGATGTTGCTGGAGCATTATTCTATCCATCAATGTCTCTCTGGTAGCAGATGGTCTTCTTATACACGTTGTAGCACAAAGGCTACATAAGGCTGGACCACACTGTACACAAAGACATCACGTGAACAGAAATGTCACAACAACCCCTACAATCATCAGAATCTTCAAACCCCAAGTCGACATCAGACCCCAAAACCATCCTAGAAGCGTCCAATCACCTTCGTCCACGTGTATGGACTCGGAGATTTTATGCAACTTCGAGATGGCTTGATAAACAGTTGGAGCATTATCAGGTATGAAAATACAGCAGCTCGAATGGATCACCTTGCACACACCACCTCTATCTGCGAGTACAACATCTAGAACCATACGGTTCTGTAATGTCATCAGTCTATCCGCTTGCAGCTCTGCTGTCAGGTTACCAAGAGCACTTGCAGTTATATTAACAGTTGATTCTACCACACAAGTCAACTGTCTCAGGTTCCTGCTATTAACCATTGGCCCCCAAAACGGTAGGAAACCCTTAAAGAAGTCTCCTGCTTCTTGACCGGCAGTGTCCTCTTTACTAATAACGCCTCTCACAACTCTCGTTTTGTGGTAGTCTGGGGCAACTGTGAAAGTCGGTGGCAAAAGATTCGCGATATAACATGTGCCCGAGAAGTCACGGGGCAACCACGTATAAGCACGATCATAGCACACAAAATAGGTACCCTTGGCAGTCAGAAATACAGAGGAAGAGAGCATCGGTAAAACGTATGTCTCAGTACAAGCACTCTTCCCAAGCTGAGCTCTCGGATTTCGACCAAGACCTTGCAGACAGAAATGACCAAGGTGGGGTACAATCCAGATTGGAGACAAGCTCTTAAGCTGTCTATCACCTACTGAAATACTATACTCGGCCTCACTCAGATCCTTGTAGGCTCGCACCTCCTCCTCTGGAATAAGCGATGTATCAAAAAATATCTCTATCCAGATCAGCAATCGCTATCGTCAAAGACTTGTGGTACGGGCCAGAACCAAGGTCTGTGGAACGTGGCTCTCGACGGGGGTAGGAATCTAGTGCATTACGGAACATGGTTTGGAATGCCCGAGCTGACCCCTGGGAGCTGTAAGGAAGAACTAAATATGGAATACCCTTATCCATGGTATGTGGCATTAACCCACACACCCAACAGTTGGTAGTATTCATCACCAACTGATGCTGATGCAAAAGTTGGACAAATGAATTGTTCATAAATTCCGCACGTCTGACCTGTTCATGTTGGGGCAGAAGATGAAAAGAATGTGGAGAGATAGTGGGAACAAGAACAGAATTCAGATCATGAGAGGGGGAAGTAGGTGAAGTGGAAGGCAACAGTGACTGAATCCCAGAATACACTCCACCCACCAATAACATAGACACAGTTAGGAACAACATGAAAATCTGAAACAAAAAACATTTTGTTTGTAAAATCTTATGCAACTTAGATCTTTGCGCCGACATCATCTCTATTTCTGACAGTTTAGAGAACTCCATCCTCTAAGGACTGCCCGTAACGTTCTTGACGCACCTGATTCTGAGTAGCAATTGTCAATTCCCAGGAGTTCCCAAAAACCGACAAAAGTAACCGACCTAGTGTCAGAAACCTGCCAAACAGAAGTAGGTACCCGTACGGCCCTACGGCCAACCCAGATGGTAGGTTTAATCAATTAAGCATCCAATTTCATATAAGTCTCCTAGCTGCACAGAAAAGGAACCCACGTGATATGTAAAACAAAATTAAAGAACTCAAGATCAGGAAAAAATGTAAATGTTCACAATGTTCATAGCAACAGGGAGGGGGGTAATGTAGATTCAAAAACAAAAGGGAATTTTTATTTGTCCTTAATCACGCAATCGAAGGAAATATCGATATTTTCCAGGTCGAGTTTGTTCTTCAAACAATGGTTCAGGTGGCAAGACAAAGTTCGATTGTTCAGGTAACTGTTCAGAACTTGAATTCTCCGATGATGAAGACAAAGGTACAGTTCCAGATGATTCAACAAGCGTATCTGGCTGAGCTGGATCGATCTCTACAGGTTGAGCATCACTAAATGGCACATACTTTGGGATGACATCAGTTTCAGTCGGGGCAAACCCTTTCCTTATCCAATTATTTGCTGGCAATGGGAGCGGCACTCTCTTCGTGTGGGTGGTGTGCACCCAATGTTTCCTGCCGTCCAACCGAACTGCAGTCCTCGTTGCCAACAAGACTTGGTAGGGTCCCACGAACCTTGGCTCGAGATTTCGTTTTCTCCCAAAGTTACGAATCAGCACCCAATCTCCAGATTGGAGTCGATGTCCAGGTCCTTCTGTTTGTGCCGGTAGAGCTTCAAAAACCTGTTGATGAATCAAACTCAATTTAGCAGTCAGATCGTAAAGATAGTCAATCAACATTGGATATTCAATTCTGCTAAATTCCTTAGGCCTTGGAACTCCCCAAACGTTCGCAGGATGGCCGAACACAATCTCATATGGGCTAAGCCCTACTCGAGAGTGCACAGTCGCCCTGGTCGACAGGAGAGCTAGAGGCAATGCATCAGGCCATGATAACCCACTCGTTGCTTGGATTTTGGCAAGTTTCAGTTTCAGAGTACCATTGTACCCTTCTACCAAACCCGCCGATTGAGGATGGTTAGCACTATGAAATTTTTGGCGAATACCCAAACCCGCACACACACTCTTCATCACATTTCCCACAAATTCACTACCATTATCCGACCATACGATCCGTGGCATTCCATACCTTGGGAAATATTCTTTGAGTAGAACTTTTGCTGTGGACAGGGCAGTATTATCCTTAAGAGGGTATGCCTCAATCCATCTGGAGAACGCACAAACCACAACCAATACATATTTCAAATTATTGCATCTCTCCATATGGATGAAGTCCAACTGGATAACTTCAAAGGGGCATGTAGGAGGAGCAAAATGACCAGGTGGATTGGGGGTGCCCTTGCCAGGATTATGCATCAAACATACCATACAGTTCCTGACCACTCTCTCAGCACACTTAGCAATCCCATCATTCTTCCATACGGGTGACAACAACTTACATATACCTTTCGTGCTAATATGTGACATGCCATGGGCCATAGTAACAACAGCAAGCACATACACATCTGGTAACATCCATCTCTGATACTCTGACAAATCGACCCAACATCCATCCATGTCTAACTTCCCCGTGCTTTCTTTCCACTTAGCCTTTTCAGTTTCGGTGGCCTCATTCTGAATCGCTTTCACACTCTCAACTGTATCCTCACACATACCAGTCTCTGCCGGCCATCTCACTGAACTCGTAACATACATTCGGTTTGTCAGATTCTTGGCCATTTCCTTAGCAATCTCATCTGCAAACGCGTTACCACGACCAACATCATCTGTAACCTTTCGATGTGCGCAGCATTTAATGATTGCCACTTGCTTAGGCAATGTAAGTGCATCTAAAAGATCATTCACAAGCTGTCCGTGTTGTATCTTTGTGCCATGAGACGTCATGAATCCTCTCTCTCTCCACAATCGACCAAAACTATGTGCTACGCCAAACGCATACTGACTGTCAGTAAACACATTCACTCGCTTTCCTTTAGACAAAACACACGCTCTCGGTAAAGCAATCAATTCTGCCGCTTGTGCCGAATTCTGACTCAATCTGTTTCCACAACCGTACTCAACGTCACTACAGCATACGCAGTCATCACATCACCATTCGGCAACTTGAAGCATGAACCATCAACATACAAAGTACCATCAGGATCTACCAATGGAGTGTTTTTCAGGTCAATACGACCCTTCGTCTCTTCTTCAGTTCTTAAGTAACAATCATGTGGTGCTACATCACCTGACTCCATATGAATCGGCAACAATGTCGCTGGATTCAACACATTACAACGTTTTATCTGTATGTGACTTGCCAAAAGTGTCAACTCATAGCCGGACAACCTTGCACTCGTCAAGTGTTGAGTCTTCGTTCGATTCAAGAGAGTGTCAACTGCATGCGGAACCATCACTGTAAGCATATTATCCATGACCAGACCTGCGGACTGTCGAATGGACACCGCAGCCGCCGCTGTCGCCCTTAGACAACTCGGCAATGCTCTAGCTACTGGGTCTAAAGTCGAAGAAAAATATGCACATGGACGCTGTTTGCCGCCAAATTGTTGCGTCAAAACACTTAACGCACAACCATCTCTCTCGTGAACATATAATGTAAACGGCTTACTGTAATCAGGAGTACCTAACACAGGAGCCGAACACAACGCATCACGCAATTCAGAAAAACTTTTCTGACAATCTTCAGTCCATGGCAAAGGAGTCGGAACATCCTTGCACGTGAGAGCTAACAATGGCTTCGCTAACAATGAGAAGTTTGGAATCCATTGTCTGCAGTATGACGTGATACCTAGAAAGGCACGTACGTCTCTCTGAGTTGTTGGCACAGTCATTCGAGCAATTGCTGCAATTCTTTCTGGGGTCAACCTTCTACCCTCCTTTGACAATAAGTGACCTAAATAGGTTACTTCTTGACAACAATACTGTAACTTAGAAGGTGACACCTTGTGATGTAATGCACATAAATGCTTTAACAATGATACTGTAGCATTCTTACAAATTTGCTCAGTATCGGCAGCCACTAACAGATCATCGACATACTGAATCAAGGCCGCGCCAGCAGGTAACACAAATGCATCAAGTTGACCCTTAAGGGCCTGACTGTAAATCGATGGACTCTCACAGTAGCCCTGTGGTGCGCGTTTAAACCTAAAACTGCGACCACCTAATGAGAAGCCGAATAGATCTCTGCTTTCCTCAGCAATCGGAATACTAAAGAAAGCATTCTTTAGGTCTATCACCGAAAACCAGGAGGCAGAGGCTGGAATCAGGGTCAGCAAAGCTGTAATGTCAGGAACCACTGGAAACTGTGGAATCACGATTTTATTCACTTCCCTCAAATCAATTACAAAACGGTACACAGGAGGCTTGGATGGGTCAGTTTGTTTCAAAATAGGTAACACAGGACTATTACACACATTTCCCCGAGTTTCTTCAAT
This sequence comes from Lissotriton vulgaris, assembly GCF_964263255.1. Taxonomy (NCBI): domain Eukaryota; kingdom Metazoa; phylum Chordata; class Amphibia; order Caudata; family Salamandridae; genus Lissotriton; species Lissotriton vulgaris. The sequence continues at coordinate 502,235,685 of NC_141685.1, forward strand.
AACATCCTTTTCGATCAAGTCATAAATGATCGCTAATAGCGCTCTCTCGCCATCAAGAGAGATACGATACTGGGGGATACGTGGTAATCTCACATGTGATTTTAATTGGACTACATAAGGTGGAATGTCCAGTAGGCCCACATCATTGGGACCTGTTGCCCATAAAGACTCAGGAAGGGAACTCAATTCCGGTGGGAGCTTATCAGTTGACAAGTACATAGGGGAGATCACTCTCTGACCTAATGTAAGCTCCACTCCCGTAGGAGAGCAATACAGAGTCGCATATAATCGCTTCAACAAATCCAGACCCAAGAGATTCTCACCACAACCAGTAGTTAAAATCAAAGGAGCCTCCAGCTCACGTGTCCCGATCGTAAGGGACAAAGGGCTAGAAACTGGATTGCTAACCGGGGCGCCAAAGAATCCAACAGAAACATTCGTTAAGCCAGACAAAGGTGCACCAGGGAGTTTCGAATGCATGATGGAACTTTTTGCTGCACCAGTGTCCAACAGAAAAGGCTCAACTACGCCCGATGTGGCAACTGCGACATAAGGCCCTCTCTGATCAACCGGAACTGATACCACTCCCTCTCTTTGTCTATGGCTGTCCTAATAATCGTTGTCTGCACCAATCTCATGCTCAACATAATAGTCATCCACATGATACTGTGCAGATCTACCAGACGATGCATTTCGCTGATCAAAACAATTTCTCGTGTCCGATGGAGGAGCAGAACGCTCATTTTGATTTTGAGAGGTGCCACGACCTCTACCTCTAGAGACTTGCTGATAACCACCACGACCTCCTCGAACCGAGACACCATTCATTCGGTCACGTAAAACAGGGCAATTAAACTTATAATGGCCCTCACCCTTACAGTATGCACACTTATTATTCCCAAGCAGAGATCTGGATGCAGAGTATTCAGAACGCGACTGCATCCTAGAAGACTGCGCCTGTGGACAATACTGCACATGCTGCTGTTGCGAGTCATTCTGATTCGAACGCGGAGGATACGCTTGCTGCAATAAGACCTTAGTCTTTAGCTCCTTTGTTTTCTTGTCTGCACGATCATTCTCCTCTTTTTCTCTATTCTCATAATATTGAGCCGTTGCCAATATTTGAGCTGTGGTTGAAACAGCCCAAGCACTTTCAGAATTTTTCAATTTGTTGCATAACTCAGGCAACAGATTGAACACAAACTTATCGACAAACAACCGCTGACCTCCCTCAGTGCTCATATCCTGACCACTATGATCAATAAATGCCTCCTCAAACCTAGTAAAGAAATCGGAGACACTCTCGTCTTTCTTTTGTTTGCAAGCAGACAATTTATCCCAGTTCACCTTCATCGCTGGCATGAGTGTTTTCATGAGTGCAATGATTCTTTGGGGCAGATCTGTAATTAACTGATCAGGCTTAGCCCCACCAACTTGCTGTCCATCTGCCGCTACAATTGCAGCCCAATCACCACCTAACTCAACTGCATGATTCTCGTTACGAATCTTCACCCAGATCGGTTGCGGTACTACATTACCAAACAACATGTCGATATCAGCAAGGTTCATAATAGAAGCATCTACAAATTGGGATAACTCCTTGTAATAACCTGCCGGATTCTTCCGTGGGTCAGGCAAAGATTGTTTCACCTGCAAGACTTCTGATCGCTTCCATGGGAGGTGTATCCAAACTCTCTGGAAGTGTGGCAAAATTAGAGGATTGACAGTAGCATCACCTGGCCTCCACACTGGGGGGACCTCTCGCATGGGATACTGACCAGATTTCGTTTTCAGATCACCGGAGTCGTCGTCAAACGACACTCGTGAAGGCACTGTGGACCTAAAAGCTAACAAACGCTCTAATGCACGCCGTACATCACCACCTACAATCATACCGTTCGAAAACTGACTCTGAAGTTCAGTCATGTCGGGCGGTACGATATCTAGCTCATCATTATCCCACTCTTCTCTCAATGATTTGCACATCTCTTTGAACACGAATCTCTGTGTGGGCTCATTAAACTGAGAGAACGTATCGAAAACTATGCGCGAAGTGTACTTAGCAGGGTGTCTAATCCACCTACGCGCCATAGATACTAACATCTCACTTTCCTTTACACCAGGCAGTTGACTTCGTCTCTGAGAGATGTCAGAGACATCGGATTCGAATAACGATCCGAAAAGTGGAGAATAAAGATTAGCAATAGAATGAGGTATACGTTTACGAACAGAAGAAGAAGAGGAAAGAAGAACAGGAGCAACAATATTAGGACTAAACGTAGGAGCAGTGGAAGTAGCCAAGATAACAGGAGTAGTAGTAGCAGTACACTGAGAGGTTACGGGCAGAGGAGCAGTAGGAAGAAGAGGTGGTAAAGGAGCAGGGCCCACTGGAAGAACAAGGGGATTTGGAGGAACAAGGCCAACTACACGCTGACCAGCAGCCACCGGAACAACGGGCGGAAGAAAAGGAGGAACTATAGGGGCTATAGTACCCTGTACATAAGGGGGTGGTGACTTTAGTAAATAAGATAACAAAGGATCCTCTTTCGATTCGTCTTCCTTCTTTTCAGAACTCGACGGTAAAACCGGATAACATTTATCCACCGCCATACTATGCTGTCTAATAGAAACTTCCCTTTCCTTCTCTGCCGTGTCTCGCTGATGCTGTTCTGCACCTTGCATTATCGAAAGGACACCCTCTTTCTTATTTTTCTTAGTCAGCTTGATTTCTTTCTGTCTGGCCTCTTTGCGCCATAACCTAAAGGAATCAAACATTTCTGGCCTAGCTTTCTTTTTAAACAATTTTGCTTCAAGATTATCTAAAATCTCAGTTTCAAAGCTACCATGGGGTGGCCAACTAAGGACACCATCTTTTCTCGTATAACGAATCCAAAATGCGTTATATATAATGGGGCCCACTCCATGTCGACTATAAAGCTCATAAATCGGAGTTCCAACTGGAGGTATCGGACATGAGTCCTCCAACCGGGAATCCGTGTTGCAACATCTAAGGAAACCGAACAAGATACTACGGCCAGGCATCATGCACACTAACCGAGTTCCAAACTTCAAGGGTTATCAAATTACGATATCCTCGCAAAAATACGAGACCCTCGGTTTTGGCAATTGCAATTGTCAAAGAACCCAAACAACAAAAAGAAAGAACCAACAACTAAGGACCAAAAATGCAATGGAACCATGCAATCAACCAAGTTTCAACAACAACAACCAAGTTTCAAAGTACAAAGCAAATGTCAAGCCAATGCCAAGTTTTCAAGTTTGAAACAAATGTTCCAAAAAAAAGGAACCAAAGAGCTAACCTAAGAACTGGGAGCAACCCACAAATACTTAACTGAAAGAACAATGGCGTCACCAGGAAGGCCAGTCTATCGTCTCGCCGTACAAAGGACTACGCCAGGCGCCAAAACAGGTCGAATGTCAGGGCATCGGTCCGTCGCAGCCGTCGGGAAGCGGGAATCTTCGCGGTAAAAATCTTCGGACCACTTATTTCGACAACAGGATCGATGAAGCGGGGTGCACCTTCCCTCGGAGATTTCACACGAAGTTCCTCACGATCGTCAGGCTTTGGACCGGTACCACATGATGTCGCCCCACATTGGGCACCAACTGAAGGACTGGGCTAATTTAAAGCCCAGCGGTGCCAGGGGACAACACCTGAAACCTTCGTGGAGATACCTGTTCCGGCGTACAAATTACAGAGACACGGGACACTTCCTTCGGCGTCAAAGATCAGCGTTTATTTACTGCAGGGACACAGAAATCGCTAGAAGTACAACATAGTGTATGTTCAGAGAGTCTGCTTCAAATTGCAAAAGTGGATCGCTCCTTTTATACACATTTTAGCCATTGCACAACATAACGAACAAAAGGTTACAACTCAGTTCCCACAGTAAACTTCAAAAGGATCGCATTCATGTTTTCAGAAGCCCAGAACATAGTTACAGAAACATGTCGGTTCCCAACTGTAAAAGCACACTATCCCACCATTAGGCACATTCCATTCTAGTCGTAAACAACCTAAGAGAAGGGACAGAAACAGGTGCAGGAGAACAAAGACAGACAACAGATTGAAAAGAGTGTGGGGGCAATATCGGAAGCGTGATCACAGGATCAAAGGATTTGAACCTAACGTATGCAAGGCTGAAACAATAGACCGGCACGGCAAGATGAGCCTCGAGAGGAGCCATCTGCTTTTACCGTGTCACTTTCCTAGTCATAAAGACACACTGTCAAGTCAAGTCAAGTCAAAAGATTTATATAGCGCGCTACATACCCGGAGGGTCTCAAGGCGCTTGAAGAAGGGTGGGGAGTTACTTGTCAAATATCCAAGTTTTAAGTTGCTTTCTGAATGCTAGATGGTTCTGAGTGAGACGAAGGTGAGTGGGGAGTGAGTTCCATGTTTTAGCAGCGAGGTTGGAGAAGGATCTACCTCCCATGGTGGTTTTATTGATGCGAGGTACGGTAGCAAGGGCTTGGTTGGAGGATCGTAGCTGGCGGGAGGGGGTGTAGAATGATAGTCGTGTGTTGAGGCATTCGGGTCCAAGTTCGTAAAGTGCTTTGTGTGCGTGGGTTAGGAGTCGGAAAGTAATCCTCTTATTGACGGGGAGCCAGTGGAGGTTTTTCAGGTGACTAGAGATGTGGTCTTTACGCGGGATGTCTAGTATGAGTCTGGCTGATGCGTTCTGGATGAGTTGGAGTTTTTTCAGGAGCTTAGCGGTGATACCGGCGTATAGGGTGTTTCCGTAGTCCAGGCGGCTAGTAACCAGTGCATGGGTGACCGTTTTTCTGGTTTCGGTGGGGATCCAGCGAAATGTTTTTTGGAGCATGCGAAGAATGTTGAAGCAGGATGATGAAACGGCGTTGACTTGTCTGTTCATAGAGAGTGAGGAGTCCAGGATGACGCCCAGGTTCCGTGCGTGGTCCGTCAGGATGGGTGCTTTTCCAAGGGCCTCTGGCCACCAAGAGTCATCCCAGGCGGAGGGGGAGGTACCTAAGATAAGGACTTCTGTTTTGTCTGAGTTCAGTTTCAGACGGCTGTGCTTCATCCACTCGGCTACTTCTTTCATTCCTTCATGTAGGTTGGTTTTGGCGGTGTTAGGGTCTTTGGTGAGTGATAGGATCAATTGAGTGTCATCTGCGTAGGAGATGATGTTGAGGTTGTGTTGGCGAGCGATGGCCGCGAGGGGGCTCATGTATACGTTGAAGAGGGTGGGACTGAGTGAGGACCCTTGGGAACGCCGCAGATGACTTCAGAGGCCTCTGAGTTGAATGGTGGGAGGCGGACTCTCTGGGTTCTTCCAGTGAGGAACGAGGTGATCCATTCCAGTGCCTTTCCTTGGATTCCGATGTTTCGGAGGTGCTGTAGAATGATGCTATGGCAGACTGTGTCGAAGGCTGCGGAGAGGTCGAGGAGGATGAGGGCGACTGTGTCTCCATTGTCCAGAAGAGTACGAATGTCGTCTGTTGCTGCGATGAGGGCGGTTTCCGTGCTGTGTTTGGCTCGGAAGCCGGACTGTGAGGAGTCGAGGGATTTGTTGGTTTCGAGGAAGGCGGCGAGCTGGTTGTTGACGGCTTTCTCGATGACTTTGGCCGGGAATGGAAGGAGCGAGATGGGGCGGTAGTTTTTGAGTTCGGTGGGGTCCGCTGTGGGTTTTTTCAGAAGGGCGCTAAGTTCTGCGTGTTTCCAGCTTTCCGGGAAGGTGGCGGAGTTGAGGGAGCAGTTGATGACGTCTCGGAGGTGTGGTGCTATGATGGAGTCTGCTTTGTTAAAGATGTGGTGAGGGCAGGGGTCTGTGGGGGATCCTGAGTGGATGGAGTTCATCAGGCGGATGGTGTCCTCAGTGGAGATTGGGTGCCAGTCATTAAGGATGTTCAAGGGGGGTGAAGGTCCTGCAGAAGGTTGGGTGGGTTGGTCTCCGGGTCGGTTGTCGAAGCTGTTGTGGATGTCTGCGATTTTGTTGTGGAAGAACGAAGCTAGGGAGTTGCAGAGGGCTTGAGAGGGGGTGATGTCGTTGGAGTTGGCTGAGGGGTTGGTAAATTCTTTGACGATGTTGAATAATTCCTTGCTGTTGTGGGCGTTGTTGTCTAGTCGGTCTTTGAATGCGGCTTTCTTGGCAGATCGGATTAGTTGGTGGTGTATGCGGGTGGCGTTTTTGCAGGCGTCCCTGGTGCTGGTGTTTGGGTCTTTTTTCCAGACCTTCTCGAGGGAGCGACAGAGTTTCTTCGATTTCTTAAGATCATCGTTGAACCAGGAGGCGTTTTTGCTGCCTAGTTTGATTTGACGTTTTTTCAGCGGTGCTAGGATGTCGGCGGTGTTGGATAGCCATTGGGTGAGGTTAATGGCTGCTTGGTCAGGGTTTGAGGAGTGGGCAGGGGGGTTTTGAAGAAGCGATGAGGAGATCTGGTCGATGGTGATTTTGTTCCAGTTTCTTCGCAGAGTAGGTTGAGGATGGTTCTGAGTTGTGGTCTTATTGTAGATAAAGTGTACGCAGCTGTGGTCCGTCCAATGGAGAGTAGTGGTGTGACTGAAGGAGATATGTTTGCTGGAGGTGAAGATAGGGTCGAGTGTGTGACCTGCGATGTAGGTGGGCGTAGTGACAAGTTGTTTGAGTCCGAGGTTGGCGAGATTGTCCAGGAGGGAGGTGGCGTTGCTGTCATTGCTCTTTTCCAGGTGAAAGTTGAGGTCTCCCAGCAGAATGTATTCCTCAGAGGGGAGGGCGTGTGGGGTGATAAAGTCAGGGAGAACGTCGCTGAATTGTGCACGGGGTCCTGGAGGTCGGTAGAGGAGGGTGCCTCTGAATGTGGTCTTGGGGTCGGTGTGGATCTGGAAGTGGAGGTGTTCGGCGCTGGTAAGGTTGACGTCTGAGATGGTTGAGATGCGGATTGAGTTCTTATGGACGATAGCGATGCCCCCTCCTGTTTGGTCGGTGCGGTCCTTACGGATGATCTTGTATCCTTCCGGGATGGCAATGGTGATGTCTGGGGCTGATGAGGCGTTCATCCATGTTTCTGTTAGGAAGGCGACGTCGGGAGAAATGGTGTCTAGTAGGTTCCAGAGGTCGATGGCGTGTCTGTGGACTGAGCGGGTGTTGAGCAGGATGCATTTTAGGTGGTTGGGGTGAGATATCTGTTGTGTGATGGTGGATTAGGAGTTTTTCTTGGTGCCCTCGAACTTGCAGGAGAAGCATGTGAAGGGTCCATGGGTGTGTCCAGGAGCGGCTTGGGCGCAGTTGGAGAGTCGGCCGGGGTTAAGAGCTAGGAGGGTGGAGGCGTCGTAAGTAATGCAGGAGGGCTGGGCATTGCGTGGACCAGGGGGTCTGGTGCTGGGCCGGTCCAGGCGCGGACGGGCGTAGACGGGCTTACCTTTGGCGCACCTTCGGCGCGGCCGCAGCGCGTGGACGCTGCGCGTTGGGACATCTGGCATTAATGGATAGTGGAGGGGGCGGAGCGTGGGAGGGAGAGCTGGGGGGCGGGAGCAAAGGGGGAGGGACGGGCTGCAGGCACAACAAAATGGACGGGGAGATAAACAACCACAGGACCGGGAGATGCGAGCTGGCGCTGGAACACGGGCACAATAGCAGTTTCAGTTAAGTGAAAGCAGTGCGCAGCTTTCCTAGATGCTATATGCAAATCAGGCTAAACAATGCGTATAAAACACAATTCACGTAGTAATCGCACTTTAAGCAGAGTAATGCTGAGCGCTACGCAGACAGAGCGGGTGCAGATCTAATTAGTGCAAAATCAATTATGCCAGAGGTGGGGGAGCAGCGCTACGATACCACAATCAGCACTATGGATCCAGGAGGGAGGGTGGAGCGACCGCCTCACACGGAGTCAGGCAAGTCACGGAGGTTCCTCAGCTGAGACGATCCTGGTATCTCGTGGGTGGGAGGGGGAGCTGGGAGGCGGGAGCGAAGGGGGAGGGACGGGCTGCAGGCACAACAAAATGGACGGGGAGATAAACAACCACAGGACCGGGAGATGCGAGCTGGCGCTGGAACACGGGCACAATAGCAGTTTCAGTTAAGTGAAAGCAGTGCGCAGCTTTCCTAGATGCTATATACAAATCAGGCTAAACAATGCGTATAAAACACAATTCACGTAGTAATCACACTTTAAGCAGAGTAATGCTGAGCGCTACGCAGACAGAGCGGGTGCAGATCTAATTAGTGCAAAATCAATTATGCCAGAGGTGGGGGAGCAGCGCTACGATACCACAATCAGCGCTATGGATCCAGGAGGGAGGGTGGAGCGGCCGCCTCACACGGAGTCAGGCAAGTCACGGAGGTTCCTCAGCTGAGACGATCCTGGTATCTCGTGGGTGGGAGGGGGAGCTGGGAGGCGGGAGCGAAGGGGGAGGGACGGGCTGCAGGCACAACAAAATGGACGGGGAGATAAACAACCACAGGACCGGGAGATGCGAGCTGGCGCTGGAACACGGGCACAATAGCAGTTTCAGTTAAGTGAAAGCAGTGCGCAGCTTTCCTAGATGCTATATGCAAATCAGGCTAAACAATGCGTATAAAACACAATTCACGTAGTAATCGCACTTTAAGCAGAGTAATGCTGAGCGCTACGCAGACAGAGCGGGTGCAGATCTAATTAGTGCAAAATCAATTATGCCAGAGGTGGGGGAGCAGTGCTACGATACCACAATCAGCGCTATGGATCCAGGAGGGAGGGTGGAGCGGCCGCCTCACACGGAGTCAGGCAAGTCACGGAGGTTCCTCAGCTGAGACGATCCTTGTATCTCGTGGGTGGGAGGGGGAGCTGGGAGGCGGGAGCGAAGGGGGAGGGACGGGCTGCAGGCACAACAAAATGGACGGGGAGATAAACAACCACAGGACCGGGAGATGCGAGCTGGCGCTGGAACACGGGCACAATAGCAGTTTCAGTTAAGTGAAAGCAGTGCGCAGCTTTCCTAGATGCTATATGCAAATCAGGCTAAACAATGCGTATAAAACACAATTCACGTAGTAATCGCACTTTAAGCAGAGTAATGCTGAGCGCTACGCAGACAGAGCGGGTGCAGATCTAATTAGTACAAAATCAATTATGCCATAGGTGGGGGAGCAGCGCTACGATACCACAATCAGCGCTATGGATCCAGGAGGGAGGGTGGAGCTGCCGCCTCACACGGAGTCAGGCAAGTCACGGAGGTTCCTCGGCTGAGACGATCCTGGTATCTCGTGGGTGGGAGGGGGAGCTGGGAGGCGGGAGCGAAGGGGGAGGGACGGGCTGCAGGCACAACAAAATGGACGGGGAGATAAACAACCACAGGACCGGGAGATGCGAGCTGGCGCTGGAACATGGGCACAATAGCAGTTTCAGTTAAGTGAAAGCAGTGCACAGCTTTCCTAGATGCTATATGCAAATCAGGCTAAACAATGCGTATAAAACACAATTCACGTAGTAATCGCACTTTAAGCAGAGTAATGCTGAGCGCTACGCAGACAGAGCGGGTGCAGATCTAATTAGTGCAAAATCAATTATGCCAGAGGTGGGGAGCAGCGCTACGATACCACAATCAGCGCTATGGATCCAGGAGGGAGGGTGGAGCGGCCGCCTCACACGGAGTCAGGCAAGTCACAAAGGAATATGCATCTTCCGCTAGAGCTTGGGACTCCCAGGGTCATCAAGCGGACATTGTCCGTTCACCGGCTACGTGAGGGCAAGAAACAAAATGGATGCCATATCTAAAATGGAACCCGAAGGTTCAGATGAAAAACCCGTAAATAAGACGAACCCTTCCAAGTAGTGTAGCGAAAACACGTACATCTACTAATTTCATCATTTACGGTTCGTAGATACCAAACTCATCTATATCCGAACAAGCCCAAAACTCGTTCCGATTCTCACCGAACCTCAGAATGCTTTGTAACATCTTACAAGCATATCTTCTCATAGGGATAAGATAGAAAAATTGAATTTGGTATCCCGGAACTTAGGATTTAATAACACATCTTTTAGTAAAGATAGTTTTTAAATTGTGTGTTTGAAAATACCACTTTTAGAAAGTGGCTATTTTCTTGTTCAACCATTCTGTGTGCCTCTGCCTGTTTGTAGATTGACTGTCTGGCTTTGGAGTGACAGGGGCTGGGAGGTGCAGTGGCTCCAAGGTGTCTGGATGGGTCAGCAACTGGCTGAATGGGCCTGATCTGCATTTGAAGTGGTGGGAGGAGTAGCACCTTTACCTGAATAGGGCAGTGCCTGCCTTCCACAATGCTGGCTCCGCCCCCTGTGGTGTGTCTGGAGCCAAGGCTCACACTAACAAGGGATGGTATTGAGCACTTGCAGATTACCCCCAGAAATGGTTTTAACTGGCCTCAGAGCCCCTTGCACAAAGAGAACAGCATTTGGGGTATAAGTATCAGATCCAAAACCCCAGATTTTAGATATTTCCTGGAATTCAAATGGAATCTTTGCCAAGGAGAAGAGCTGGTGAGACTGAAGAGAAGTACAGCCCTTGCTGTGTGTCTGGGGTTTGCCTGCAGTTGCTGTTTCTGCCAAGAAAAGGAGAAGGACTTTGCTGTGTGCTGTGTCCCCTGCTTGAAGGAGACCTCCGAGGGACTGAAGTGAGCTGGCCTCCTATTCTGAAGTATCAGTGACACAAAGACTTTACTCCCAGCTCCCCTGATCTCTACTGCTATGCGTTCTAGCCTGCCAAGAGGTGCCTTTGCCAGTTTTGTTTGGGTCTCTGGAGGTTGTTGCTGCTGTTTGGGACCTGGAAGAAAGATGTAACGTGAAGAACTGCTAACATTGATGCATCGAGGGATTGCGGCTGAAGAGGACAGATGCAGCGCCGCTCGTTGCCGCCCCATCGATCGCATGCGCATCCCGGATTTCCATGCATCGTACCTGTGCGCGCTTTTCCAATGCATCACCTAGGAACTGGAACTGTCACGAAGAATCCAGGCATCACTCCCCATACAGACCAGATTGGATGCAACTGTACGTGTCACAGAACTGTTGCATCTCCTCCCCAAGGTCTCAGGAGTATCGCATTTCATTGTTTTCCAACTCTGCAGCTGTTTGGCTTTGGAACTTTGATGCATCTACAGGCACTTTGGTGAAAAGTCACACATCCATAGTTTTCTGTGGTACAAGTTCTTGAAACCTTTTGAAAGTCATATTTTTAACTGTGTATGTTGGATTTCCGTCGTTTTGGTCTTGTTTACTTTAGATAAAGGTATTTTATTTTTCTAAATTGGTGTGGTGTCCATTTGTTATGTTTTCTCTGTGTTACTGTGAGTGTTGGTACAAATACTTTACATATTGCCTTTGGGATAAGCCTGCCTGGTCGTGCCAAGCTATCAAGGGGGTTGGCAGGGGTTGTCTAAAGTGTGTATCCCCCTTAACCTGATTAGAAGCAAGGGTCCCGATTTGGACAAAGGTACCTTCCTCTGCCAACTAGAGACCCCCTATTTCTAACAATGGATAGCTTTAATGTGGAAACATTGAAAAATATATGAAGGTAGGAGAGAAGTATCACTTGTAGGTATGTGTAGGACTGATCATAGATAAAAGGGGGCCTGGCCATTACTGATGCTGTATATTTGTTTGCATACTTTTACATGTGTTTACTATGAGTGATAGTACTTGTTAGTGTCTTCTTTTATTTTCCTTCTTTCAAGACAAGCAGAAAAGACCAACGAAAAGGCCAATGGGAGAAATAGTATAGCTTTGATCTCCACCAGAACCTCCATCATGCCAGAAGGTTTTATCCAGTTCTGGAATCCCATGTATATTTACTCTTCCATAATTTAACAGTAATAATAGCATGCCCATCTATATTTTACTTTTGTTTGCATTTTTCTTAATTCCCCATTCATCTATTTTAGTGGCAGATAACCCCGGACTACTCCTGGATTCACTTTTATTTTCTTAGCCTATTTACTCCGGTCTCCTTTGTTTTTTTCTTTTTCATTTCTACCTTTTGTTAGTGATGTTATTTGAGATGTCATCAGTGAGGTCATCAGTGATGTCACTAACCATGTCATGAAATATGTAATATGTTACATCATGAGCAGTGCATTGTGGGGGTGCGTGCTATAGTTAGCTGAACTACCTATAATGGTGGAATTTCTCTGGTTTTGTATGAGTAAAATGTCCAACTAACTATAACGTCCCTGAAACCTATGGGTTTTTTTCAGTGAATTTCAATGGTTTTTTAAAAGCGAATTTATAACTATAACATCCCTGAAACCTATGTTTCTTTCAGTAAATTTCAAAGGTTTTTTAAATGCTAATTTCAAACTATAATGTCTGAAAAACCTATTTTTTTCAGTTAATTTTAAAGGTTTTTAAAAGCTAATTTCTAACTATAACATCTGTAAAAACCAATGTTTCTTCAGTGAATATCAAAGGTTTTTTCAATATTAAACTACTATTCTGCTATTTGTCATTAGTACTTGGTTTTCTTTACTTTCCCACTACATAAAAGAAAATAAACTGTAAAATTGTTGTGTAATGTAATATATTTCACAAATTACAGTGTTACTTATCAAATAATACAACATAATTTAACATTTTGAAAACATATTTTTTCTCTTTTTTGCTGTTATCAGATTCTACTTAACTTTACCATTCACGTTGATGTTAGTGTAGTATCATCATAAACATCTTGGAAAAAAACAATCATCTAGATTGTTAAGAAAAACAAATCTTGCAAGCACAATAAGAAATAGCACAAATAGCATATCCAATACTATTCATAATTTTTAAATCTTTTCTTCACTCTGTAGTTTCTGTTAAAAATTTTTCTCAAGGCCCAATAATGTGTCAATTTTTTTTTTAAATCATCCAATAGGAATTCCTTAAAGCATCTTCACATTTTCCCTCTAGGCCGAATAATGCATCTAAAATTTTTGTTTCGGAAAAATTAAGTACGAGTTGGGTAATTCATAAGTGTGTATCATTACAGTGACTCCAACCATTATTGCATTTTAAATACAGTAAAATGTCCACATGTGGTAGTAGCTCCAGAATGGAAAACAATGGCCAGTTTTGGGAAAGTTCTTCCAGAAATAGATACTTGACTAGCAACAAAAGTTTTAATTTTCGTTTCCACGTTTCTTCCATTTGGTCTACAGCATTGTAGCATTAAAATTACATATTTTCCAAATCTTTGTAAGCATAATGTAGATAACATTTCTGATTGACAACGAGAACATTTCATAACATGATTTGTTTCTTTTACTAATATTGTAAAAGGTACAGATTTGCAGTCAGGTAATGTTAAATATAGAAACAGTTCTCTGTCAACTATAGTCCTTGAAGTTAATGAATACTGTTCACATTTATGATCCCATTTGTAACTGAGTCCAAATAAACTCTCAATCTGGATTCCTTTATGTTCTAATACTCCAAGCATAACCATCAGAAACTCTTGTGCATCTTGTTGCATATTAGGGCTGAACGTTACAGATCCAATACATGTATCCAAGATTTGGCGAATACCAGAAGCAGTATGGATCTTACTTCTGTCAGTTCTCAATTGTTGAAATAAAGCATTAAGTGCAGAACATAATCTTTTTTCCTGACTTTCCATAATTTCACCATAAAGATCTTCTAGATAAAATATCATGTTTAGAATAACATTACCATCGCAGTTGACACCAGAAGCATTTTCTAATTGGTATCCCACAACATCATCACTTGTTTGTATTTTCTGTTTCTTTACATGTTTTCTTTTCTCTTGAATTTGTTTCTGCTTTTGAACCACACTTGATTCATCAACATGTTTGTGTTTTAAACACACAACAGGTTTTTCATACATAGGATATTCACCTGAAGTTGGTACATAAAGTCTTCTTAAAGATTATATTCTCTTATATTCTCTTACACAAGTTACATCAGCACTAACCTTTTTTTCATCGAAATCAATTAAATACAAACCAGACAATGTTCTAACTCGAGATAATGCAACATATGCCATTCCCTCTTTAAACACAGTTCTTCCAACATTTACTAAAGCATTATTAACACACTTAAACATTGAGATTTATGAATGGTTATTGCATATGCTAAAGAGAAAGGAAACTGTTTTTTACAAACATACAAGTCTTTTACCAGCAAAAACGTACTGAACAATGCCTAATCTGTCGTACCTCTGTAATCTGATCAAATTTAATTTTCATGAATTCATTTGCACTTCTGTTTTGATATTTTACAAATTCAACAACTTTCCCCATTGCTCCATTCACTAAACCGTCTTCAATATTCAAATTACACATCAAAATTACCCGACAGTTTATACATTCATCTAATTTTTTTTATGAGCCAGCAGTTTTTGATACAAACTTTTCCAAAGAATCCAATTTAGTCTGTTGTTTATTTGAAAGAAGAAGTGTTAATCCTTGATGCTCGATTTTATCAATAGCTTCAATGTGAACTTTTTCTTGATTTTCCAATTTCAAAAGCTCTTGATTAAATTTAGAACACTCTTGCACTGTAGGCATTAAGCAAACTATAGACTTTTTTCTGCAATGTTCTTGTACATTACTGCTGCTGGTGTGTTTTCAGTTGTAAATAAGTTCTGTAGTAGACGACTTTGTAAAGATTGTTTACCATGTTTGCTTGGAACACCAATTCTTACATCTTTCAGAATACTTTCATAATCTTCATCACTTGCTTTTTGCATATTCTGAGTGAGTTCTTTATATTCAAAATTTAACCAGATATTCACATTTCCAATACTTACCAAAGATTTCCTAGTGTCTTCATGTAGAAGAGTTTTAAAGATTGGTTCTCCTTTTACAGGAGTTAGCTGTAGCAGACCTCCAAATACAATTAAATGTTTTCCTCCAAGGAGAACGTTGTAATCTGTTTTAAAATACCTGTTCTTAAATGTACGAAGGTAAGCAATAAGTTTGGGACCATGCTCACCTTATCAATAATTAAAAGTTTCATCTTAAGCACTCTTGACACTTCATAAGAAGCTTCTTCAGACAACTTCTGATATTCTAATTTATTAGCATGCTCAACTGGTAACATCAGTAATCTATGCAAAGTAATTCCTTTAACATTGTGTGCCGCTAATCCAGTTGAAGCTGTTACCACACAAGATAAATGTGAACCAGTAGTTTTTTTAAGATACCTGGTCAAAACTTGAATTAAAAAACTTTTACCTGTTCCAGCTTGACCAATGATGTACATCAGAATGGTTTAAATGATGAACATACACATTCTTTTATTTCAACAGCTGATCCTAACAAAGCGCTTAGAGACCCCTGGGTTATAGTGCGCTATATAAGTCACAATAAATAAATAAATAAATAAACAAACCAGGCTGAATAGACCTGGGCTGCATTCGGTGTAGTGGGAGGAGTTTTCACTAGCACCTCAATAGGTCTGGTGGACCTTTAGAGTAGTGGGAGAAGATTTCCCCTGCACCTGAATAGGTCCTGTCTGCCTTGGACAATGCTGTCTCCACCTCCTGCTAGGAAGCTGCAGTAATCAGGACATAACTGGTTTTGGATGGACAAAGAGATTCTCTACCACCAGAGAACCAAGGAATTTGTGCTATAAAAAGTGGGGCCCAGACACCAGAATTTTAGATTACTGCTGATTTAAGGAACCTGCAGGGAAGAGGAGCTAGAAAAGCTGCCAGGAGGAACTGCCATTTTGCTATGTACTCTGCTGTGTTGGCCTGCTGCTCGCTGCTTCTGTCTTGGGCTGGGAGAGGACTGGATTGGATTATCCTGCTGTTAGAGTTTTCTCCAAGGGCTCGAAGTAGAGCTTGCCTCCTTTTGGAAGTCACAGGGAGATAAAGGACTTCAGAGAACCCTTTGGGACTATGAAGACTGCCAAGAAGAAGAGCTGTCGAAGCTGTGCGGAGGAACTACCATTTTGCAGTGTGCTTTGCTGTATTGGCCTGCAGTGGCTGCTTCTGTCTTTGGCAATGAAAGAGCTGGACTGAACGTTCTGCAACTTCTTTTTGTGAGTTTTTTCAAAGGGCTTGAAGTAGAGCTTGCCCCCTGTTCAAGAAGTATCAGGAACAGCAAACACCTCAAGTGTATCTGCTACCAGCACCGGGTACTGTGTGTTTTGTGCTGCAACAGAAGAAAAAGCAACCCGACGCTGTCAATGACGCTGCAGCAGACTCCGTGTCCCAAAGGCACCAACAATGCCCCCACTGAGCCGCTGCTTGCACAGCGACGTGTGGGCACCGCACTGCCTTGCTTTATGCCACCGCCCAAATATCACCCACACCGACGCTCCCCGCTGATAACGAGGCTGCTGCTGGCACTGTGTTTCGGGGCACTGCTTATAAGTTTCACAACGCACAGCCCTCATTCCGCACTGCATCCTTTGCCTAGCAATGCTGTCGCCATTAACTCCAGTTTGTCAGCCAACGACAGCAATACTGCAACAACGATGCCGCTGCTGCTTGCACCGTGACATGCCAGCACCGCGATGAGCATTGCATCACTTTGTACCGCAACCATGGTCTCACCAATGCTGCTGGATGACTGTCACCGAGCAGCAGCCTGCACCGTGATCTTGGGCACTGCATTCCGCACCGCTGCACTTCGCACAGCAGTCCCGATGCCTGCCGAGGCCCGCACTCCTGACTTCAACGTCGAGGAGTTTGACCTGCAATGCGTGTTACTTGAAGGGCCCGAAGACCCTTGTCCCGACCTCCGGAACCCACGCTTGCGGACGCCAGCTCTTCGGGGCTCAACGAGAAGCCGCTGACGTCCTGCATTTGGATTTGTTGTTCATTACGCCATGATAGCCCTGTAACGAGCTATCAACTTCAAGGAACTATATTTTACCGTGGGTTAAGGGAGATATACCAAATAATATTGTTTAAAAAATAGGTTATAGCAACGTTTAACTAACTTTTTTTCTAGCAGGATAACAAGCGCAAATGAAGTAAGCCAAGTTCCGACCAGTCTCGTAATCACAGGTCCCAACAATGCCTCCCACTTGGTTTAGTCGTACCTAGTAGTCATTTGAACTGCTCCTGCATATATACAGCATTTGGCTCTAGTATGTAGCCTGTGGTTAGATATTTCTCATGACCCTAGAATGGTTTACCTTAAAGTGTCTGCACGCCAGGGAGCTATGCACCACCTCATTTAAAATTCAAATCTCAACCCATGCCTAAAAAGGTTGATTAACACTGGCTGCAGAGGCCTCGCAGATATTCTGGAGTGTGATAAATCACAAGGACTGAAGATACACAGACTCATCACCGGTGGGTCATTTGAGCTTTATTGACATGTAAATCGAGCTTGTTTTGACTTGTTAATTTTACTAAAGCATCAGTCATCTGGTTGTTTATGGGGCAGGCCCCTATTTTGGTAAACGCAGACACTATAGATATTTGCCGGTTGAAAGACTAACCGTGTTTCAATACAAAAGTGACCAATCTGAGCAGTCGTTGTTTTCCAGGCATCCTTACATTTCTGGTCCATATATAGCTTTGAACTTGCCTTGGGTACTCGCATTGCCGCAAAGGCTTCTGGTGTATCGGATGATCATAGGCACTAATATGTCCCATGAGACTCTCCAACTTAGTATGCAGGGGGTCAATACATACCAGATAAAAACGGATGCCCAGATAGTCAAAGTAGCTGATCCCTTTGTGTGGATGGTTTCCCTTCATAGGGCTTACTTGCCATTCTATTCTGTACCAGCTTCATCATTATGTTTAAATTGATCACAGCAGGGTACAAGTCCTATAAAAAGAAGTGGGGGGACTGACCAAGTAAGACAATATGCAAATCACCTCATACGTCACGACATAGCACTATAAAAGAAATAAAATAGTGCTATTTGAATTATTTGTGTAAATACTGGAAGAAACTAACCCATCTGACAGTCCTACAGTGTCTGCATATATATACAGGGACAGAAAAAAAGGCAAAAGCATGCCTCTCTTAAGTACTAGTGAAGAGAAGGCAATCTGTGTGCCTTTGTTTACCTCTGTGGCATTTACATTTAAATGTAAGGGTCCAGGCAGCCCCCAGTCAGCATATACAAAAAAAAGAGGCTTGATGGACCCTTAACTTTGGCCCAGCTGGAGGTGAAAAAAGGCTCCCTCGCTGCCTGCATGTTGCTGATGTGAATGGAAAACAGACAACGTGCAGGTGCTGCTGAACGTGTCTCGGTGTCTGAAAATGACACCGGGACAAGTTCAGCATATTTCTGCGTGGCCCAACGTCTTGGCGGGGGGGCCACGTCCACTCTGTGAAAAGAGTGGGGGGATGCTGTGTACCTGCATGTACCCCCGACTTGAGCCTTGGATCACGGTGTGTGTGTGGCCCATTAAGATAAATTGTACATTTTTTGTTAATCAGTAACTAGTTTGTCTCTGAATATCGGCTCATAATTTTCTGAAAATGGGTCGGTAATGACCCCACATGTTAGCTTGGAAAACATTAACTTTATCCACAAATGCTACTCATCCATTATTATTGAAATTGATTTCACCATGTTCGCAAGTATCCACATACATGACAATCATTGGTAGGACATGCACATGTGCTCCCATGAAAGATCTCTCATTGCCAATATGCCGCCAGATAACCCCTTCATCTGCACTGCAAACCTTTGGCAATTCTCTGTGTCAGCGGAGTTGAATTATTCACTCCTGTGACACAGAGAATTGCCAAAGGTTTGCAGTGTTATTACTGCATTTATGCTAGCATTGAGTATGTTGATTTTCCATAATCACCGTGGTATATAATTATATTGCTGATGCCCAATGTATGGTGACTGATATGTTTTGATTGACTGATGCCATGTACAATTTTGGTCAATTTAAGGAGGCCAAGAGCAGGTGAAAAACAAAGGTACTAATGGTACCTATTAGCAGCAAAACAGTATATCTTCTAGCATCCTCCCCTGTGGCATGAAAACTTAGGCCAAAAACCCACTCTCGCCATTCAAATCTGTTTTCTTAGAAACCTGTTGAGATATAATGCTTTCAATTCAACCACAGGTAATGGCTTAAGTGAAATCCTGGCTTGTACATCACTAGTCAATTCATATTCGCCTTCAAGGTCTCTGGTATCAAAGTAGGGTAAAACATTTTATGGATTTAAAACTCCTGCTGGAAAAACCTGATTCAATAGCAATATCATCTTCAAAATAGCAGGGCATTGCAAAAGATAATGCTTGGAAGGAAATAGAATATGCTATTCTTTTCTAAATAAAACTACTGCCTAATCTATTTCTATCTGGATTAAATTCTGAACGCACAAAGTTCCAAGCAGCTGGAATATGCTTTCACACGACGACGCACCTGCTTCACCAAAAGGGTAATCAGCAAACTGTTCAAAATAACATGCAATGTAGAAACATACTTTCATGAAATCTGAAGGAATATAAATATGGGTGAAACTTTCTTACCCACATGGCAACTCACTTTTCGCGCAACACATGTTCTGGGCAAATGGAAGGGATAATCTGTCCAGTGTACAGTGTACAGGTGCACCATAATATGGTAGTTGCCCACTACCATTAGAAGTATAAATAACAGCAACAAAAACAGTCAAAGGTGACACCCCAAGTCAGATATTTGAATGCAGGTTCTTTGAAATTACCGATATGCATCTCATCATAAGTTAATTCAAATATATTTTATGCCTTGTCTAAAATAATCCACACAGAGAAACTCAGAAAAAGTACGTCACCAAAGCAAATAAAATGACAAAAACAAATAAAATGAGTAAAATCATGTTTATGCTGTAAAATATCCACGTCTATAAATAATACTTTATTGTAGACGCACATGTCTACAAATAATACTTATTTGTAGGCAATGTTATGATCTTCACCTTCTTGTGATTATGCTATTTAATTAAGTCAATCTAGACTTTATTGGGGTCATTTGATCAATCAGCAGCAATGAATGGTTCAAATACAATTTTTAATGGTTTTCCTGAAAATGCGAGGATTCTGTTTATTGCAAATAGCATTTTGCAGTAATGATCACAAATATCAAATGGTCACTTCAATAGCTAGGTTTGATTGATCTCTTTTCTTTGTACATATAACTTTAAAATATGTGGATATTTAACAGCGTAAAATGTTTTAATCTTTTGTGTCATTACAGCCTTGAGAAAGCAACATGAGTCGTGAAACACATGTTGGTGGGGGGTTTCCAATGTTCTATATTTGTGTCAATTTATTTATGATGAAATACAAATCAGTAATTTCGAAAATTGACAATAAACTAACATCATATAATTAAAAAAATGAGCATTAGAATACTTGACCCGGGGTGCCTCGTTCATCATTTGTTTTCTAAAACAGCTTGCAGGACAGCAAAATAACCTCTTTCTAGTCAACTTTAAGAATTAGAGTTCCCTGGCTTACAAGTTACCAAGGAGAGGGAAAGGTTATTTGCCCTTTACGGTCTAAACAAATATGGGATTTTCTGCATTGCAAACAGATAATTTCAAACTTACCTCCTTGTTCAAAATGTGTTTTTACTCAGAGCAATAATAAAAATGTAGTTACATTTAAAAGAATAAACTAGGTGATCTTTCGAAAATATGTCTTAGCCTCCTATTGTTAAAATATTGACAAGGAAAAATAGCAGGTAATCAAGATCTCAGGATAGGACTTAAGTTCTATCATTCTCCTTACTATGTAACTGGGGTGGCGTTATGGACAAGTATCAATCGGTTACCTCAGCTTCAGTATTTCCTAGGCTGGTATTTTTCTGATTATTTAAAAGTGAGGTCTTTAGGAGGAAACTAGTTGTATTGAATTTGTCTTTCCTTTCACTGTCTACTCTGCGTTATGAAAAAGAAAACTCAAGGGCCTTTATAAAGTGAAAGAAATGTGCAAATTACAACAGAAGCTCTATTGTTTGCAACCATAGATGATGCGATTTTCATGCACACATCTCAACCGTAGAGTCATATATTGTATTTAAATGAAAAAAAGAGTTCAGAAAGACATCAGATAGCACCGCTTTATATTGAAATCAATACATAAGCAAGTTCAGCCCCGATGTCTGCTTTAATGCAGCAAGTGGCTTCACAATTCTGTAGTGGTGTTAAGATAACATCTTAATGCTTTTTATTGTATTTAAGAATTGATGTAGCATTTCATACCTCTTTCAAAGTCTAGAAGTGCTCTTATTCATCTCTCTTCGTGGAAAAATATTAGAGCGCATGGTTGGAAAGGCTTTGGGTGTGGTTATACCAATATGGAAGTCACTGGATGAGGTGTAAGAAGATCAAATACGTTCTACTATCAAAGGGGCCTATTAGGATAGCGGATTTTCCGCATCCTCTGGGCCGTGGAAGCCACCGCCGGCCCGGAGGATGGGGAAAATCCGCTGCGGACCCACCAAAGACCCACCGCCACATTAGGATGGCTGGTGGGTCCTGGTTTCAGTCCGCTGCTTTTCCGCTGTGGTTGGCTTACAACCGCGGCAGAAAAGCTCTAATATGGTGGCGGTGTCTCTCAGACACCGCCAGCCATATTAGGATGGGTGTCAAAACATGCTTTTCCGCGGCGGGTTTTCTGCAGTGGAAAAGCATATGGAACTTCACTGCAGGGGCCCGTTGCGGGGCCCCTGGGTGAAGGGGGTTGGGGGGTGCACATGGGGGGTACCTATGGTACCCCCCTGCATTTGTATGCAGTAATCGGCAGGCACCGCACGGTGCCTGCCGCTTTCTGCATACAAATGCAATGTATGCATTTTTAACATTGCGGCGGGTGCAGCTTGAAGCCGCACCCGCCGCAATGTTAAATATAGAGGATGTGACCGCCACGGTGGCGGTCACATCCTAATTGCACAGGAGGGAACTCCGCAGGTCATGCGGAGGTTCCCTCCTACTCTGGGGTCGCGGACGGAGGCAAGTCCGTCCGCGATCCTAATGGGCCCCGAAGTGTGGTAATCTGAACTGGGCAAAAGAAGGAGGTGTACCAGAGAACATTAGAATGCACACAGGCCAACATATGTATCATTCTTTTAGGTCTATGAAATGTCCCATATTGAGGCTGCCCATAAAGTCCATAGTATGTGATCAGTGGAGTTCACTGTGATGTATACTATATGAATTGCAACCTGCAGCAACAGGCCCCAGGACACTTATAATTAGCAGTGATCTGAATCGCATAAACAAGTGAATGAGAATAGGCAGGTTTTCTATATTCTCTAAAGTTCTAGGTCATTGTTAATGCTACATACTGATGCAGGAATAGTCTTCTAGATCCTACCATTGGAGCAGTGAAGGAACTTCTGCCAGTTCGAGGATTTTTGAAGAAAGGATTGATCAAACGTGAGGCAAGACTGGAGCAAAGTGATATTTTGTTGCCAATAGTTGCAGAGTTTATTTTGAAGGAATAGTGGTCCAGTTTCATTCACTGTGCTCTAAAGGAGGTATCTCGATGAACTGACAGCCACGTATGCATTTGATTGCTTGGGAAATCTGACTCCAAATAGGTGGATTGAGGAGCTGTCCAGCGGCTGCCTTCTGTATTTTCTGTAGTTTGACATGTACTAGCCAGAAGGCTTCATATTACAATTCATTGTGGAACAAGAAACTTCTGACCAGGCCCAGGCATTCATCATGTGACTCCATTAGCTTCCCAGGTTTTCTTGGATGATGGCGAGCCGATGGTGAGATTACTTCTCATGACACTAAGGTTGATTGGTGATTGGTGATATTTAGTACATTTGTCCCAGGTGAGCACTTGAATTTTAGATTCATGTTTTTTTGATTTTTAACTTAAGGTGGTGCTATAGCATCCACTACATACCAACTTGTAACTATTGCCTGGTGGCACAGGAGTCTGAATAGTGTCGAAACAATGGATTTTCAAGCTTTATTATGATTTGCCTGTCACCAGTGTAGTTGTAGGTGTTTTGGTTCAAAGTGCCGATGTGGACTAGGTTAGATAGTCATTGGAGGGGAAGGGGGACAGCAGCTAAATCTTGAGGGCCTCCAGTTGTGGAGTCCAATGGTGCTCAGGAGAATGGTAGAAGTACACAGGTCAGGACAGAAAAGTCAGAGCTCCAAAGCTGTTCAGCATCATACCAACAGTTTAAAATGGCCCTATCAAGCGGTGGACTCCATCTATGGTTGTCACGTGTAGCATAAAACGCAGCGATATCTTTAAATGTCTATTATTTTCTGTTCTGCAAAACACATTATCACAGCAATTTAATACTTGCTTAAGCTTCAAACTCTTTGCACTGACTTGTATGGCTTTCCTCTGTTTTGCAGAAAAGGCAGATGTTCTTCTTCTGCGTGCCAGTCTGCCTTCTCATTTTCACCTCCAGTTGTCCGACCTAGAGTTCCATGAAATTATTGGCTCAGGTAAGCAAAGAGTTAAGCTTTTTTCAGGACAATTTATATTTGTATGAAATCAATATTTACAATTAATTTTTAAAAACCTTTCAGGTTCTTTTGGAAAAGTATACAAGGGAAAGTGCAGAAACAGAATAGTTGCTATTAAACGGTGAGCTTTTGTCAAGTTACAGTGTTTGTGGTATATTTTCACTTCTGATCAAATAAGTTAAACAGGGGCTGGTTTTCTATCTTTACTTTTTATAGCTATCGAGCCAATACCTACTGCTCCAAGTCGGATGTGGACATGTTTTGTCGGGAGGTCTCGATTCTTTGCCGACTCAACCATCCTTGTGTTATCCAGTTTGTTGGTGCATGCTTGGATGACCCCAGCCAATTTGCCATTGTAACACAATATGTATCTGGAGGCTCGCTGTTCTGCTTGCTTCACGAACAGAAGAGGTAATCCATCTTTTCATTTACTTACAAATCAACTTGCAAGGAGTTTCTTGTAGTCCTAGGACAAATCTGGCCCTGAATTGTGTGATATATTCTTACTCTCAGGATATCTTCTAAGTTGGTATTTTGGCTCTTTTAACACATTATTTAAAATTGGATATTCAGGTCCTTAAACCCTATCAACCGCATTCCACAATGTATTCGTTCTTAACTCGCACATGTTTCTGTAGTTACTTTAGACGAGCACAGAAATTGAGAGAAAGCTTGGTAGTCTAAAGATGATAATTCATCAAGTTACTGTTGGCCATGAGGGGGTCTGTAATGAGTCGTCAGTTGTCTTTTAAATGAACGCTTTATACATATCATTTTTGGTAGTTTGTTTTTAATGCTTCACGAAGAACTACTTTTTAATTGTTTGATTTAGCGGTTCTTAACCTTTTGACTTTTTGTGGACAACTACCAAATATTACTGGAATCACCAGCTTAATACATCAAATATACGAATGATGAAATATATTATTTAAAAAAAAAATAATAAACAAATTTTTTACATTTTTATTTTAATGGGCAGGTTGTGACTTTTAAATCTATAAGACTAGGTGATATGCTAGGCTGTAACATTTTTTTAATGCATTTCTTTATTAGTTTTATACCTTCAAATCAGTAGACCATGTATAAATATAATCCTACAGCTTGTCCGCCTCAGCCTGTAGTCCAGTTCCTATATTCCCAATAGGTTCTGCACATTGGAATAACATATACTACAGTTTACCTAGGACTGAGGTCGACCAAGTCTCTATCGTATATATTAACCTTAATTGTGAGTGCCAGCTAGCTCAGAGGTCACTAGAAATGTTCTCGAATAAACAAGAAGGGATTAGTTTCTGACAACCGCATGACAACTTTGTTTCCCAAGAATAAGAAATCAAACTCTAGAGGCGGGGAAACAATAGATAACTATTTTACTCAGTCAATCGTGCATGCTTCGTTTCACCAGAGGTGCTGAGAAAATAGAGAGACGGGCGTTTCCAATAAAAAGTATTTATTGAACAGTCTTCTTTCTCAAGCATAAGAAATGTACTGCTACAATCGTAATACTGGTTATAAAGTACAGGGCATAAAATACGAAAAGTATTATAAAGTAGTACTGTAAAAGAATGATATGGTTTCTAAGCCATAAATTGCCTAAAACGTATGAAATACATACAGTAATAAAATAACGACTAAAAGTACTCAACTGGTGCTTCTAAAATACGCCTACCCTGGTGTACCTAACCTAAATCTAGTACAAGGGAAGAAGTAAGTGAGGAGTAGCTTAAGTTTAGTATTTTTCTGCCAAGGATCTATACAAGAATTCTCTGAGGGTCTAATCAGCTCCGTACCTTGGTTTTAGAATGAAGGAGGTCTTGTATCTCTCTCTCGGGACTCGATTTCCCAGCGACCCGCAAGGGTAGCCTGGAAACACTGGAGCTGGATTTCTCGGCAAGAGAAAAGACAGCGTCTCTCAGTGCGTCAGCTGGAGGGTCGGCTTTCTTCGGCACTTGCTGCTGCAGGGCGTCGGGCAAGTAGTTAGTCGATCTGCTCCAAACCACCGTGTGTTTGTCTGGGCAAATGTAGGCATATTTATACTTTGAAGGTGCCGGGTTTGACGTATAATTGGACTTAATAACGTCCCTCAAAGACTAAGTTTTTTGAAAACTCCATGATTTCCTAGATAAATTAGTATTCGGGCGAGGGGAAGTTCCTAGCTGCTGAAGGCGGGTTTCTCTAAGAAATCGTTGTTGATTCTTGGAACTTAGTGGAAGTAGCCATACCGTATTTGGGCTGCATAGGCTCAGTCCAAGTATGGTAATGATTTCTATGCCTATATAAGGATCGAGTAATTTATACCTATATAAGGGCATGAATCGGGAAAATTACACTAGGGTCCTAGATTCATTTACAACAAGCCAAGGTGGTTTATGTATCAACAACAATACATGTCAGAGTCTAGACCAATAGTTACATCCGTGGAGATTCCATGCTAGGCTAAAACATATCACTGTGTGTTTTTGGCTCCTACTGCAGGCTTTCTGTTTTTGTTGGTGCTTCAGTTGACGCCACCCATCCTCCACACTCTATTCTGTTTGCTGTAATTCTGCTGCTCCCACAAATCAAACTAAGGATACCAACTTGATTTTTAGTCCCGAATTCACTCACATTTACAGAACGGTTTAAAATGTTCAAATGTGAGTTTTCTTATTTATATAAATGTACTTTATTAATCTGTTAACATTCTTTAATATTTTATTCAGTCACAGCCATGGGGGTCCATGAGCCACAGGTTAAGAAACATTGTGCAAAAGCATTGTAATTAAACCTGGCTGACTCACTGACCCTAAAAGAAGGAAAAATCACCCTAACATTATACATATGGTCGGGGTTTTTGAAGCATTTCACGGGAGTTTACCGTAGAACCTCAAAATGTGATGGTAAATTAATGATACAATGAAATATCTTTTTTTGGCAATGTTGGAAATAGGAATCCTGGTTGGCTGAGTTGTGCACCGAGGCAAGGCAGGATCTACAACTCTACTCAGCATAAGCTAGATACACACTAAAAGATAACCTATGCTCATCTTCTGGTAGCTTGGCACAAAGCAGTCAGACTTTTCTAAAAATGTACTGTGTAAAGTATTTGTGCAGTACATACACAGTACCACAATGAATACACCACGAAACGACTCCACATAGGTTTAGAAAAATAGTGAATTTTTATCTGAGCTAAATAAGATGTAAACATCAAACACCCAATCAGTAGAATTCAAGATAAGATTTTTTAAAGATTAAATGCAAGAAAAATGCTTAGAAGTCACTAGCGGTCTAAAGTTCATGCCGGCCACGATGGAGGGCAGGCTGGCTTCAGTACCCATGCAGGGCTTGCTGAGAAAGTATCTTTGATGGAGCAAAGCCTCGACTCTGAGGGCTAAATGCATTGATATTTTCCCCGCAATCAGGTTGCTGCGTCATCAAGTAGCTTCTCTAAAGTGAAGGCAATGCATCGTAGTTGACCTGTGAAGAGTAGAAATGCTGTTGTTGAACAGCCTCTGCATCAGTATTGAGATTGATGCATCTGTTCCAATCAACGCAGTTGTGAGGGAGCAGCAGGCAGCAGGGCACAAGCAGAAAAGCAGTCCTCTCAGAAAAGCAGTCTAGTTGAGTACCTTAGGCAGCACAGCAGCCCATCTGACAGAGGTTTAGCTCAAGAATCAAAAAGTCTGATTTTAGCGGGTCAGAGACCCAATACTTAAGTGTAGCTGTCACCCAAGACAGACATCAATTGGAGACAGGCTGTTAGGCACAAAGGGCCAGATTCTGATCATGCTAGGAAAGCCCTCCATATGACTCGGATCCGGAGGGCTTTCCAAGTGAAATGTGCTCCAGGAGTTCGAACAAATGAGTCCGATGCTGCCGTAGGCTTATGGACTCGTTTCGCTCAGATTCCCATTGAACTCTATGGGAGCCTGTGTACAGATGCGTACACAGGCTCCCGTAGCAGAAAAGGGGTGGGTGGGGATAAGCGTACACCCTGTGGTGCCCGCCACACTGTGCATGCCTGTATCGGGGGGACCCATGGGTACACCCCCGTGACAGATGCAGAGTGCCCCAGGTGAAGAGGGCCTGCTATGGCCCCCCGAAGTACGCTTCCCACAGCTAATTTGTCTAGCTGAGATAGAGACGAAGCAGCTGTCCGGATCGTGCATCATAGTCGCTCAGTCGGAATCCGGTTCCATTGTGCAACACATTTTGTCTACATATGAGTCGTACGGACAGGTTCAGGTCACGGAAACTATTCGGTCGTACGCAAACTTCGCATCATACTTGGTCGTTCGGACCTGTGTACGATTCGGTTGTAAACGAGGGCTACGAATTGGATCCGGTAAAGCCAAATCCAATTCAGAGGCCTTCCGAGCGAGATCTGAATTGTCCCAAAGGAGCAATAAGTACAGAAAAATGTCCACTTCCTCAAAAAAGCATTTCTAAAGCAGTAATGTAAATCCAACTTCACCAGTAAGGAGTATTTATCATTAGCATTCCCAACATATGAAACATGAAAGAGCTGATCAGAAATGGCAGTTTAAAAGTGTATTAACACCTTGGCTGCTAAGGGGTTTTCCCCCCCGGTGCTGCATTCAATGAATTCCCATCGTTCATGACAAGGTCAGCTCGTTATAAGCACAGCGCAGGTAACACCCATGACGAGCTGACCTTGTCATGAGCATGGAAGGGGTTAAGGAATTCCCAATGCTGGCCTACGAGAGGGTAGGCCTCAAAGTACTGAAAAACTAAATAGTCTGTTTGTCACTACCAGAACTTATAAAACATACAAGTACATGTCCTACCTTTTACTTACATGGCACCCTGCCCTAAAGCTTACTTAGGGCCCGCCTTAGGGGTGACATATGTAATAAAAGGAGAGCTGAAGGTTTGGTGAGTAGTTTTAAATGCCAAGTCAAAGCGGCAGTAAACTGCACACACAGGCACTGAAATGACAGTCCTGGGACATATTTGAAAGGCTATCTCTGTGGGTGGCGCAATCAGTCCTGGAGCCCACTCGTAGCATTTGAAGTACGGGCCCTGGGTATAGTTATTCTCCTTTAAAAGGGTTTAACTGAACAACAAATATGCCAATCAGGAATATACCAATTTCATCATAGTTTAGGGAGAAAAGCATGCACTTTAGAACTGGTTAGCAGTGATAAAGTGTTCGGCGGTCTAAGGCCAACAAACAGAGTCTGCAATAGTGGGAGGCAAAAGGCAAAAATCTGGGGAAAGACCACCCTAAGGATAACAGTTCGAACATGTAAGCAAAGATTACCTAAAGTTTACACATTATGTAAGCACAGCACAAGAACCAATTAAAACATTCAGAGGTGGCCACATCTTCCTTTAAAACATAATCCATACTGTATGATGTTTAATAAAGTGATTTTCCTTCTTTTGTTCAAAATGTTTAAGTTTGACATTTCTGCCTCTGGATAAGTCTGCCTAATGCCCATTTGAATATATATTTCAGAGTTGTTGGTATAGCAATATGAGCTTTAGTCTGCAAGTTCATTGCCATTTTCGTAATTTCTAGGTCGAAAGTCCTCGAAAATTAGGATTATATGACTTTGGCAAGTCAGGGCTGGATTCAGAAAATTAAACTTATACTCTTCTTTAAGTTTCCTTTTTTTTGGGTATTCACAAACTACAAGTTAAGAGTGAGTTTACCACTGTGGAGACTCTATAACATAAAAAGAGAGGCCTGTGCGTATTTTTCTACTTAAGATTATAGTACAGATGAAAGAAATTCTTAGCATTCAAATGACAGATATTATGCCAAGCTCTAATGAAACTGTATTAGACACACGCAGTAAAATACTGACACAATTATACATGTGTTTTTTTATCCCAGGAATCTCGATCTTCAGTCTAAATTAATAATTGCTGTTGATGTTGCGAAAGGTATGGAGTATCTTCATAACCTAACCTATCCAATCATACATCGTGATCTGAACAGGTAGGTGATGCATTTGTGATGTAAATAGTTTGACTGGATCTGTTTAAAGTCTTATGAAAATTAAAAGGGGTATTAGTGCTCAGCTATCATAAGATTTCCTGAGGTGTTCCCTGAAACTGTTAAAAATCCACTGAAAAATCCCTATGTCTCCCAAAGTTGTCTGCACATGGGTTGTCACCCTTTTGCATCCAATTTAAATAGTTTTGATAAGAAATGATCAGCAACTTCCATCAACATTTAAAATAATCAGCAAAATGGTTTTAAAACAAACTTGAATGAATGAATGTAGGCAGTCTTATAATGCGCGGACTTAGCCCGTGGGCATCAAGGCACCTAACAAAAATGAAAACATGATATGGAAGCCAAGAGCCAGCTTACAGATACGCCTCTGCAAAAAGCCAGGTTTTTAATGCTTTCCTGAAAGGTCTGATAGAGGGTTGTGCTTTTAATTCCAGGGGGAGGGTGTTCCACAACTTAGGGGCCAGAACAGAGAAGGCCCTTCCTCCCCACCTGACTCTACGAACCCGAGGAACAGTCAGAAGATTCTTGCTGGAGGAGCGTAGGTTTCTGCTGGGAGTGTATGGAACCAGCAGAGATCGTATACCTTCAGAGCTTTCTCCAAATAGTGCCCCGTGGACAAGGCACAGGATCTTAAAAGAAGTCCTGGCCTGAATCGGGAGCCAGTGCAAACTCTTCCTGGCTAAAGTGGCAGAAGAGCGGCTGGGGACATCAAGGATAAACCTAGCTGCCGCGTTTTGAACAGTCTGCAAGCGTTGTACCAGGCCTGTGTTAATGCCCGAGTAGAGCGCATTGCAGTAGTCTAGCCGGGATGTATCTAAGGCCACCACGGTCTGTTTACGGGCTTTCAGGGAAAGATAGTGCATAATTTTCCTCAAAGTCCTAATGACGCCCCAGCATGTGGAGACCGTTCTATTTACCTGCTGAACCATAGCAAGCGAGATGTCAATCATCACGCCCAGATTCCAAGTGGATTTCGTAGGCCGTAGACACACTCCAAGGGATGGGGGCCACCAGTCGCTTGACCTGGTCTCCACCGAAGATCAGGACTTCGGTTTTCTCTCCGTTCAGCTTCAGTGAGTTCAGAATCATCCACTGTGAAACTGCCTCCATGCAGTTCCTAAAGCTGAGAGCGGAGGTACTCACCGAGTGGGAGAGAGAGAGACCATCATTTGGGTGTCATTGGCATATGACACAACCTCCATCCCAAAAGATCTTACTAACCTGGCAAGTGGGGCCACACTAATGTTAAAAAGAGTGGGGCTTAAAGCTGATCCCTATGGTACCCCACATTGCACAGGTTTAGCGGGGACAGGAACTCTCCAAACTTGACCCTTTGCTCCCTCTGATTGAGGAAGGAGGTCAGTAGGCTCAGCGCTGGGCCCTCCACCCCTATCTCCCTAATAAAAGCTGTTAAAATAGGGGGAGACAGGGTATCGAAAGCTGCTGTCAGGTCTAGCAGGACCAGTAACGTAGTCTGTCCCTTATTGACCTTTGATCGTATGTTATTAACGACCACAGTGAGGGCCGACTCAGTGCTATGGTGCTTCCGGAAACCATGCTGTGACGGATCCAGAAAGCCAGAGGAATCGAGAAAGGCAGTTAGATGTTGATTAAGATGTGTCTCAAGCATCTTTGCTGGGGCCGGCAACAGTGATATGGGGCGAAAGTTCTTTAATATCTCCGGATCTAGTGTTGGCTTTTTCAGAAGAGGCTTGACCACTGCCTTTTTCCAAGAAGCCGGAAAAATGCCTTCAGTTATAGCATGGTTCATCACTTCAAGGTGGAAGGGCAGCAAAACTTCCCTACAGTCCTTCAGGATCCTAAGGGGGCAAGGGTCCAAAGGAGATCCAGACTTAATTCTATTCAGAAGCTGGTCTAGCTGCTGAGAAGTAAGAAGAGGGAAATTGGACAAACTGTTATGGGAGTCCTTTGGCCGACAGTCAGTGGGAGATGGAGTGAGGAGAGGGGGGGAACCCAATAGGCCCCTATGTGAATCCAGAGAGGTATATATATCAGCTATTTTTGAGTGAAAAAACACGAAGATCTTATCGCACAATTCTTGGGACCCTATTACAGGGTCGGGTGTTTGCAATGTATAGTGGGAATCAACAATCTTGAACAATTCCCTAGAGGAAGTGAGGGAGGCCGTTAAGTTGGAAAAATGGGCCTGCTTTTCCTCAATTATCTTCGTTTTGTACTTTCTTAGCAATATTTTGTGCTTTTTCATTTCTCTGGGAACCCAGCTCGTTCGCCAGAGCCTCTCCTGCTTCCTGCAATCTTGTCTTAAAAGCCTAAGTGTCTCTGAAAACCAGGGGGCCGAGGGTCTCTTTCTGGCTGAGTAGCTGTAAGAAGCAGAGGCCAGAAGATCCACCGCTCTTGCGATGGCGTTAGAGAGATCCAACGCAGCGTCATGGACTTCCCCCAAGGGGGCTATCCTGATATTGGCCAGATGTGCACAAATGTCACATCTATTTGAAGTCCTGACCAACACTGCTGAAGAAAGTTTGAGAGAAAAAACAACACCAGGCCGTATACATTGAAATAGCTAACAAAATTGCATAATATCAATTATCCAATATTCAGGATCTACGATAGACCTATAACTGGCGCCCCGCCACGCCCGGCTTATAACCTCACATATTACGTCACTCATAACATGTTCTATGACATAATTTATGACATTATTGATGACATCTCAAATTACACCATTGATGACATCACTGATAGCATCGTTGGTGACATCATTGATATTATTGTTGATGACATTATCCAGTGAAAGTGCTAGTTTGTTTTATAGTTTACATAGTTGCAGGTAGATACTATATCAATGTTCTACCTAAATTTATACAGCCTGTGTCCAGCTAATGGGTGTAAGTTGTCACAAAATGCATATGCTCCTAGTGCATTATAGGTGTGTAGAGATATTGAACACGTTATAAATCTTTGTATTGAAAAGTAACTCTGTGTGAAGGTTACTATTTTTTTGGTTCTGCAGAAAAAGTTTCCAACAGGGCAAAGATTCTACATAATATATTCTAAGTTTTGTAGGCAGCTTTGAGTTATTAGACAGAGTAGTCTCAGCATGAAAATATCTACATAACAGCGTAGACTCTGTGCACAGAGTACTAACTAGGGGGAATCACTGATAGAATATCAAAGGTCAGAAAATCAACCTACAGAAATATTGACGCAAGAATATCGAAGTCGTATCTACAGTATGGTAAGTACAAAAATATCGAGAAAAATATATCGATGTCAAAAATATTGTTGTTAAAAATATCGTTTTTTATTAAAGTTAAAAAAATTAAGTAAATAATACATATAATTAAAATAAACATAGTTAAAAATATTTCAAAACGTTTAAAAATTATAAGTAATATATATATAATGTAAAAATGAATTAAACATGTAGATATCATATATAATATATACTTACTTATTAATATTTCTTTATAATTATTTTAATAACGTATAAATTGTTAAAACATATCTTATAAATTATAAATACATCTATACACATAAAACAATAATATAAATAAAAATTAAAGAAATATATATAGCAAATTTAAAAAAATGTTTTTATTTTAAATCTTTTTCAAATTAATTATATACTACATTAATTGTTGGATAGCGTAGGGGCAAAAAATACTATTCCCACTCCAGTGAGTGCTACAGTAGGGAAAGTGTTGGATAGCGTAGGGGCAAAAATTACTATTCTCACTCCAGTGAGTGCTACAGTAGGGAAAGTGTTGGATAGCGTAGGGGTAAAAATTACTACTGCCACTCCAGTGAGTGCAACAGTAAGGAAAGTGTTGGATAGCGTAGGGGTTAAAATTACTATTCCCACTCCAGTGAGTGCAACAGTTGGGAAAGTGTTACATAGCGTAGGGGTAAAAATTACTATTCCCACTCCAGTGAATGCAACAGTGGGGAAAGTGTTGGATAGCGTAGGGGTAAAAATACTATTCCCAATCCAGTGAGAGCAACAGTAGGGAAAGTGTTGGATAGCGTAGGGGTTAAAATTACTATTCCAACTCCAGTGAGTGTAACAGTGTGGAAAAGGTAGGATAGCATAGGGGTTAAATTAACATACTTATTAATTAAATATTTTTTGTAAAATAAATAACATATTAATAATTAATTCACAAAAAATAATAATAAAGACCAATACAATTTAATGAATTGTTACTTAAATAACATTAAATTACTTTTCACCGTATTCCCCCATAAACACACAACCCGCTACACATAAAAAATATTACAATGTTATTATCAATTCATCAATTATTAAAAATTACTTACCCATTAATAATAAATTTACAATAAATTATTTAACAATAACAATAAATGAAAAATAATAATACATTATTATAATGAATATATGTATAAATTAATCAAATAATAAAAATGAATTACCAATCAATAATTAATCAACAATAAAGTAATAATCAATAACAATAAATGAAAACATATTAATTAATTAATTAATCATAATTAAATGACTCCACACTTTTTGCCCTATAAACCCACAACCTGCTACACATAAAAAATAACATCATTAATGTAATTAATAATTAATCAATTATTACAAATTATTTACCAATTATGAATTATTTAACAATTAATTATTACAAATAACAATACCCAAAAAAATAAGATTAAAATAAATATAATTAATATAATGATACATTAATCAATTAATAAAAATTAATTACCAATTAATTAACAATAATTTAATAATACATAACAATAAATAAAAACATATTAATTAAATAATTATAATGAAATTACTTCCCACCCTATTCCCCTATAAACCCACAACCCGCTCTGATACTAAAACGTAAAATGTACTTTAGTAATTTCTAAACCTTTAATGCATACATTTAAAAATGATAAAAATACATTACAAAAAATGTTAAACAGATATAAAATACATACTAAAATACATAACGCTAATATAAATATCGATATTATTAACAAAAAAATGTTTGCTAACAATATTACTTACTTCGCTATTACTTACATCGATATTACTTACTTCGATTTAAAAAAAATATATATATTACTTACCTTAAGGTCAATATTCTGGTCACTGATATTCTTGACATCGATACTCTGTCCCTACGATATAAAAAAAATCAATATATTTGTATGTCGATATAAAACCGTCAATATTTTGACTTTGCACCAACTAGGGGTTGGTGGAATTGACAATAGTTACTTATGCAGAATTCCATGGAATTAATTTTGCAATGGGGCAGAGTGGGCACCGCAATGTGCTGTACATACCCCTCAGAGCCTTTACATAAGTAAGTAAGGGCAGTGAGGGTTATCCACTACAGTGCATATCACTCAGCACCCTTACATACTTATGTAAGGCCACCGAGGGGTATGCACAGAAGTGCAGTACAGTGCATACCCCTTGGTGCCCTTACATAACTAAGTGAGGAAATACCTATGTAAGGGCACAAAGGGTTATGCACTCTAGTGCAGTGCCTACCCATCAGCGGCCTTACGGCTTACATACTTATGAAAGGGCATCAAGGGGTATATGCTGTAATGCCCCTCAGTACCCTTACATAAGTATGTAAGACTACCGAGGGGCATCCACTCCAGTGCATACCCCTTGTTTCCCATACATACTTATGTAAGGGCACCAAAAGGTGTGCACTGCAGTGCAGTACATACCCCACTGTTTCCTTCAATACATATGTAAGGATACTGAGGGGTATGTACTCCAGTGCAGTGAATACCCCTCACTGCCCTTCCATACCTATATGAGGGGAGCAAGGTGTATCCACTCCAGTGCATACCCCTCACTGCCCTTACAAACTTACATAAGGGTACCGAGGGGTATTCACTGCAGTGCAGTTGTTTAAATAGGGTTGGAAAAGTGAGAGGTATCTCTATGTTTAAATCACTACAGATAAAAGTTTAATCTGCTGTGGTTTTTAAACATAGAGAGACTGCTGCCTCTTGCCAGACCTGCTTAAAAACCAATACAGTGCTGATTAAGTCCTACTAGCCTATGTACATGTGTTTCTTTTCTTTTGGAAGATGACTATCTGTAAAGGTTTCACCACAGTATGAAGGCTGCAGGTAGTTAAATCTTTAGCACGTTCAGACCCTGGTTATTTTAAGTGAATAGTGTATTTTTTCACAAGGGTTGCATAGAGTGTGCACTGTTCTTAGTGGATACGTTTTAATAATCTGCGTATTTTTCAAGAGACTTTCACTTACTACAAACAGTGTGGTACAGAGTAAACTCTCTCCATAGAGTAAGCACTTGTTACAGTAACCACTTTTCCACTGTTTAAATAATAAAACACCAGCTTTTTCTCATTCTGCTAGAAACACAGAATAACATCTTTACTTAGTCTGGGGGAAAGAGTCAACTTCTATGAGCACATAATAAAGTAAGAACTTCAAGTATTAGTATGTGTGTCCCTGGAATTAACATTGCAGTCCACAGAACTACAGCTACAACAGAAAAATGCAAGCATGGCATTTCCTCATGTTTAGTGAAATACATGTTCAAACCTGTCGCGTTCTAATCTAGGACCCTGATCAACCCTGTGACCTTTATGCCCCTATACGGCTATAATCCATTTATTCCCCTATATTGGCATAACCGATCAAATGCAATATTCAGAAACTCGTCTCTGGCCTCACACGATCAGAGCCACATTTCAGAATCGCTTCCTCTGCAGCTTCCTTTGCAGCTCATTAGTGCAAATGACACAGCAGAAGCCACTATCTAAGATTCCTAGATTAACACTCTTCAACAAGATAAAAACTCAGCAACCTGGGAAAGCCCCGCTTGCTATGTTTTGATTAGTAATAGAACTCTAATGAGCACTGAGAGACGATCACTTCCTAGTGACATCTTTATTGACGTCTTATGTCCAAAAACGTACGTCAAACAAGGCACCTTTCAGGTATAAATATTACCAACGTTGCCTTAAGCAAATGCTAGCTGCCTCATAGACATCACTGCCGTTATCGCTGCTGATGCTATCGCTGCGAACGAGCGAACGATGGTGTGGTGAACAGAGGAGCTGAACAGCCGTCCCTTGCAGAGCCCAGCAGATGCAACCAGCCGACGGACGCTGCCCCTCCTCCTTCTCTTTGACGCGCTGAGAAAGACGCTGTCTTTTCTCCTGCCGAGAAAATCCAGCTCCGGCGTTTCCAGCCTACTCTTGCGAGTGACTGGGATATCGAGTCCTGAAGGAGATTCAAGCCCTCCAACATTCTATTCCAGAGGTATGGTGTTGACTAAACCCTTAGAGAGAATTCTTGAAGCAAACCTTGGCAAAACCAACTTAACTTAAGCTACTTACTCCCTTCCACGTGTTAGGCTTATGTCAGGTACACTAATGAGGGAGAAAAGGTACCAGTTTCAATTAAATCTCACTTGTACACACAAGCGGAAAAAACATTGGATATCCGAAATGGATACAGTGTATAAATTCTCTTGGAGCGGATGACGTGAAATACTATTTCGCCCCGCAATTCGAAGAACTGAATGAATTGACTTATGAAGAAGAATATCCTCTGCCAATCGAACTTCTGCCTCTCCCACAGTACACCTGTATAATCTATACAGATAGATTTGTACAGCATTTCAACGTAGAGAACAAATCTTACGATGCAGCCTGTGCGATTGTTAAAGGTCGTTGGCTGTGCAGTAAATTCAGACCGAAAATAACAAAAACTGAATCAGTAAGAAACTGTTCGGCTCAGAGAGCTGAAATCAGATCTTTAAAGATGGTGCTTGAAAATGCAGAACGTGAATTCCCGACACTAATCGTGTGCGATTCTCATTTTTGCGTCAACTCTTACAATAATAAGTTGCAGAGCTGGATTGAAAATGATTATAAAGATGACACAGGTGCCACAATAAAGCATAAAATGCTTTGGAAACAGGTAGCTCTTTTACAGAAAGAACTACAAAAGACTCACGTGATACACACTCTGAGTCATCAACGTGATGGCGTTCACGTTGCAGGGAATTCATTGGCTCATACAGCCACAGCGGAAGCTACTAAATCGGCTTCCGTAGCCACAAAAAAGCGTGCAGAAAAACACATAGACGGGGAAACTATGCTGGCAGTAAAAACGTCTGTAAAAGGCGACTGTGCAGCACTACCCGTGAACTATCCACTCAATTATGCATACGTAATTGATGCAAACTCTGTTCCTTTTGCTCGAATCCCTGGAGTGGGGGATAGAGTAATTCCAAACATGAACAGGAGAATATTTTTAATAGCAGACGCACACATGGGATTGGGTCCTAGGCACAAAAAGATCAAGGAATCTCTGACTGAATTACAATCAGTATACTGGTGGCCGGGAATGAGCCTACACCACTACAAATATGTAAAGAACTGTCCTGACTGTGACAGGGAACGCAGTAGTGAACTGGTCCAGTCTGTTGCCCGGCTACCAATCAGAAACAGCGTAACGCTGTCTACATGCCATCCAGCGTCCTATTAATCATTAAGGCTAAATCCACTTAAAAAATGTGGCCCCAGAGCTCGGCTGACGCCAGAACGGTTATAAAAGATCTGCGAGTCTTTATCGGCACATACGCAATTGCCATGTTCCATTCTGACCAGGGTCCTGCTTTCAGCTCTCGAGCTTATAAGGAGGCCATGGCCAGCATGGGAGTTGGGTTGCGGTATTCTTGTCCTTCACACCCCGAAGGGAACAGTGTGGTAGAAAGAAAAAACCGGGACATAAAGCAATCTATAACAGCGAAGGTATTAGGTTCGGGTGCTGGGTGGGTCAAACATTTAATAAGTGTCCAGTTAAGTCTTAACAACTTGCCAAAAAATTCTCTAAAAGGTTTCAGCCCATACAAACTATTGTTCGGAACTAGAATGCGAATTCAGGACTTAGATAGTCAGGTATCAGTGGTAGACGATAAGAAAACAGACTTTGACATCAAAGACCGTTTGGCTGTTTTACAGGACTTGAATGAAACAAGAAAATCCTTAAGCAACATAAAGTTAAAGCAACAGCCAGCTACCACTGACGAGGCACCACTAGCACCAGCCCCAGCAAGGCCTGTCTGGATTCCAAAGATTGGGGATCTAGTCAGAGAAAAAAATGATGTGAAGAAGGAATTTGGGCCTTCTTACAGAAAAGCAGTATCTGTCTTAGCAATCGACGGAACAAAATCAGTAGTACTACCGCCCCTTGCTGGTAAAAAGGAGAACAGAGTTGTATCAATCGACCTGGTAAAACCACAAGCATGTGGCCTATAATCAACAGTAGGCCCAGTGGACTCCCGAGAAACAACAGAATACCCAAACTTGCAACAATCCAAGAGGTTCAAACTGAAAGACTAATCACATTCGATCAGCCTGCAGTGCACAGAGAGGGACTATGCAATAATGCCATGGAACTCGTGCCTCTTGAGACACAGATTGAAACAGTTCGTCAAGAAACACCAGTCTACAATGATGTGGCATCAGAATGTGCTACCGAAAGACAAATTGAAAGAACAATCCCAACAATTGACAGAACTGTCTCTGGCTACTTCATCAACTTCGATAGCTTTTCTGAGGATCAAAGCAACCCTGAAGTGATGCCAGAAACAAAAAAGACTTTTAAAGAAAAAGCAGCAGAACTCTTTCAACAAATCAAAGAAGTATATCTGGATGCACCATTGATTGAGCATTGGATTATTTCAGGGGTATTCATACTCCTACTATGCCTAATTTTAGTTTTAATTTTAGGAAAGTTTATTACAATACAATGGACACAGCAAGTCAGAACATCAACTTAGTCCTCAATCCACACAGATCATCCCACGTGAAGAAAAGAGAACTGTCAACAGTAAATGTCCGGTGGGGTAGTATGGGAGAAAACTGACTATGAAATATTTGGTCCGGTCGAGATCCTGAAGTATCCTCATCAATTCAAGGTTTCCTTAAGTGACTTTGTAAAACCTAGTACATTCTCTGATGATTGGGACTTTGAAAGTATTAATAATATGATGTCTGATTTAGTAATGTCAGCTAGATTCACAGAACATGATTATTTACAAGGTTCGTCTAGTTATGAACAGATGTTCTGCTTCACACATTATGGTGATCATTATTTGCATAAGTCTGCACAACCTAGAAATGTTTTTAAGTATAATCAATGGGAACATTGTGCTACACCACCTAAAAGCAGTTCTAAAACATTCTATGAGAAATTCCAGTACTTCTCAGGGTTTAACACCAGTGATGCAGAAACGTTTTATTATAAACTGTTAGATAAAGCAGGATTGAAAACAATGCTGACAAATACTAAATTGATATATTCAGAAGCATTTTATGAAAATATGATGACATTTGGTTTTGATTATTGGAAAAATAACATTGAAACAAAAACCATCTGGGGTACAAAAGAGTGGCAGGTACAAGGCCTAGAAGCATTATTCAAAGCCTGCATGATCCCAGAACAAATGATGTTTTTAAATGACACAATTCACCAAACATCCTGTCTTGGCCTAGCTAAGATTAAAGACCTTAACAAACCGTCTATTCCAAAGCCAATACCTGAGAATACAACAACAGATATTGAGATAGACGTATCTAAAATTTTACATTTAAACAGAAC
This sequence comes from Lissotriton vulgaris, assembly GCF_964263255.1. NCBI lineage: Eukaryota > Metazoa > Chordata > Amphibia > Caudata > Salamandridae > Lissotriton > Lissotriton vulgaris. Next base: position 502,275,606 of record NC_141685.1, read on the forward strand.
ACATCCTGATTGGAAAAAGTGGTTAATCTGGCCTACTGCCACAAACAACTGTCAAGATAGATTCCTGAATAAAACACAGGGGTTAAAAATGACCAGACAAGACCCTAGATACTCCCAGAGACAACATCCAGGGATAGTAACAACATACAGTGTAGGGAAACTCTGCCTCGAATGGCTAGGATCATCCACACTGGCAGAAATTAAGCAACACTTGTCTTTACTTAAAGATGGTGCAGATTTGCGCGATTTCATTCTGGGACCGCGCAAACAGCGTCAAAAACGTTTCATAGTGACCAGTATATATGCGGTATACAACGAGGCTTGGAAAGTCACATAAATTGAAACAGCAGAAAAAATACGAGAAATTGATCGTATTAATTTGGAAAAATCACTTTCTGTAGTGGACAATGGGTTAATGACTCTGTCCTCCAGAATATATTCACTGGACAGCATTGTATCATCTGCCATTGATATAATAGACAAAGACTTGCTAATGTTACAGCATGGCCAGTCACAATTACGTTCTATTGTACAGTTAGGCTGGACGCTGCAAAATCTTCGTTCAGGCTATGTGCCTTGGCGTTTAATCAACACAACGTCATTGTTTTCCATCTTTAACCTTACTGATAAACAAATCAGCTTGGCAGAGAAAGGAGCAGACTATACAATCCTGAGCATCGAAAAACTTGAGAGATTACCTTTGACAATGTCAGAAAGTCCTGTCATTGAATGGATAATACACGGGATTATCACAATTCCGATAACAACTTTCCGATTTAAAAATTGCCTTGAATACATACCTACTGGCCAGTATGAACGATTGGGTAAAGGTTACATTAAGTCATCATGGAAATTACCATAAACACACACATGCTATAGTGACAGCAACAAAAATGTATTTCTTAGTGGTGAAAACTGTAAACATTCACTAAGCGGTATACTTTTGTGCCAGGGTAATAATTTACACGGAGCCTGTGAAGGTAATTCTAACAACCTTTCATGCCACCAACATGTCACACCTGCAACGCAGATAGAGCCTTTCTTTATGCAGCTCTCGAATGGGAGCTACATTCTAATAACGGATCACAGCTGTTGTGGCCTTTTGCCAGGGAAAGCCTATCTCGTAAGCGTAACTTCCATGGTCAAATGCTGTATGCAAGCATTGTTTCCGAGCGGCCCTGGAGACATAGAGACTCCCATTTGGCCTCGTTTGAATTTCTCTTCTATACGAATTGATACTTTAAGCAAAATGAAGTCTGTGCTTTTACAGACAACAGTGCCCATCACGTCATCAAAAGAGACGTATGAACTCCAAGTTGCAGGGACAACATCAGAGATTCATGACCTTTTATCAACAAATTGCCCCGTGCATTTCACAGAAATGCTTAGCCAAATTCTTAACATGTCTAGTGCCATTGGCATCCCAGGCGTATTTAAGACCATTTTTACGGGACTGCTAACACCATTCAAAGCAATTCTGGGAATCATTCCCAATTTCGTCCATTCAGTCTTTGGCGGCATACCCCTATTTTTGGGACTTGTAGCAGGCATTTTATTTTTGACCCTCCTGCTTCGATATGGCAAGCCACAGCTCAGACATGACTCCGGCGGGAATGGAAGAAACAATCCTAGCAGTGCGCTACCGGGACAGAATAACTAGAGTCCTTGGATTGGCCAGGCTGAGAGTTCTAAACATGACCTGGTTTCTTTCATTCAGACCTATATGGCAAACCTGCATCTTACCTGTGCTACGATGTCTGCTATGCGGAGATGAATGCGTGTTGGACACCTGTCTTGCACTTCCATCAGCAGTACCAATGGATATCGATACTTTGCTCAGTCCTGTAACGGCTCACGCCTTGTGTTGTCCCCAGCGGCTACCAATCCTGATGACGGCATTCATTGAGACTCCTGTACTACGACTAGGTGGTAACAGTGGAGCGAGTGACAAAAGCAACATCACCCAGGTACGACCTTCTGTGAGCATTGCTGACCCAGACTTTGATGATAGCAATCATTCTCACACCTGCCAAGTTACAGCACTATCGAATTTGGTCGAACTGTCACCTGATTTTGTAGACCAATTCTTTGAGAGCCTGTCTGATATGATGTTCTCCCCTGAACAGAAACAATAACTTTTGAAAAGCATTCCGACACACAGCGTTCCCATGAACTCTGAATTCGGCCTTCAGTTTTGATCAACAAAAACTGCTAAAAGCGTTGGAACTCTATTCCCCCGTTCACAAGAAAATATTTTTGGGATTGAACTATTTTTCATAATATTTTCCCCTTTTTCTGGCACGAATTCTTTGCTTAAAGTAGAACTATTCATAAAGAACAGAAGCTTCTACTTCTATTTAGGTAAATCTAGAGACATAATAACTTAACACCAGCCTCTAGCTCATTTTACAACAAATGCATTTATATGTGATGAAATTATCTCGCCCTTCTTTTCTGTATTAAGAGATATTTCATGTGTAATTCTTTCGCAAAATCGTTCAAACTGATTACATATGCTATAATTTTTTGAATGATTCCTATGCTTAAAGACGTACAGTACCTATATTTTCACGTATTTCAAATACGCCTATTTCAAATGCAAATATGTATTTTGGGGTGGGCAATGATACACATGCATCTTTTGCTATAGTTTTAGTAATTTGATGGACATAAATTCGTGGAGTGGGTGTCGCGTTCTAATCTAGGACCCTGATCAACCCTGTGACCTTTATGCCCCTATACGGCTTTAATCCATTTATTCCCCTATATTGGCATAACCGATCAAATGCAATATTCAGAAACTCGTCTCTGGCCTCACACGATCAGAGCCACATTTCAGAATCACTTCCTCTGCAGCTTCCTTTGCAGCTCATTAGTGCAAATGACACAGCAGAAGCCACTATCTAAGATTCCTAGATTAACACTCCGAGTTCTTCAACAAGATAAAAACTCAGCAACCTGTTTTGATTAGTAATAGAACTCTAATGAGCACTGAGAGACGATCACTTCCTAGTGACATCTTTATTGACGTCTTATGTCCAAAAACTTACGTCAAACAAGGCACCTTTCAGGTATAAATATTACCAATGTTGCCTTAAGCAAATGTTAGCTGCCTCATAGACATCGCTGCAGTTATCGCTGCTGATGCTATCGCTGCGAACGAGCGAACGATGGTGTGGTGAACAGAGGAGCTGAACAGCCGTCCCTTGCAGAGCCCAGCAGATGCAACCAGCCCACGGACGCTGCCCCTCCTCCTCCTCTTTGACGCGCTGAGAAAGACGCTGTCTTTTCTCCTGCCGAGAAAATCCAGCTCCGGCGTTTCCAGCCTACTCTTGCGAGTGACTGGGATATCGAGTCCTGAAGGAGATACAAGCCCTCCAACATTCTATTCCAGAGGTATGGTGTTGACTAAACCCTTAGAGAGAATTCTTGAAGCAAACCTTGGCAAAACCAACTTAACTTAAGCTACTTACTCCCTTCCACGTGTTAGGCTTAGGTCAGGTACACTGGGGTAGGCGTAGTTAGAAGCACCAGTTGAGTACGTTAGCCTAATATATATATGAATGTATATATGTTTTATTCATTTTAAACCATTGTATGGCTAAGAAACCATATCAATGCTTTTACAGTATTATTTCGCAATACTCATTTTACTGTACGCACTTTTTATAATAACAAGTCTTGCAATTGTGGCAATTCATTTCTCTTGTATGAGAAGAAAGACTGTTCAATAAATAATACCTTTTATTGAAAACGCCCGTCTCTCTATTCTCTACATATTGTGAAAGTAATCTGCACAACAACTGACTGAGTAAAATAACTGTCTATTGTTTCACACGACTCTAGAGATTGACTCTTATCTGAGGAGCAAAGTTGTCATATTGCACAGTTGTTGGAAAACTAAATCCCTTCTTGGCTGTGCCAGGGAAGCTGATCACTTCCTATCCTTTGCTTGCGCCCCGTCAAGCAAAGGATAATGGAACATAACAGCAACATTCGTTGTCATAAATCACACACCAAACTATATGACCATTGTAAGGATAAGAACCACCCTCCAGAAAGCATTCGATGGACTGTCATTGAGTCACTACCACACCTCAACCAACAAGCACTCTTCAAGCATGAACAGAGATGGATACATCGATTGCAGTGCGAAACGTTGGGATTAAATGATGGGGTGCCCTGGACTACACTCGCCAGATAGTCATGACCCTGGACATAATTTTTGTCTAATTTCTGTCCATTTTCAGATACCTATATATGTCCTGTCAAGACATCTTAGCCCATTCCAAGATGGCGCCCGCCTTACTATGCCCGGCTTGAGCTGTCCTTAGACGGACCCCTCTTCTCTGTCCACCTTTGCGTGCCGTCTCTTAGCAACTGGACGGCCGCACCCTCGCGATGCGCGCGCCTCCCCTGTACTTTACCCAGAACTTGTCGGACTCCCGTGCCGGCTGTCCAGATACCTGTTTGCAGTGGGAGGGGTAGGTACAGAAAAGCCTGCCTGCAGCGACGTTGGAGGTAAGGCGTTGGGTCTCAATACCACCCGCGGACTGCATTTATACGCAGCCTTCCCCAGACTGAGATCACGGTATCCCGCTTTTGCCTTACTTTTACCTTAATCTCCCGCGGGCTGCTCTCCTCTTCCTCCCCTTCAGGATCCCCTCACGCGCTGCTGGCCCCACCTGGACAGCTCGTGAGGTCCCAGAGTGGATACTGTAAGGGTAAGTGCACCGCCACTTTATTACACGATTCAACCCACGCTACAAGGTTGTTATGGGCGTTTGATTTAGATTTCCCGCTTCCCTCGCAATCGGAGGCGGATATACACGCACCACCAATGCGCGCTGGTGTATAGTACCAATTTAACAGCGTATGAAGGTATAATCTCCACAGAGTGTCAAACTACGATTTTCGGGTTGTTCTGTGTGGCGCTTTTTTACTGTTCAAAGCTTTAGATTTGAAACTACTAATCTTTACATACTGGTGTCTCACGTAGATTGTTTCCCCTGAGGTGTATGAGTGACACCCTTCTAGCAATGTGACGACCAATTCCATTATGTGTACTGCAGAGCCTAGATAACGGCATGATTTACGCATACCTGTCACAGCAAACCAGCATAGCAGCATGACTATGTGCGAGTACTTCACACGCACTTAACTGATTAAAATTTGCCTCTCTCTCTCCCACAACAGCACCTGATGCTGTCGTTTTTAGACAGGGTCACCCACTGGGCACGCATGCTCTGACACTGTGAATATAGGCACGAGTGATATGTAACTAAAAGTCAGAATAATGGTGCCATCATTTGTGTCTATTTTGTTGTCTTTTTTCATTTTCTTTCAGTTCCCAGGAGGTCCCCTGTGTGGAACCAATTTGTACGACACCTTCACAGGTCGTATATTGGCGTCCTCTTAACTCAGAGGATCCTAGCAATTTATGAGCACCGAGGTCCTGATGAATCGCCCTTAGGGCGTGAAACATGTTGACCGTTTTTTGCACTTTAAGGGTCGAATAAGGGTTGGTCTCATTGTTTACCACCCCTTAATACCCCTGTAACTTTTAACCGAAGCAGTAAGCCTGACTATTAAAATAATTACCAAACAGGACTTTACTGACTTCTTTTAACTTCACCACCACGCTCACAATTGCACTCCCTTAGGCCCCTCACACACATACACCCGCTGGCCCAGAATAAAAGATCTCCACCAAAAGTGCAGCTTCCATCGCTGCCCGACGGGCATTGCACCGCCAGCCTGCCGAAGGAGCAGGGTACCGATGATGACGCTGGACGACTATCGGCTGGGGCTACAGTTGTAGTTCTGCCGGTAGCCTGTGTGAGGTATCCTTACATTCTGGAATATGGGTCTACATCATGCACTTTAGACCCCCACGTCACCCCCTGTCTAATTGAATGAGAGAGAATATCGGGTGAGCTAGAATTCCTTAGCTCTCCTTGGGGAACTCTGTACATCGATTGTTGTTTATCACTTCCTATTCAGTCAAGAAAGTTTCCAGTGACCTCTGAGCTAGTTGGTAACAAACCCAATTAAGTTTAGCATAGTCAGTAGAGGCCTGGAAGATCCGCACTTCTACGTCGATACTACTGTTTATGTTATTCCAATGCGCAGGGCCTATTGGGAAAATAGGAACTACACTACAAACCGCCATCTTAAAAAGATGTTAAGTTAAAATAGGAAATCTAAAATTGAGACTGAATGTAATCCCCGTAACAACCCCCAATGTGTTCATGGATATGACTATATAAAATAATAAGAGAAGCAACAGGATTATGTTAAAAGCCATGCGTTTTGTATGAACACTTTAACAGAAGAAGCAAACTTAAAGCTCATAAAAAATGGCAATTACAAACCATTCATAGTACTAAAAAGAAATAGACAAATTCCAAAACTGCCAATTCATGAATCTAAGAGACATCCGAAGTGAAGGAGGGAATCTCTGAAGTGTCCACAACATCCATGTCCAGAATGGTGGCAGGGCCCAGGAGGAAACCTGCATTTGCAGACATCACATAAAAAGTGGCCTGAAGAGCAATAGTGCCAGGAGTTCAGCATCAGAGTAGTGCCCAGATACCAGGAAATCTGAAGTCTAAGGAGCATTTGGCATTGGTGAAGGAGACTCATATTAGGCATTGTGCTGCAAAGGAAGCAGCATTATTTGACACACACAGTGTATACGACTGTAAAGAGCGTACAAGCAGATTTATATCTGAAGACTTCGACAATTGCAGAGCAAGGCATGAATGGAGTTCACACTCGAATGAGCACCATAGACAACAAAACACAGGCTGCACTCTCTGAAGCCATACAGGCCGGAAGGACAGAAACCGGTGTTCGTTCACTTTCAGTAATATCGACTCTCCAAAATACTCATGAATTCACAGAAGTATGTGCCGTAGTTCCATGTCCATTTGTCCTTGTTGTAAGGCATCCATTTTGGAGCAATAAAAACAGAACCAATGCAACAACAAGGAGCAATAATACTACCAGAAAGCCTCCAAAAATGCTTGTAAATAAAGAGTGAAAAAAGGAAGGAATAACTCCAAGTACAATCTGGAATGTAGAAACAAGTCCAATCCAAATCACTTAAAAAAAGTGTGCCACTCAAGCTTTTTTTTAGAAGCATTGAAAATACATCGCACAAGTTCACCGAAATCCTCTGGTAATTGAGTTTGTAAATCAGTTTGCACGTCTGATGAGGAATGTTCTACTTGGAGATCAAAAGTTTCTCGGAAAGATGTAAGAGCCACATCAGTTTGAAACAATAAAGCTTTGAGTCTGCTTAATCTATCAATGCTTATGGCATCCATGAGGACCTTGGGCCACAGAGAACCTTCCCTAATAGTATGTGTGTGAGGATCTAAACTATGCATGCAGGATGTTACAACCCTAAAAACTGTTACAACATAGGGGACACCTGGTTTCATCCCAAAACAACCTTGATCATTTAAAATTAGATAGCTCCCATTAGAAAGCAGCAGCAAATCAGTCTTTATCAATTGTACAGGAACACCTTTCAAATAGCATGTTAAGGTAACCATAGAGGCATTATAAACTCCATGAAATGTAATCTCTCTGCAGATCAACGAATGACCTAAGGAAGCCCAAAAATCACGTAAACCAACAAAAGCCTCTTTGTTCTTATGTGTGCATCTTTACTGAAAAGGGAGAAACCAAGCTTCATGTAAAAAATGTACACCAATCTCCACATATCTGCCTATTTGAAAATGCCTCAGACTTAGGGGCCGATTCCGGTCGGAAGGGCACCGAATCGGCCTCAGCATTAGCGGATACGATTCAGAGGCTGAATTTCCGTCTGAGTCATACGCGGGTCCGGACATCGAAGTACGATGCGAACAAGCACGAAATCTCCGTCCGAATCGTTTCCGGGTCCGAACCACTCAGTGCGACTCTCTCACAAGCAAACAGTGGCACGCAATGGAGACGTTTCACGACCGAGCTAGTACGATGCTCGATTCAGACAGCCGGATAGAGTCGGAGCGTCCGTCTCGCAATCGGGGGTCTGAGTCGGACCACCTGTTACCCGCAGCCTTACGACTCGGACACAAACACAGGCATGTACGGTACAGATGGCACCAACGCGTACCCACGGTAGGGGGCGCACTTGTTCGTGACGTATCCATTCAGTCAATGGGAGCCCATGTATCCGTTGTACGATGCGCTCCCATTGACTTTTATGGGAGTCCGACCGAACCGAGTCCGACAGCATACGGCTGCATCGTACTCACTCGGTCGGACTAGAGGAGTCCGGATTGGTCAGAAAACACCCCAGATCCAGCTCGGTCAGAGTGCTTTCCGACCAAAATCGGAATCGGCCCCATGGTGTGAAATTTAACGTGAAAATCATAAGAGAAATAAAAAATGATTGAGCCAAACTCCAGAGGCATTTTAGTAATCGAATAGGGAATTTATTCTTAATGTTTGAAATTAAGCATGGTGTAGGTCGTTTGTTTTATAGCCATTATTTTTTGCATTTGTGTCAAAATATAAGGAACAAACTACTCAGTTGCAGTCAGGTAATTCCATAGCACTCTACTCGATTTCAGAACCTGCAGAGTCCTACTCCATTGCAAAATCGACCTTATATGGCTTAGGGCATTTTGTGGAATAGACATGTAATTTTTTTATGATATTGAATGCAGATGAAACAATATTATTCAATTAATAAATATTAGTTGACAGTGTAGTCATCCCATTATCGACAACAGCCAAAGCCTTTTCCAAACTTTTCTCATGAATTTGTGTCAAATGTTCAACTGCTTCTTGTTGAGAAAGTTTCCAAAGTTCATTAAAACTGGCAAATATAAAATGTTTAGAATGAGGATATCTCCAATCCAACATAAGTTCCTATAAATCAATATTATCCAAAAGGAGGGCTACGTGGCCTTTAACTGCTGACACTGTTGAGTGTGTTCTAACCATTGCTGGCACATTGCAAGCTCTTATACCATGGAACACAACTATATCTACTATTTGTAAAGCAGCTGTACACATCCTCATATTTCTCCCTGAGTGAAGTGAGTATGAAATACCCCAACTCTTGTCCTCATCTTTGATCAGTTCTAACATAATTTATTGAAATCTATCAAGATGACCATCTAAATGCCTTTCCTGATGGTCAACTAAAAGTTTTATTCAAGATTTTTAGAGTCTGAGATTCCTTGTTTTGAGAGGTAGTCCTATTGTAAATATGTACCAGAAGATATGGAGTACCTTGCTTCAGTGTAAACCGAAAGAGCTAGTAAATCTGGAGAGACAATCGGTTTGCTTGATTGTACAATCAAGTGAAGTTTTATCCACATGATCAGCCCTCTAGATGGTCTACCTGCCTTAGATGCCTGTGCATCAATACTATATGTGATGTAACCTGTTCTATAAACTTGATTTAGAGTCCAGGGGGCTTATTTCTGAGCCCTTGTGTCTGTTTGACGCCAGTGCGTCACTTTTTGTGACACATCAGCAGTGTAAAACATACGCCATGTTGCGTCATATTTACAGAGTGACACATCTAGGTAGATGCATCACTTTGTAAAACCCTGCGCCAGGTATAATGTATGCTGGATGGGCGTTCAGACGCAAGTAAGCCAAGTAGAAGTGACGCAGTGAAATCTATGAGATTTCACTGCGCCACTTCTAGGACGCAAATGCGTCAATATCTTACGCCTTTCTCATGACAGGCATAAGACTGACGCAGGCACATTTCACATAGGACTTGCCGATGTGTAATGACCCATTGCTTGAGTTACATCACTTTTGTGACAGACTCCAGCAATGCGTCATTTTTGCGCCTACAGATACGTCAGAAATACTGACGTATCTGTAACTCCTTGCGCAATGATGTGTCATACTGTAAATATGACGCATCATTGGTGTCGCAAGGAGGGTGCATTGAAAAGTGGCGCATTGCTGTTTTCACACAGCGATGCTCACTTTTCATAAATGAGGCCCCAGGTTTCTTGGAAAAGACCTCATTTGAACAACCATCGTGCACAGAACGGTTTTGGGGGGCAAGTAATTTTCTATATGCTCATTCAGATTGTCAAGATTCCCTTTTTGACCACAATGGATAATCTCTTCGCTTCTGTGGCTATGCAAGAAATGCTTGGAATATTGTCTAAATGGACTTTGTCTTCAATTAAGGAAGAGAAGAGAAAAGGCAGTCATTCTAAAGCAGTTGTGCCTCTTCCTATTGAAGGAGCTGCTGCGCCCAATACTTCACTGCACCTAACTAGATTGCGCCCAGATCCCTCTGGGGCGTCGCCTGAGAGTCAAATGTCAGATACCTCTGGGGGCGGGGCAAGTACGCTGTTCTAGCATATTCAAGCCCACAGCTAACTCTAGATCTATCAGCTTGTCCTCAGTTGAGTCCCATCATAGCATTGTACATAAACAATATGTGATTTAAAACTTTTATAGCAATGACAGACATTCCTAATCCATTGTAAAACTTTGTTTTTTAGTGAGTCTCTGCTTTTGATAGAACTAACCTCTGGGTTTGGAACATTTGTCGTAAACACAATTTGACCCTTTTGTGGTCATGACCAGGAGGCAGAAAGTCTAGTATTCGAAGCTACTTTGTAAGGTGTAAAACAAGAAACTCGTGGACAATGAACAAGCTGCCTTGGAAATGCATAATGCCAAAGAAGGATCTGTACCCTCATTAGTAGTCAAACTGGGAGCCTTAAAAGTATGTGGGACCCAAGATGGAACTGTGCCATTGTTACTGCAATTTGCCAAAAGGCCAAAAGGCCCATAGGAATGAATGGGGAGTATACCTAATCGCAAATAAGATAGCGATTTGAAGGGTGCCAGGGGTGTCCAAAGGACACCCTGTAGCACCCCTCAAATGAAATTTTACACAGGTGTTGCACACACACATGTCCAAAGGACATGTGTGTGTGTAACATGCAACTCAGAAAAATGCATTTGAATGCATTTTTCTGAGTTTTCGCAATTTACCACGAGGTCTGACCTCGCGGTAAATTGCGGCAAGAAATTGCGAATTCGCAAACTTAAATTGGATGTTGAATTGCATTTAAGGAATCTCAAATAGAGATTCCTTAAATGTCATTCCTCGCAAAATTGCGAGATCGCAATTAGCGATTTTTACATTTGGGATGCTGAATCCCAAATGCAAAAATCGCTCTCGCAAAGGGCCAGATTCTCAGAATCTGGCCCTTTGCGAGCGCTATTTTCTTTGATGAATCGGGCGGTTAATGTCTACTTTCTTCAGCTCTCAGTAGGATCAAGACATTCCAGTTAGATTTTGTAAAATAAATGATTTTAGCAGTGAAATACACACTCTTCCAATTAAATATTTAAATAATAACTAAAAAGCAAACACATTTTTGAACATGCTGTTATTTTGTTAATTGGTAATATATGAAAATGTGTGTGAATAAAACCATCACTCCTGTGCTTAGCACAAGTAATACTGACGTGCAAATGATCATGAATAAAACTTTATTGACAAGAAGGAACAATTTAAGCTAATAACATACTTCATATGTTTTATATGGTGTATAAAACTTATTTCATGTGAAGTGAAAATAGTATTCCTTTTTTAAAATAACTTTTTTTCCCTTTCCCTGGGATTTATTAATGCATTCCATGTTGTGCTATAAAATAGGGGAATTCGTAAATCATGACTCTTTGAGGTACAAATGGAAAGGGGCGACCACTCGGTCCCCCCGAACGTATGGCAGAGTACCTCGATCCCCCCGGGAAGCCATTTTGGGCGGGAGGCGCGTCTCGGCTGGTATGCCCGAAGCGGCGTAGCCGGGCCGCGCTCTTTCCCGCCCTAGAGTGGGCTGGCCTAGACACTGACGCGGCTGGCCACGCCCTCGGGGCAGGCAGGGGCGGGTTTACGCCCGCCCTGAAGACGGATAAAAAGGGACGCAAGACCAGAAGACATCCTCTTGTTCCTGTGCTCTGAAGCTGCACCCCCTCGCTGCACGTGAGCTCGAGACGGAACGAAGAGCCAATTTTGAGCGTTGTAATCTTTCTTTTGTCTTACAGATAGATTTCTCTCTGTCGGAGAAATGCCCAAGAAAGGCGGGAAGAGAATGACGACCGAACAGATGGTTCGGGTTCTCATGAAGGAGATGGCTGAGCTGAAGAAGCGGGTGGCGGAGAGAGACGGGGAAGGGGGGCCGGAGCGTCCGTCGGCTGGAGCAGCTCCAGGAGGAAGAGCCAAGAGGCCAAGGAGGGGACCAGCTGGGGGAGACGCCCCGGTTCCCTGTACCCCGCTCGAAGCGCCAACCCCAGTACCGGCGGAGGGGAATCCGATTCCTGTGGTGGTCACCCCGGTGTCCAAGGAGGATATGCCGCCCGAGCTGGCAGCACAACTTACAGCATGGTTGGGCGACAGTAGTGAGGGCGCCACGGCTGCCGAGGCCCAGGCGCTGATGAAACAATTGCGCGAGAAACGGGATGCAGCCAAGGTGTCCGCGCCGGCTGCAGTAGTCGACAAGCCACAAGGGACGATTGCGAGCGCAGATGCAGCGTCCGGTGCAGGTAAGCGGCCATTGCCGATTGCGAGGGATGAGTCAGCACCCTCTCGTAGAGAAAGGTTGGGTCAACATGTGCCTTTGGCAATTAAGGAGAAGATTTGGGCGGGGGAATATGTGAACATCTTCTCGTTGCTTGTTGATCATTATGAGGTGGAGCATGTTAAGGGTCAGAAAGATCTTATGCATCCGAGTGTTTGGCGGGCAAAAATGGCCGCCTTTAAGGTAAATGAGACTATCGGCAATTGGGGCAATGCATGGGGAATTTTTTACGTCGATCTTGGGGGAACGTAGGCCCGAGTTGCTTTCTGAGTTGCCGACCTATCAGTCACGAATCATGGGGTACTCGACATCACACCAGGGTAACCATTGGTTCTGCTATGATAATCTTTTTAGAAAGGCAAAAGAGCATAATAAAAGCTTAACCTGGGATTGTTATGATTCTTTGACATGGGATAAAATGAAGGAGACAGGTATGTTGAAAATGCCATTGGTAGGAAGTAATGTTGGCGAATCCTCCCGCCAATATGGGGGGACGCCCTTTCGGTCAGGTACGAGTACCGACGATTACTCGAGACCTGCCGGCAATACAGGAAAAAGGGGGTTCTGCTTCAATTTCAACAGAGGTAAATGTACCAGGCCCCAGGGGTCGTGTAAATTTAAACATGAATGTAGTGGGTGCGGGTCGTCCCATCCTGAGTCCACGTGCAGAGCCAAAACGGGTGATAACGGGGGGAGAGGAGGCGCCAAACAGGTCTAACGTAGTCCGAGGGGCGCCTTTACCTACCCCGATTGATACCTTGGCGATGATTCCCTGGCTCAGTGAATACCCGGATCGTACTTCTGCTGGGGTGCTGCGGAACGGATTTTCGTATGGTTTCCGCATCCCGGTAGGGGACTTTCAGGGTGTGGAGAAGTGTAAAAATCAACTTTCCGTCCTGCAGCATACGACCGTGGTTCAGGATAAGATCCGGAAAGAGGTTACTCGAGGTCGGGTCGCCGGCCCGTTTAGTATACCCCCGGTACAGGATTTTGTTTGTTCTCCTTTAGGGGTGGTCCCCAAGAAGGACCCAGGTGAGTTCCGACTGATTCATAATTTGTCAGCTCCACGTGGTCTTTCTGTAAACGATGCAATAGATCCGGAAGTGTTTTCGGTGCGGTACGCATCCTTCGACGAGGCCGTAGCCATTTTGAATCGCCTGGGGCCCGGGGCGCTGATGGCGAAGTCAGATATCGAGTCAGCGTTCCGGTTGCTCCCGGTACACCCAGACGACCAGCGTCTCCTAGGTTTCATGTTTCAGGGTTATTATTACATGGATAGGTGTATGCCGATGGGGTGCTCTATATCTTGTGCCTATTTCGAGAAATTCAGTAGTTTTCTACAATGGGTCTTCACAAAGAAGACGGGTTTCCAACATGTAATGCATTACCTTGATGATTTTCTGTTCCTTGGGGCAGCCGGGGATCTCGAATGTGGCCGGGCCTTGGCCGAATTTTTTGTATTGATGAAGCATTTTGGTGTGCCATTGGCACCAGGTAAGACGGTGGGCCCTGCGACTTGCCTCGAGTTTCTGGGGATCGAGTTAGACTCCAGAGAGGGTTGTTTTCGTTTGCCAACTGACAAAGTGTGGAAGTTCAGGGCAGCCCTGCAAGTGTGTCTAAATGGATCTAAAGTTACGCTGCATCAATTACAGCAGTTGGTGGGACAGTTGAATTTTGCCCTGAGAGTTATACCGATGGCCCGCCCCTTTTCTCGTTCAATTGCCCAAGCTATGGTCGGCCTAAAGGAGGGCCATCATCGCACGAGACTATCGGCTGAGGTCCGCCAGGACGTGCGTATTTGGTTAGCATTTCTGGCGGACTTTAATGGTCGAGTCATCTGGAACAAACCAGCCGTGTCCTCTGAAGAGCTGGGGCTATGGACAGATTCAGCAGGTAGCATAGGTTTTGGTGCCATCTTCGGCACAAAATGGTCGGCACAAAGGTGGCCGACATGGTGGCATGACAATGGTCTGACAAGTAATATTGCTTTCCTGGAACTTTTCCCCATTTTGGTGGCCCTGAGAACCTGGCCGGAAGGGTTCAAAGATCACTCTGTGATATTTTGGTCTGACAATATGACCGTGGTCGAGTGCATCAATAGTCAGGCAGCACGATGTAAACTGATTTTAAGACTGCTCAAAGAAATTGTTTTACTGTGTATGCAACTGAATGTGCTATTCAGAGCAAAACATGTCCCAGGGGTAATGAATCAGGCGGCTGATGCACTGTCTCGTTTTCATATGCAGGCTTTCTCGGGTTTCCTTCCCTCAGCGGACCCAGAGCCGGCACCCTTTCCCGAAGCTCTCTGGTCTCTCGGTGCCCCGAACTTCGTCACCTCGTGGGAGAGAGTCTAGCACCAAGGACGAGGAAGGCATATGAAGGGGCGTTTCGGTCCTATTTAGCCTTTTTGGGGACTGATAGAGAGAGGCTTTGGGGCCATGAGGAATGGGTAGTGAATTTTCTGATGTCCTTACGTAGGGCTGGGAAATCGGTGGCTACGGCCCAGAGGCATCGTGCTGCTATTTCCTTTGTTGCCAGGGCCCATAGTATCCAGGACCCGACAGCGTCTTTCGTCGTACAGAAAGCGCTGCGTGGGTGGCAACGCCTTGAGGGTCGCAGAGTAGATGAGAGGCGCCCGATAGGTTTGGATAGGTTGGCCCAGTTGTTGGCTACACTCCCTGCCACATGTTCATCTCAGTTCGAGGCGGTATTGTTCCGAGCCGCTTTTACGCTAGCATTTCACGGGGCGATGCGGGTAAGCGAACTGGTGGCAAGGAACAAACAGGATGTGGCAGGGGGTTTGTGCCGAGAACACGTTCAGATCAGAGGAGAGGCAATGACTATCTCCTTTGTCAGGTCCAAGACCGATCAAGACGGGATGGGTGACTGCATAATCATACGCAGGATTCCCGGGTCCTCCATGTGTCCGGTAAAGTGTTTAGAAGATTACCTAGCACAAAGGGTGGCACTATGGGGGGGGACCTTGTTGAGACACGCGGACGCCACCCCACTGACGAAATTTCAGTTTCAGCGGGTGCTTGCGATGTCAATTGCCGCTGCGGGCCTGAACCCGGGCGAGTTTGGGACCCATTCCTTTCGGATAGGGGCTGCTACGGAAGCTACAGCCAGGGGTCTTAATGTTGAACAAGTGAAACGAGTGGGGCGTTGGTCCTCCAATTGTTATAAGAGGTATGTGCGGTTGCACATGTTGTAAAGCTGTAATGATGTACTCACGCCTCTTGTTTTTGTTTGGTTTTCAGTTGCGCAAGCCTACGAGGCGGGGCGGACTATGCAGTCGACCCAACACCGGGCCAGCGGTCAGACATCACCGGCTGTGGAAAAGGAGGTGTGGGTCGTGGGCCACTCATACGTGAGGCGTGCCGCGGACATATTCAAAGCAGGTGACATGATTCACGTAGCTGGGGAATACGGGTACAGGGTGTCCTTCTACGGAAGAGGCGGTCTCTGTATTGACCAGTTTCAAGCATATTTTGAGTATTTGTTAGGGCGGACGAGGTCACCGCCGTCTATAGTCATAGTACATCTAGGGGGCAATGATTTGGTCACCACCGGTAGACGACTTCTCCTGGAGGCAATGCTTTCCACTGTAAGTTGGTTGGCGAGGAGAGTTCCGGGGTGCACAATTGCGTGGTCCCATATGATCCCACGAAAGGTGTGGCGGGGGGCTATTTCTATTCTTGCTTTGAATCAGTCTGTTAGAAAGCTTAATAACAAAGTGAGTAGGTTGTTCCGTTCCGGGACATTGCATTCTATTCCGCATGGCTGTATTAATGATGACAGTATGTATTCGGGGGATGGTGTGCATTTGTCTCGGGTGGGGAATGAGTTACTCATAGGAGACTTCTTAGCATGGTTAAAAAACGTTAAAGCATGACCTTTAGGTAGGAGCTTTTTGGGGGGTCCGGATAGCCGGTCAACTATCCGGCCTGTGGTGGTAAGGTCATGATCGGTGAGCAGTAATTGGAAGATCCCTATGAGTGGGCGTCACCCAACACGGATGGGAGCGCTCGGGAGAGGTGGCCTTTGGCCCCTCAACGGGGAGGCGGTCCCTTCTAAGGATGGGCCGCCGGAAGGAAAGGAAAGGCGGTCAAGGCCCCTTCCTGTGTAGGAGGGGTTACAGCCCCCTCCTGGGGAATTTCCCGGGGCCAGTGACGTCTGCGACGGCAGATGTGGTAAGTTGTGTGGGGTTTGGGGGGAGGTCTACGCTACCTTCTAGATACTCACACGAGTCCTCGAACGACCTTTAAGTGGCGTCGAGTTTATTGGGGCCCCCGTCAAGTCAAGGGAAATTGGTAGTTGCACTTGAGGTACGCCTCAGTGCTGTCGCCCCTCCCAAGTGAGGGGGGGTATTTCTGGTTAGGGATCTTGACACCGGTTACGACCTTGCCGTTGGCCCTTAAACGTTAGGATGTACAATTTCAATATTTCAAGAAAATGTTTTGTAGGTTGTTAGTTCGGCTAGGAGAACCTCTGTATTAGAGAATCTGTTAAGGTTAGCCAAACATCGCAATGTGGTAATGAAATTGTACATTAATATGAAACTGTTTAATGTTTTAATTTTTTGTTTTAATAAATACGGCCGGGGAGGGTCACTCCCTCCCTCTTCCAAAAACTTCAAGAACTGTTTCCGGTTTCCCTCCTTTGGGGATTGTGTTGAGAGGGGGTGGCGGGTATCTCAGCCATATGGAAAGGGGCGACCACTCGGTCCCCCCGAACGTATGGCAGAGTACCTCGATCCCCCCGGGAAGCCATTTTGGGCGGGAGGCGCGTCTCGGCTGGTATGCCCGAAGCGGCGTAGCCGGGCCGCGCTCTTTCCCGCCCTAGAGTGGGCTGGCCTAGACACTGACGCGGCTGGCCACGCCCTCGGGGCAGGCAGGGGCGGGTTTACGCCCGCCCTGAAGACGGATAAAAAGGGACGCAAGACCAGAAGACATCCTCTTGTTCCTGTGCTCTGAAGCTGCACCCCCTCGCTGCACGTGAGCTCGAGACGGAACGAAGAGCCAATTTTGACCCACCCACCAGCCCCTGAAAGACAGCCAGTTGTTTGTAATAAAATGGATCAATAATTCTATTTCGTTTACAGGTTGTGGTATTATCGTGTTGATATTGAGTGTGTAATAAAGTTGGTCGATTTTATGTATGTTTTGTGATTAAAGATATTCGGTTTTTAGTGTCCATTTATAAGCATGCTTATTTTGGTCATAGTGGCCAATGTATTGTTTGTTTAGTTAGCATTGTCGTATTTATTTTGGTCGGGCGGTAAGGTCATGATCGGTGAGCAGTAATTGGAAGATCCCTATGAGTGGGCGTCACCCAACACGGATGGGAGCGCTCGGGAGAGGTGGCCTTTGGCCCCTCAACGGGGAGGCGGTCCCTTCTAAGGATGGGCCGCCGGAAGGAAAGGAAAGGCGGTCAAGGCCCCTTCCTGTGTAGGAGGGGTTACAGCCCCCTCCTGGGGAATTTCCCGGGGCCAGTGACGTCTGCGACGGCAGATGTGGTAAGTTGTGTGGGGTTTGGGGGGAGGTCTACGCTACCTTCTAGATACTCGAACGACCTTTAAGTGGCGTCGAGTTTATTGGGGCCCCCGTCAAGTCAAGGGAAATTGGTAGTTGCACTTGAGGTACGCCTCAGTGCTGTCGCCCCTCCCAAGTGGGGGTGGGGTATTTCTGGTTAGGGATCTTGACACCGGTTACGACCTTGCCGTTGGCCCTTAAACGTTAGGATGTACAATTTCAATATTTCAAGAAAATGTTTTGTAGGTTGTTAGTTCGGCTAGGAGAACCTCTGTATTAGAGAATCTGTTAAGGTTAGCCAAACATCGCAATGTGGTAATGAAATTGTACATTAATATGAAACTGTTTAATGTTTTAATTTTTTGTTTTAATAAATACGGCCGGGGAGGGTCACTCCCTCCCTCTTCCAAAAACTTCAAGAACTGTTTCCGGTTTCCCTCCTTTGGGGATTGTGTTGAGAGGGGGTGGCGGGTATCTCAGCCATATAGTTTAGGCTCCTGTTATTGTTCGGTGTTCTGTGGTGCCATGTTCTCTTTACAAGAACACATTGTTTCATGTAATACAAAGAGAAAGGAGTGCGATTGTACTGACATATATCGGCACCCTGTGGTTCAGGTGGCATCATTTCCTTGGAAGGTCAAAGGTCATGATGATATCACTTCCTCTGATGTTATTTAAGGTCAAAACATGTGTGCTGTCACTCGCTACGCTTGGCATTTTGGTGACTCGACGTCTAGGCTGTTGCCGTGTCGGTTTGTATCACATTTCCTGCAGCGTCTACTATTTCCTGCTTTTTACCCCTTTTGAAGCAGTTTCCCTCCTTCCAATGATTTAAGAAAACATGGGACACAGTCCGCAGTATCCTTTCTGAAATGCGTGTCTCTACTATCAAGCCACACAGATGCCCATACAAATCACATTTTAAAGCCAGTCAACACAATATATTGGAAAATATATTTTAATGGTTTTAAATACAGCGTCAATAAAAACACCTTGTAAAACATATATAGATTTGAAGGAATAATGTCCCTGACGCCTGTCTCTCCTCCGCCATCTAACAGGTGACTCATTAAACCAGGTTTGCAATATACGTGGCAGTAAATCTCGGATTCATTGTGGTGGCAAAGTCCGTATCGAAGATTCTACCAGAGGAAGGAAAAATACATTCCGTGGCCCTTCCCCTGACTGCAGCTCTTGTTAGCATTGTGGCAGGCAGGCCCGCTTTCTGCCTGACAGGAAGAATGCTTTTGAAAGCGCTTTCAAAATGCTGCCAATCCCCTTTCCTTTATATAAAAATAAAACACCACTTTCTATTCTCTGTCATGCAAGGGCCGCATGTCGCCGATGGCAGACATTTCAGTACGTTTCGTTAGCCCTGCTCCTCTCTGTCGCCTTGAAAAAAATCTCTTTTTCTCTTTTAAGCCTGCGCGCTTCTCCTCGCCTTGAAGTGTGTGCCTTAAACCCTGAAGAGGCACTTACAGAACAATCACGTTTGTACTTTGCCTTTCCTTCCTCCAGCCTGCTGCTGCCTCTGTTCCTTCCGCGTTTGCCCGGCGACTCGCCCACATGACTGATGCTGGCATGCAACACTGGCCCAGACAGAGTGGAAGACTCTTTCCCATCTGATTAATGTTTTCATTTGACATCTAATGATGTTTGAAAACAATCCCGCTTGCCGTCCGCCGCTCTCTTTAAATATTCCGCTGAAGATGAAATCAGAATCCGATTTACTTGAGACTGAAAGGATCACAGAGACATTGTATAGAGCCATTGCATTTTTATGACCAGATCTATCATCCTGTGGCTTTGTTTTATGTGAAGTCAGAACGCTGCAGGACGATGATTTGTGGCAGTCCTGGTTGGGAGAGTTTAAATGCTATCTTCAAACCCATTATCTAAAAGGAATTTGTGTTCTCTGCTTCACTGTTTCCTCTTATAAAAGTTTCAATATCTAATGTTTTTGTGTTGAGCCCATCAATATTGCTTTCATTTCACTTTTATCTCTTAACTGCCTAAAAACAGTTAATTCCTGTCTTGCCCTTGAGTTCAAAACACATAACGCATGATATACTGAAGGGAAGGGGCCAGTTTAGCATCACCGCTCCAGAGGCGTCGCTAACAAGTTTGTGTGAACATGGGCAGTAATTACTGCATCTGGAAAATAAGGATATCCTGGGTGGGAGAGGGGGGAGGTTACTGGAAGTGGCAAAAACACTTACCTATTCGGTGCTTTCAGAGCAGAATGAGGCATATCATGAGTATCCACACCGATGAACTATGGCCCTCATTTATGAAAAGTGACGCATTGCTGCGTGAAAACAGCGATGCGTCACTTTTCACTGCTTCTCCTTTCGACACCAATGATGCGTCATATTTACAGTATGACGCAACATGGAGCAAGGAGTTACAGATACGTCAGTATTTCTGACGTATCTGTATGGAGCAAAAGTGATGCATTGCTGGAGTGTGACACAAAAGTGAAGCAACTCCAGCAATGAGTCCTTTCACATGGGGCAATCCCCATGTGAAAGGGCCTGCTTCAGTCTTACGCCTGCTGTGAGGCAGGCGTAAGAAATTGACGCATTTATGTCCTAGAAGTGGCGCAGTGAAATCTTATAGATTTCACTGCGTCACTTCTATGACCCTTTCATGCATCAGAACACGCCCCGCATACATTATACCTGGCGTAGGTATAATGTAACGCAGGGGTTTACAAAGTGACGCATCTACCTAGATGCGTCACTTTGTAAATATGGTGCAACAAGACACATTTTTTACGCTGCTGGTGCGTCACAAAAAGTGACGCAACGGCAGCGTAAAAGTGGCGCACGGCCTCATAAATGTATGCCCCCCTATGTATTTAGCATTTTTTCAGGCAAATTTCGTCAGGCTTCTCCTGGCGAAATCTGGCAGAACAAAGGGGCCGATTTACAAGCCCCTTGCGCAAGGGTCTTGTAAATCTGCCCCAAAGTTATGGAGGTGCAATCATTCCAAATCAAGTTGGAATTCTGCTCCATACTCAAACTCCTAATTGCACACAAATCAGTATTTAACCCAATTCTGCAAACTGAGGAATAACTCTGATTACCGCATGAATGTTATTTGAATTTATGATATTTAGAAATTATATGGATATCGCTGTCTAAGAAGAACTACAGCAAAGCGTCCAAGGTGTCCCACGTGTATGTTGCTTTGACTGAGGCTGCCACGCATCCAACAAGGTTAGACTGCAGCCCCGTGGAGGCTTACAACCCCTGAAACAGCAGGGTGATGATGAGGAGCTATATGGGAGAGCAATCAAAGTTTTGGTGAATGTTTTGAATCTTTTGCATGTGAAAGCTGATCAGTTCCTCAAAAGCCATCAGGCTTAGCCATATCCCTGCCAAATCATTCATCCACACGACCAAGCACTCTGCCTCTGAATTATTTACTTTCATTTTCTCATGTCTTCCCTGTGATCATTTGAAGCATTTTTTCTTTGTTCCAATCATTTCATATATGTGCATACTGGATTAAAGGTGAGGTGTATCCGCTTCCTTAATTCTTTTGATATTTGTATTACTCTCAGTATGGGTGATCATGAGACACCAACAGATGCAATTTGCTAGAAATGGAAATCCAACCTCATTTACTAGAATGCTAAGAAGTGCTCCCAGAGTTCCATACCATATCCAAATGATGCAACTGATAACTGCTTTCATTGTTACGATCATCTCCTAACACCATGTTTCAAGGAAGCTTATAGCAGGGTATCTCAGAGCTTTATCAGCATCAATTCACAGAGCACAGAGATTTGTTTTCTCCTACCCATAATTGCAAGACAATTAGCCACTGACCTATGAGGTAGCAGACAATTCATTTACCCCTCTAATTGAAGGTTTTCTATGAACACCAAGAGCTATGTAATATTTAATGCTCCAGGTACAATGAATATTTTCCCCTGTTGTACCCCCAGAGCACTTTGGTATTAAGGAGGGTGACACAGATGGTTCTAAGCCCCCTTCATAGTAAGGGATGTGCTGTCATATTTATTTATTTATTTATTTATTTATTTATTTATTTACATTGCACAACTAATACCCTAAGGCGTCTAGGCGCTTGTCATTGAACATCCTTCCTGCAGTGAGATAAAGAAGTGATATAGTCTGAAAATATAGCAGAATCTATGCCGTAAAAAGCCAAGTCTTCCAACCCTTCCTGAAAGAGATCAAATCAGGCGAATCTTTAAGTATAAATGGCAGATGATTCCACAATCTGGCAGTGATATTTAAAAAGTCGATGTGCATCCGAGTAATCCCAAGAGAAATGCCCTTCTTTTGCATAGGGCTGTGTCCCCATTTCAGTGAGGAAACCTTTTGCCTTTGTGTTCAAGTCCTGTTACAGATGGAGGTGCAAAGACAAAAACGTTGGCAAGAGGTACATTGATTGTGTGCCACATAAAGGGTTGCACACTGTCAATGTGTTGTTCACCCCCACACCTCTTGGGAGGGGGACACAGAGTTCTAGAGGTTCCCCAATGAAACCCCTGTTGAAGGGTCCAGTCTCACACTGCACTGGATATCTGGCCCTCTTTTAAAGTGAGGTCGGGTTTCTCTCTGCAGTAAAAGGAAGACTAGTGGCTACAAACATCTGGACCTCTTTCATTAAAGCACTGTTCACACAGTACAAGTGTGAGTTTTGCCTGCGAGCATTGATTGTAAGAGGGTGCACTTCTCCGATTCACAGAGAGCGCACCCAGTTGAGGGTGTGCCATGGCCTAAAGTGGAACTGTGCACCATCTTTGTAGTAGGGGCCTCACATTCTGATAATATTTATTTGATCTGAAATATGTATATTCTTTTGCATAGAAGAATTTAGGATAATGTTCTCTGGAATATCTTAAGGAAACATTCTCTATGATCCATCAATTGCGATTCACCAGTTACAGTAAGACTGACCAAAACTGTGGGATTAGATTGATTCATGATGCCCCCACTGCATATGTTCGGCTGTATACCAGCTAGCTCACAATGTCACTATGAACCCCTCTTACCAAGGAGAAAATAGTTTCTGGCAACTATCAAACATGACAACCCTGTTCCCTCAGTGATCGTGAAAGCAGCACAGTACTTTTAGCCCAGTCTCTCGTGCTCACTTTGTCTCACAGAGATACAATGAATAAAGGATGGGAACATTTTCAATAAACATTTATTGAACAAGCATCATTCTCGTGTAAAATATGTGTGCTGCAACAACCATAAGATAGAAATAGATGTATATGGTTATAAACACCTGTGAGAAAAAATGTGAGAAAAAATACCCAGGCAAATTTCCTGAACCAACTGACACATGAAGAAATAAATCAGTACATATTTAAAGAAAGATACTGCACCATTGTATGTACATATAAAGATACAAATTTAATAACATGATATTGAATAAAAATTGATTCTTAATTATACAAAAAAAGATAAAAAAGATTAGTGGCATATAACAATATGCATATCTTCAATCAGATGAATAGTTCATTGGGTATAAAAGACAGATGGTTTCCTGTTTTTTGTCGACGCGTTTCCACACTTATGTGCCTTCCTCAGGACTGTACCATCACACTGTAAAAAGATTTTAAAATTGATTTTACAAATGTTGTATTACTATGTACATAGCAATTAGTGCCTAGATTTTTCTAACATGTGCTCATAGTTGGTTTTTTCCATCATTGATAATACCGACTTTTAACATATCCTAAACAATTTAATACATCTGCCCAAAAGACGAGTACAGTGCGTTAAAAAAGGACTCATTATAACAAATGTTATCTAACTAAAGACACCATACTGGTCATTTCTATCTATTCATAGTATCATGTATATAGCCAATGTCACACTCTAAACAGTAAGAAAAGAAAGAAAGAAGGAAAACGATGCACAAATGGCATAGATATATGGCTTACTTAGATTAAGAGAGCATGGAAGGTCTAGATATATGGCCCCTTTCAGATATGAAGATAAGGACCTAACTTTAGATGTTGCACACTATTCTATATAGAGAATGTTATTTCTGACAAGTTGATATATGGTGTAGCAATATATAGCATTGCTATGAGGATGAGGTTACACTGTGTTTCACCTATTTTCTTATTGCTATTCTATTTTGGCCATAGTTGTAGCATTTATAATTTAAAAGAAGAGCTTACCTATTATAAGCAAGCGAACATATTTGATGCGAAGAAAACAGTAATCAAATTGCCATCTAGGTCAGTATGCGGATTGATGGAGAACCTGCATAGTAAAAACATTATTTTTTTTAATGTGCGTTTTTTGATTAAGCCAGTTTAGGTAGGGGATCTTCAAGTTGTAGGAGCATTTACCTGATTATTAACCGGTGCTTAGACTTGATAGAATACTTAGAAAAATAGCTCGAATAATTTCATTCATATACTGGGCTGCTTCTATTCGCCTCGCTGGGACAAACAAAAATGGTCTGATTACTGGCATAGTAATGATATTTTGTTCTAATACGAAGGTGGAATACATAGTAGACGGCAATATTCTTTCATGAAAACAGCCATTTTTTCGCTTCCCGCCCCTCTATATATGTATATGTTTTTTACCTTGCTGGGACAAACAAGAATGGTCTGATTATTGGCACAATAATAATAATGTTTTGTGCCAATAAAAAGGGTGAAGTAAATAGTAGGTAGCATTATTCTTTGATAAAAACAACCATTTTTTGCTTCCCTGCCCTATATTTATATGTATGCTTATTTAGGTAAGCTATTTTATTCTCTATGCTGCTTATTACTAAATAAATGTAAACGTGTGTATCTACATGTCCATATCACGCTTATTTTCTCTATTAAATTTGTATCACTCTGAGTTCTGTATTAGTCTTACCCCGTATTTGCAGGTGGTTCTCATGCGCTTTGATTTCTAAGCCGTGTGTATAATTACACTGTATGTCTGGTTATTGGTCGCCCATCTGTAATGAGTTTGAAGTGAACATTAACCATCGGCTCTTACATATGTAGTGCGCTTTAACATAACGAGCATGACTGTCATATTTACCTATTAGTGGTTCGATATACTTTGCTGGCGACTTCCGCTAGTAATGTTTAGGTAATAGTTTCAGAGCTTAAAGCAGTGTGGCGGTTCTTATCGTCTACAAAAATAAGACAGCATTCAGTGTTTCCTGTTAATCATGATATTACTCTAACGTTATAACTAAGTAGTTTTAAAGGCTTCATTTAGATTTTCGTAACCATTTATTTACCAGAAAAAGGGTTTTCACCATCACAATCCCGCTTCGGTAATTACTGCTAGATGTCACACAGGTCGGGCAGTCTGAAACAATACATGTTGACACTAGCGTTATTTATTGTCTATTTTCCAATATCAAGCGCATGTGGCGTCATCTGCACTACATTAGGAAGGGGGCTAGGTTTACTCTTACCTGCGTTATTACTCGCTTGTACGGACTGTGCACCACAGCGTTTTCACGTTTTCTGTTACTTCGGCAAAGAGTTTGTTTTGCCGATTTCTATTGGTCTTTATACCGCGCAAGTCTATTGGTCTTTTTACGTACCACCGCGTTTTTAAAGGGAAAGGGCCTATATTTACTGGTTTTGTCAATATATTGTGCTTGCCCAATGTATCACCTTACCGTTTATTTCATAATTGTATCCTTGGCTAAATTGTATTCCAATTTGTAATTTAAATTTGCCTCGTTTTTTAAATTCATACAATTATAAGAACTTGAAACTAAAAAATATATATTAAGGATGGGCTGCCTAATACTAATGGTATTGAGATACTAAATTTGTAATTTACAAAAGCGCTGTGTATTTACTATTTACAGAAGCGCTGTGTATTTACTACTTAATCTGAGGAATAGCAGACAGAGATATCTCTAATTTCATATTTATATTATAGCATTAATCCATGGGAGATCATTATTTAACCCATGGGTAAATGTATCCAGAGTAAAGATCCAATAGACCTCTCTTTTTTTCCTGATTTTGTCACCGCCATTGGCACTGGTCATGTGAATCTTTTCCAAAATGCGCCAGCGAATTTGGGTTGGGGAGTGTTTGAATTCTAAAAAATGTGACACTATTGGCGCCGTTAGTTTTTTGGTTTTGATTGCAGATCTATGCTCCGTTAGGCGGAGTTTCATAGTTCTTGCAGTTTCTCCAACATAACCTAAGTTGCATGGACAGAGTAGCAGGTAAACTAGGTTTGTGGTATTGCATGTCCATAGCTCTTGGGCACGTATTACAACTTGATTGAAGGTGAATGTCTCACCTGTTATTATGCCATCACAGGACTGGCATGAGCCACATCTGGATGTGCCCTTAATGGCATTTTCTCCATTAATTGATTTCTGTATGAATGGGGCATTTTGACTGGTTCCGCTGAAACGTGACCTGACTACTAAATCTTTTAGATTCTTATTGCGTCGATGCGCAAACATGGGTTTAGGTATTTTAGGTAAAGTTGGTTCCACATTTAACAGGTGCCAATTAGAATTAATTATCTGCCTAACTGTCTCATTGAGTGGGGAATGTTTGGTTATGCATACTAGCTTTTGCTCCTTCTGTTGTCTATTAGGGTTTAGAAGAGCGTCACGATCATAATATCGTGCTCTCTTGTATGCTTCGCGGATCAGGCGATTAGGGTATCCGCGAGCAAGGAATTTCTTTTTCATTTTTTCAGCCTGATTATCGTAATCCTTGATATTAGTGCAGTTCCTCCGCACTCTGAGAAACTGTGAAAAAGAAACAGACTCATAAAAAGGTGCAATCTCATTATGTATGTGATGGTATTCAAATCTGGCCATATATATATTCAACCATTGGTAGTGGTACGCCCACTGAGGCCTTATCCAAGTATTTAGATAATATCTTAAGGCCATACATCCAGTTTACCCCCTCTTACATAAAAGACACTGGGGCTATCATCTCCAAGGTTGAGCATTTACCCTTTGATAATACAACAGATCTGTTAGTCACACTGGATGTAGAAGCCCTCTACAGTAACATCCCTCAAAGAGGAGCAATAGAGGCCACTAGTTGGTTTATTGACCTCCATAAGATCCCATGCCATAAACCGTTTATTCTTAACTGTTTATCTGTGGTACTTGAGGAAAATGTTTTCCAATTTGGAGAACATATGTACCAACAAACAAAGGGCGTAAGCATGGGGGCGGCCATGGCCCCTTCCATAGCAAATATATATATGGCCAGATTTGAATACCATCACATACATAATGAGATTGCACCTTTTTATGAGTCTGTTTCCCATTGGTATCGGTTTATTGACGATATATTCTTTATATGGACCAATGGGGAACAGACCCTTAAACAATTCCTAGAATGGATTAACATGGCAGACAGTAACCTACGCTTTACTGCTCATTTTGATAGTGCAAAAGTGGAATTCCTCGATATATACATACAGAATGAATCTAATAAATTAACATTTGATTTATACACCAAAACAACAGCAAGGAATACACTTCTCCACTTTAGTAGTTACCATCCGAGAAACCAAAAGGATGGAATACCTTTTTCACAGTTTCTCAGAGTGCGGAGGAACTGCACTAATATCAAGGATTACGATAATCAGGCTGAAAAAATGAAAAAGAAATTCCTTGCTCGCGGATACCCTAATCGCCTGATCCGCGAAGCATACAAGAGAGCACGATATTATGATCGTGACGCTCTTCTAAACCCTAATAGACAACAGAAAGAGCAAAAGCTAGTATGCATAACCAAACATTCCCCACTCAATGAGACAGTTAGGCAGATAACTAATTCTAATTGGCACCTGTTAAATGTGGAACCAACTTTACCTAAAATACCTAAACCCATGTTTGCGCATCGACGCAATAAGAATCTAAAAGATTTAGTAGTCAGGTCACGTTTCAGCGGAACCAGTCAAAATGCCCCATTCATACAGAAATCAATTAATGGAGAAAATGCCATTAAGGGCACATCCAGATGTGGCTCATGCCAGTCCTGTGATGGCATAATAACAGGTGAGACATTCACCTTCAATCAAGTTGTAATACGTGCCCAAGAGCTATGGACATGCAATACCACAAACCTAGTTTACCTGCTACTCTGTCCATGCAACTTAGGTTATGTTGGAGAAACTGCAAGAACTATGAAACTCCGCCTAACGGAGCATAGATCTGCAATCAAAACCAAAAAACTAACGGCGCCAATAGTGTCACATTTTTTAGAATTCAAACACTCCCCAATCCAAATTCGCTGGCGCATTTTGGAAAAGATTCACATGACCAGTGCCAATGGCGGTGACAAAATCAGGAAAAAAAGAGAGGTCTATTGGATCTTTACTCTGGATACATTTACCCATGGGTTAAATAATGATCTCCCATGGATTAATGCTATAATATAAATATGAAATTAGAGATATCTCTGTCTGCTATTCCTCAGATTAAGTAGTAAATACACAGCGCTTCTGTAAATAGTAAATACACAGCGCTTTTGTAAATTACAAATTTAGTATCTCAATAACATTAGTATTAGGCTGCCCATCCTTAATATATATTTTTTAGTTTCAAGTTCTTATAATTGTATGAATTTAAAAAACGAGGCAAATTTAAATTACAAATTGGAATACAATTTAGCCAAGGATACAATTATGAAATAAACGGTAAGGTGATACATTGGGCAAGCACAATATATTGACAAAACCAGTAAATATAGGCCCTTTCCCTTTAAAAACGCGGTGGTACGTAAAAAGACCAATAGACTTGCGCGGTATAAAGACCAATAGAAATCGGCAAAACAAACTCTTTGCCGAAGTAACAGAAAACGTGAAAACGCTGTGGTGCACGGTCCGTACAAGCGAGTAATAACGCAGGTAAGAGTAAACCTAGCCCCCTTCCTAATGTAGTGCAGATGACGCCACATGCGCTTGATATTGGAAAATAGACAATAAATAACGCTAGTGTCAACATGTATTGTTTCAGACTGCCCGACCTGTGTGACATCTAGCAGTAATTACCGAAGCGGGATTGTGATGGTGAAAACCCTTTTTCTGGTAAATAAATGGTTACGAAAATCTAAATGAAGCCTTTAAAACTACTTAGTTATAACGTTAGAGTAATATCATGATTAACAGGAAACATTGAATGCTGTCTTATTTTTGTAGACGATAAGAACCGCCACACTGCTTTAAGCTCTGAAACTATTACCTAAACATTACTAGCGGAAGTCGCCAGCAAAGTATATCGAACCACTAATAGGTAAATATGACAGTCATGCTCGTTATGTTAAAGCGCACTACATATGTAAGAGCCGATGGTTAATGTTCACTTCAAACTCATTACAGATGGGCGACCAATAACCAGACATACAGTGTAATTATACACACGGCTTAGAAATCAAAGCGCATGAGAACCACCTGCAAATACGGGGTAAGACTAATACAGAACTCAGAGTGATACAAATTTAATAGAGAAAATAAGCGTGATATCGACATGTAGATACACACGTTTACATTTATTTAGTAATAAGCAGCATAGAGAATAAAATAGCTTACCTAAATAAGCATACATATAAATATAGGGCAGGGAAGCAAAAAATGGTTGTTTTTATCTATACTACTATAATAAAGGAAGAACTTTCAGCCTTTGAGGCGGGTAAACTCGGGAACCACAGCGCCAATCCACGCACCCGATACACCGTTGGAATTGTCAGGATGTGTAGATGGTTATAGGCTATATAAATAAAAAAAAAACGTTATTTAAAAAATTTACAGTAAAAAAAAGTAGTCCCTCCGAAGTAGCGCCGGCCGCGACGTGCGTGCTCACATCAGGAGCGTGGGGAGGAGCGGCCTCCAGGAGCGCGACGAGGAGCGGTGGACATGGCGCGGGGGAGGAGCGGTGACGTGAGGAGCAGCGGACAGGCCAGCGGCGGTGCGAGCAGCGGACAGGCTGGAGGAGCAGCGGCTGAGGTAAGGGAGCAGCGGACATGGCGCGGGGGAGGAGCGGTGACGTGAGGAGCAGCAGACAGGCCAGCGGCAGTGCGAGCAGCAGACAGGCGGGAGGAGCGGTGGCTGAGGTAAGGGGACCCATGTCGGGGCAGGCGGGGGTCGAGCTGGGCGGGGGCCCGGGATTCAGGAGAAAAGAGATTGATCCCGTGTTTTTATGGTGAAACAGCAATCATTAACACACCTCTAGGCCAAACAGATTAGCTATGATGTAAGCTTTCCCAGCCAATGTACACTCTGTAGAACGGATTGGTCAGCCGTACACCTCTGCAAAGAAGAACAGACATATTTAAAGCAGTATATCAGCAGCGGACAGGCTGGAGGAGCTGAGGTAAGTGGACCCATGTCAGGGCCGGCGGGGGTCGGGGCAGGCGGGGGTCGGGGCATGCGGGGGACGGGCCGGGCGGGGGCCCGGGCTGCTGGACAATGTCGGGGCGGGCGGGGGGCGGGGAAGCCTGTTGCTCCCGGACAATGTCGGGATGGGCTGCTAGTCAAAGAATAATGCTACCTACTATTTACTTAACCCTTTTTATTGGCACAAAACATTATTATTATTGTGCCAATAATCAGACCATTCTTGTTTGTCCCAGCAAGGTAAAAAACATATACATAAATAGAGGGGCCGGAAGCGAAAAAATGGCTGTTTTCATGAAAGAATATTGCCGTCTACTATGTATTCCACCTTCGTATTAGAACAAAATATCATTACTATGCCAGTAATCAGACCATTTTTGTTTGTCCCAGCGAGGCGAATAGAAGCAGCCCAGTACATGAATGAAATTATTCGAGCTATTTTTCTAAGTATTCTATCAAGTCTAAGCACCGGTTAATAATCAGGTAAATGCTCCTACAACTTGAAGATCCCCTACCTAAACTGGCTTAATCAAAAAACGCACATTAAAAAAAATAATGTTTTTACTATGCAGGTTCTCCATCAATCCGCATACTGACCTAGATGGCAATTTGATTACTGTTTTCTTCGCATCAAATATGTTCGCTTGCTTATAATAGGTAAGCTCTTCTCTTAAATTATAAATGCTACAACTATGGCCAAAATAGAATAGCAATAAGAAAATAGGTGAAACACAGTGTAACCTCATCCTCATAGCAATGCTATATATTGCTACACCATATATCAACTTGTCAGAAATAACATTCTCTATATAGAATAGTGTGCAACATCTAAAGTTAGGTCCTTATCTTCATATCTGAAAGGGGCCATATATCTAGACCTTCCATGCTCTCTCTATCTAAGTAAGCCATATATCTATGCCATTTGTGCATCGTTTTCCTTCTTTCTTTCTTTTCTTACTGTTTAGAGTGTGACATTGGCTATATACATGATACTATGAATAGATAGAAATGACCAGTATGGTGTCTTTAGTTAGATAACATTTGTTATAATGAGTCCTTTTTTAACGCACTGTACTCGTCTTTTGGGCAGATGTATTAAATTGTTTAGGATATGTTAAAAGTCGGTATTATCAATGATGGAAAAAACCAACTATGAGCACATGTTAGAAAAATCTAGGCACTAATTGCTATGTACATAGTAATACAACATTTGTAAAATCAATTTTAAAATCTTTTTACAGTGTGATGGTACAGTCCTGAGGAAGGCACATAAGTGTCGAAACGCTTCGACAAAAAACAGGAAACCATCTGTCTTTTATACCCAATGAACTATTCATCTGATTGAAGATATGCATATTGTTATATGCCACTAATCTTTTTTATCTTTTTTTGTATAATTAAGAATCAATTTTATTCAATATCATGTTATTAAATTTGTATCTTTATATGTACATGCAATGGTGCAGTATCTTTCTTTAAATATTTACTGATTTATTTCTTCATGTGTCAGTTGGTTCAGGAAATTTGCCTGGGTATTTTTTCTCACATTTGTTCTATGCCCTGACCCAGGAATTCAATCCGTTATCAGGGGGTCCTTTGTTACTTCACACCATGGTTATAAACACCAACAGAATTCTACCATAGTGCTAAAAAAATGGATATATGCAAGCATATAAAAAAAATATGACAGTAATAATGTGTACTCCTACAATGCAAACCCTAGCTAGATGTACCTAAGTGTACCTAGCATGTATGTAGGTGTAGAGCCAGGAATCCCTATAGGGTAGAGCCAACCCCATTACCTGATGTGAGAGAATGAAGGAACCCGTCTTGGTCTCGAGATGGACTCCCCAAGAGGGATGTCAGACTACTGCATGCTGGAGTGTCTGTGTGCAGGAACCTTAGCGTCTCATGTCAATGTCAATGTCAATTTTAATTTGTAGGGCGCAACAGCTACCTCAAAGGGTTTCCCGGTGCCAGCCAGAAAGATCCAAAAGGAGCCAAAGGAAAGAGTCAGACAAGGGAAAGTTATTGGTTAAAAAAACAGGTTTTTCAGGATTTACAGAATTCTAAGTAATCTGTATCATTATGGAGCGATATGGGGAGAGAATTCCACAGTGAGGGACCCAGGCAAGCAAACGGCGACAATCTGATTCTGGGAACGGAGAATTTTTCCTGGGTGGATGAGCGGAGAGGACGTGAAGGTACGTAGGAATGGACTAAGGTCTGTAGGAACTGGGGGGCCTTTCCCGCTCTGATTTGGAACATATAGCTCAGGGTTTTGAACCTAATTCGGTACTCCACCCTAAACCAATGAAGATCACGCAAATGGCTAGACACAGAGGCAGCTTTTGGAACCTGGCATATCAGTCTAGCAGCGGAATTCTGTAGTACATGTAGCTTTCATGTTACATCGATGTTAGACCCCAGATAGAGAATGTTATCGTAGTCCAGTTTAGAGGCGACAAGAAGCTGGACTACGGTTCTCTAAGTGTAAACAGGCAGCATCCAAATTATCTTTTTCAGCCTCTTCAGGATAGTTAAGCAAATTGCAGCCTCCTTAACAGCTTGGTGTTGCATTGTTAATACATCGTCTAAGATGAAGCCTAAATTGTGGACATGGCGGGCTGGTGTAGGAGGGGCACCAATTTTATTAGGCCAATGTTGTGGACCCCAGAGATCTTTATTCTTCCTTAAAATCAAGACCTCGGTCTTTTCTCCATTGAGCTTAAGGAAATTAGCTTGCATCCACAATGAAATATTTCCCAAGCCCAACTGGAGGGGAGATATCTCAGACATCCTCTCAATAGAGCGAGTGAAGACGATCTGAGTGTCATCTGCATAGGAGAACAGAGACAGCCCTGCTTCCTCCTCTAAGTCTGCCAGGGGTCTGACATACACATTAAATAGTAAAGGGCTAAGAATAGAGCCCCGGGGTACCCCGTAAGGTAAAGTGTGAATATCATAATTGGCAGTGGGAGAGAAGACCTGGAATGTGCGATTAGTAAGGAAGGAGATAAGCCAGTTAAGCGCTGGCCCGGTCCCACCCAGAGATCGTAAGGCGCTTAGTAACACATTGTGAGACACTGTGTCGAAGACTGCGCTTAAGTCGATCGGTATAAGAGCCACTGTGTCTCCAGAGTCCAAGTGGCGGCCCAGTCTTTCAGTAACACCAAGGATCGTCATCTCAGTTGAATAGCCTGCTCTGAAGCCCAACTGTGATGGATGTAAAACATTTTGTGACTCTATAAATTGGGCCAGCTGCAAATTAACATGTTTCTCTAAAATCTTAGAGAAAGCCGGGAGCAATGAAATAGGGCGGTAGTTGGAAGGCTGAACGGATCAGCATTGGCCTTCTTCAGAAGAGGAAGCACCATAGCGTGCTTCCACTCTGGGGGAAGTATTGCTTCCTGAAGAGAGGCATTCAAGAGTTCCATGATTACCCTAAGTGATGATGGCTCAAGCTGCTGAAGCATGGAGATCGGGAGAGGATCTCGAGGAGAACCTGATTTGATGCTGTCTAACAGCCGCATAAAAGAATCCATGTGAAATAAAGACCATGTTTCTAGCTTGGGCATGGATAAGGAAGTTTCCCTATCTTGGGAAGAAAAAATATTGTCTACAGGAGTGCCAATAGACAACAACTGACGAGGATTATCAGATCTTATATCTTTTATTTCAGAATATATTTTCTCCACTTTATGCAGGAAAAATTTAGCTAGTTCCTCACATTGCCCCCTATTCAAGTAAGTGGGCCTAGATTGGGTTTCAGATCCAGAAAGCACTTTGACCATTTTAAAAAGAGTTTTGAGGTAGTTCAGAGCACTGGAGATGGTCAAGGAGCCTTATTCAGCGCGACCTGACTTACAATGAGTGTGATATTCTCTTTTGGCTTTTTTATAAGCCAATTTGGCATCAGACGCATAGTTTCTTCTCCAACCCCTTACATTTAATTTTCTCCTCTTTTAGTTTCTCATTAAACCAGGGCGCCGGGGGTCGATGATTGTTGATCTTTTTTAAGGAAAGGGGAAAGCAGGTGTCAATGGCATTTAGAAGCCATTTTTGCATGGATCTTGAGGAAGTGACTGACATTTGTATGTTGGTGGGTGCACTGGAAGATAGGATTTTATTAAGAGCTGCAATGTCGAGTTTTCCCCAGTTTCTAGTAGGTTATCTACCATTCCGTCCAGCTGCAAATTAGTTTACTGAAGTCTCTAGATGGAAGTCAATGGCAAAATGGTCAGACCAACGTAAAGTAAGAGCTGGTGAGCATTGAATATTAGGTATGTTAGAAAAGATAGGATCTAATAGAAGGCCAGCCACATGAGTGGGGCCAAAGTTGAATAGTGCAATGTTCATTGCTGCCAAATCTGAAATAAGGGTAGTGCTGGTAGTGCATGCAGGATCTTCTAGATGCAAATTCAAATCACCTAGGAGAGAAAAGTTAGTGGCATTTAGGAGAAGGGGAACTATTAAATCAGGGAAATATAATGGCCATGGGCCAGCCGGCTTAGGAGGGTGATACACTAGTAACCCAGAGAAGGAGAACTTAGGAGTCAGAGCCAATTTAAATGAGGCTGCCTTGCAGCTCGTAAAAGTCTAGTTTTCAAATTTGCATAAGTAATCTTCCTTATAAATTATATAAATTCACCCACCTGTCTTTAAACCCCTGTCTTTCCTGACTATGGCATAATTGAGTGGCAACGCAGCTGCCACGTCGGGACCAGAGCCCTCGTGCAGCCATGTCTCAGTAAGAAACATGGCAACCGGATGTTCGCTGATCAAAATATCGAAAATGTCGACCGTATGTTTGGGAAGTAAACGACAATTAATGTTAAAAAAGAAAAAATACCTTATTAGTAGGGGTGCTCACATTGGGTAAAAGCTTATCAAGTTTGGTGGTTATTGGGTGGGAGTCTTTACTAGGTACTGACTCGAAGAAAAAGCCACAGCAAGAACAAAAGTTGCCTCCATCCTCAAACTGTAGTAAATTACAGTCAGAAAACAATGTGTTATGAAAAGCTTATAGCTGCTTTGTGGAATAGCATATATCCAGCCTTTTGTTAGGTCCAGGGGTCGTGGCCCCGGGTCCCGATTGAGCGCAGATGGGCTTGCCTTTGGGGCACCATAGGCGCACCCGCTGTGCGTCTGTTCTATGGCCATTAAATGTCAATTAAGCAGGACGGCGTGCAGAGACTAGAACGCTGCTCAGAGGTAGTATGTGGCCAAGTGAAGATGTCCCCCAGGGAGAAAAAAGTCCCATAAAGTGCTAAGTGCAAAGAGTAACTGTGGGAAGGGAGTTTAATACACTCAGTAATGTAAATAAATCAAGCAGCAGTAAGCAACATTACAATTCATTAAAACCGAAATCATAGCATAAAATGAAAGTTAAAATATGGTATATCAGCAATGAGGAGAAATACAAAAGGAGCAATAACCTTTCATGTCAGCATGTCTGCATGGAAGTCTTTCTCCTCTGCATGCCCTAGCAAAGATATGGTGTTTATATACCCAAAGGTTACCCTCAGGGGTTCTACCTTACTGTTTCATTTCGTCCGAGGATGACAATAGTGATTAACCTTATACACAATTATTATGCAGGAGATGGTAATCTGGCTGTAATTCTGAGAATCCTCATGCATAATAATCTAGGATGGCTTTCGGAGAAAACCACACAAAATATATGCAGCACCTATCTAGGTTAAAGGTCAGCACCAAAACCGTCATGTAGTACAATGGCAGGGTAAATGTAGGTGAAAGGTTAGGACAACACCCAGGCCTATATTGAGGTTCATTGCAAATTATAACATTGTGTTGACTTGGCAAGCCTTAAACTATCCTTTTGTTTCATATTTCACCCCTAAGGTAGGCCCTAGGTAGCCTATATGTCAGGTGATGTGTAATTAAAAGGTAGTATATGTACTTTAAGTTTGAAATGTCCTTGTAGTGTAACACTCTCAAATTAGTTTTTCGGTACTGTGAAGCCTACCCCTTTTGTAGGTTAATATTGGGAATGCCTTATTAGACTTATACGCTGTTATTCCTGATTGGGAAGGAGTACCTCTGTCATTGGAATAGTACTGGTATATCCTCTTAACTGGTAAAGATGAATTTATTAGGGCTGGATGGAAAAATTCACTTAGCTTGTGGAGTTTGTGGAATTTGGGTGCTCTGTGCTACGAGCGTATCATGGAGCTCCAGCTAAATTCCACTATCCTGGGCAAGGCAAAATTTTATTTCCATTGGCACGTGCAAGACTTGTTTTGACATGAGCAGTGAGACTTGCCTGCTGCTAGTGTGGGCTAGATTTGCTGGCCACAAGCACTGCTTCCAGTCACAACTGTGCCTTCCATGACGCAGGCGATGGCAAGCGACCACAGGTGCACCTCAAACAGATTTTCTGCTTAAAAAGCAGCTAAATCTACCCCAAAAAATGTTTGGGGAGTTAATATTCTACTCCACCATTCACAGACCATTCAAGTTGCTGCTTAGTGCAAGAAGCCTTTTTTTTAAATGTGCCTTTTTTCAACAAGAAGGAAGTGCCCCAGAGACTTCAACTTCCTCTTCCTGTCCAGCAGACTCCTCCCAGGGCTTTGTCCATCTACTGGCTACTTTTCATTTGGATTGCAAGGTGGAAGGATCAGTATCCTTGTCTGCTGCATATATACCATTGGATTTAAGGAGTTTGTTTTTGTGATCTCACAAATTCAAAAACTTTTGTATAAAGGTATTATTTGTTTGACAGAGAGCATGCATCAGTATTTATTTATATTTGTATTCGATTTTAAAATGTAATTGTGTTGGTTGGCCTGGAGTCTCAGTAAGGGCCTAGTTATTTATTTGCAATGACGTTTTTTGATCTTTTGTAAAGTAAAACAGGTTGCATTGTTTAGTACATTTTCCCCATGTTTGCTAAATACACACTATTTGTTTATTTGACTATGTGGCCTATTCTGCTCAGGGGCCATCCAGTCAGTAGGCGCAGTACTAGTTATGAGTACATCAAACAACTGTTTCTGTGGTATATGTTCTTTTAAAACATCATTTACATCAGGAATGGCATTGGAATACATTAAACATGTAAGGTTTATTTTTTGTATTTCAATTTTTTTCCAGCAAATAGTATATTTAGGTTGGTTAATGTTTGATGCCTTGTGAGAATGTGTGTTGTCAAATTTTTATAGCTCACTTGATTTTTGTTTTTGGCATTGCTGAATTGTAGTATTTTCTTCGGTGTTACCAAGCTTCCTTTGTCTGGCCCATGTGTGTGTGTTTGCCGTAGGCCATCATTTGTCCTTGTTCTCCATGCCATGTGGCTGGGGTAATTTTGTGCAGTCATTGTTCCTAGATCTGCAAGTGTTCTTAGTTGAGGCCATGCCTCCTTGCTTTCTGTTGGTATTTGACCATGTGATTGATGACCATTTTATTTAGCCAGTCTGTGTGCTTTCGGCTAGACCTGCATGTGTTCCTTGTTGTGGCCATGCTTCCTTGTTTGTTGTTGTTGGTTAACCATGCGGCCAGTGGACATTTTGTGCAGCTACCATCTTTTTCCAGTGAGCTATTCTTTTTTTTTACTTTTTTTTTTTTTAACTTTTCCCGGAGATCAGTTTAACAATATGCTTGAGGATCATTTTAGGATATGTCTATGTCGAACGGTGTTTAACATTATATGCATCTGTTTACCTTTTTCACCTGCACCTCCTTGCCTCCCAATAGGTTTCTCATAGTCCTCAAATACACCAGCAAAATTTGTTTTTCAGTTTTTTTCTATTTTAAATTTGTTAAACTTTTTATATTGTTTTTTAATATTTATTTACATTAAAAATATTTCTTTCCATTTTACAAAATATTTAATTTTTTTACAATTTCCCTCCATCCATTAACCCTCTGCCTGCTAAAGGAACACAGCCATGTGTATATCAGCATTCATTTTTTTAATTGCTATTTTATTTTCCCACTGAGACCTGCATCCACCATGTACACACTGCTGAGAGGCAATCATCGACGCATCCACCTACCTCCATTTCTTAGGGCATTGGCAACACTGGCCTACTCAAATAGTTTACCTCCCCAGTTTGGGACTTCTTTACGATTAGCAAGCAGGAGGGTATCATTGGAATATACTCCATTTGTAGCGTGAGTGTTCCTCAAAGTAAGCTTGGTTCACACAATGATACTGGCGGCCAAACGGCCGAACGACCCATAAGAAAAAAAATCATGAAATCCCCTTGAAGATGCACCTTAAAAAAGAGCTGCAGGTCGTGGTGGAGAAGATGATGGGAGTTGGGAATCAGCTCGAATCATGGTTGGAAGAGAAGGTGGTAAGGTAGAAGTGGGTGACATCTTTACACAAAGCAGCCCTGTGCCCGGCAGTGCACTAGTGTCATCCGCATCAATGACCTAGAAATGGCACAAGAGTAGGATGGAGACACCACAGCAACAGCATACAGGGACTGCCCCAAGACGCACATTTAGTCTACCTGCTGGCCCTTCTCTCTGGAAGTCAGAAAGTTGCCTGTGTAAGTGATATTAAAAAAGAAAAAAAACAGCCTGCTATTATATGCATGTTTAGGCAGTAGGGCCATACAAACGCAAACATCTAACAGCAGGTGTCCCGCAAGGTTCCTCCTTATCCCCTCTCCTTTTTAATTTATACCTGGCCCCGTTAATCCGTTCCCTCCGTCGATTCAATGTCTCCGCGTTCAACTACGCGGACGACATCCAACTGGTTTTCACCATCGACTCCAGTGACCAATCTATCTCCACTTTCCAAAACACCCTCTGTTTCATCAGTGATTGGATGGGCACAAACCATCTGAAACTCAACCCCGACAAGACTGAGCTGGTCCTTGTCGGGGGGCCCTCCAATCCCTGGCACTCTTCCTTTTGGCCTGCCAGTCTTGGCAGCCCCCCTTGTCCCGTCAACTCAGCAAAAAGTCTGGGAGTTGTCATAAGCAACGACCTATCTATGACACCCCAGATCAGCGCTGTAGTTTCCTCCAGCCATTTCCAGCTCAGGAAAATACGCAAAATCTCCCGCCTACTTACCACCGATGCCCTTACTTTGGCCCTGCTTGCGCTAGTCATGTCTAGGCTTGACTACGCGAATGCACTATACGTAGGCATTTCTGCATATCAACTCAGGAGACTCCAGCTGATCCAAAATCAAGCTGCTCGCTTGATTTACCATCAACCCAGAGATCAGCACGTTCAACCTCTCATAAAAAGTCTCCACTGGCTTCCGGTCTCTGCCCGCTGTAACTTTAAGCTTGGTTGCATCATTTTCAAATCCCTCACTGGTCATGGCCCCTCCTTCATTTCTTCCTTGCTCCATCCTTATGTCCCTTCCCGCACCCTTCGATCATCCCAATTGGCTTTACTTTCTGTCCCCAGATTCAAGCGGAAGAAACACGGTGGCCTTAGGTTTTCTTTCTTAGCCCCGTCTTTTTGGAACTCCCTACCTCTTTCTCTTAGGTTGTCCTCCCCCTACTCCACGTTCAGATCTTTTCTCAAAACGCACCTGTTTACTGTAGCCTACCACTAGTTGTCATCCTCAGTTATGTTATTTTCTGTCTCTCCTCCCTGCTCCCTCTGTACAGCGCCAAGAAACCTAATGGTGTTAGCGCGCTCAATAAATTAATTTAACATAACATTAACATAACAGGTTTGTACAACAGAAAACTGGCTAAACTGTTAGCACTGGACCTCCTCCCTTTTCCTTTTGTGGAAGGAGCGTTTTTTTTTTTAGAATTTATGGATGTCATCTGCTTGAAGTAAAAGGTTTTCATCCGGACCGATTTTGCCAGAGTTACTGTTCTAGTGCTCCATCACGATGTTCTGCAATTAGTTGGACAAGCTTTGCAGCAGAGTGCTGTTCACACTATCCACCTGATGATAGACATGTGGACTAGTTCTCAAGCCACTAACTACATGTGTATTGGGGTTAGGCAACAGCTATCTACAGGTCTCAGTGAGGAAGAACGTTTTAGGAGCGTTTGGCGGCATGCAACAATAACCATGCTTCCCATGGAAAAATCTCATACAGCTGCAAACTTCTTGGAAGACTTTAACAGCAAGGTGTTTTCATAGATGGGGCCCAGAGGTCTCAGAATTGGATTTGTATAACAGAAAACTGCAGTAATGTAGTTAAGGACAAGGCAAATGGTGGCTATTTCAGAGTCCTGTTTTTGGCTCATTGCATTAACCTGATTGTGCAGGACTTTCTTTGAAAAGAAGGCATAGCAACCTAATGACCACCTGCTGATTAATCTGCACCCATTGAAGCCATTCTTTTAAAGCCTGGAAGCAGTTGAAGATCAACCAGCGTGCTAATAGAATACCAGCTGAAGCCCTCAAACAGGATGTGCCAAAATGTTGGAACTCAACCTATTACATGTTGCAACTTCTATTTGAGTAGTACAAACCGGTCAATTAATATGTTGTTCAAAGAGGAGAGGGTGAAACTGGGAAAAGCATGACCATGAAGCTGGACAAATGAGTCCTTACACAGATGCTACTTCCTTCTGAGGTTTCCAATGAGAAGTCAGCAAGGAAGGCAGTACGATAGTCAAGCTATCCCGTTGTTGCATCTGCTAGAGGAATTATTATTATTATTATTATTACATTCTTATATAGCGCCAGAATTGACCCCCGAAGGGGTATCTCCGCGCTTGCCTTGGGAACCCGTCCTGGTTTTTCCCTGTGAGATAGCCCCTACAGGGCATCCCCAAGGTGAAAGCCAGGCATCCCGCCGCGGGGGGCCGTTGTGGAGATTAAGCAAGCTTAATGCCCAGAGTTGCAGAGTGTGAACCAATGATTAGGTCAGGCACCGAAGCGAGAATTATCGAGTCCATGGACATTTGAGCTCAAGACCCTGCCGCATCGGGAATTGAACCCTGGTCCCGGGTCTGACCTCTGCTTCAGGGTCTGCCTGCTCTAACCAGTGAGCCACACTTCTCCACACAGATAAAATGTGTCTGAAAGGTTCTCAGAAGTGAAAAAACACAGATGTGTATGCCCTGGTTGAGAGCTTAATCTTTCGTTTGGCTGTTAATACAAGTCTGCAAAGAGACATTGTGTCATCCAAAGAGTTCATCTGTGCTACAATACTTGAATCACAGAACAAAAAATGCTGGCCACTTTCATTCCAATTTTAGAAGGGGATGTTGCACAACACATGGCGTGCTGTTGACCAGCCAGAGACCTGGAAGAAGGATGGCTAAAAAGTCCCACTCAAGGACAGAAGTTTTTGGGTGCTGTTTTAACTTTCAGATTGGGCAGTCCTGTTGTCTCACAGCAGCCAACAAGACCAATTCACAGGATTGAGAAGGTAGGCGTACTTAACCTGGTGGATAACTATGTTTTTTAATACACTATTTACGGAATAGGGTTGCTAATTTGGGTTATTTGTGTGTTTTTTTCTTTATAGAAACCTTTTGGTCCTGAGGAGAATACCACAATAGGGGATTCGAAACGCGTCAACCACTTCTGGCTTTTTGTCACTATTCAAGAGTTTAATAACTATGTTCGGAAAATATAGGAATAATCCCGACTGATTTTGTCTTCACTATACAAATTCTATGACTAGACAAATAGGATTTATGATTCTATATAATGAAGTACTTCTGTTGACAAAGGGCCATACCTCAGAGGTTTTGAGTGTATGAAGGTGAATGTGAGCTGAATGTTTGGAGTAAGAAAGAGTTTTGTGGATGTGATGTCATTTTGTAAACTTGTAAAGATTTTGTCTGTTATTGTAAAAATTGTATGTATTTGTATATAATGTATATATGCACAAAATACTGTCTTTGAAAAAGAATGAAAAATATTCGAACTAGTGACTATAAATGACAAAAATAAACTAGTGACGTAAGTGATAGCGGACTGGTAT
This sequence comes from Lissotriton vulgaris, assembly GCF_964263255.1. NCBI lineage: Eukaryota > Metazoa > Chordata > Amphibia > Caudata > Salamandridae > Lissotriton > Lissotriton vulgaris. The sequence goes on from NC_141685.1 coordinate 502,317,976, forward strand.
GTTTTATTCATATCATTGTTTTGCATAAAAGGTACAAATTTTAGTCCAGCACTGGCATCATAATAATGGCGTCTGCAAAATACCAGATTACCAGATTAAAGCTAAGTAATTGTTTTCTTTTGAAGGATTTCCTAATAAAAAAACTAAACTAACACTTTAGGCCTGATTTAGATCCTGCAGATGGGTTACTCTGTCACAACAATGTTGAATATCCCATCCACCGAAATATAAATCACTTTATATCCAATGGGATTCATATTTCGGCGGATGGGATAATTGTCTCCATGGTGACGGAGTGACTCATCCACCAGGAACTAAATCAGGCCCTTTATGTGTAAAAACTGGAAAGAAAGAAAAATTATCTCTCAGTATGTGCACTATGTAGCACATGTATTTTCTTGTGAAAAATTAAGGGAGGCATGCTAGTGCATTGGGTACTTTGCTACTCTCTGCAATCTGCAGCTGGGGCAGCTGTAGCGGACAATTTATTATCTTACTTTAATTACAATGTCCCTTCTCTTCTCCAACTGACTTTCACTTCTACCCTCACTCCCAAAGAGACAGTTGAATAATAATATGTCACACACATCAGATATAAAATGAGAATATACTGTCTAGCGTACGCAGACAGTGGGAAGAAAAGATGTACTCCAATACAGGGAGAGGAACAGGATATAGCTTTTATTTGGCTGCTTGTCACAGAGTATCCCACCGGCCAAGCTCTAAAGCAGGCACTTAGTCCCACTTTACTCCCTGACCTCTCCCTCCACCTCAAATAACTTTGAACAAATACCTTTCCTTGGCAGTAAGGAAACTTACTCTACAGCACAGTAAATTAGGGGGATTTGGTTAGGTAGAGGTTGTGCTATAGAATGGTGTCACTGATCATCATGTGCTAAGCATAGACCTAGTCAGTCACTGACGAATGAAGAAAGGGAAAAGTTTGAACAGGCATAAATCCATTATGGAAGCCATGAAATAAATAAATGAAATATACATAACTCACTTGGGCAGAAAATATGGCAAATGCCAAGATTGAACTTTTCACGTTTTTTTGGAAGGCTGGGACAGAACTTAGGAAAGGATAACGGAGTAAAGCACTAGTAGGAGATGACTGAGTGGGCACTGGGAAACACACCCTGTTTTCGGTTTGTAATGGATTGAAAACTTTGTATAAGGCACATTAACTGAATCAGACGCACATTGCACAGCCCACACTGCAGTGCTGAATTACACAATGCATCATTTAGGTCAAGGGTGGCAAAATGCCATGGGTAGAGAGGTGATGAATGGCTGGGATATCTGCCTCTCTTAACAAATACAGTGAGCATACTTTGTCAACAAGCAAACAATGTGACTTACCTCCAACCATCCCGGCTGTCTTGGGACTCCCCCTCTAACCGCCTCTTCCATCTCCGGGGCTCTGGTGCTGCCACGGGCCCAGGCACTGGTGGTCTGTGTCGCTAGAAATACAATTACACATTTTAGATGCGAGATACATCTCTCGTTATTATTATTTTGTTAACAAAATACAACCATAATACCTCACTACTCTTCAGTCAGCAGTATCTTCTATCAAAATTCTCACTTTGGGAGGTTTGTTATTGTTGTTTGACAATGTTGGAAAAGCCAGGTTGTCAAGCCAACCAAAAACGTTTCATAATGGACGGGCAGAGCTATGATGACTGAGTCATTAAGAGTAATGAAGGGGTGGAATACTGGTCAATGAGGGACATTTTATCTTCGTTGGTAAATGCAATCTGGGGCCTCATACTTTCCTGCCATGCTGCACTGTCATGAAAACTGCTGGCATACAAATGTATCATACATCGGAAGTGGGGGGTCCACCATGACCATGGCCAATCTCTCATTTTAACTGTTAGATCAGGAGCAAGAAAAATAACCCCTTCTCAACACACATAATAATACTAGCTAACTCGAGCCTGCAATCTTCACAGTAGAGTACCAAACATCTGTACTCTTACAGCACCACAAGAAATATAAGGGGAAATGGAAAGCTTGCTAACAAAGTAGAAGAAAGGTAAAGCCTTGTACAAACAGGAGAAAGTCAGCTACAGAAACATGCAATATAGAAAAATAGGATAATTCAGGGATAACAAGACAAGAATTTAACAAACATTAACAAACATAATATAGAGGGTTTGAAATAAAAGAAAACAGCATAAAAAAAGTAAACAAGAGAAAATTAATATTATTCTAATAGTGGGGAGATGTAAAAGGTAGGGAGATGAATAATAACAGGACTTTCTGGGGTCAGCAGAACCTAGGCAACAGCGCTGGTGGTGGTGCTTCCACCCGTTGGAGCACTGGTGATGGCAGCCACTCCTTCGACGGCCTTGGATGATGCCCTTTTGCCCGTAGGTGCTGATGTAAGAAATCAAGAAGATGAAAAATAGACTAGTGGTACAGTTAATCTCCCCAAAAATGTTTACAGGCAAATGCAGTAGCGTTGTACTTTTCTAAATCAGATTGCCTATAGTACAGGTAGTATTTAGTTGACCTATTCCTAATTCTATAGACTTATTCCAAGTTTCCTAAACTTCATATGTAACTACTAATGCATTGCAATGAATGGTGTTTCCTTTGATGGGCCAACTTAGTCTCTCTTTTCAATGCATAGATGCATATCACACACCACTGGGAGATTGGGACTATATGAGCTACATAAGGAATGGCACAGAGAACGCTAACTCACTGATATTACTTCCATTAGTGACAGGACAGAGGTGTCTGCAGGACTTCTTAAATAATTCGCCCTAGTGAGCACAGACGAGTATGATTGGGTAGCGCAGAGCAGTTGTTACCTTGAGCTGGATTACATAACATTCGTAATGTTACGTAAACTAAACTTACCTCTGAATGTGAGCAGCATACTGTTTGAAAAAAATATTAGCATTTTAAAAAACAAACAATATATAATTACTCGCTGAGCCCACAACCTTGACACCCAGCAGGGTGAGCAGACCCAATTCATGGTCAATTATATCTGCCCAGCAGTGAATCAGCAGCTGTACTGTGCACTGCACCCCACCGTGCTGTGCACGCACTGGCATACTTTCCTACACAACAGCTGATGTACCCGCAGGGTGTACCCTATCCCAGGCCTGCAATCTGCGTCCAGCATGGAGGGAAGGTTGTGCTGCAAATAGAAAACAAGTGCAGCCACATACACCTCAGAAAAAATGGGGTGGGGCTGAAATTCCTTGGTGACACCAGCGACTGCAAGGTGTGTGGCATGTAGAAGCCCGACGCTTGCATCCTGGGTCTCTGACATGGCGCTGGCTAGGAAAAAATTATAAAATGAGGAACAGAAGCAGAACGGAAGAACTAAAGGAAGGAGATTAAAAAACAAAAGTACCAAAAGTCACAGAAAAAGTAAAAAAAAATACAAAAAGGTAAAATACACCAACACAAAGACACTCACGTCTCATCAGCCTGGCTAGTTTGACTCCAGTGGCAGGATGCTTGTTTCCAGCCCTGGGAGGACCTGGCCTGGCAGTTCAGGCTGGACTGTTCCCATGAGAAGCAGGTTCAAGACTGATTTGCATATGGCTGGGTCTAAACTAGAATGGAGTGGTGAGCAAAAAAAAATGGATTTAGGCCCATATCTCTGTACTGGGGTGAGTGATTGACATTGGTTCAGCATTCTGTCCATCATTTGTTCTTTTTACTTTTAGAAATATAGCATTTTTCTACTCTTACCCCTGTGTGCCTGCATCCTGTCTCCAATACAGATCTAGGTTGGGTGACATCTGGATTTTGTGCATGCCCTCTAAACAGCCACACATAAAGTGAGCTTAGGTGTGACCGAGTGGCCATTCGCACCCTGATGGCCAATTCTGTGCAGGATGGGATGGAGGAGCTGAAACAACTTAATAGGATGAGTCTTGTCCCTACACAAAGGGCTTCATATCCCCGATATTAAATATCGAGCCAGAGCTAAGAGGGAGGACCTCTGTGTACTTCAAATCCCCTCTTTGAAGTCGCCTCCTTGTCTAAGGCACAGCTGAGTATAAGTACTGGGTCTCTGACACCTCCAAATCAGACACTAATGGAGGTGTGAAGAAACTTATCTGGCGGACTACTGTGCTGCTGCAAGTACTGCTAGTCTGCTGGCCTGCTGTCTGGGAGAACTGCATTTCTGCTGTGCTGCCCTGCTGCCTGCTACCCTCTGTTCTGCTGAGGAAGAACTAGACTCTTACTTGAACGCAGAGTGATCTCCAAAGAGATGCTGGCTTGCCTCTTGTTTTAAGACCCAAGGATATCAAAGCCTTACCCCCTGCTTTTGTGCCTAGTCTATTGAAAGTGAATGCAGATGCTTGCTCCAGTAGAACTGACGCATCCTCTTTTGCGTTAGCAGAATTGACGCATCACTGCTGTTGTGGGAACAAAACCAGTGCATCACACTTGGAACCAATGCATCGCCATCAGAACAATGCATTGGAACGCCTACATCCCCCTGCAGGAGATACGATTGACACATTCCCTCGACTGTGTGAAGAAAACCCAGCCTTACATGGCTCCTGCATTAGGCCTGAAACTGTGTAAAGAGAAGTCTGCGCACTCCCTATTGACTAGTGCCTAAATCCTTGTATATGGATCAGTTTGACAAAGACTGCGTGCTACCCAGTGTAAAGACTTCCAGTCTGAGAACTATGAAAATAGCTGGTGGAGAACCACCAGTTTACCAGGTGCACAGCAATGTACAGTATAGTATGGTAGAATAACAATGAATCAATATTTTACTTGCAAATGAGACCAACAACTTTATCTGCTTAATGCAAATTAACTCAGTATATTTAATGCATAAATGATTTTAGTAAAAAACCAAAAGCTATGACATTGTCAATAATTCAAACATATTCATGAATCAACATTAACATTTTTCCAAGAAACCGCTGTTGTCATGTTGCCATGAAACCAATTGAGAATTCTTGATCACGCCCTCATCCCCTTGTTTTAATTTGGTTTAATTTGCATGTAAAATATTGATTCATTATTGTTCTACAATACTATATTGTACATTCCTGCATTAGGCCCTCACTCTATCTTGTTTGGCCTGAACTCTTGGCTTTGTCCTGGCCCAGCCTGACCAGCTAACTCCATAATCACATATTGCTTCTAAGCGCTATTTTTCCCTTTTAATTTAAAAAAAATCAAATATTAACTTCTGCTTTTTGGATTTTTGTTATTTTGGTCTTGTCTTTTTCATAAAATCATAATCCATTTTTCTAAACTGGTGTGTAGTTTTTTTGTTTTGTTTTTGCTGTGTTCCTGTTTGAAGTGTTGTACAAATATTTTATAATTTTATCCTAAGTTAAGCCTGCCTGCTCTGTGGCAAACTACAAGAGGGAAAGCACAGGTTAATTTATGGTGTGTATCTTACTTACCCTGACTAGGATTTAGGTTCCTGCTTGAGCAGGATGCATGCCTCTTTCAACCAGAAATCCAATTTCTAACAGTAAATATTAAACACTAATGGTGCATCCTGATGTGTAAACTTTCTACTCAGGTGCATAGATAACCTGTTATATATAAAGCCAGAAAACATCCAAGTACAATTACTTGAAGCAAATCACCTTGACAAAATGTACCCTTACCAAAAGGTGCATTTAAGATAAATCAGGCTTGTACTAAGACTTCTAACTAGACCTGGAGTCTTGGGTGGACACGTAAAGAAACAGGTGCAGACATCAATGCCAATGAGTTCTAGTGAGACAAGGGTACAGTCAAATATGTTTGTATCAGAGTATCAGGAAAGGACCCTGGGGATTCGTAGAAAGATGAGTGAATTCTTACAAGGTTAATGACACAAAATCTCACACTCATGCAGTCAGAACTACCACCTCACATAAAAGAGGGTCAGAACATTAAAAGAAATGTGCATCGACAATAGATCTAGGTTTTATGTACTATCATATGCAGCGTATGCACATTCAAAGCAGATAGAGAAATAAAAATACCAACTGTATTGAAGACTTCCTTCCTTTGCTACAGTCCTGCTTTTATTTCTATTTAAGCAATTGGAAAGAAGGGGACCCCTATATATAAAAAAGTGATACACTTGCTATACGTAGGGAAACTAAACAATTTTATAAAGGTCTATAGTCAAGTGAGAAACACAAAAATAATAACCCACAGAATAATATAAACATCATATCAACATGTCTGTCTATTAATGGTTTTTAATCTTCATGAATTATATACAATCTCATGTAGAAATATATTATGAAATGAAAAAAGATACATTTGTACACAAAGAATATTTTCAAAAAACGAAAAAAAGAATCTTTCTTACTAAATAAAAATTATAAAAATTATATAAAATAACGTTTATACTCTAGTGGGTGGTGAGTTTATCTATTAGTACACATTGATGTTTATATTATTCTGTGGTTTATTATTTTTGTGTTTCTCACTTGACTATAGACCTTTATAAAATTGTTTATTTCTATTTAAAACATGTAAAATAATGGTCAGCCAGTATACTACAAAGGTTCACCCACCCAACTGGACACCACACAAAATATCAGTCCTGAATCAACCAACTGAATGAGGGTCGTGAAGAGGATTGTGCCAGGCATGGTCTGTTGAGGCCCAATAGGAGCAACATGCACAGACTATGTATTCTTTCATTGCACATACATTGTGACATAAAGCTGTATCATATCTGCATAGTTATGTGCTGTATCTCAAAGAATGAGATGTAAATGTAAATGTAAATGTATAGGCATTTATATAGCGCACTACTTACCAGGAGGGTCCCAAGGCGCTTCGACCGCTGCAAAACCCTTCCTGGCTTCCCTGAGAGATGGTCCCTTAATGGGTATCTCCAGGGTGAGACCAGGCATCCCCGGCGGTCTGGTGGGGCCGTTAGTGAAGATGAGGCAAGCTCATGCCCAGAGTTGCCGAGTGTGATCGCTGATCAGAGTGGGCACCGAGGCGAGAGAATTATCGAGTCCGCTGACCCTGGTCCAGAAACCTGCCGCGCCGGGAATCGAACCCTGGTCCTGGGCCGTCCTCTGCTCTCGGGTCTGCCGCCTCTAACCAGTGAGCCACACTACCTCACAGATAGGAATAGCATGCTCATTTAGCTTGGATGATTAGTTTTAGGGTAGGCAGTTATATGTGTATGGAGAAATAAGAATATGTCCCTGACATATAGCTGAAGTAAGATAAGTCATCTAGATTTTGCCCTTTGAGTGTTGTACATCAATCATCGATAAAGTTGGTTGATGATGCAGAAGAGTGCTACTTTTCAAGGATTGGCCTGGTTCACCATTAGACTATGTGACCCGTGTAACAATACGCTTTTGTATGGCTCGGTGATAGATAAATGTTGAAGTGTAATGTTCAACTATAAGATAGATGCCATACATTGTTCCTGTACCGTTTGTAGAATATGAGGACCAACATAAATGGACTGATAACCCATAATTCTCCCAGTCCCATTCTCCACTGTGGGAAGCAAAGGGTGAAGGTCAGCCAGTCCTGCGGCATAACAGAAGTACATCAGCTGCAGTGTGGACATTATCCTCCACCATCCCCAGGGAGGATGAGTAGTAGGAGAAGTACTCTTCTTCTGCAGGAGACATTTTAGCCCAAAGGGATACACACAATGATCTACAAAATGTATTTAGAAAAAAGAGGTGATCCTAGAAACTAGCATGTACCAGAAAGGCTGTGTAGAAGCTGGTCCTCCTGGCCAGGAACAACCATTCATGGTCAGGGATAAGGCTACCGCAACATATCAACCTGAGCCTAGCCCTCTCACCACTTCACCTCCCACACCTAGTGTGCACCCAGCATTCCAACAGTGACCTGGCATACCTGAACTCTCTCATGACTCCACTGCCTCATTCACTCCATTTTGATCTCAGAGTCAGTCCAGGACATGAAGAAGTTGGTTACTGAGTCGAGTGCCACCTTAAAGGCCCTGGAGATCTTTGCAACAGAATGCTCGGGCGGCCCACCTCATGCAGAGAGCCTGGAATCCTCTCTAATTGGGCTGCTTCCTGACTCAATGAAATCTCCAAGACCAACCTTAACTTCTACCCTGTTGTCTTTCAGTGGTCAACTCATAGCACAACCTCTAGCTAATCCCCCATGTGTGACCCCCTCAGGAGAAGTCCGGCTTTGCACTGCTTGGTCATGTGATCACACTATAGGAAGTGGTCAGGTTCTGAGTAACCTTAGATGCTGAATAGAATGGCCTGGAGGAAATTCCACCAGCCCCACACAGCACAGCATCATTTTACTGTTGTGTTGGGTGGATATTTCCAGTTTTATTTTTAATGTACTTGGAGTTGGCAGGGCCTTTCCTGGAGCCATCCATGTTCAAGTACAAGTTTAACATTTGTATAGCGCACTACTCACCCAGAGGGTCTCAAGGCGCTTGGGGGAGTGGGGTACTTTACTCATTGAATATCCAAGTTTTAAGTTGTTTTCTGAAGGAGAGGTGGTTCTGTGTAAGGCGTAGGTAAGTGGGGAGAGAATTCCAGGTCTTGGCCGCTAAGTAGGAGAAGGTTCTTCCCCCCATGATGGGTCTATGGATGCGACCATCCTCCCCTTTTAGATTTGTTGTCAATTGACATGGATTTGCAGACATTGACATAGTAGACAAGGTGGTGTCATTTGGCTGAGGTATTGATAACTTAGGTCTTACAATAGAAACAGGCTAAATGAGATTGTATATGTAAATGCTTCCATGTAGGCTTTCCATTAGGGGGAAAGTGTTAGATGAGAGACTTAGGGGCCGATTCCAAACTTGATCAGAAGGTCCCCGAATGCGATCAGGCCATAAAAAATATGAGCCGTAGCGTGTTCTCCGCCCGACTCATACAGCTGTACGAGCGAGCACGTACGATGCGCGAATTGCAAAATCGCCGACCGAATCGTTTCTGGGTCTGAACCGCTCCGTACGCCTCGTCCGTAAGCAAATTGTGCTGTGCAATGGAGGTGAATTGTGACTGAGCCAGTACGATGCACGTGTTGTACAGCCAGATCAGACCAAAGTTTACGGCTTGCAAAAAGTCCGGGAAGCTGCCTTTGGGGTCCTCGTTGGACCCCCCTGTCACCGGCACCCTTATGACTTGGACATGGGAGGAGATTCAAGGGTCTTCCCAACACAGGCATGTACGGTGCGGATGGTGCAGACGCGTACTCACTGTAGGGGGGCGCCTTTGGGCGAGACGTACCCATTCAGTCAATGGGAGCCCATGTACACATCGTACGACTGGCTCCCATCCCATTGACTTCTACTGGAGTCCGACCGAACTAAGTCCGGAAGCATGCAGCCACATTGTGCTCGCTCGGTCCGACTGCAGGAGTCTGGATCGGTCAGAAAACACTCCCGATCCGGCTCGGTCGGACAGCTTTCTGACCCAGATTGTAGTGTAGTTCCTATATTCCCAATAGGCTTTGCGCTTTGGAATAATATATCCTATAGATGTGACTTAGGACTTATGTCGACTAGGTCTCTATCGAATATATTAAACTTAATTGTGAGTGCCAGCTAGCTCAGAGGTCACTAGAAACATTCTCGAGTTCACAAGAAGGGATTAGTTTTTGACAACTGCATAAACATGACAACTTAATTTCCCCAAGAATAAACTGATCTACAGAGTCGTGGAAACAATGGATAGATATTTCACTAATTAAATCGTGCATGCTTCGTTTCACCAGAAGTGCAGAGAAATGGATAGACATGCGTTTTCAATAAAAGGATTTATTGAACAGTCTTCTTTCTCAAGCATAAGAAATGAACTGCTGCAATCGCAAGACGGGTTGCAAAATATAATGCATACAGTAAAAAGAGTAGAATTAAATAATACTGTAAGAGCATTGTATGGTTCCTAAACCATAGATAACTACATACATAAATAATAGAGTCTACAAGTACTCAACTGTTGCTTCTAAAATACGCCTACCCCGATGTACCTAACCTAAGCTTAGTAGGAGGGGAGAAATAAGTGAGGTGTAGCATAAATGTAGTATTCTTTTGCCAAGAATCTGTCCAAGATTTCTCTTAGGGTCTAATCAGCTCTGTGCCTTGATTTGGAATGAAGAAGGTCAGGCTCAGGACTCGATTTCCTAACAACCCACAAGGGTAGCTTGGAAACACTGGAGTTGGATTTCTCGGCATTAGAAAAGACAGTGTCTCTCTCAGTGTGTCTGCTGGAGGTCGGCTTATTTTGGCACATGCAGTAGTAGGGCGCGTTGGGCAAGTAGATAGTGTTCCAAACCACAGTGTGTTTGCTATTGCAAGTGTGGGCATATTTATATCTTGAAGGTGTTGCGATTGACGTAAAGGTGGACATAATAACGTCATCAAAGAGTCTCAGTTCTTTCAAAACTCCATGAGTTCTTGGACAAGTCAGTATTCAAGCAAGGGGAAGTCCCTAGCTGCTGAAGCCTAGTTTTCCAAGAAATCATTGTAGATTTTCGGAACTAGTGGAAGTAGCCCTGCCGTATTTGGACTGCATGAGCTGTGTCTAAATATGGTAATGATTCTTATGCCTATACAAGGATATGGTGATTTATACCTATATAAGGGCATAAATCGGGAAAATTACAATAGGGTCCTAAAATGTTATACAACAAGATCAGAATCGGCCCCTAATTAGTGACACTGGACATGTCTTGTAGGGCATATCTTTGGAGAATTGATAGGACAATCATTGCTCTGAAGTATAGCTGATTAGTGGCAGTACATATTCTGCTGTGACAGCCCTGGTTGAGCCCCTGCCAAACTAAGCATGACTGTGCCTTCTACTCCTTGCAATGGTGCATGCAAGGAGTCTGGGAAGAGCTAAGGGTTAGTGATTGTGTGCTGTATGTGCCAGAAGCCCCTTCTGTCCCTGGCATGCATGCTGTTTTTGTTTGTATGTTGAAATTTTCAGGCGCTGACCAAATTTACTACCAGCACTCTTTTGTGCATCATTCCTGGACTGATAATAGTGATGAATGAAACACGAACGCCCAGTCCTTATTTGTCATAGTTCCATTAGGTTGGTGAAGCAAATCCAACAGGCATGGTGCTAGTATCCACACTTCCCTGAACCCACTGCCAATCATGCAAAGAATATCGGTCGGTCAGTAGTGCATTGGGTAAAGAGGAATAGAATAGGTAAAAGACAGAACCAGACATTAGATGTCTTCACCTCACATGTTCTTACTGCTGCACACATTCATTGCAGAGGCAATCTCCGTATAACCCACTCTCTGTGGTTGCTGATAATTCGGATTTCTTAGAGTTTGAGCATGTTAGAAATAAAGTCTGTGATCTGAATTATTCTTCATCCACATAGTTAATCAGCCTAATTCCATATGTGATTCAAGTGGTATAAGCAAATTCTATGAAATATAGAGTATTCACCTCCTGTGAATAGGTGCAATTGAGTTCGTAATTCTCGAAAGGATTCAATACTAAAATACTAATCAATGTTTACATGTTCTGTCTCTATTGTTTATCCAGAATCTTCCTCTGACAACAAAATCATAAATAACTTTTAATGTAAAGTGTGATGAATTCCAATCGCCTGTCATCAAGATTGTGAATGAAGCAACTAAGTATTACGGTTACTTAGCAAGGAATGCTCTGAACCACAAGGAACTTAAACTCAATGAGCCCAAGATGTCCGCTACCATTTAGAGTCCCATGGCACTCCGGGAAATGTAGTTTGTCTTCATTCCATGTGCATGTTATATTTAGTGCAGGCGTCACAGCTGCAAAGTCTCACATCAACTTTGAATGCACAGCTAATTTCCTCCGAAGCAATACTCGAGCTCCATCGAAATTCAGAAAAGCGCATCTGCATGCCTGCCTGGCATACACAAGTAAGCACCGGCCATGGATCATTACATTACTGGAGTTAATGGAGTTGAGTATATGCTGCTTCATGGGGCTGAATCGAACCATGATCTCTGCACTTTGCCAGGACATACTGCTGCCAAAGGAGTCTTTGGAGAGCTTGTCCTTGACATACTTCCTCTTGTCTTGACATTTATTTGTCACGTTCCCAAAGCTACATAGCTTCACCTCCTATCTATTCACACCATCATTGACATCCTGCCCTGGGGCCTACTTCTCGGCTCCACTACCTTTGTATAGGGACAGACCATGTAGTTCATCATAGTACCTACTTAAAAGTTGACTGCAGGCTCTGCCTTGACCTCAGTGAAATTCCTCTTCCTCTTGAGTTTGATTGTCTGCATTCTGATGGCTGTAGTGGCACTCTGGCTCAAATGCCACACAAATCACGAGGAGAGGAGGGAAGGGAAGTAGGTGCTGGCTCTATTTGTGAGATTCAGAGGCTTACTGCGTCATGGTGTGTATGATTGTGAGTAGTTGCGATTAGTTTACTATCCTCCCTTTCTGAATCACATGCAGTTAAGGCTTAATTTTCCTCCTACAGGGCATAAATAATGGTATGTGCAACTTACGAATAGAAATGTGTATGTAGTAGCATTATATTTATTATTTCAGGTGCATGTGTCAAGTTCTGCTTTATACCAAGAGGAGGCTGTCCAAGTACTTCTGCTGCTAGACGTAAATCTACAACTGATTTTTGTGAATTGTATAAGTTATTCGCAAATATTCATTACTTCTACTTATGTGTAAATTTACCAACATATTTTGTTACCTTTATGAATTGAGCCCACAGTTCCGTTTTACAATGCAAACTTTTGAGTTACAGGATAATAAGGTGTAGTTGGCTGACGATTTAACGAAATGTATTTACACAGATTGGCATAATCCTTGGACATTGTCATGAAATGCAGTCTTTGGCACACGAGTTTGAAAGATATGACCACGCTCATAAACATTTGATGAAGGTGTGGTAAATAAATTACTTTTCACCGCTTTGTTTTTTGTGACTCGTTGAAATGAATCCCATTTTGGCCAAGCTCTAGCAATTTCTCTTCAAAGTCAATAGTACATGAAAATAAATTAAAATATTGATGAAATCATGTTGAGCGGTAGATTAACATTCTAAATGAACACAATTTGAAAGCCTGTGCACAGAAAAATTCCATTAAAGCCGGCTGCGTTGAGCACCAGCCCAGGCCATTTAACATCCTGTAAGCAATTAAAAAGGTCTCCTTCTCAGTTGATGGTGGTTTTCATGCAAATAGCTCATTTCAAAATCGTGACAAAAACCTGTAATTATGCAGCCGTCTTCTGTATCCTCAGATCATCATTTTGAAAATATCCGGAATCATTGCATTTTGAAAACACGTACATGACCTTTTTAGATGCGGTGAGAATACTACTGCATATGTTGTGGTTTCTTTTGCTACATACTTAACGCATTTGCAGATTTCATCAATGCATTTTATGTTGTGAACACAATATAAATTGTCTAATATTATACTGAGATTTCATAGATCTGACAAGGACCTTCAAGTGCAGCAAACAAAATACACGTTTGACCCACAGACCCTGTTGGTTTCCTCTTGAAACCGAATAATGTAATGCGATTGAGAGACCTCCTTCTGGCAATGGATGATGGTGCCAAAAAGACATTACCTTGGTACGAAGTGTGTTACTGATACGACGACTATTGTGAAAGACTATGGCAGTGCTTAATTTGAGCAGGTGGTTTCCATTGCTGGGCACGGACATTTAATTGTCAACACCGGCACTTATAAAAGTCTGCCACAAGGTGGTGCTGTTTGCATAATTCAGAGATGAGCACAGTAACAATAGTTTATTGATAGAATGAAAATTAAAAATAACTAACACATGCCACTCAAGCCATTCTTATTGCTTTGAGTCCCTGAAAATAGTCTAAAATATCACACCTGTTGGAGTGTGATGGTTAACAGTTGTGTTGATACTGTCATTGGCAGCGCCGGGAGGTTCAAGCTGCGATGGCCTCCTAATATGGGACCTGCCACTTATTGTTTTACAAATTAAGCACCCGACTGTGGCACTTAGGGCCTAATTAATGGGGATTTGATTTAGGGCAGGGCAGCAAGTCATCTTCCTGCATTGCCCTTTGTCAAAGTGAAAGGGCAGGGAAGTACCCTATTTATTTAATGAGGTGCGTTCCTGTTCTTTCCCCCAGCACTGGAGCTGTTTCGACAGCCTAGCATCAATGCAGGCACCCTTGCACCTTGGTGCATGTGTTGTCAGCAGGATTGTTTCTGTGCAGGAACAATGCTGAGAGGCATTTTCCTCTTTCTATGTGGGCTGCAAAATGCAGCACACATGGAAAGAGGAATAGGCGAGGAGAAATAAATGTATTTCTCCATGTTGCACCGCATCTCGGGAGGTGTACGATGTTGGCACTTCTCCAGGTTTACATGCTCATGTAAAGGTCAAGGAACATAAAAGATATTCTTATCCATACCAGACCCAATACTAAAAATGAACCCAACCGGGAAGCAACATTATGGGGTCTGCCTCCAGTCACCGGACATTACCCATGTGGGAATTGCACGGCGTGCCCTCTCACCAAGAAATACAAATCTATCACCTTATCTGACACCTTCATGTGGGAAATGAGAGGCCATACAAATTGCAATAGCTCTAACTGTATTTACCTGATCATATGTCCGTGTAACCTACACTATATAGGCATGACAACACGCAGTGTAAAGACCAGGATATCAGAACATCGAACAATTTTAGGTGTAAAAAGAATAACACCAAAATGTGCAAGCATTTCCTGGAAATGCAACATACAGCTGACTCTCTCCATTGGCTCGTCCTGGAAGCCAGTCCCCAGACATCTAAGGAAGGACTGTTCTACAAAGAACAACGTTGGATTCACAGACTTTCCTCTAACAGCAAGGGCCTAAACGAAGATATACCCTGGGCAAGCCTCTGAAATGACCATTATAGTGTTTATACCACCATCACTATACTGATTCAACCATATAATGTCCTCCCAAGAACTGAGACGATAGTTTTGGCTTTAGACTACCTCAATCACATATCCCCTTATATATCTGAGAAATACCCACTCCACTAGGAGATGTAATATACAAATGGTTAGAAACTAATCCAAATGGCTGACATCTTAAGAACATAATATTAATTTTGCATTCTGATATGAACACTTCCTGCTACACTCAGGAAGACAGTTTTAGTCCCTCTGTCTTATCCACATGTCAGCACGAGGTAGAGGAGGAAATGATTAATTCTCCTTACTGTAGTACGACATTTATCTTAACCATGATAGATAATTATTTAAATAATTATACTAATGTGAGACTCTCTGCCCAAACTTTGTAGGTTCCCCACTAACACACACACAGATACATGATTATACAGGCACCCAGTAGTCTCTGTGCATAAACATATAACAACCATCCACCACTACAAGATGGCTGCCATGACTGCTATCCAATGGGATCCACGTTAACTTCCTTTATAAACAATCGAAACCCCTCCCACTTCGTCCACCCGGTTCCAGCGGCGATGGGTAGGTGCTTGACACGAAGCTCAGGCTTACATCAAGTAAGTGCCAATAAATGCGCTTTCCCCCCCCCCCCCTTAGTTGGCTAATTACGACTTTATAATGTCCGGCCATGAATTCTAGCCATTTATATGCGCGTTGTAAATAGGTGCCGGCCGATCCCTGTGCCCAAAACTAGATCGAAAAAACCATTCAAACAAGATCTGCAGCATGCACAAATACGCGGTCACACTGGACCGGTAACAGTACAAAAGAACAGCGCGCCCGCGTGTATAGCTGACACGGGCGCTTGCTTGTTTGCTAGAAGAGAATCTTAGCCGAATAGATAAAACGATACGCGGTCTACACGGACCGGTAGCATTACAAACGCTAAAGGAACAGCGCGCCCGCGTGTATAGTTTACACGGACGCTTGTTTGCTAAAAGAGAATCCCAAATGTTTCCTTTACCGCGACTAACCGAAAATATAAAAAGATCCGCCGATTACCTCATTCAAACGGGCGGAAGCGTGACTCTTCAGAAGGGGAATCCAAGCAGGATTTAACATCAGGAGTTTAACGACGAAACACAACGGGTTCCGTTTTTTGTAACACGGTCACTGAACCCGACCAGCAGCACTTTTCCTCCTCTCCCCCCCAACCGCCAGAAGATACAGACGGTCGAAATGTCCATAAAGGGACATATGCCAGACATTATTATTAGACACATTCTTGTTGGGGTAAATTCCTTTAGACACCCACAGAGACAAAGCGTCTGAGATAGGAACTACAACAGACAAACCTCCCTTCTTTCCCCCTTCCCCCCCCCCCCCAATTGTTTGAACTATAAGACCAGATAATCCATCTATAAACTGGTACAATTATTCTACCAAATGGAGTTATCTACCACTTATCATTTAGCTAACTCAACATTTTCACCCTTTCAAAAATTTCAGAGCTCTGAATACATTGCTCCTACGTAAAAAATATGCCAGCAACAACACTTACCTTTTAGTACTACTGTAAAAGACGCCTGTATATATTCATGTATTCTATTGTCCTTAGACTGTCAATATCATTAGGATAATATGCTGTGCAAAATGTTACTGAGATCTTTCCCCCTATATATAGCATTGTGGTGGAAGATCTCCTGAAGCTTTACCCGCTGGACACTGTTGTTGTCAGATTGTTTTTAACTTTAGGTGAGTCTTGAATAACTGTGTGCAACTAATACCAAATTGGTATTTTATTTTTAACATAAGATTCTAGTTTTATCTAGGTTCACATGTCACTCCCACTGAATTGCCACTGTTGCGAGTACTTGTCACACTTGTGTAACTATGCTACGCCACGCATGAATCACAGCATGCGATATACACAAGTATCACAGACTGTTATGCAAAGTAACACTACTTGTTTGCGATATGTTTTTTTATCCCTTCTTTTTTACCTCCAATAGGTATTAACAATCGCAACGTGAAGAAGGGTAATATAGTTTTCCCCCCCTTTTTTCACTCACTAGGATGGTAGCCATATGAGCATACACACACCATACCTTGTGACAATAGTGTAGACAGTTACATTTCCATTTAGATACACGCTGAATCAGTCCCCTTGGTCCTGAAGAATCGCTCAGTAAATTTTAGAGTAGCGAGAAACATGTCGACCGGACTCTAGCACACTCCAGAAGAGAATAGGAAACATCACTTTCCACTACTCTCCTCTAGGAAATTGTTTTTAAACTAAAGCAGTGGCCCTCCTGAATAAAGTGTCTCTGGTACCACTAGCTTTATTTTATCTCACTCAACTACGTCTACTTTGAATCCTGGCCCCACACCCGCACTTCATCCATACGGCAGTTGGAAAAAGATCTCCGCCAAAGAGCCCCTCTTTGAGGTGTTGCCCGTTGGGTATTGCACCGCCGACCCAACGAGGAGCAGGCCCAAATGATGAAGCATGACACCTGAAAGGGTGTGTGAGGGCATTAAATCCAACAAAATGGATTCCCAGGGTGACCACCAGGCTACCCTGTTCTAATCCACCTGCACTACAGTCTGTACCAACACCTTCCTCTATCTATAGGAACATCTCGACTATCTTTGCATTTTGTGTTATTTGGGCATGTCGTGTATGGACCTTCTGCTCCGATAAGAGCAGTAATAGCCCAGGACTCCTCCTTTTTGATACTAACACTGCCCTTATCCCTTGATCTGAAGCATCTGTCTGAACCACAAATTCTTTTGTGTAGTCAGGGGCTAGCAATACTGGTGCTGAACACATAGCAGTTTTTAGAGCGTCAAAAGCCTTCTGACACTCTGGGGTCCAATCCACCTTTTTAGGCCTCTTCTTAGAAGTGAGCTTTGTTAGGGGCCCCACAATGGTCCCATCATTTTTAACACACATTCTTTAATAGCCTGTCAGTTCAATGAATACCCTGACCTGAGTCTGGGTAACAGGAGCTGACCAATGCAAAATAGTTTGGAGTTTAGCTTGGAGAGGTCGTACATGGTCCCCACCTACTAGGTGACCCAGGTACACCACAGAACTCTTTGATGCAAATAGAACGGGTTTTGGGGCAAGACAATATTGCACCTATCTTTAGTATATCTTTTATATAAGAAGGCAAGGTGCTAAAGACCAGAGTTTTAAACCCCCTGAAACTCCTAAGACACAGAATGTCTCAATTTACCACAAACAGCACACAATGGTCCACCACTCTGTCAGTTGTTATTCGCTAAAAGTGATTAATTCTATATACACATTTCTTCAAAGTAATGCCAGTTCAGCTGAGTTGTTCCCATCAAATTCTTTATTTGTAACTTTTTCAACACGATAAAAAGACCATAGCCAACGCGTTTCGTCCTCTCAGACTTCTTCAGGGCAACAAATAACACATATATTTACAAAAAAATTATTATACAATATTGAGCATTTTACATTTTTTAACTTTTTAGCTAATTATACTAAAATCACATTTCCTAAATCATATGCATTTGTATTTCATACGATCCAAATAATTAGCTGTTATTCATGAGAAATTTTAACAGGTCAAATTGAAGATGTGGTGGGTTTGACACATGAACAATTGGGGTGGTTGACTTAAAACCATTGTCAAAGATAGAAAAATTAGCATTTTTTACCAAAAAGCACATTTACTTGCGGTCTGTACTGAAATTCAGAAATGTGGTGTCTCCTTTTAGGATCTTATAAAATCTGATTATATCTAGTGAAATTAAAAACATGATACAACTTATTTATAATACATCCAGAGGTAGGATAATCACTCATAACTTTGGGCATGCAAATGTGTATTTGGATCGTATGTTATGCAAATGCTATGATTTAGGAAATGTGATTTTAGTATGATTAGCTGAAAAGTTTAAAAATGTAAAATGCTGAATAGGAAGGTGCTTTATGTAATATGAGCCTATGAAATGCACAATGTCTGAACTTTTGAGAATCTAATGTTTCAAAGTGATGGGGATGAATTAGTATTGTTATTGAGTTTTGTATTGTTCAGGATGTGCATATATTGTATAATAATTTTTTCGTGAATATATGTGTTATTTGTTGCCCTGAAGAAGCCCGAAAGGACAAAACGCGTTGGCTACGGTCTTTTTATCGTTTTGAAAAAGAAGTTACGAATAAAGAACTTGATGGAAACAACTCTGCTGAACTGCTATTACTTTGAAGAAATGTGTATATAAAATTATTCACTTTTCGCGAATTTCAACTGACACTGAGAGTGCTACACCACTGAACTCTGCCCTATTTGGAACTTACTGGCCTTAGTAGTCAGGCCTGCCTGCTGCAAGGTCTGTAGCACTTCTCTCAGGTGGCTTAAGTGATCCCCCCCAAGTTAGAACTATATACAGCTATATCATCCAGTAAGCTGCACTGAACTGTTCCAACCCAGATAAGACCCTGTTCACCAACCTTTGGAAGGTGTCAGGTGTATTCTTTAAGGCAAAGGGCATAACCTTGAACTGATAATGCCTCTCTGGTGTGGAGAATGCTGACCTCTCCTTTGCCCCATCAGAGAGGGCAATCTGCCAGTAACATAAAGTCATTCCAAAAGTACTCAGGTACTTAGCACCCCTAACCTGTTTAATGAGCTCATTAGTTCTAGGTATAGCGTAAGCGTCAGTCTTTGTGACTGCATTAAATCCTCTGTAGTCCACACAGAACCTTAACTCCTTGGGTCCCCCCTGATGATTAGGTTTAGGTACCAGCACCACTGAACCGGCCCATGGACGTTCAGATGTTCGATTACCCCCAATTCCAGCTTTTTAGCAACCTCAGCTTTAATACTGGTTCTGACATGGTCAGGAAACCAGTACAGTTTAATTTTGACAGGTAGCCTGTCACCAGTGTCAATGTGATGCACACACCACTCAGTGATGCCTGGGGTCAAAGAGAACAGGCAAGCAAACTGCTCCCGCACTTGCTTACAGTCTCTGTGCTGCTGGTCTGTCAACTTGGGAGAGGGTACAACTCCCTCCACTGACCCATCTTGGATTTTAGTGGAGAGAAGGTCTGCCACAGACTCAGTTTATTCCTCCACACCCTTATCAGTGACCTGTAACATGGTCATATCTACCCTGTTAAGGTGGAACTTCAATCTGTTCACATGCAGGTCCCTATGAGGGTTCCTGTGGGTGCAGAGGTCAACCAAATAGCTAACCTCACCCTTTGCTAAGAGTGGATAGGGCCCACTCCACTTGTCATGGAGGGCCCTGGGAGCCACAGGCTCCAACATCCACACCAATTGTCCTGGAGTATACTCAGGCAAAGAAGCCTTCTGATCATACCAGTGCTTCATGAGCGTCTGGCAGGCCTCTGGTTTCCTTTTTGCCTTGTACATATACTCTGTCATTCTAGATTTCAGGCCTAGCACATAATAAAGCACATTTGGTTCTTTTAGGGGCTTCTCTAAAGACTCTCTCAGTAGGCTCAATGGCCCGAACTGCCAAGCCATGCCTTCCCTGGACGGGATTCAAGCTTCCTAGGACCGGTTTCTGGCATTACAGCCATCTTCAGCCAGGCTAGCTTGAATCCAGTGGCAAGGTGAGCAAGGGACGACATTGCTCGGCAGTTCGGGCTGGACTATTCCATGAGGCACAGGGTCAGACTGATTAGCATATGGCCACGTCTGAACTGGGGTGGCAGAGTGGGCTAAAGAACGGTGATGGATTAAACCCAGATCTGTTGACTGGGTGTGAGTGTTTGATTGGTTCAGATGCTCCGTCCATCACCACAACCTTTTGGACTGCTTTGTTCGCCATAAGTTGGCAGGGTATACTCAGACGTGAGTCCCTGGCTCACTTTGCCACTGGATTCAAGCAAGCCTTGCTGAAGACGGCTGTAATGCCAGAAACCGGTCCTAGGAAGCTTGTTTCTGGTCCAAGGAAGACATGGCTTGGCAGTTCGGGCTGGACTGTTCGCATGAGGCACAGGGTCAGACTGAATTGCATATGGCCATGTCTGAACTGGGGTGGCAGAGTGGGCTAAAAAACGGTGATGGATTAAACCCAGATCTATTGACTGGCTGTGAGTGTTTGATTGGTTCAGATTCTCCGTCCATCACCACCCCCTTTTGTACCGCTTCATTCTCCCTCCAGTGTCAAACAGCATTCTTCACATCAACTCTCTCGAACTTACTCTTGCAACAATGATCCCAGGTCAACTGTTATAAAGCCAAATACTCACACTCACATGTTCTCAATCTAACTTAATTGACCAACCACACTTCACTCCTCCCATACACTTACTACTTCAACCCCCATAATGCACCACCCTGATCACAAACAAACACGTACTAAGCATCAAACTCCCCAATCATGCACTCCATCCACGATCACCACACTCCTTCAACAAAAATCAACTAAACAACTCTTGCACAAACACGCTTTTTTTCATCACCATCATCCTCACATCAAACACACACTGAATTGTACCTAGGTCCCACCCCGATCCCTGATCTCGCTACTATCTCGGAAACTCCACTCTAGTGCCTACCTAACTAATGGACTTAATTCCTCTTCATGAAAAATACTAATAATGACATAATAATCACATCAACGAAGTCTGAAATGTATGATTCAACCAAGCGCTAAATGAACCAAATTCATATAGATTAATATATGGCAGACTTTTATAGTGCAAGATGTAAGGTCCATGTACTTAACCAGTTGCAATCAAGGCGCTCTCAGATGTTGCTTCTTTGGATGTCTCCATTTATTGCAAACTTGACTTGATTCATTATATGTCTATGTGGGGTGCACCCTTCGTCGGGACGTGTTAGTTGTAAACAACAAAGTTATTAAATCAGAGTGCACTCCTTCCCTTTCAAATAATCCGTAGTAGTAATAAATTGTGACTTGCGTGCGTCCGTTCAAAGAGGTCCGTCCCAGGTCTCTCTTTCAAAAATGAGAATCACGACGGAGCGTGAATACGTTCCAAACTTCTGCACTGCTATTGGGACCTTTTCCCTTTCCAGTGCCTTACTTTTTACCATCTGTCATCAACGGTTTAAACTTTTTCAACATGAATTTATTTCCATCTCTTTCTTGTACATATCACAGAGACAGCGAAATTCAGTTTGAATGTTTATTAACCATTTTCAAATGCGGCTGCATACCATTCCAGGCCTTTAAACAACTGCATGTGTAATTTCATAAACAATTAAGAAGTGTGACCAATGGGTCATTGGTTACATCCCCACCATGCACTCTTTTTTGGTTCTTCTCTATGAATGAAGACTCCTGTTTTTTACTTTGATGACATTTTTATTCTTTTAACTGATGTTTTTTATGATTATATTCATCATAAACAGTTTACAAATGTTCTCATTGAATTATTTCTCCTTTTTGTATGCGTTTCATTTTCAAACATACATATGTTTATGTGCTCCGATGCATTTCGGGCAACACCTGCCCTTCCTCAGGGAGCAGTGGCTGTTAAAGATACAAATGTAATCATAATCACAAACCACATATTTATGTGTATACTACCACATTGTCACAGCTGTGTACATTGTAAATTCACACCATGCGGGGATCTTGAGAAGGTGTATTTAGTGTGTTTGGGGATTGACTAAAGTGCACCCGTGCTTTGATAAATGGACTGAAACAAAACAAGTATACACACATGGGAGTCTGTGTACGTTATGTATATCGAACCTGTATGAAGAAAAAAGATTACGCCGCGAGTCAGTGTACCTTTCCACGTGGTGCTCGCCAAGTAGAACGAGTGGCGCTCAATGCGTGTAACTAACCTTAATGAAATTCCGTTCGTTCCGATTCGGGTAGCTAAGCTCTGCAGGTCACGCCCGGTGTTCGTGCTCCGGTTGTGGTACTGACAGTGTTACTTCCGTGTTTTGCTAACGCTTGCCTTTTAAAGGCAAACCTCGGTTGGTCTATGTTGAGGGTGCCAGTGTTTAGTATGGACCAGTGGCGTTTCACAATTTTCTTTACTTTGTTGGATATGGGTGTGAAAGTCGTCACGCAGGTCATGGGTTGGGCAGTGGCAAGGTCTCTCTCTCTGGGTTCAATCAAACTCTCCCTATTGTTGTTCTGAGCTCTTTTCAAACTTCTTTTTATGTCTCTGGTAGGGTACCCTCTTTCCCTCAGGTTCCTTGAAAGGATAGCAGACTCAGTTCTGTAGTTAGCCATGGTGCTACAATTGCGCCGTATCCCGAGAAATTGCCTGTACGGTAAGTTGGATCGTAGGGCTTTGGGATGGTGGCTTTGGTAGTGGAGCAAGCTGTTGCGGTCAGTGCTTTTTTTGAATAAGGTAGTATTTAGGGAGCCACGTGAAGAAGGGTAATATAGTTTTCCCCCCCTTTTTTCACTCACTAGGATGGTAGCCATATGAGCATACACACACCATACCTTGTGACAATAGTGTAGACAGTTACATTTCCATTTAGATACACGCTGAATCAGTCCCCTTGGTCCTGAAGAATCGCTCAGTAAATTTTAGAGTAGCGAGAAACATGTCGACCGGACTCTAGCACACTCCAGAAGAGAATAGGAAACATTACTTTCCACTACTCTCCTCTAGGAAATTGTTTTTAAACTAAAGCAGTGGCCCTCCTGAATAAAGTGTCTCTGGTACCACTAGCTTTATTTTATCTCACTCAACTACGTCTACTTTGAATCCTGGCCCCACACCCGCACTTCATCCATACGGCAGTTGGAAAAAGATCTCCGCCAAAGAGCCCCTCTTTGAGGTGTTGCCCGTTGGGTATTGCACCGCCGACCCAACGAGGAGCAGGCCCAAATGATGAAGCATGACACCTGAAAGGGTGTGTGAGGGCATTAAATCCAACAAAATGGATTCCCAGGGTGACCACCAGGCTACCCTGTTCTAATCCACCTGCACTACAGTCTGTACCAACACCTTCCTCTATCTATAGGAACATCTCGACTATCTTTGCATAAGGGCAGTGTTATCACAACTAAATGAAGGGGGCCTTGATCAGCCAGTTGCCTTTATTAGCAGGAGACTTCAGAGCAGAGGTGAAGTGGCATTAAGAAAGAGGCTTTTGCTGTGGTTTGGTCGCTGAAAACGTTGAGCCCATATTTGTTTGGGACTCACTTTTGTGTTCAAACTTACCACAGGCCTCTCAAGTGGCTCATGCAGATGAGAAGGGAGAATCCCAATCTGCTGAGGTGGTCCATTTCCCTACAGGGAATGGACTTTACAGTGGAACACAGACCTGGAGTTGCCCACGCAAATGCAGATGGACTTTCCAGGTTTTTCCACTTAGCTGATGAAGACTACCAGTGTGTAAGTTGCAAATAAGACACTGAAGACGGAAAGTGTCACCCAACAGCAGCACCTAAACCAGCTCAATCTGGATAAAAACAACAATAAAACAGAAGGCTGTGCATTGATCCCAACTTAAAGTCTAATTTCATAAACACCCACTTAGGCCCTGTTTATATCACCCAATGCATTTCAAGTCATAGACTCTTCGTCACGGGTTTCACATGTTGTTTGTAAGCATGGGCTGAAAATTCGTTCCGCTCGCGGAATTTGCGGATTTTCCGCAATTTCGCGATCCACGAATCTCGCGAAATCGCAGTAAAATCCGCGAATCAGCGGGGACGAATTTTCAGCCAAGCACTTACAGGGTTACAGCAGCAGGTGCAAAAGTTGAAGCAAATGTTTTGTAACCTTTTACAAAAGGGTTACAAAGACATTAACTTCATCTTGGGCACCTGCTGCTGTAAGCCTGTAAGTGCTTCCTGGCGCCTCGTTGCCTACTTGCAACTATTCTCTGACCCTTGAAGCAGGGTCAGAGAATAGTTACAAGTAGGCAATGAGGCACCTGTCACGAAAATTAAACCTCAACAGGAAGCACTGACAGATATAAAAACAAGCATTTGCAATGCAATAGGTCTCGCATTAGGAAAGTTTGAGCTATTGGTCTTGTAAATGACAATTTTTTTTATTTATGTGTAGGTTTTGAAAATAGCTAAATTAATAGCTTTGTCATTTACAATGCCAATAGTTATAACTTTCACAAATGTGACACCTATAGCATTTGTAATGCAATATGTTTTGTATTTACGTGACTTAGCTGTATCGATATTACAAATTACAATGGCTTTTAATTTTTTTAAATAATTAATACTTAAATAAAAGTCATTTTAATTTATAATGGCAATAGCTTAAACTTTTGTAAATAACTTTTGTGAAGATTATGTTCAGTATATTTTATTGTGACGAAAATCCAAGAACAGAAGTGAAATATTAACATCTTTTTGTGACATTTGTAATAAAGTTTGAAACATTGAGAAAACATATTTGAACCAGTTGTTGTTGAATGGTTGCACAGATTGATGCTGGGGTGGCGCGGAGTGGTGCTGTGGTGGTGTTGAGTGGTGCTGTGGTGATGCTGAGTGGTGCTGTGGTGGTGCTGAGTGATACTGGGATAGTGCTGAGTGATGCTGGGGTGGTGCTTAGTGGTGCTGTGGTGGTGCTGAGTGATAATGTGGTGGTGCTGAGTGATGCTGTGGTGGTGCTGAGTGATGCTGTGGTGGTGCTGAGTGGTGCTGTGGTGGTGCTGATTGGTGCTGTGGTGGTGCTGAGTGATGCTGTGGTGGTGCTGAGTGATGCTGTGGTGGTGCTAAGTGGTGCTGTGGTGGTGCTGAGTGCTAATGTTGTGGCACTGAGTGATGCTGTGGTGGTGCTGAGTGATGCTGTGGTGGCGCTGAGTGGTGCTGTGGTGGTGCTGAGTGATAATGTGGTGGTGCCGAGTGATAATGTGGTGGTGCTGAGTGATGCAGAAGGCAGAAAATTACAAAAAACAATTTGATGGACAGAATGTAGATCAATGTCTTACATTCACCCCAGTACAATGATCTGGGCCTAAATCCATCGTTTTTTGCACTCCACACCACCCTGGGTCAGATAATGGCTTTATGCAAATCAGCTCTGACCCTGTGCCCCATGGGAACAGTCCAGTCCGAACTACAACAAACATATCTTTCCCAGACCGGAATCAAGCATCCGAGGACCGGACCGGTTTCGAGGTAACACCTCTCATCAGCCCGGCTAGCTTGACTCCAGTGGTGTGGAGGCTCTGGGACCCACGTCTGAGCTACCCCAGTACACTCAGGGAGAAAATTACAAAAAACAATTTGATGGACAGAATGTAGATCAATGTCTTACATTCACCCCAGTACAAGGATCTGGGCCTAAATCCATCGTTTTTTGCACTCCACACCACCCTGGGTCAGATAATGGCTTTATGCAAATCAGCTCTGACCCTGTGCCCCATGGGAACAGTCCAGTCCGAACTACAACAGCCATATCTTTCCCAGACCGGAATCAAGCATCCGAGGACCGGACCGGTTTCGAGGTAACACCTCTCATCAGCCCGGCTAGCTTGACTCCAGTGGTGTGGAGGCTCTGGGACCCACGTCTGAGCTACCCTAGTACACTCAGGGAGAAAATTACAAAAAACAATTTGATGGACAGAATGTAGATCAATGTCTTACATTCACCCCAGTACAAGGATCTGGGCCTAAATCCATTGTTTTTTGCACTCCACACCACCCTGGGTCAGATAATGGCTTTATGCAAATCAGCTCTGACCCTGTGCCCCATGGGAACAGTCCAGTCCGAACTACAACAGCCATATCTTTCCCAGACCGGAATCAAGCATCCGAGGACCGGACTGGTTTCGAGGTAACACCTCTCATCAGCCCGGCTAGCTTGACTCCAGTGGTGTGGAGGCTCTGGGACCCACGTCTGAGCTACCTCAGTACACTCAGGGAGAAAATTACAAAAAACTATTTGATGGACAGAATGTAGATCAATGTCTTACATTCACCCCAGTACAAGGATCTGGGCCTAAATCCATCGTTTTTTGCACTCCACACCACCCTGGGTCAGATAATGGCTTTATCCAAATCAGCTCTGACCGTGTGCCCCATGGGAACAGTCCAGTCCGAACTACAACAGCCATATCTTTCCCAGACCGGAATCAAGCATCCGAGGACCGGGACGGTTTTGCGGTAACACCTCTCATCAGCCCGGCTAGCTTGACTCCAGTGGTGTGGAGGCTCTGGGACCCACGTCTGAGCTACCCCAGTACACTCAGGGAGAAAATTACAAAAAACAATTTGATGGACAGAATGTAGATCAATGTCTTACATTCACCCCAGTACACGGATCTGGGCCTAAATCCATCGTTTTTTGCACTCCACACCACCCTGGGTCAGATAATGGCTTTATGCAAATCAGCTCTGACCCTGTGCCCCATGGGAACAGTCCAGTCCGAACTACAACAGCCATATCTTTCCCAGACCGGAATCAAGCATCCGAGGACCGGACCGGTTTCGAGGTAACACCTCTCATCAGCCCGGCTAGCTTGACTCCAGTGGTGTGGAGGCTCTGGGACCCACGTCTGAGCTACCCCAGTACACTCAGGGAGAAAATTACAAAAAACAATTTGATGGACAGAATGTAGATCCACATTCGGTCCATCACCTGTTTTATTTGCAATTGATGCCATAAGTGCGCTGGGGATGCCCAGACGTGGGTCCCAGCACTCCACACCACTGGAGTCAAGCTAGCCGGGCTGATGAGAGGTGTTACCTCGAAACCGGTCCGGTCCTCGAATGCTTGATTCCGTTCTGGGAAGGACATGGCTTTTGTAGTTCGGACTGGACTGTTCCCATGGGGCACAGGGTCAGAGCAGATTTGCATATCGCCATTGTCTAACCCAGGGTGGTGTGGAGTGCAAAAAAACGATGGATTTGGGCCCAGATCTTTGGACTGGGATGAATGTGTGACATTGATCCACATTCGGTCCATCACCTGTTTTATTTGCAATTGCCGCCATAAGTGCGCTGGGGATGCCCAGACGTGGGTCCCAGGCACTCCACACCACTGGAGTCAAGCTAGCCGGGCTGATGAGAGGTGTTACCTCGAAACCGGTCCGGTCCTCGGATGCTTGATTCCGTTCTGGGAAGGACATGGCTTTTGTAGTTCGGACTGGACTGTTCCCATGGGGCACAGGGTCAGAGCTGATTTGCATATCGCCATTGTCTAACCCAGGGTGGTGTGGAGTGCAAAAAAACGATGGATTTGGGCCCAGATCTTTGGACTGGGATGAATGTGTGACATTGATCCACATTCGGTCCATCACCTGTTTTATTTGCAATTGCCGCCATAAGTGCGCTGGGGATGCCCAGACGTGGGTCCCAGGCACTCCACACCACTGGAGTCAAGCTAGCCGGGCTGATGAGAGGTGTTACCTCGAAACCGGTCCGGTCCTCGGATGCTTGATTCCGTTCTGGGAAGGACATGGCTTTTGTAGTTCGGACTGGACTGTTCCCATGGGGCACAGGGTCAGAGCTGATTTGCATATCGCCATTGTCTAACCCAGGGTGGTGTGGAGTGCAAAAAAACGATGGATTTGGGCCCAGATCTTTGGACTGGGATGAATGTGTGACATTGATCCACATTCGGTCCATCACCTGTTTTATTTGCAATTGCCGCCATAAGTGCGCTGGGGATGCCCAGACGTGGGTCCCAGGCACTCCACTCCACTGGAGTCAAGCTAGCCGGGCTGATGAGAGGTGTTACCTCGAAACCGGTCCGGTCCTCGGATGCTTGATTCCGTTCTGGGAAGGACATGGCTTTTGTAGTTTGGACTGGACTGTTCCCATGGGGCACAGGGTCAGAGCTGATTTGCATATCGCCATTGTCTAACCCAGGGTGGTGTGGAGTGCAAAAAAACGATGGATTTGGGCCCAGATCTTTGGACTGGGATGAATGTGTGACATTGATCCACATTCGATCCATCACCTGTTTTATTTGCAGAAGGCAGAAAGGCACAAAAGGCAGTCTAACAAAGGGCAGAAGGGCAGAAAAACAAGGGAAAAACGAGTCTAACAGAGGGCAGAGGGTACAAAAAAACAGTCTAACAGAAGTCAGAAGGGCAGAAAAACAAGGGAAAAATGATTTTAACAGCTGGCAGAAGGGCACCAAAAACTAGTCTAACTGGGCAGAAAGGCACAAAAACGAGACTAACAGAGGGCAGAAGGGCACAAAAAAAGGGAATAACAGAGGGCAGAAGGGCACAAAAAACGAGTCTAACAGAGGGCAGAAGGGCAGAAAAACAAGGGAAAAATGAGTCTAACAGAGGGCAGAAGGGCACAAAAAACGAGTCTAACAGGGGGCAGAAGGGCAGAAAAACAAGGGAAAAACGAGACTAACAGAAGACAGAAGGGCAGAAAAACAAGGGAAAAACGAGTTTAACAGATGGCGGAAGGGCACAAAAAACTAGTCTAACGGGGCAGAAAGGCACAAAAACGAGACTAACAGAGGGCAGATGGGCACAAAAAAAAGGGAATAACAGAGGGCAGAAAGGCACAAAAAACGAGTCTAACAGAGGGCAGAAGGGCAGAAAAACAAGGGAAAAATGAGTCTAACAGAGGGCAGACGGGCACAAAAAACGAGTCTAACAGAGGGGAGAAGGGCAGAAAAACAAGGGAAAAACGAGACTAACAGAGGGCAGAAGGGCAGAAAAACAAGGGAAAAACAAGTCTAACAAAGGGCAGAAGGGCACAAAAACTGAGTCTAACAGGGGGCAGAATAAATCCCGCCCTGCGTGTCTGTCCACGAAGATGCCACCTTTTTGTGCAATACCTCTACTCAACTGGAGTACTTTCTACTGTCTAATCAGTAAGTGCTCCCTCGTTGGCTAAATGTATAGGGGCAGATTTACAATAACTGGCGCATCCCCAGGGATGTGCCAGTTATTGTGCGCCGCAGCTCCGCCACCCATGGTGCGCCGCATTTACAATGCAGCGCACCATGTGGCAAAAATGGCACAGATGCGTCACGCATCTGTGCCGTAAAAGCAGCGCATTGCTGGAGCTGCGTCGAGCTTGCGACGCAGCTCCAGCAATGCTCTGGGGGGCCCTTTCTCCCCAATGCTGCATCAAGCCTTGCGCCTGCTTTAAGCAGGCGCAGGGTTTTGACGCAGCATTAGCCTAAAAGTGACGGAGTGAATTCTTGTAGATTTCACTCAGCCACTTTTAGGAGGCGTTCCTGCGCAGGAACGCCCTCCCCTGCGCCGGAACGCCTCCTGATGGCGCAGGGCTTTATGTCGTATACTTGTAAAGTGCACAGATGCCCCAGCAAAGGGGCGTCCCGGCGCTGTATACCGCTGGGGAACCCATCCTGGCTTTCGCTGTGAGATGGTCCCTCCTGGTCACCTCCAAGGTGAAGACAAACATCCCCGGCGCTGATGGGGCTGTTAGTAGAGATTAAGCAAGCTATTGCCCAGAGTTGCTGAGTGGGACCCATGGTTGGAGTAGGCACCGAGGCGAGAATTATCGAGTCCGCTGACCATGGCTCAAGACCCTGCCGTGTCGGGAATTGAAACCTGGTCCCAGGCCGACCTCTGCTTCCGGGTCTGCCGCCTCTAACCAGTGAGCCAACGTGACGCATCTCTCAGATGCGTCACGCTGTTAATACCCAGCACCATTGCGCATCTTTTGTGCTGCTGCAGTATCACAAAAGGTCTCGGTAGAGGGTGGGAGTGGTGAACCAGAGGGTGGCAGAGATGAACCAGAGCGTGACAGTGATGAACCAGAGGGTGGCAGGGGTGAACCAGAGGGTGACAGTGCTGAACCAGAGGGTGGCAGTGCTGAACCAGAGGTCGGCAGGGGTGAACCAGAGGGTGGCAGTGATGAACCAGATGGTGGCAGTATGAACCAGAGGGTGGCAGTGGTGAACCAGAGGGTGGCATGGGTGAACCAGAGGGTGGCAGTGCTGAACCAGAGGGTGACAGTGGTTAACCAGAAGGTGGCAGTGGTGAACAATAGGTGCTGTGATTAACCAGAGGGTGGCAATCGTGAACCAGAGGGTGGCAGTGGGGAATCGTAGGGTGACAGTGCTGTACCAGAGGGTGGCAGGGGTGAACCAGAGGGTGCTGTGATGAACCAGAGGGTGGCAGTGGTGAACCAGAGGGTGGCAGGGGTGAACCAGAGGGTGGCAGTGGTGAACCAGAGGGTGGCAATGCTGAACCAGAGGGTGACAGTGGCTAACCAGAGGGTGGCAGGGGTGAACCAGAGGTGCTGTGATGAACCAGAGGCTGGCAGTCGTGAACCAGAGGGTGGCAGTGGTGAACCAGAGGGTGACAGTGCTGAACCAGAAGGTGGCAGGGGTGAACCAGAGGATGGCAGGGGTGAACCAGAGGGTGGCAGTGGTGAACCAGAGGGTGGCAGTGATGAACCAGAGAGTGTTGTGCCCATACACGACCGCATGGGTAACTTCGCCATGCAAGCGGCCCGCGAACACGCAAAAAGCCCCGTGAACACACAAAAAACCCAGCAAACACAAAAAAAACAAAAATCCGCAAATTCGCACGACTTCGCGGATTTTGCTGATTGAGAATTTGATTTTGCGCAAATTCACGGAATGCGAATTCGCAAATTTCGCCCATACTTAGTTGTTTGTACGCTGGAGGGAGAATGAAGGCCTGCGTTTCATAAGGTAAGTTATAGGGGCATTGCGTTGCGTTTTTTGATTATGCTTGATTCATTTGGCACTTCACTTAGGGAGATATTTTTGATTTAACTGGTGGGTGGTAACAGTTGTTTGGCAATTACAAGGGTTTACAGAGCTTTACTTCAGCACCGTATGTTTCAGTACATGATTAGAGGTTTTAAGAACAGTAGTATATTTGAAATTGCACATCTGATTTTTTACATTTTTAATGTTATAACAGTATATTTGTTTGATGCAATTGGTATTCCTTATCTTATTGTATTTTGCAAAAGATATCATACACCATTCTAGGTGCCTCTGCCTGTTTGTTACTGGCTGTCTGCTTTTGGAGTGACAGGGGCTGGGGAGTACATTCACTGTAGACAGCCTTTGGGAGGATTGAGGTGTACCTGGACCTTCCTGAATGACTCAGAGCTGAGATGAATGGGGCTTGGCTGAATTTAGAGTAGTGGGAGGAGATTTCTTTGAACCTGAATAGGGCCTGAATAAGGCCTACTGCACCTTTGCTGTGGGCTATGTAGGGTTTAACTGCATTTGCTGTTTCTGACAAGGAAAGGGCAAATACTGAAACTTTGCTGTGAACCTGCTTGAAGAAGATCTACAAGGGCCTGTGTGTGCTGGCCTTCTGTTCAGGGACACAAAGACTTCACCCCCAGCTCCCCTACTGCTGAGAGTTCTGACCTGCCAGGAGGTGCCTCTTCCAGTTCTGGGCCTCTGGAGGCTGCTCTTTCTGTTGGGAGCTGGAAGAAAAGAACTGAAGAAATAAACACATCACTCTTCTTGCAGCTGTTTTTCCGATGCATCACTGTACCGCTGCAGAACCGATGCAGTGCCTGTCACCAGTGCCAGAACTGATGCATCATGGAATCGCAGCTGAAGAAACCGACACAGCACCGCCCGACACGGTGCTTCGATCGCCGGTGTATACCAGATCACCACACATCACACATGTGCAACAAGTTTTCCCAAGCATCACCCGTGGACCAGAGTCGCCGTCGAGTTGACGCATCACTTTCCCCTACAGACCCGATTTGATGCCTCACTTCTCCTGCATGCAGCAGAACTGTTGCATCACCTCCCCAAGGTCTCAAGAAGTGACGCATCTCTTTGTTTTCAACACTTCTCATCTCTGTGGCTCTTTGGATTTTTGATGCATCTACAGGTACTTTGTGTAGAATCACGTGTCCATAGTTTTCTATGGACCCAGTTACTTGAAACCTTTGCCAAGCTATATTACTGTGGGTTGGACTATGTTGCTTTTGGTATTGTTGAGTTTAAATAAAGATACTTTATTTTTCTTAACTGGTGTGGTCTGCATTTGTGGTGTTATTGCTGTATGATTGTGTGTTTTGAGTACAAATACTTTACACATTGCCTTTGGGATAAGTCTGTCTGCTCATGCCCAGCTACGCAGGGACTGACTAGAAGCCAGGGTTCCTATTTGGACAAAGGTACCTTCTGCTACCAACTAGAGACCCCCATTTCTAAAATAGGGTTAAGTTGGCAAGGGCAATTGGGTCATTACTCAGCTTACTGTCACCAAAGGGACGGAGGCCCATGATTCAAATATACTCAGTGTGCCCCTATTGCAACATATGGGGTTGGAAACTGGGTTTTAGGCTTTCCTACAAACCTCTTTAGGGAAAAAATTGCTTATGTTGGAGAGTACATTCAGCCCCTGCAGTGACTTCTCATTTTATTTGCCATAGCGAGTTGGACTTAGATAATTTTAGCAATTATATTTATAGATGACCGACCCTTTCAATGCTATCCATTTGGAGTTCAGAAGGTACCTCACTAACAAAGAATATCATTTCTGACTGCCTGGCTTGTGATAAGGACTGTCTATCCCTTGGCTGGTGTATGTTAAAAATCTCTTGAAGGCATTGGCTTAATTGACATGTTTTTAGATAGAGCACCACAGGCAGCTTCTGGTAGGAAGCAAGAACAGATTTTTTATTAGAAGAAGCTAAAACAGAGAAGTTATTGGAGGAAAACCAGGTACAAAGATTTATGAATTATTTGCACCTTAACACAGGGGAGATGCCTTGGGATTATCTGTGGAAAACGAACAGGAGATGGAAACAATTTATTGTGTTCAGCTTTAGGGTTGATACATGAAATACTCCCTATGCTTCCCACTTGGGTACCAGCACAAACTTGAATCTAGGACCTGCCCATGTAATAATGTGTCTAAAGAAACTATGATGCACTTTCTCTTTTTCTGTGGCTAATATAAACTGTATACAAAAAATATTCTTGTACCTTTTATGAGACTTAAAAAGATACAATCTTGTATGCAGGCCTACCGCTTTTTTCAAACTTTGACAGATAATGAAACTTGCTGTTGCGTAGCTATGTTTCTTCAAGCTGCAGTATGTTCCAGGGGGAAAATGCTTTTGGATTGATTGTATTGTTTATTCTTCTGTTAACATCCTAAAGCAGCTCACTTTCACAGCATGTGGGACTAGCCCAATCAGAAATGCTGTTGTTTTACCTGATTTTATACAATGTGTTGTTATTTATTATGTGTTTTATTATTCTATTGATGGTCTGTGAATTATGGAGCTATTGCAATTTTTGCACATATCTTGTATGCATTTATGGCTATCTTTTAGCCAAATAAAGTTGTTTCTGATTCTGACTAAATGGACTTACACCAACGTTGGCAGAAAGCTAGACAGCTAGATCTTGACGTGGATCGGCAAATCCGTGGAAAATTTTGATAAGCAGTTTGAGATCCAGTGCATTTAAAAAAAAATATCTTGGGGTGGGCCTTGGGGTATCACAAGGGATTTTCAAAGGGAGGAGGACATGTGGCCTCTCCTCTCTCCCTGACTCTCTTCGGGCCATGCACTGCTAATTACACTACATACTACTCACTCAACAAGTGATCTAAAACATCATTTATAAAATGGTGGGGTGCATCTGAAATGACAGACTTTTCATGGTGGAGTGCAAGGTGTAGCTACTTTAGGGCACAAGTTATAGTTATGCCTGATAACTATAAATGGTAAATAAATGTAATTTGTCTTGTTTATTTAACAATAATATGTTTTATCTATCTATATACATATATATTATATATATATATATATATATATATATATATATATATATATATATATATATATATATATATATATATATATATATATATATATATACATATACATATATATATCACTGAAAAAACCATAGGTTTCACACCAGTTATAGTTAGGAATTAGCATTTAAAAAACCTATGAAATTCACTGAAAAAACCATAGGTTTCACACCGGTTATAGTTAGGAATTAGCATTTAAAAAACCTATTAAATTCACAGAAAAAAACATAGGTTTCACACCAGTTATAGTTAGCTGGAAATTTTACTGATATAAAACCATTGAAATTCCCACGTTATAGTTAGTCGGACTCACTATAACTTGCGCGTGCAATGCACTGCTGATGACATCACATATTACATCACTCATGACATGGTGAGTGACATCACTCATGACATCACTGATGACACCATCCTTGTGACACAGTGACAGACCTCCTCTCAGTGTAAAGTAACCCTTGAGACACATATTCAAAAATAGAAACTGAAATTTTTAAAAAATGGACATACCTATATCAGTTACAACAAGCAATTCTGTTCTTCCACTATCTATATACACATCCACTCATTCACCAACAGTTCTATATAGTCACTCATACATATACTCACTCATCATATGAAGAGATACACCTATACATCCTGTTACACACCGACATTCATCCAAAAGTTACTCACACACATATTCACACGTGCAAATAAACTATTGAACAACCATTTATTTGAATATAGAGATATACACACACTTCCACCTTACTTCTATTGAAAATTACACATATTTATTCTCTTAAACAATCACTTATAGAAACACATACTTATTTAAACAGGAACTCTTACAATCTCTTACTCTCACATATACTCACTTATATACATCAATATTCATATATACTAGATTAAAACATATGTCGTTACTGATAAAGACACTAGTGAGACAGTCATTCACTCACTAACAAACACATATAGACACTCATCCACCCATACAGTCCTGTACATATGCTGTCTTCAAAACACATACAAACAAAGAGTCAGTCACTCATGCATCTATGTGCTAAGTAATACCCCCACAAAACCATATAGACACTCAAACTGATACTAATAAAAATATCAAATAACCCATATACATACGCATGTAGCTACTTATCAACACATGTAGCCACTTATACACAAAGTGAAACACTAATATATGTATTTAAATATTTAAACATAACTCACTAATATTTATTTTTCAGAAAGACACATATTCACTGGATGGTGTCATCAGTGATGTCATGAGTGATGTCACTCACCATGTCATGAGTGATGTAATATGTGATGTCATCAGCAGTGCATTGCATGCGCAAGTTATAGTGAGTCCGACTAACTATAACGTGGGAATTTCAATGGTTTTATATCAGTAAAATTTCCAGCTAACTATAACTGGTGTGAAACCTATGTTTTTTTCTGTGAATTTAATAGGTTTTTTAAATGCTAATTCCTAACTATAACCGGTGTGAAACCTATGGTTTTTTCAGTGAATTTCATAGGTTTTTTAAATGCTAATTCCTAACTATAACTGGTGTGAAACCTATGGTTTTTTCAGTGAATTTCATAGGTTTTGTTAATGCTAATTCCTAACTATAAGTTTCACTTTATAAATAAGACTGTTAGCACTCTAGTTGTTCTTTTTAACACTCTGGTACATTCTGTCATTGGGCTACAGTTGGGCTACATCTAGTTGAAATTTGGGCTACATTTACAATTTTTGGTCTCTGGTGGCCATCTTTGGGCTACATTGGGCTACTTTGGGCTACATTTGGGCTACATTTTGGCTCTAACATATATTAAGCCCAATGTAGCACAATACATATTTTTCTAAAGTTAATTTTTTTACAAACCACTTCAGAATACGGCTACCTGTCCCTACAATGATCCCATTTTTTTTTTTTGATTTTTGGGGGGAGCGCTCTCGGAGCGCGCCCCGGAGAGCGCCCCGAAAAGCGTATTTCTGAAAAGCGCCCCCGGGCGCGCTCCGGGGAGCGTCCCGTGAGCGCCAATATCGCAAACGAAAACATGATCGTGATGTATCGCGTAGCCGCGACCGCGTGATACGCATGGCGTAAGCGCACCCGGAAGTACTCGAGCGAATACGATCGCACAACGTAAACTTCCGACGCGCTTACGCTGCGCGCCCCCGGGCGCGCCCCGGGCGCGTAGCGTAAGCGCGTCGGGTCATGTGAGCAGAAAATAACACTTTTCATTGGTTCATAACAGTTTTAGTTTCATAATGATGAAGCCCCTGGTCTTGTGACCTGAAAATAACACTTCTCATTGGTTCAGGACAGTTTTTTTTTCTAAATGATGAAAGACCCCACCTTTTTTCCTTATTCTGACTTTGTCCTTTGACTGAGGAAGACCTGTTTGTTGCTCTCTCTACTTTTTTGCTCCAAATAATGGCTTCAGTAGTAGCATCAGCTGGTGCATCTGCCCCACCACCACCACCACAACCACCAAGAGGACCAGCTCCAAATTATATTGGTGGTCAAGAACAGGAGGAGGAGGAAGAGGAAGAGGAGGAGGGGAGAAGAAGATGGCTGCCAGAAG
Organism: Lissotriton vulgaris; assembly: GCF_964263255.1. Classification (NCBI taxonomy): domain Eukaryota; kingdom Metazoa; phylum Chordata; class Amphibia; order Caudata; family Salamandridae; genus Lissotriton; species Lissotriton vulgaris. The sequence continues at coordinate 502,355,123 of NC_141685.1, forward strand.
AAAATACACCTTACAAACCCAAACCACACATTGTATGGCAGTTTTTTTCAATCCCAGAGGGGAAAAAAAAGGTGAATGCGCCCAAGGTGACTTGCCTCATCTGCAATGATGAACTTTCACGGGGCAACCCAAACAAAAAATATTCTTTTGGTAACTATACCATGATTCGGCACATGACCAGAAAGCACCCAAACAACTACTCTCGTGCAGAGTTCAGGGAACTGGCCAGTAACCTCCCCCAGTCATCAAGGACCCCCTCCCAAAGAAACCAACCCACTTCATCAGAACCAGAAACATCCGAGGTGATGCCTTGCATTCAGCCGAGATTTGCTGATTTTAAAATCACTTGTTCTGCATGTGGCAAGCTTATCGCCTATGGCGAAAAAAGCGTTAAGCTCATCGTCCTTGCAGGTGATAATCACAAGTGCCCCAAAAAGAAGTAATTTTTGGGGTTTTTTGTTTTTTTGCTCCAGTTGAGCCAGTTTCAATTCCCTTTTTTTGTTTCTCCCCCTAAAAAAATACAAAAAAAATATAAAACTGTTTTGAAAAGCCAAAAAAAGTTCAAAAAGTTCAAAAAACACAAAAAAAATATAAAACAACAAAAAGAAGAAAAAAAAAAGTTCTTTTTAGAACTACCTCCAATTTCTAAATCAAAACTTCATTTTTTAAAAACTCTGTCATCTTTTTCCCTCATTTTACGCTCTCCGGTGCGCTACCTGGTGCGCGCACCGGGCGCTTCCCCCGCGCAAAACGAAAAAAAAAAATATTTTAAATGCCCCGCGGGGCCCTTTTATAGCCCCCACATCAAACCTAGGGGGTCAAAGGGGTCTATCCCTGACGCCTTATGGTCAGTTCCCCCTTTGTTTTAGCCACCTCTTATGTCTCGATTTTACCGAGACACAAGATGGCGGCCGCTCTGGACTGTTTCGAATGTTTACAGACACCCGAGAGCCAATCAGCTTTCCATGCGCACCTCGCGTCACGCGCCCGGAGCGCTCCCTGGTGCGCGCACCGGTGCGCTGCTATAGATATATATATTTTTTGGAACCTAAATTACTCAAAATCCACTGCAGCACATATCTTGAGACATAGCAAAGGCACATCAGGCTACCAATCCCTACAATTTTACCAAATTTGGTGGAAATCCATTCAGCCGTTCGGGTTAAAAGTGAAATCGACCGCCCTATGGAAATTAACATGGGGAAAACGCGTTTTGGGACCCCCCTTTTATCTCGGCCCCCGCTTGACGTATCCCCCCCAAACTTTCAAGGAAGGACCGGAGCTCGACGAGGCCATTTTCAGGAAATTTTCAGGCAGATTCGTCAACCGGTGCCAAAGTTATTCCAAATAGAATTTTGAGATTTAACATTGAAAAAAATCCTAACTATAACTACCTACTGGCGACCGCCAGTAGGTAATATATATATATATATATATATATATATATATATATATATATATATATATATATATATATATATATATAAATATATAGTGTTAGAGTGCATAGAGTAGGGTTAAATAATGGTTCGGTCAACAGGATATGGACTGTGAAAACCGCTGTTGATGCAGGGAATCCTAAGAATATTTAAAAATATTTAACAATATTTGAATATATTTAAAATAAGGTGTTGTAGAGTACACAGTGCTGGGCTGAGACAGGCTCAATGAGGGATGTAGTCTGAAGATACATTGTTCTGGTGCATGGTATAAGATCAACAGGATATGGACTATAGAAGCCACTGTTGACGCCAGGAACTTTTGAAATTGTGAATGAGTTATTGTAAAGATACATAATACTAGACAGAGGCAGACCCAATGAGCAATATAGTTTGACATGTTCCTGTTGAACATGAATTACTAAAGTACATGGAAACCTTATAGTATACATTTGCTTTAAATCTAGTTGGTGATTATAGCTGATGCTATAGAATGCAACGTGCTAGACTAGCGAAAGTACTAAAGTGAAAAGTGCTTCATTGTCTATAAATTTGCAGGATCGGTATGAGCATCCATCTATTGGATAAACAATTAAGATATTTTCTGGTGTCAAGAAAAATATTTAAAGTGCACCGTGCTTAATAGGGAAAGGGGTTGTAAACAACTATAGGCAGTCTACTCTCTTATTCTCATGCTAAATCTCGCACAAAAGCCTATAATTATCCTAATAAAGTGCTATATGTTGTACTAATGCCCAGGGTATATAAAAATGCACAGTGCTTAAATAACTTGGTACTTGAAAAGAAACCCTATGGTCACTCTTATAATTCATAATCAGCTCACAAAACGCAGAGAAATAACCACTCTCATTTGACCAAGTGCAAAGTGTTGGAATGACATAAAAATAGGTCTAATACACAGTACTTTGTTATTAGGAGACCATGACCAAAACGTTTTGATCCTCAACTATCATAGGACACTATAACTATGGGCGGCTGGGAGCTCAAAGGAAATGGTGTAATTCTGCCTACATGTGGAGTTCCCATGGTATTTCTGTTCCAGTCAGTACGATACATTTGGATTCTGCTTTTCTTAGTAGGAGTTCATAAAATGATAACTTGTTCTTGTCTCATTCATTATCCCTACAAATGTGTTTCACCAAGGCATACATAAAATCATATTTCATCGCTCTAATGTGTTGAAGGATTCTTAATTTAAGTTTGTTTATGGTGCTGCCAATATATTTCTTTCTACACTGGCATTCAAGGACGTAGACCACATGTGTTGTTTTACAAGAGATTCTTTCTCTATTTTTTCTTTTTTCTCCAGTGAATGTCACCACGTCCTGGTGATTGCATCCATACAAACAGGCCTTACATTTGTGGCACTTGTAGAAATCACTTGTTCTCAACCAGTTTCCAGCAGTATTTTTTTGTTTTGGTTTCTTGAAATAACTGTGTGTTAAAATGTCACCTAAGGATGATGCTTTTCTGTATGTGATGCTGAGATGATCTTGGGTACAAGATCTCAGTTCTTCGTCTTGTCTGAGTGTTTTCCAATGTTGTTGTAAGGTGCTTTTGACTGAACTACTCAAGCTGAATTTTTATAATTTTGTGCGTGTAAAATCTGAATCTAACTATACCGCCCCTGAAAGCTTTGATTTTTTTCAGTGAATTTTTAAGGTTTTTAAATTTTATTTCCTAACTAAAACGTTCTTGTGACATTTGTTTCTCTCAGTGAATTTCTATGGTTTTCTAATGCTATTTCCTAACTATTATTTCCCTGTAACCTGAGTGTGTGAGGGTGTGTGTGAGTGGGTGTGTGAGTGCTTGTTATGGGTGTGTAAGTGGATGTTGTAGTGTGTGGTGGGAAGGTGTATGGGTGAGTACATGTGTGACTGGCAGTGTGGGTCTGTGAGTGGGTGTGAGAGTGGCTGTGTGAGTAGGTGTGTGAGTAATTTTGTTGGTCTGTGAGTAGGTGTGTATGTGGCTGTATGGGTGTGTGAGTGCCTGTGTGATTGATTGTGTGAGTAGGTGTGTGGGTGGGTAGGTGTATGAAAGCTGTGTGGGTAATTTTGAGTGGGAGTGAGAGTAGCTGTGTGGGTATGTGCATAGGTGTGTAAATGCTTTGGAGGATTTGTGAGTGGGTGTGTAAGTGATTGCATGCATGTGAGAGTAGGTGTATGAGTAGGTGTGTGGGTGTGTGAGTAGGTATATGGATCTGTGAGCAAGTGTATGTTTTTTTAATTGGGGTCTAGATGCATGGATCCACCTGAATCCAGTAAGATCTGAGAGGATCTGTGGATCCTCGTTCGATAAAAAAAGGTTTGGGACAATGTCTTGCCCAAGGGACCATCACAGACCCCTCCATTAGTCCCATGGGTTCAGGGAACCTCTATCCTGACCCCTTCTATCCCTTTTTTACTTTATTTTCCCCACTGGGAACCGAGTCCCAATGAACAAAATGGTAGCCGTAACTTTCCTATCAAGGTGTGGCCAGGCAATCACTATATTGCTGTTGGCGTTAGGATCTGGGGAGGACCTGCTTCCCTAGATATACAAGTTTTCTTTTCCTTTAAAATGTCAAGAACTACTGAACAGATTTACACCAAATAACAACAAGCATTGGTAAACATGAACACCAGTTACATTACGCAAGGACACATTCATTTTAGGTTCATTTGTAAGGGAAGGTGATATTAACAGGATGTTCAGCCGATGTTTAGCCAATGGTGAGACTTGAACCCCGTTCTCCAGTTACCAAAGTCAGCAGCTGTAGGCACTGTATGCCATAGCTAAAACTAGATGCTGTTAGTGAATCTTTGATGTCAACAGCCTAAACAATAATGTAGGTCTCCTCTACAAATGTGCTACATGGCAAACCAGGTTTAGAAAATGCTACAAATTATTCACACTTGGCACAGAAGTGCTGGTCACTTCGCCATGTAATGCTAAAAAAGTCTGAATGGCAAGTTGGATCTCATCAAACACTAGCACCTACTTCTTATCTTCACTCTTCCATTGGACTAGCATGTCAGTCAAGTCTCAGAAACTAAGCAGGATTTAAGTGAGGTGGCATCAGTAAATGAATGTGAGTTATTACCTCTTTAATCTGCTGCATGAGGATGCAGAGGCAAGGCTTAGTGTTAGAAAGTGAAATGAGTTAGTGGCATATTTAGGAATAGGGCCTTGCATACGATTTAATACCTAACACTACTTACAATCACACATAAGCAGATCATGAATGATGCTGACATTACGGTTGCACTGTAGACATTACGATAATTTCACAAAGGGTCACACTGACTGCTCAAGAGCCGCAGGGAGGTCAGACTTCGAGAGTAGACTGTCACAAGACACAAGGACTAGATGAACACTGTACATACACCATAAGTGCAGATTCCCTCTGGCTCTACCCAGCCTCTACTCTTTCATCTCCAGTAGAGGCTGCTGACTGCAGTGGGTGAGGTGGGGAGAATCCGTACAAGTTATGAAACAAGTCCTAAGATCTGCCTTAATATGTAACAATAGAAACGAGGAAGGGATCAGTATCAGCGCACGTCAATTGTCTAAACCAGTGTGGGCTTTCCCGTGAATCACAGACCCAGGTACATAAGTAACTTGTTGGAATAAAAATAATATTGGTCATACATCACTAGCGGCAAACAAATATCCTGAAACTGTTTTTAAAAATCCATGCAGAAACTCAATGCTGTGCACCTGAAGAATAAGGAGAGTAACTCCTCTCCGCCACGGGAGCAAATAGCAGGCCAAGTTGCAGGTGGCATCCACATACTGTACAGAGGGCTTTGTGGCTGTATGTATGTACATACACATGTTGTCATCAATCGGGTGGGGCCACCACTCGACATCCTCTAGCCTGCCCTTCTAGAAACTTGAGCTTCAACTTGCGCTGCCTCACTACCTACCTCTGCTGCCATTTATTGTAGGGCTCGTCTGTACTGGTGCCAGACATGTAAACACACACACATATTGATTGAGAAGGGGCGTGGGATGCAGCCTCTGTGCACACAGAGCCCTGTGTGTCAGAGGCACCGAGACGGGAGGAGGGTGAAAGTATGGAATGGAGGATGGGTGAGAGAGTAGGGCAGAAAGGACACAAGGGTGGGGATAGAGGGTCTTTACCATGTATTTACTTTGACAATGTTGGTCATGCCAATAAAGTAGATGGTATCATCTTCTATGACGTGTTTGTCTGCACATGGGCAAAGTAGGAGGTACTGTACGCCTATGCACCCTGTACATATCCCTGGACTATGTGGCAGGCATCATACAGTGCCTGTCATTTGGTGCAGGGACGTGGTGCCCCCTAAATCCCAGAACCTGCTACAGGCCCCCAATGTCCCTTTCCGCCAGCCTTTTCATGGTGGGAAAACCGCCATGAATCGGCTGGCTGGAGGGACATCATAATCCCCTCAGCAGTGCCTGGCAGGCACCGCCACCATTGAAGGGATTGGATTCCCCTCGGATGGTCCAATGGGCTCCTTGAGCTCGTCAGATCTCTGGTGGTCGGTCTTGCCGACAATCACCAATACGCCCACCATCCTAATGTGGCGAGTTGGAATCATCAGTATGATGGCAGTGGGATGGCCCCCGATAGACTGTCAGTGGCTGTCCCTCCGTCATTGTAATGAGGCCCTTAGACTTCACGAAGAGGATATACGGACTGATTTTTATAATATTGAGCAGCAGGAATATAGTCACACTGGTTCTCAATGTAATAAAGGATAGGAACCAAGCCACATATTTTAATTAACTAATACTCAATATTTTTTTGCTGAGGCAGAGGGTGTGAAAGTGTCCCAAAGGAATGAAATGCAGTGCTATGGTATGCGAAATTATATAGCATGTAGGTACCTAAAGGCTTCCCAACACTGAGTATCAGTAAGCATGCCAACTGCAGGGAAAGAGAATGGTGTGAGTTAATATGGGTATAACCAGGGAATGGAAGAGTGGAGAAGTGTGAGGGTAGATTTTAGTTTGGAGGAGAGTTGTAAAGGCAGGGAAGGAGAGGATATAGGTTTCTAAGAAGGATGAGGATTCAATTCATTATAGTGACAAAGGGCCTCATGTAGGTAAATGGTATTTACCGATTCGCAAATACCGAATTTTACCAATTTGGTATTTACAAATCGGTAAATGCTATGTAGGTAAATATTTGGTAGAAATTACCGAATCATTAAGATTCAGTAATTATCGAATCGGTATTTACCGATTCGGTAATTGCCATTGATTCCTATGGGCCTTGAGGCCCATAGGAATCAATGGCAATTACCGAATCGGTAAATACCGATTCGGTAAAAATACTGAACAGTCAAGGGTGGCAGGGTGTCACTTTGACACCCTGTTGCACCCCTGATCAGTGCTTATGTGCCCTTAGGCATGTATGTGTGTCACTTGGCACAGGTGTACATGCTCAGATTTGCATATACACAGGTATTAGTTCGTGGTAAATAACGAATGCTTAAGGCCTGAATCGGTAAATCTACGGAATCTGTCATTTTTAGGGCCCCTACATCTGAAACTCCAAAAAATCGGCCGCTACCGACCGGTATTTTGCAACCTACATATGGGCCTAAGGGCCAGATGTAGGTAAATGGCAGTTATCGATTCGTAAATACCGAATTTTACCGATTCGATATTTACAAATCGGTAAATGCCATGTAGGTAAATTTTCAGTAACATTTACCGAATCGTTAAGATTTAGTAATTACTGAATCGGTATTAATCGGTAAATACTGATTCGGTAAAATTACCAAATTGTCAAGGGGGACAGGATGTCACTTTGACACCCTGTTGCACCCCTGATTCTGGCTTATGTGCCATGTGGCTCACATACCTGCCCTAAGGGCATGCCCTAAGGGCATGTATGTGTGTCACATGGCACAGGTGTACATGCACAGATGTGCATGTACACTGGAATTCGTTATTTACCACAAAATATTATTTTGTGGTAAATAACGAATTCTTAAGGGCCTGTGGCACTGTTTTCAGTGCCACCTACATCTAGATAAATTTACAGATTCAGTATTTTACAGAATTGGTAAATTTACTGAATCGGTAAATTTAAGGAATTGGTAATATTTAGGCCCCCTACATCTCAAACTCCAAATACCGGTCAGTAACGGCCAAAATCGTCCGTTACTGACCGGTATTTGGCCACCTACATCTGGTCCAAAGTCTGCTGCTTGCTAGACTGTGGGGCATTTGCTCTTTAAACTCAGCTCAAGGGTACGAAATTGGTAATATTTGGTATGATTGACTATCCACCTCAAGGAATATTCACAAACCTTTTCATGATAAACCCTTAAAGTCACAAAATTAACCTGTCCTCAACCCTCTGGTAGCTATGGCACAGAGCAGACAGGCTTAATTTGGTGCAATGTAATAAGTATTTCTACAGTTCCAAAAAAGTAATGAAGTTGAAATGTAAACCAACAAAAATCTCACACGAAATTAGGAAAATAGAGTAACATTCAATAAACAAAGAACGCCAAAATTACAAAAATCCAATAAGGGGATCCATAGATAGGATTTTTTAAAGTTTTAAATATAAATGGCACCAAGTAGTACAAAGTACTAATGATAGTCAATGGTCATGGTAGACCTGAACCTTGGCGCAATTTGATACTGATCTTAAAGGAGCACGAGTCGGATTCTCCAGCCTGGTTCAAAGATTTTACCTTCTGAATTTAGTTTGTTATGTTCCAATCCACCACAGAAGCACACTTCTAAAATCCCCCAGGACCTCAAAGATTGAATTAAGAAACTCACAGGGTCTCAAGAAGAGGCCAATCAGCAAGGTCCAGTGCAGGTCCAGTTGCCACTGGCAAGTTTGGCAGTTGCGGGAAAAGTCCTCTTGTAGCTTGTTGTGTTCCAGTAGCTTTAACGAAAGGTCAGCCTTATTAAACTTAGAGTCAACTTCTTTGTCCTGAGTGCTATAAAAAGTGCTATAAAAAGCGGGTCCAGTCCTTTCAGGGCTCTTCTCAGGTCATAGACACAAACTTAATTCTTTTTTGGATCTTCCTCAGGTCCAGATGTTTTCTGAAGTGAGTGCCTGGAGATGGTAAATGTATGCATGGCACGTGCTACGGGTGGTATAGATGCCTGGGCACATCCTAAACAATAGGATACATTTTCTGGATCAACCCCAAACACTTTGGGAATTTTTCAAGATAGTGGAAGTCTTTCGCTACACTAAACTTGGGCTCAGAGAGCTGTGTGTGAGGAGTGTTCTTTGCAAACCCTAATGTCTAATACCAAAGTCTAGTTTTGGCAGTGATTGTACCCACCAATAAATCCAGAGACAGATGTCTGGTAGAACAAAGCATTTGTTTTGGCAAGCAGACAGTGGATGTAAAGGTTCTGTTCAATGTATATATGGCCCACCTTACAGCATGGATATCATCCTTTAACATTGAAACCAGCTCTAATGCTGATGACAAGCAAGTTAAACCTAGTGTTAGACAAGGATTCCTCCATTGCAGAAGAGCAGTTTCAACTATGCCTTACAGAAGTCATCTGTTGGATGCAACTTAATCATCTTAAATTTAACACCCCAAAAAATGAGATCATGTTACTTACTAGGCAATGCTAAACCATTTACCCCTAGCTTATGGTAGCCCAAAGACAGCCTCCCATCTGAAAAGGTGGAGGTGATAAAGAATCTAGGGGTAAAATGTGACGCATCACTATGCTTTTGCGCACATGTTTTTCCAGCTGATTAAAATCTTTAAAAAAAAAATTAACTTGATATATTGCTCGGCAAGAAAGTCAGTGGCCATAGCCCTTATCACCTCAAGATTGGTCTACAGCAACAGCTTGTATGCAGGGACCAATAAGGCAAATATAAAAAACTGCAGGTAGTATAACATGTGGCACCTCATCTGGTGTTGAAACTACCTCACTCTTATTCTGCTTCAGCAGCCCTTAAGACTCTTCATTGGTTGCCTATTCACAAAAAAGTGTTATTTAAGACCTTCCTAATCACCTTCAGAGCTGCCAGACATCAGGTCCCAAATACTTAGCAGCTAAATTCACTCCCTACTTCATTTCCTGTCTGCTCGGATCTTTATCAGTTAACCTCTTAAATCCTCCCTCTTTCAAATGGAAAAAAAATGTGGAATATCTGTACCTGTTCTCATGGCAAAAGCCTGTAATTTGCTTTCTTGCCATCTTAGATTCGCACACTCAGCATCCTTCTTTAGGAAACTGCTGAAAACGTGGATCTTTGCAGCCCCGGATTACCTGGGCCTCTTGCATTTATAATGCCCTGAATTGGACCGCAGCAATCTGAGCTTTATCCACTTCTCCGCCTAACACCAAGTTTCTCCTTCAGAGTCACAGTTGCACTCTATAAATATGCTATACATCCATATGCACAAATTGTCTTGCATCCTGTTGTCATCCTTTGCAATGCACCACAAGTGTTCTATGTAAACCTCAGCAGACATGTTAAGCATGATTTAATGCAAAAGCAGGATTTGGCATTGTGATGTTAAAAAGAGTCTCACTTTGATTGAAGCCTACCCTGGTTTCAGCTAACATTTGCCTGTGACTGGGGAGGCTTCTTTGGAGTTAATCTATTACCAGGGCCCAACCCCACCGGTCATCCTGGTAAGGGAACAACAATACCTCCTCACACCCAGGTCTTTGTTCTCTGCTCTAGGAGCAGTTTTCACACTTCTTAGAATGCCAATTGCAGGCTGGCTGAAGTGTGAGAACAAATACATATGGGCCTTCAGGAGCTTCAGGTAGAGAAAATGTAACTTTTTAAACATACCTTCTTCTTAGTATTTATTAGAAAAGTATGACTTCACCATTGAATTGTTTTTTTAAATTAATGTTAAAAATTGTTCATTTATTTTTCTAGCTGTTTCCTAACAGAAATTAGCATTATTACATTTAATAATGTAACCTAGTGTTTTATTGAACAGCCAGCCTTACTACAGTGAAAAGAACTTTTAAGGGCTTTTTCACTGGTGACATGTTTAACATTAAATTCCTCCTTGTCTCAAATTTAAAGAATATTCACCTTGCCTTATGGGCAATAGGACCTACATAGGGGTGACAAATATTTAGGAGTAAGGTTTGACCTGTCAAAAATGGGCTATTTTGACGGGCAATGTTTGCAGTTTAAAAAAACTGCAACAGCCAGCCTACAATTGGTAGGCCTGCAGTCATGTTTGCGCGGTCACTGTAGTAGATTGTACAATAGGTGCTGCATTCTACTAATGACATTTAATTTACAGGCTCTGGGTAGCATTAGTAACATATACTAGGGGCTTACAGGTCAGTTAAACATTCCATTCAGGTGTATTCCCATTTTTAAAGCAAGCAGAAATATGTATGCTAGCAAAAGGTGAATAATTCAGTTTGACTTTGTAGAGGAGGCACATTTCCTACATCTAGCTTTTTCTTTAAATTATTGGCTACATAAGCATGTTTCTTTTTGGTTTTGGCTCACAGTTATGAACATTTCCTTTCTCTAATGCACTGATAAAAAGTAGAGATAGAGAGGAATTCATGTATGTCCTTGCACCAAATCTTCTTTGCATAGGGATCGAATTCTGTGATTTGTGGTAAATATGACACCTCAGCATACATTTTGACATGTCTAACCCTCTGAAATTAACCAGAAATAGCCTACAGTAAAATTTGACAGATGTAGAATGTATAGTGGAAAACACCATATTCCATACTTAATTAATATTTTTCCCAGAGAAAAACTTGAAGCAGTATGTATTTACTACAACTTGTAAATAATGTACCCGGCGTTATGAATATTTACTGGGTGCACTATTTTGTGGCCCACTTGCAAGCAGCACGTAAGTCAGTGATTTGTTTTTACAGGAAAGACAAATAGGACAGGCCTATTACTACTGCTGACTGTTGTGCCACCACTGCAGAAATGACTGAAGTGTTCTACTAAGTCTATATAATGAGTCATTCACCTGCTGCACTCCGTGGTGGGTTGCCTTGTTTCAGTGCCGTGCCTTCACCACATTTCTCATCTGGATACAATAGCCAATATATATTCAATACATGCCAACCTTTTGTTAAAGCATAGTGCTATTTCCTTTCTATTAAGAGTATCAATCGATTCACTAATTAATAACAAATACTTGTCCAAAATCTGAACCTAAAAATAGAAGCGCCTTCCCTGAGAGTACCATGAGTTTCTTGAATCATTAATTTCACTGTGTCATCATATTGGCTTAATTTGAAAGTGGAAGTATACTGATAATGTCAACTTTTCATCATCACTGCCCCCATTTGCCCGTAGCTGCATCCCGGACCTGAATGCCCAGTTGCTCAATTCGCAATTCATTTTATCAGAGAATATATCTGATTCCTGTTTTGGATTTGATTTGCTGTTAAATATCCATACCTGAATTGCTAACAAGTTCCCGTGCAGTGTGTAGTGTCAGTTTAGTGTTAGAATGGAGCTTACACATGGATTTCCAGGAGTAATACATGTTTAATCAAAGAGGAAGATTTTCTAACGAATTGATCATAAAAAATGTTTTATTTCCAAATAGACTGATTGTAATGTAGGCCATGTTATATATTGCCATGTAGACCAAAAATATGGCTTAGCTCAAAACCTAGTCCTATCCTTAAACTAACCTTTACCCTAAATCTAGCAGTAACACTCACATTGACGATTAGCCCAACCCTAACACCTCCAACTACAAAACTAACTCTCTATGTAACAACCCTATCGTTCACCCCTGCTCTTTTAAAAAACAAAAATCTCATTGTTATTTCTTGCCTTCATTACTATTTAAAATCATTTTTCTTTTCATATTTTTTTTGTTATCGTTCCTTTATTTTCACATACTGTTGCTATAACGAAACCGTTGATTTGGCTCAGGACTTTTTAGATCATCCAACAGCTGGCATTGAAGCAATTCATTGTAAGTGGGTTTGAAAAGATTTAATGCCACACTTGCAGATTCAATAGCATGCTGGGCATATTTTCAGCGTGATAAATGTTGCTTTGAAATCCAGAGCATTTTTGAAGCAGGGCTTGCAATATTTTTTCATTGGCGGAATTCGTAGTACTACATGGCAGGGTTTTTTATGCAATGGTTGCCTCACACAGGGGATCTGTCCGTGCCATGTCTGCGAGCTATTGTATTCAGATATGAGCAGGAGCCAAAAATGACAAATTGCATTACAGGGAATAAGAGAATAATCACCGCATGCAAAGCGTTGGCTCTGGAAAAGCACTAATGGGTATTAAAGGCGCGTGAAATGACCTGAGCCATGCACGACAAAGAGGATAATGGATGATGGGTCATTTATGATAGGGCTGTAATTGCTGCAAGCCATCCTGCTAGTGTGATGGGAGCACAAAGGAAAATCCGTAAAGGTCCGTCCATGTGAGCAGAACCACGAGAAGCAATTACATATATCCGGTGTCAATCAGACTCCTATTTTTACCTTATTATGTGTAATAAAAGATTTTGGAACACACAAATTGAATCTCCCTAATCTGTCCCTGAGAGTAACACTGGCTAACTCACACTGCAGGAAAAAGTGCACAGATCACGAGGTGGGGAGTCGGTGAGCTGGAAAGACAGGGAGGCAGAGAGAAAGGAAGGAGAGATGGAGAGAGGTAAGCCAGCAAGGAGACATAGATGGAAGGGACCCAGAGGAGAAAGATCCCTCGATGGAGAGAAAGGCAGGAAAGAGAAAGAGGACAAATCCACAGTTGTGAGACAGAGAGAAAAATAGACTCAGGGTCTGATTTGGAGCTTGGGCTGTCCCATCCGCTGTGTTACAAGTTCTATAGGATGTAATGCACTTGTAAAATGGCGGCTGGTATAGCCTTCATATTTGTGACAGAATAGCTTGTCCTCAAACTCTGAATCAGGCACATAGACAGAAAGGAAGAGCAGAATGCAGGATGTATGTGCTGCCCTCTGATCCTTCTTTCTCTCTCTCCTTTAAACACGCCGGCTTTCGCAAACCGAGCTACAAATTAAAGAAAATGGAAATGTGCTGTACTATGGCACTTTCCTAAAAGTAAAAAGAACAAATGATGGACCAGCTGCTGAACAAATCAACCATTCACCCGCAGTCACAGATCTGGGCTTAATCCATTGGTTTTTTTTTCACCACGCCACCCCAGTTTGGACTTAGCTATATGCAAACCAGCTCCCATGGGAACAGTCCAGCCCAGACTGCCAGGCCAGGTCCTCCAACGACCAGAAAGAAGTATTCTTGGGCCGGTTTAGGGGTATCACCCCTTATCAGCCAAGCTGGCTTGAATCCACAGTTGTAGTGAGCATTTAAATCAAGTCTGGGTATACACTTCCCTAATCAACAAGGGTGTGCAAAACTCACACAATTTGCTGTTGTGTTGTTAGAAATGGGATCTCTAGTTGGTTGAAGCTTGGGCCAAAGCCAGGCAGAGACCACCTCTCTAGTCAGGGTTTGGGAGCTACACGCCAAAAATAACCCTTGCTCACCCCCTTGGTAGCTTGGCACGAGCAGTCTGGCTTATCCCGGAGGCCATGCGTAAAGCATTTGCACATGCACCCAGCAACAACATCCCAGGCACACTACCAAAGGAACTCCACGCAAGGTTATATCAAAAATAGCATTTTTTTCTCCAAACACATTAGAATAGTAAACACATAATATACACGGTGCCACCTGGCACTAGGTCATATCTACAAGGCAAATATTTACACATGACAGGGCCACTTGGACCACTGTCAGAACCATTACAAAGCGAACTTAGTAAAAGTAAAACAGATCATAAACGTTCAACCAGTAACCACTGTTTAAGTGTTTATCGTTTATTGTTTTTAGTAACCACTGGTAATCACTGTACTTAGCATCAGCCTGTGACATAAACTACATTATGCACAGTCTCACATCAGGCACAAATTACATTCTGCGCCAACCTCACCATCATAAATACATTATGCAATTCTCTCACAAGTCTAAACACATTAGACCCTAACCTCCTAAGCATAACTCACATTAGGGGCGTAAATCACACAGTGAAACATAATCTCACTAGCACAAACCATGTTATGCAGAACAACCTCATAATCATAAACCACAGATTAGAGGTATAACACAGGTTGCGTAAAACATACTACATGAATTACTAGCACCAAAAATACTTTTAGAACATAAACCACATTAGGGCCTGGCGCCCTATTTACCTCCCAATCCCCCTTGCCAACTGGCCATCTCAAACAGGGGCTCAAATTCCCTATGTCCCAAAAGTCAGGGCACGCTGCTTAGGCAGCGAACGTCAAGGATGCGCCACTATGCAAACCTAAACGTAGCAGCTGCCCACTACTTGCTAGGCAGCTGGGAAAGTGGGGGGCATAGGAAAGCATCTCACTCCTAACTTCACAAGACATACCCCAAAGAACTGCACGCCTAAAAGGTGCAGCTGCCCACTACTTGCTGGGTAGCTGAGAAAGTTACAAATGAGGCCTGGCACCCCTGTGCCGCTTCTGTCCCCCTCAGGGACTCTCTAATCGGCAACTGTGCAACATGTTGCAGCTGCCCGCGCTGGTGCTGCGCAGCTGTGAGTAGGGAATGGCCCTGGCACCACTGTTGGGCTCTCTAAATAACACTGGCCCCACATTGTTGCAGTTGCCCACGGGTAACTGTGGCAACTGAAAAACAAACATGGCACGTGCCCCTCTGGGCTCCTTTGTGCCCAAAACAAAACTGCCTCTAATCGGTGGAGCGGCCTGCAGCAACGGAACCGTACAAGCAGAGAGCGGCTCTCTGAAGTACATCTGATTCCAAAACTCCAAGGAGGATTCTTCTCTGAAGGCAGTGCCCAGAGCTACCACCAGTGAGAAACTTGAAGCTCCTTCAGAGGATAGAATGGCAGGAGGTGCTGAAAGAAGTGCTGCAGTAGAAGCTGTCAGTGCCCCTCAGCCCTGGTTGATGGGAGGTGGTAGTGGCAACAGGGAAAGCAGGAGCACTGGGGGCACTGGCTCTCCACCGGACTGCCATCTTCTGTGCCTCTGGATGGTGCCAGCTGTGATGTCAAGCTTGTGGAAGAAGTTAGATCTCCCCTCCCCAGTGCCCCTCAAAGGTATTACCTTGACTCTGCGGGTGGGCAGAACTCTGCGGGATTCCACAGAGGGTTTTTTTTTTGTGAACTACGCGGAATTCCGCGTAGTTGAACTCGTACTCACCCCTACTCATTTCAGGACATGGAGTAATGTCAAACTCTCTAAATTTTGTGTAAATAGTTGTATTTTATTTTATGCAAAATTATCTAAAGTATGCCAATTTCACTGGCCTAATACATTTTTTGCCTAGAACTAGTAATCAATACCCCTTCACATCAGCCATTGGCTAAAGTAAAAATCTTACACTTTCCTAACTGGCAAAGGGAAAAGTAATCATTTGTGAATGTGGCATTTGCCGGCACTCACAAACTTCCAAGGCTAACCATTACTTGGAATACACACTTTCCCAACCCTTGAGTGGGATTTGCAAGTGTGGAGACCTCAGAACACATTATGAGATGTCTGCACTTTTGTGAATTCTTGGAAGAAATAATTAAGGTGAGTTTGGTGGTAAATTTGTAATTGACTGAATTTGCCAATTTGGCCCTGCTGTTTTTTAATCTCTTCAGGTGTTTGTGAACATCAGAAGAAACTATTACACAAAAAACCTCTATAGTAGGCATCCTTCACCCTCAAGAAAATGACAGAGAAAGAGGCACAGACCTGATAAAATATGTGCTGGTAGGTTGTGTCCAATTTCAAACAGGAATCGGCCAGCTGACAGCAGCCAAAGACTTCCTTTACCCTGACAACTATGTGGGTAAGAGAAGAATGCAGGAGCATATTAGCAACAGACGGCGATAAATATCACAAAGCTCGCTTAGCGATTTTATATTTATCGCCGTCTATCGTGGTTATTTAGCACCAGGTCAGCGCATTATTTACAACGTGCATTATCTAGGCAATAAATATTCAAGCGATAGTGCAAAAATGGGCAAACATTGCTGGAAAACCAGCGATGTTCACCCAAAAACAGCTATATCATTGCTGATATGAGCATGTGGTCGTAGGCACATAATCCACATCCTATGTAAAGTATGCCCTAGTCTGAATTTTAACAGATGTTAAAATCCAGAGCTAAGGGCACGTTAGCACGATTGAGATTATGGCTACACTGGATTTGGGGTTCTTGTAAATATGCGAAGCTAGTTTAGCGATATTTACCCATGGAGTCTTGTCAGGCACGCCTCCTTTGCATCTTATTAGCGATGCGATGGGAGGCGTGCTGCCAAGGGGCGCTATTGCAAGGAAACGCACGCTAGCGTGTACTTGTTGATTATGCGATAATATTATTGCCGCTTTTTGCCTGAAAACAGGCTCTCAAGCGGCGATAATATTATCGCCATGCCTTGTTGATATGCCCCACAATACTTAACAGTTTCCTTGGTGCCCTCTAGACTGCATATGCCCTAAAAACAAGGATAAGAGAGGTCTGGGCAGTTGTTGTATGCTCTTATGTCATATTCCCAAAAATGTAACAGAGCATCACTAAGAACAACTTCAATTTCAAGAAAGAGCAGATGGGAAGACATGTCTGTTATCAAGCCCGGCAGTAAGAGACAGTGGCTACCCCACACTGTTCAGTGTGAGATTTCAACATCAATTCCAGCACTTGGCCAAAACTAGGAGAATAATCTCAAGGCTTGTGTTGACATTAATGCTTTTTCCTGTTGAATTACAAATGTTTTTACCAGTCCATTGATGTCCTGTGAGCTAAGTGCAATTTGTTGGTGGGGCGAGTGGGTCTGCTGCAGAGAGAGTCAGAAAGTTTCAATGATTTCATACAGAACACTAGGCCCTCAAGTCTGAGCTCAGAGCAGCCATTAGCACCATTAACTATCCTATTCTTCTGCCTGAAAAGTGGTGCCTGATTTAAATGAGTAAGCACCCAAAATTCCATCCGAAAATATTCATGAGCATTATACATTTCATGTTAGTTATTTTATAGAAATTTACCTGCGAAAACATATAAAGGTTTTGGGACCAATTAAAGGATGATGTGGTGAAACGTCAGCAACCCATCCTTTGCCAGCACCACAACATGCTCTGAACTTTTAGAATCTTCTTACCAAAAGCTCTAGAAGTTGTTTCTGTGGCCCATTAGCCCTGCTTGCCATGCCCACAATAAAATTGAATGCATTGGCCATCCAGCAATACCTTCCACTGCATGGAGTCTTTTCAAACATTGTTTCTATTCTTTAGCATATTAGTGTGACCAGTTTATCTTATCTTGTTAAGTCGTTTGAGAATGAAGTCTTGAATCCTATTCCAGTGGTGAGGGTTTTGCATCAGGAAAAGTATCAAAATGTGGTTTAGAATAGACCAGGGGTGGGCCTGCATTTTGTACAATATTCTTAGCTCAAAATGCACCCTTACATCCAAAATGAACCGAAGAATGTATTTTGCCCTAAGAAAATGCTCACTAAGTTCATTGTTCCAATGCTCCTGGGTTAGGATTTTTACTCAAACGTGCATAATTGGATCATTTTCAGGAACTTTGTGTCAAAAGAGTAACACAACATTTTCCCAAATTAGTGCACTTACATTTAGCCCATGCCAAAGGAAACCTTTAACGCTTGTATGAAAAAACATTGGGAACACATATATTATGACACAAGAATATTGCATCATTGTTGTAACAAAAATAATAAGTTGGTAAACTACTGATATACTGTGTCAAAAATATTGTGCAGCAGAATATGATTTAAAAAAAGTAAGTATATTGAAATAGTCACCACGGGTAGTTTTATTTGGGACAATATTTCCATGGAAAATTGATTTTTTCGGCTTGATTGGTGTTGTTTGACAAGTATTCAGAAATATTTCCCAAAAAAGTTGTATCTACCTCAGCACATTCCTAAATGTTTTGGGTTGATGCGCCAAGTGTGAGTCGAAAAAAAGGAGGGCGACCAAAATAGGTATTGCCCATTCAATTTTGCATAGGGAAAATTAAACAAAGCCACAGCCAAAACGGCTCAATAGACAACAAATTTGGCAAAAAGCTAGATCTTGATCCAGAAAGCATGCATTTTGTGAGCTAGTGTAAAGCAGTTGGCTAGTTTTTGAGAAATTAAAGGTTACAAAAGTATGTATATAGAAGGAAGTGCATCCTCTGCAAATCCAACAAATCAATAGATTTGATGAGATTGGCTACGACTACATTCACAATGCTCTGGCGGCAGCCATTTTAGGACTCTGTCCTGAAACAAAGGTTAAAAAAACACATAGGGGCAGGGTAGGGATACTCTGCCTCACTAGTTGTGATGGCAGAGGTGGGGTCGAAAACAATGTTTCTTTTTTAATGGTACTGCAGATCCACAGAGGATCTGTGGTTTGAATATATGACGTTATTCCGCGGGTCAATATCCCGCATACCATTACTCCGTATTTTTTATAGCGCAGGTGCGTTTACTCCGACATACCATGACCCCGCAAATGTTTACTCTGCATATGCCTTTACCACACATGCCATTACAACGCAAGGGCATGGGTGGTGAAGGCATGTACTTTGTAAAAAAACTTTATTTTAAAATATTTATTTTTAAACATATATTTTTGTAATTTAAAAAAACATTTTTTCTTTTACATTGAATTATTTATAGATATATTTATATATATATATATATTAATATTAAATATATCTATTTTTATATATATATATATTATTTTTTTTTATTACCCTGTACACACTAAAAAAATCCCACCCATGTCCCTTTAACTACCTCAGCACCCTTAAACACTATCCCATCCAGACCGTAAAAATACATCATGCACTCCAAAACCGAAAACTATCTCTGAACCCTAAACATTCCCCTGTACCCCAAAACTTTAATACCCTCAATAAACCTTATCACCCAAAACCCAAACCTAGCCCTGAACCCTAAAAATACCCCTGTACCCCAAAACCCAAACCTAGCCCTAAACCCTAAAAATTCCCCTGTACTCCAAAACCCAAAACATAGCCCTGAAACCTAAAAATACCCCTGTACCCCAAAACCCAAACCTAGCCCTGAACCCTAAAAATACCCCTGTACCCCAAAACTCAAACCTAGCCCTGAACCCTAAAAATACCCCTGTACCCCAAAACCCATGCCTAGCCCTGAACCCTAAAAATACCCCTGTACCCCAAAAACTCATACCTAGCCCTGAACCCTAAAAATACCCCTGTACCCCAAACATAGCCCCGAACCATAAAAATGCCCCCATACCCCAAAACCCAAACCTATCCCTGAACCCTAAAAATACCCATGTACCTCAAAACCCAAACCTAGCCCTGAACCCTAAAAATACTCCTGTACCCCCAAACCCAGACCTAGCCCTGAACCCTAAAAATACCCCTTTACCCCAAACCCAAACCTAGCCTGAACCCTAAAAATAACTGTGTACTCCAAAACCCAAACCTAGCCCTGAACCCTTAAAATACCCCTTTACCCCAAACCCAAACCTATCCCTGAACCCTTAAAATACCCAATCACCCCAAAACATATACCCCTGAACCCCAAAACATATACCCCTCTACCCATACTTACCTTATCCTAACATTTAAAAAAAACTGCTTTTACCATACATACATTTACAATGAATTTCGTTGTAAATGCCATGCGTTATAATGGCATTGCGGAGTCATGGTAGATTCATAATTAAAGTATGCAGAGTGATGGTATGCGGAAAGAAAGATTTGTGAAAATTGGTGTTTACCCTGTGGCTCTGCAGTAAAACTAAAAACTAAATTGCAGACTCCTGCCCTTTTTTTTAACATTTTAAATCCCCTGGGATGGGTCAGGTTCTTGAGGGTCTGGCACAACCTTTTATTGGGAGGGTAAATGCAGCCCCCTCCCCAAGCCATTTTAAGGCCCCAATGACCAGTTCTCCTGAGGCTGTGCTCCTTTGAATGGGGAGGCTGGCATGCAGCCCCCTACCCGGAGCCATAATATGGCCCTGGGGACTCCCATTCCCGGGGCCAAAGCATTTTTTAAAAAGGGGTAGGGGACTAGGGACCCCCTCCTGGGCCATTGAAAGGCCCTAGTGACTCCTTCCCCCCCCCCAGGACTGAAGGTTTTTTTTATTGAGGGCCTGGGGCCCTATTACTCGAGCCGTCCATTGGCCACAGGGACCGCATCCCCTGTCGCCTGATGGCAGTAGTGTCCAAGGGACCCCATCCTCTGGGACACTGCCTGGTCCCTGCCTAGTACTGTGTAGGCAGGTAATACAAATATAATTCCCTTCCTGCACTTACCCAGGCAGGGATCACAATTTTGTTTGCAGCCAGCGGGAAGAAAGAAAGAAGCTGCTCCTTCTACGTGGGAGCAAATGAGCGGAGCCAGCACCTGCTCACCAGGGATGGGTGCTGGCTGGGGAGCCGACAGAGGATGAGGGGCCCTGGAACTCCCACCGCAGCCACCAAAAACGTTTTGGGTGCTCCCTCTAGGGTCCCTAACATTTGCTACTGGTGTGAGTACTCCTGGAGGGCACTAGGGCATGCAAAGTAAAGAAAGGGCCGGCTCCAGCCGGCACCCAGTATCAGTGTTTGCTGACAGGGGATGCAGGGGCCTTGGGCTCACCTTTTGGCCCCAAAGTTAATATAAAGCATGGCTGTCCTATGCGGGATAAGCAACTAAATTAACAAGAATTTGCAATGCAATAGGTCTCACATTTATACGAGTTCAAGCTATTGGCATTGTAAATGAAAATGCCTTCTATTTATGTTTGGTTTTTAAAACATAAATAAAAGGCATTGTCATTTACAATGCCTTTAGCTTGAACGTGCGTAAATGCGAGTCATATTCCATTTCAAATGTTTTTTTCAGTAGGGGAGTGGAAATAGCAGTGCTTTGTGTTTGGCAATCCCCCCAGTGCTACGGGTTGTGCCCCCCCCCCCTCTTGCTGGGCCCTAACGAAAGCGGAATGCACTATTAATAAAATAAAATATATTAGCATGTCCACTATAGTTAAAACAGATGTGCTGTAATTGACATAAATAAATTGCGAAAGCGTCCAGTTATTAAGCAAATAAATAAGTGTGTCCGCTATAGTTAAAGCGGATGCGCTATAATTTATATATATACATTAGTAAAACCGGAGGGCCTGCTGAGGTGTTGTGGGTGGAATAGGGAAGATCATTAAAGAAAAAAGTGCTTACCGACTTATGAAGGAGACTGTGTACCGCCGCAAGTAAAAGATCCAGTCCTCATGGGTGGTAACAAACGACGACAAGGGGTAACAAGGAAGGACTAACAAGCCTCATAATCAATCGGAAGCCAGCATTTACCAAGGACAATGACACCAGCCAAAAAAAAATATGGGAGGAGAGTGGGCAAGGCTTCCACAGCATACTTCCAAGTGGAGAAGTGTGGCTCAGGGGTTCGAGGCCGCAGATCCGGAAGCTGAGATCGGTCCTGGACCAGGGTTCAATTCCCCGCCTCGGCGGGTCTTGGGCTCAAAAATTCCACGGACTCGATAATTCTCGTTCCGGTGCCTACTCGACTCATGGGTTCACACTCTGCGACTCTGGGCAATAGCTTGCTTAATCTCCACTACGGCCCCTCGCGGCGGGATGCCTTGTGGATACCCTGCTGGGGTTATCTCACAGGGGAATACCAGGACGGGTTATTAGGCAAGCGCCTTGATGCCTTCGGGTGATACGTGCGCTATATAAATCGCAATACATTTACTTTACTCTTCTACAGCTGCCGCTATGCTTGATCTAAAATTGGGCATCAGGAGCCACTCATTTATTCCTCAATTCTCCAGGCAAGGAATGCCTCAGTTATACTTTTTGATCGTGGTGGTTCTCCTAGAAGGGGCATGGGTGCCACCAAACATTTTAAAATGTTGTTGAGCCAGAAGAGAGGATCTAGGGAGCACAGCAGCCCCCCCCCTACAACCTCATTAAAAATAACGCAGTAAGTCTCCCGGGACATTGAATATATGACCTCAGGATAGCTTGCCATACCTTTTTAAAGCACTCCAAGCTGGGGATGTATGCTCCAGCTGGATCCCTTGTGGTTGGTTCTACGGCTAATCTTTTGTGGCATGTTAATTATCTTTTTTGAATGCTTTTTTGAAAATGTGAAAATCACTATTATTAAATATGGCATGTGTGAATTTATGAAATATACATTTTATTATAGTTATTGCTGATTTCTTGGCAAAGCCAATAGCTCTCCTATATATATGATGATGTGTTGCCCCTTATGAAAGCAAATAGCACCCCTTTTTATAGTGTTCTGGGCATTAGGCAAGGATCAAAGGCCTTGCACAGTTGGTTAGTGGATGCTCGTGGAGGATGAACATTAAAATTACCATTGAATTCAATGAGAGAAACAAAGATTAAAGTGATGTTATAGTAAGGAATTGTAAAAATGTTAGTAAAGGAGCGTTATAGTTAAGTGAAAATGTCAGTTAAAACATAACATTTTAAACTAAAAAAACTATGGAACTTCACTGGTTATAGTTATCTCAAGTAAGTATAACGTGTGCCCTAAAGTACCAATAACTCACGCTCTCACCATATACTGCTAAAAACTTCACACACGCATGGCCAGGAACATAGTGGTAAGGCCTTAATCCCTTCAAGGCTGGACTATGCTTATGTTCTCTACTTAGGCCTGCTGGACCACCTAATTAAAGGACTTCAGGTAGTACAAAATGCAACTGCACAGCTTCTTCTCAACCTCCCTTTCAGGTCCCCCCGTATCCCCATTCTCTCCAATGTCTCCCAGTCAAGAAACGGATACTGTTCCAGGCACTTGTTCTGATCTTAACTTGCCTTTGCAGTGGTACCAAGGAAAGGTGACCACTCTTTTTCCTTTCTGGGTCCTACTGCTTGGAATGGATGTCCTCTTGGCCTCCGTCTTGAAGTGTCTGAATAGGCATTCAGTAAAAAGTTGAAAACATGACTTTTTGTTCAGGTTTTATTTTTCCTCTGTCAGTCTTAGCGCCAGGACACTCTCTGGGCATCTGTTGTGCTTTATAAATCTTTGCTCATCATCATCATCATGGTCTATGTCATGATTGATAACATCACTGCAACATCAACATCTGAAATGACACCACTGTGCACGGTGGAGGCACATGTTACAGTTACTTTAGGAAACAAATGTTTATTTCTTAATTTGAGTAAAACAGCTTAAAAGTTTAAAAAGAACAGAAAATATTAAAACTAATTTTAAAATAAAAAACAGTGCTTGTTAGAACCACAACAATTTGGTTGACAAATAGAAAAATGTGTTGTTTGTCACCAATGGTTTTCAGAATGGAGTATAGTCTAACAGGTTGGCAGAGGACATTGCCTCTGTCAGACTGATTACTAATCATAGGCCAAATTTAAAGAAAAGTACTGGCCCACCAGTCATCTCTGCACATTGAAGCAATTGTCATCATTGTCATTTGTTTGAAAGTACTAACATTTTGGAGGACAGGCACTGTTGGTTTGCCAACAGTTCACCAAACATTGAAATTATTTTTTGTATTAAAAAACAAACTCTCAAACCCGGGGTTTGATTCTGGACAACAAACAACAGATATACCCCACACCCAGAGAGTTGGGTGTAGGAGTAGTTGCAGTATTTTTCTTGCCCAAGACTTCCAAATATTTACTGGCAGCGAAAGACAAGAAAAAAAGACATTATACCATCCATCCTAAATAAAGAAGGTGGTATAATGACCTCTGTCTGTCAGCCCCTTCTGTTAGGCCATTGGAGGAAATATTATGTCAGTGGTACAAATAGGAGCTCTATTGAAGGGCTGTATACAGTCGATGTTGGTCACAGGCCCTGGCCTGAGGTAAGCTATGCACCAAAACACCTGATAAGGGCAAAACCCCACTGTTTTAAAGCCAGTAAAGAGTCTTTGTTTTAGGGTTACCAAAGGGAAAGACCCATAAAATAATCCCTCATAGGCACTCGTGCCCTACCGATCCAAACATTCCAGAATCTAAATCAATTCAAAAGGAAACTTCCAGTGGCCCGGACCCATCATTCACCTTTGGGATGTTGAGGCTGGTCTGCATGCTCTCCAGCCCTATATTGAAAAAATATTAAGGTGGTTTATATGAAAGGAGATATGGGATCCTCCTAAAAACTGAAGTTGTCACACCACAGAAAAAGCTAGAACTGTATCTCGGAATCAAAGAAGACGGTCTGCTGACCACTAACATTTTGGAGTGAAAGTAAAGTACTTTTTGCATTTTCCACCCTAAGTATTCCTAGATGTGGGCCCCGTGCTCACTAGGCCACCAAAGTCAAGCTATCCTGGCTGATATGGGGTGTTACCCCAAGGTCCATCCTAGGGTGCTTGTTTCCAGTCAGTGTAGGACCTGGTCTGGCAGTTCGGGCTGGACTGTTCCCATGAGGAGCAGGGTCAAGACTGAATTTCATTTCAGCGGTTTCAAACTGGAATGGCGTGTTTAGCAAAAAATGATGGATTTAGTCCTTGACCTCTGTACTGAGGGTGAGTGTTTGACATTGTTCAGCATTCCATCGATCTTTCTTCTTTTTGCATTCGACCAACATTTGATGATCAAAACTGAAAGGATCGTAATAACCTAAAACAGGTTGTTTGGCGAGAGAGGCTTTGACAACTTCTTGTTGCAAATCCTTCTATGATGAATGCAACTTATTGACACATAATATAAGGTGCTGGTCTAAGTGCAATATGTCCAGACCAATATATATCTATTGAATTGATTCATTACAGTGGTCATATCACCTAAACAGAGGAGGGAGTTCTTACAGACTCAGCATTCTTTGGTGATGAGAATCAATTGTATTTCTAAAGTGCGGTGTTAATATTTAAAAAGTCGCTGTCAATATGAATAATGATACATTTGTGTATAAAAATGAAATTGCATCTATTTTGACAAATTCTCCCGTTGTGTACTCCTCATCGAGCCTGACTCAGAAATACGTCATTAGGCAGGCCTTAAGACCCAGGCCCAAGGTCACTAAATGACAGATCACAGGTGGCACGTAGCCAGCAGACAAACACGCAATCAGGAAATCCAAGATCTATTCCACAGATACATGCAGCAACACCACAATGGCACACATGGACAGAGGTGTGCACGCATTTCCCAAACACCATAAAGGCAGATGCCACTTGAAGATAGGAACACTTAGTCAATCAAGGCACAGCACATAAAGTACAGGCAGTGATCACATGCTCCCCATGCCAGACATCTGTATACGTTACCCACTGGCCCCATTGTGTCCATGCAAGGTCAAGGCCCACCTGGATTCCTCATTCAATACCTTAATTTATGGCTCCAAAGACAGAGGTGCACATTTGATACCAAAAAAGGATCCCAGGAAACATTTTATTGCATTTGATGAAGTGTATAAAAGTCTATGTTAAACTGATTGTAAATCGAGACAGTCCTCAGACTGTGCACCCAGCCACATTGTTCAATTAAAAGAACTGCTCCTCTTTTGCCAGACGCCTCTTGTACTTCATGTTCAAGCAACAGGGGCAGGTAATCAATGACTACATTGACAACCTAGGATGTGTTGCCAGATACTGGTACACCACAATCAAAATATTACAGAGAGGCTTATGGCAGAAAAGGTCTGGTGAAAGGTATTGCAAATTGCCCCAGAAAATACAGAAAAAAGAAATATGTCTGCTTTGACAACAGTCCAATGGTTTCCAGTGTAGGAAAGGACAGAGTTCAGGGACATGTGTATTACCATCTACTGAAATACAGATCTGGCATGCATTAACCATTAGAAAACAAAACAAATGCCAAGGCCTAAGTCAGAAACAACATACACCCTCATTTTGAATCTCCAGTGCAGAAAATGAAAACGGCAGGCGACCCATTGAACAATTCAATGGAGCAATGGAAATACATCACCAATGAATAGTCAATCTGAAGATCTATCTTGGCTGGGGACGCCTGAAACCGGAGACTGCTGCTGCCGTGGTTCGAGGGCATTTCTGGACCCTTTAATCTTTGCCTCTTTGCCTCAACAACTTGCGGAACCCGCTTTGCGGGTCCCGCTGCGCTCCAGTGAGAACAAGGAGCAGGTTTGAACAGCGTGGACTGGACCAGGGCTGCGAGCGCGCGGAGCAGGACTTCAAGGACCAGAAGCCTCTGCACACCGCGCCCGCCTACCAACACCTGGCCGCTCTCCCTGTCCACCACGCCCCGCCTGCAACTCTTCAAAAGGGCAGAGTGGAGAAATCGTCGTGGGACGCCTGAAACCGGAGACTGCTGCTGCCGTGGTTCGAGGGCATTTCTGGACCCTTTAATCTTTGCCTCTTTGCCTCAACAACTTGCGGAACCCGCTTCGCGGGTCCCGCTGCGCTCCAGTGAGAACAGGGAGCAGGTTTGAACAGCGTGGACTGGACCAGGGCTGCGAGCGCGCGGAGCAGGACTTCAAGGACCAGAAGCCTCTGCACACCGCGCCCGCCTACCAACACCTGGCCGCTCTCCCTGTCCACCACGCCCCGCCTGCAACTTAACGGTCCACCTACATAAGGGAAGGCCAGTACCCGCTAGCGGGAGCGTGCGGGAGCGTCCCGGGACAAGGGCGGGGCCGTCTGTGGCCGTCCGGGGCCAAAGGAGGCCGGGCTGGGCCCACTCCCTAACACCCTACATCACAGATTTCTCAAGGTACTGTTTTTAATGAGATAAAAGCCGTGGACTTCTGATATTGTTTGCCCCTGATCACTGTCGCCCGGCCCATTTTCTGTAGTGTACCTCCACTCTTCTCCTCGTTGCCAGACGGGGGTCAGTAGGGTTTTTCGAGCCCTCACTGAATCGCCCAGGTACAAGGTCTAGTAGGGGGGATAAACGCTACAGAATAGGACTAAATTTAGAATATATGGTCTTTACTAGACGTTCTCCGTTGATTGATCTTGCCTTACAGGTGGCTTATTGAGACCTTTTGGGATTGATCTTTAGGAAGCACATCATACATTTGAACCCTAGCATTTTGTGTAATCGACCCAGGATTTGAGTTTATTTAATCTATAAACTGTATATGTTGTATGATACTGTCTTATCTTTTGCCTTGCTAGAACCGTAGCCTGTTGCTATCACCCTATATCATTTACCTGTGTAGCTTGTGACCTCTTAACCTATTTTCGCTCATTTGTAATTATGTCTAAAAAATCGGCCTCTGTCACCCCAGCACCACTTAAAACCCTTGACTCTTTTCTAGTACAAGTGGTTAAAAAAATCAATAATGACAGAAGGGTATCCCTAGGGTTGAGTCAATCGCCAATTTTGCTCCCACCGAGCCCTGATCCCAGTACACAAACTCTTGATACCCCAATGCCCGACCCTTCAACCCTCACATCTGATGCGAACTTAATCAATCTGGAGGCAGATGACGGAAACTCTGTTTTGTTAGCTGATCAGTCAATTAACGTCACGTCTGACTCTGAGCAGCAGCAAAATACCGTTGCGGAGGTTCCCTCATCATCTTCTTCCCCTGTTAGGCGTCCAGTGAGAAATTGTAGAGAAGCTCAAGTCAAAAGGGGGGGTAAACAGTCAGGAAAGAAAAAGATTAACTCACCTCCTAGACATAAAGGAAACAACGTGGAGCGTGAAGACGTTGACGAGCTCAAACAAATCATCGATGATGATCTATTTAACAGGATTTCAGACATGATAGACATCAAAATTAAAACCATTATCAAGCCCCTCATTGGGAAGATTGATAAATTAACATCCGAAATAAAAAAGATGGGAGGGTTGCAAAGCAAGTTGGTGAATGACTTAGAGAACTTAGCCAGCGAAGTTAGTAAACCTGTAGTTGTCGTGGAGGGAGACCAGGGCGCTATCCCAGGTCCTACAGATATTTAACAACAGCCCATCCCGGAAGGCCAATTACTACCACCTGCACCCACCCATGATGTATCTAGTGAGCCCCCTACGCCACATCCTAGGGCTCCAACCCCACTGCACTTAGGGGATGAATCCTCGCAATTCATTTTGGAAGCCTCACCATTAGTTCTGGTATTGGCAAATGTCCCTGTTTTATCTCAGGAGCAAAAGGAATCCGCCCAAGGTCTCAAGGATAAAGCTTTATATTGGCTTACCAATAATATGCGCATGGCAGACCAGGGTGCCGACCAGCTAGCTGGGGAAATCGTCATGGCAAGGAGGGTACCATTGATTGGGAACAAGACCAAGAAATTCAATGGGGACTGTGTCATATTAAATTTTGCTAGCGCAGAAGTACTCCCTAACATTCTTGCTAACATCCTCCCACCGCAACGCAGAACTGGATCCATAATTCCCCTTACTCTGAAATTCTTTTACACTGAGACCCAGATGGCGAGTTTTTCCAATATCCCCAGGCCTAGAAGGAACGCTAGAATTGCTCATTGGGGTGGGGAAATTAGGCCTAGACTTAACAACAACTATTCTTGCCCCTTGAGTAGTCGTGGTTTAGGGCAACACAACTTCCTGCACGGGCCAATGGCAAGAACACCAGGGCCACCTTGGCCCAATATAAATAGGTGGGGACCAAATACTCCATGCTATGATAACAGAGGCCAGGGGAATGGGTTTACGTTTAGGCAAGGGAATGAACATTTTTTAATGAGACCTAATACTCCCCAGCCTATGTGGAATCCACCAGCAAGCGGATAGGGTCAGGTGCCTACTCCATTTGATTGGGGACTGGGTATGGGAAATAGATACGGGGTTCTGTCGGGCCTAAACGACTGTGACTGACATATAGAGGACACGAACCAGGGGATAGACGTCTTAGTCCAACAACTGGACCAGACTCACCCCCAGTCAGTGCACGAAGGTCATTACACGATTTTGAACGATCACCCAATACCCATGCCTCATCTGCCCGACCACAGTTCGACCTTGGGTGGGGGTAGTGTGAACCTACACAGCTCTTTGGACGTAGGATTTAATGAACCAAACCAAACACCCCGAGAGCTTAAAGTGGCATCAGCTCCATGCCTAGCACCTGAGACACCCACGGATTCCTGTAGGCTAATGAGCTGGAACATAGCGGGGCTAACTGGTAAACGTCAGGATAAATCCTGGTCAAATTTTGTCCTAGGCCACCACATTATTGCGCTTCAAGAAACGTGGGATACTTCTGACAATTTGTGGTGGGACGGTTTTACCACCTTTACCAAAGCTGCTGTCCATAGTCGCACGGGGAGGGCCAAGGGAGGCCTTTTATTTCTGTTTTCTTTAGATTTAAAGGGTAGCTGCAGGCAGATTGACACTGACTCCCCCAATATCCTGTTGGTCGAAAGAGTGTTCACAAACACTAGTAGGACTATTTTCATAAATTTTTACAACTCAGGGAATAGCGATTACAGAGGCCGTAATATCAGCGACTTGGATACTATTTTAAACACGGTCAGTCAGAATAATACGTTTGATACAGACTATATTTTATTAGGCGATTTTAACATTCATCCGTGCAACCTAAATTGCAGGAGAAGTAGTCTCGATGGGGATGATGGGCCTGAGGGACCCCATTTTGAACATTCTATAGAGGGAGAGGAGTTGGAGGATTTTTTAGCCAATTTCGACCTCTATGAACCGGATGGAGGCATTAGACAGCCAACCTTCACTGGTATCGCTCATGGCACTATCATTGACTATATATTTGTATCCCTAAGCACTCTCACTCGGGTCAACGCCTATCGCACCACACAATCTCACTTCAGTGACCATAACCCTGTAGAGTTAGAAGTGGCTTGGGGAGGCAATATAGGACCATCCCCATTGAAAGTAACCACCCATCCCTTAAGGACAACTGGCCAAGGAAGACGCCTGAAATGGGCAAAGGTGGTTCCAGAAAAATTTTATGCCGAAAATTTTTTAAAAATTAAGGGGCAGGTGGAGGTTTGTAAAAATCCTGGCACACAGGGTCAAGAAGTTGTAGAGGCCTTTGAAGCCACATGTGTCCAGGTGTCACAGGACCTCTTGGTTAAGACTAAAAACGTAATCCCAGGAAATAAGCGTTGGTTTGATTCAGAATGTTCCAAAGCGCATAGATTATTACTAGTAGCTTTAAAAAATATCCCCAGGGCAAACGATGAGATTACCAGACTCAGGAAAACTTACAAATTAGCATTAAAAAAACGAAAGGACTCCATTAAACAAGAAGCATGGGAGGACCTCCTTTCGGCGGCAGTCCTGAAGAATAGCAAAAAATTCAGGGAAATTATTAAACAGCCCTTCTTCTCAGATGAAGATAATGACATCATGGACTGCGTTATCCCTGATGAAAAATGGTTATCTCACTTTAAAAACGTTTACGGGGATACTGCTGATGCAACTACAGACGCGGTGTTGACAAGATCAGCCACGTGCTCCATTATCTTTAATCAAAATGAGGTGGAGAAAGCCATTAGGTCCACCACAAAGCACAAGGCACCTGGCCCTGATGGCGTGCCTGCCGACTTTTTTATGTATTCCCCAAAACTGTGGGCTGAGGTCTTGGCAAACGTGTTTAATGCAGTGAATGACAATCTTGTACCTGCATCATGGAATACCTCTACCATTGTCCCCATTTTTAAAAAAGGCCAGCGGGACGACCCAGGCTGTTATAGGCCTATATCCCTCCTGGATTCCTCGGTAAAAATCTTAGGCAGAGTCCTTCTATCGAGGTTGAGGGAGAACGTTGAGGGCTGTGGTGGATTGTCCGAAATCAAATATGGATTCAGGGAAAAAAAGGGTACTATTGAACAGTGCATTAATTTACACCTGCTCATCTCCAAATACACTATAGCCAAGGAGGGGTCTTTGTATCTTGCATTCATGGACCTCTCCTCGGCTTTTTGACTTGGTCAATAGAACTAAGTTGTGGTCCATCTTGTTGGGAGATGGGCATAGATGAGGCATTGGTCACCTTTATGTCCTCCCTGCACCAAGAACTCTTCTCGAGTGTACGCGTGACCAATGAGGGCAGGTGCACCGCTTTCTTTAGATCCTTAAGGGGCGTGCGGCAGGGCTGCATTTTGGCCCCCTTACTTTTTACCATCTACATCAATGGCCTGGGTGCGCACCTAGAGGGGCAGGAAGCCGACGTCCCGCGTGTAGGAGCAACAAAGATCCCGGCACTCCTATACGCGGATGATGCCGTTCTGATCGCCCGTACGGGAGTTGGCCTCCAGTGCCTATTGAATGCCTTTGGCACGTTTATGGACCAATTAGACCTTAAAATAAACGTAGCCAAGTCACACACTATGGTGGTGGGCCTAGAGAGTCGTAGGAAGAGAACTAAAACATTCATTTGTAGGGGGGACTTGGTCTCTAGGGTATCTACATTTCCCTACCTAGGCATACTGTTCGATCAGAAAGGGACTTGGGGACCACAGGTTAGAGTTAAGAGATTGGCCGTCACACGATCATCCTCAGCAATTCTGAGCTTTGCTGGTAGGCTAGGAGCCAGGCCTATGGAAGCCATCTTAAAAATCTACAACA
Organism: Lissotriton vulgaris; assembly: GCF_964263255.1. Taxonomy (NCBI): domain Eukaryota; kingdom Metazoa; phylum Chordata; class Amphibia; order Caudata; family Salamandridae; genus Lissotriton; species Lissotriton vulgaris. Next base: position 502,387,063 of record NC_141685.1, read on the forward strand.
GCAAATCTGTGGCCATCGCACTATATGGCTCCGCACTGTGGGGATACGCAAATGTGGAACCAATACAGAAAGCAGAGAATGGATTCATCAGAGCCATGCTCTCTGTACCTCAGTCCACTCCAACGTATTCGATACATAAAGAAGTTGGCCTCCAGTTCCTCTCAGATAAGCTGAGCATGGCCCCTCTGATTCTTTGGTTAAAAATATGGTTGAATGAAGAACTCCCACTAAACCACAAGATCCTGACCGATGTCTTGTCCCTTGACAAATCTAACAGAATCCCCTGGCTAGCCTATCTGGCAAAGGCTTTTTCTGATCTAGGTCGGCCGGAGCTTTTTACTTCTCCGGAGTCTATTAGGATCCAAGATCTTGACTCAGTTAAAAAGTCTTTTATGGGGAGGAGGGAGATGTGCCGCGATGAGAGTGAACTAGCAAAGCCGGCAGTGAGGGATCATTGCCTGCTGCTTACTTCACCTTCACTGGCACCATACCTGGGTTATGTTACACCCCCTTTTCATAGGTTTCTTTTAACTAAATTTAGATTTAATTTGCTGCATTATTATTTAGGCTCTTTTAATAACTGGCAGAAACCAGAATCAGCCCCGCCCTGCAGGTGTGACCAGTTCTCAGTGCAAGATACAATGCATTTTGTTATGTTTTGTGGTTTATATTTAGAGCCTAGAAAAAAATTCTTGCTGCCAATTCTCAAGAAGGCCGGCTTCACGCAGGTGAGACCGGCTTTGCTCTACTTACAACTACTACCTAACCCTCACATTACTTTTTGCGTTGCTAAATTTCTGGTTGCTGCTTCAAGGGCGAAAGCTGCCTGCCAAGATCTGATTAGCTATTAATGTTTAACATGCAGTTAACAGTTTATTACTAATTCTAAAACTTTTGCTAAATCTCTGTATCATGTGCATTATGATAAATCGTGTATGAAATGTATTTTATTGTTCATCTCTTTGTATGGTTTTTAATAAGCCGAATAAAGATATTTTGACTGACTGACTGAATAGTCAATCTGAAGATCTATCTTGGCTATGCAGAATTCTGTTACTTGGCACGCATACTGTCCTATCAACAGTCCTCGTCAAATCTTTAATAAAGGATTTTGAAGTACCTCTTCTGTGCCCTCTTTAATTCATATGGTGTAAGAATTTGGGTTACTAGTTGAGTGTGGTGAAACCCTACTCAACAACAACTACAGGCCTTGTCAGGGTGAAGTCACGAGAAAACCCCAAATGAACCTTTGCTCCATCCTCTGGTAGCTTGGCACAAAGCAGTCAGGCTTAACTTAGAGCCAATGTATAAAGTATTTATGCAGCGCTTCAAAAAAACACATCACAAGAAAAATCTCAGACAACTTAGAAAAATAGAGTTAATTTAAAAAACATAAATCAAGAACAGAAACAAGAAAAATTCATTTGGTAGAATCAAAGATATGCAATTTTAAAAACGTAAGTGAACATAGCGCCATAAAGCACAAAGCGCCAATTGTGGTTATCTGGTCATGCTGGCCTGGGACAAAGTTGCAAGTTCAGTCTGACCTTGATGAAGCATGGAATGCCTACAAGGATCCACTTAGGTCTGCTGAACATAGTACCCTACGGTAACTTATTGAGGATGTGTTGCGCAGCCGAAGCAGTTCATTGTCAGGCAATTGGATGCATCGCTCAGAGGCTAGTCTGAGGAGATGTGACCGCCCCTGAGGCTTCTGATCAGGAGGCCAGCCAACTGGACCTTAGAGTCACTCTGGGGTTCTGGGTATAGAGATGTAGGTCCAGTCCTTCAGAGCAACAGACCAGCAGAGTGGCAGTCCTTTCAACAGCACAGCAGTCCTTCTTCCTAAAAGAGTCCACAGGTCCAGAAGTGTACTGAGGAGTTGGGCCTAAGGGCTCACTATTTATACCTGGTGCTCATTTTAAAGTAGAGTAAGCTTATTTAGATTTCCACCCCCTGAGGTGTCAGGAATGCCTCCCTGTCCTGTCCCCAGTTTGTCACAATAGACCAATGTCAAAGCATTTGTTAGAGTGCTTAGGCAGGGCCTTAGGGATGTGCAAGTGTGGTGTCATGTAGTTCCTCAGAGTCCCCCAGGACCTGCTCTTTTTGGATGACGTAACTAAGGACTTGGTGTCCCAACCACTTCCAGACACCCCCATGTGATATGTCAGCCATTAGACCAGCTAGCTCTACAGTGCCAGTAGCACACCCCTGTTTTCTACAGTAGTGTAGGTAGTTTCTGGCAACCACTGAGCATAACAACCAATTGGATTTGGAATAGATTTTATTGGGATTTTGTGGTGGGTTGACTCCACATCCCACCCTACATGGTTACGGTATAATGCTGGAGTTAGCACTAACACCCACTCCTGCACGTATGAATGTTTTAAAGATTCTGGATCCAGATCAGAAAAGTAGGCAAAATTACACTTTTCCCCTATGGGCAATCCATCACAAACTCAGGCGACCATTCTCCCAAAAGAGACCCTTAATTTTCCTTGAGATGTCCCCCTCTATTTTGAGCGTAATTCCATACAGTCTATGTGGGACACTAACTCTGTTATCAGGTTTTTCAACCGTGATGTGTTCATTCAATACTGCTGTCACCAGAAGATCCTTTAGGTTCCAGCAAGCTATTGTTACCTCTGCTGCGCTGTCTAGCATGGTCAGAGCCCCTTCCCCGTTCAGAAGCAGAGTCCTCAGTAACCAGGGCATGTCTAATTTTTAAGTAAGCTACTTTATTCTTTTTGAATTGAGGTTTTGTTTTAGGTTGCTCTTGCAGTTTGATAATATAATCTGAAGTGCAGTGTGTTTCCCTTTTTGTCTTTGGTCAATCTTCTTGCTTTTATTCTGATCACCCATCTCTCTCCGAATTTTTTGATGAACCCTGGAAGGAGCAAAATGAATGTGTATAAATGTCCTGATACCTGTGAGGTTTCCTGATGCTATCACGAATCCTTAAGTTGCACCGCTTTTCAGAGGACTCCCATTTGGGAGACCAATCCCTTGATCTTAAATTCTTTTCTGGATTATTGTTTTTGCAATTGTTGTTCTCCCATTTCTTTTTAGAAGAAGCGGGTGCTTGCTTAGAGTTGTCCTTGTCGGGACTTCCCGGCATATGTGGTTTCCCTTCTTTTGTTCCCAAATGATCTCTACCTTATGCAGCATAGGTTTATTCGATAGTTTTTGGTAATTATCACTCCCTATTGATAGGAGCTGTTTCCCTTGGGTGGCTGTATATGGCCACTGCTGCTGTCTCCCCTTTTATGTTGCTCAACATGATTGCAGAGACTTGTGCAAATTTACCAATCAATTTGATTCCTATGTCCAGGGTAGGTTCTGCCCTTGTACAAGTTCTGTATTTCTTTCAATACATCTGGAATGACTGCTAAGGAAGGGTTACTGTGTACTCTGACGTAAACGGCAGCAAAGATTGTTTCCCAAGTGGTACAATCCTGAATCTGGAGAACCATCCGCATTGGCAAGCAAATAGATTGCATTCTATGTTTTTCCTGTGGACCCGAATGGGGTAATAATGCTTCCAGCTGTGCAATTTTTTGTGCTATCCAGAACGGGATTTGCTCCGGTTTGGAAGATATTGTCTCTATCACTGATTTCAGTGTCTGTGGGTTAATTGTAGGTATTGCGTAAGGGTGGACCAACGGGAGCAAGTCTGGCAGGTTGGACAGTCAATGTGCGCATGACGAACTGAACAATGTGTCTGTATAGCCTAACTATGTCTTTGTATTTTGCACTGACTTCATCCACTGGTAGTATATCTATCTCAGTATGTGGAGTGTATGTCGCTAAGACTGGCCAGATTACTCCTTCTATGCTGAGCTGACCGAGTCGCTCGACAGATGTTGTGTGTGGAAGGGTGTCTTTAAACCAGTTTTTATGTTGTTGGTAAGTTAACAGTACTTCAATGTCTTTGTATGGAATGTATTTATCTGGTGGTTCAACTGCAATGTATGTGTGGAACAATGTATTCACCATATCTGCAGGTGGGAACTGAACCCAAGAATGGAGTACCTCTAATCCTAACTCCTCACGTGCCTCAATCATGAAGGTGACACAGCCACCTGTGAAGGGTACGCTGTGTTCTAACAGTTTCCTGGTTACTGCATGTCTGCAATTCACTGTGATGTTAAGAGTATTTGCAACGTTGTCTTCCCCTGAGCTACTCGCAGTATCAGTAATTTTTTTACGAGAAATTAGGAGGTAGGGTTTTGCACAATGTGGGGAACCTTTTATCCTTACAAGCTTTCTAAACCTTCAGCCAATACGCAGAGAATATCTGCTCAGCTGAGGCAGATTCCCCTTCCCACTTCAGATGTCTCAGAAAAAGTGCGAGTAGGGCTTTTCTGAGAAAGCACGACTGAACTGAGATTTTTCCTGTTAATATAAGAACCAAAGCAACTTTGGCTGCGCCATGTTGTGTAGTTCCTAGGAGTACCCCAGGACCTGTGCGTTTTGGATGTCCTAAGCAGAGGGCTTGGTGTCCCAACTGCTTCCGGAGACCCCCACAGGATATGTCAGCCATTAGACCAGCCAGCTCTACAGTGCCACTACCACCCTCCTGTATTCTACAGTAGTGTGGGTAGTTTCTGGCATCCACTGAACATGACAACCCTGATTCCTCAGGGATCGTGGAAAACAGTACAGTACTTTTCGCTCAGAAACTCATGCTTGCTTTGTCTTAGAAAATGCACAGGATGGTGATTCACACGTTTCAATAAGTATTAATTGGTCCAGCAACAGCCTTGTGTAAAACATATGTGCTGCGACAATCAGGAGACAGAAGCATACAAAAGATATTGCTAGTATCAATATCATAAATAATAGATGCATTTCTAACATCATGCTAATAAGATGAACATAGGCAGTTCAGATAAAAACAGTAGCACTTGCATATTCCTAAAATGCGTGCCCTAAGTATTTTGCCTAAATGTACATTGCCTGACCTGGATGTGTAGGTGTATATGCGTATATATATATATATATATGTGTATCTGTGGCAAAGAAACCCCTAGGGAGGAACCAGCCCCCTCACCTGATGGCTTGGAATGAGGGACCCCCATCTCGGCATCGAGGATGACAACCCGCAAGGGATGTCAGACCGCTGCTTCTCAAAGCTTCAGCATGCAAGACCCTATCTCAGCTTGGAAGGAATTCTCCTCTAATTTGTAGGGGAGAATGGGGGTCTTTTATACTAAAGTGGTCACTCCAGAATTCTTTCTAGAATTGATGTTTTTAAAACAATCATGGATGTTTTGAAAACAATCATAATTGTTTTGAAAACTATCACCAATGCTTTTCTAAACAAGTGTGATCATGCGCAGCTGGCTGTTGGCCAAGGATGAAAAAGTGGTGACCCTTAAACACAATAAATCTTCAGAGCCTTGGGACATGTTTATGTACGTCAGGTACAGGGATTCAGATAGAAAACTAAGAGACAGGTGTCAAAGAGACAGGAGCAAGCTATTAGGTGATAGGTCACCTGTTTAGAATTGTTATAGTCGTGTGGATGGGATAATGTATGTAAAATGGGGTATACATGACAGGGCTATCCTAAAGGAGATGGCAGTGGTAGGTGACAGCTCCACCCCCTCGTTTACTCAGAGTGGCCCATCTTGCCAATAACTATCTTCCCTTTGTCTCACTGTCTAGGAGCAATACACAAAAGACCAACTGCCAGCTACAGCTAGTCATGTGATCAAGAAACAGGCTGCAGGCACCCAATGGTTCAGACAAAAAAATGCTAACTTTCAGAATTGTGACTAAAAATGTGACTTTACTATTAAAGAGGGATTGTTAATACATTCCTTTAGACACCAAACTCATGCAATCTTACTGCTCCCAAAAGACATTTTTTGAAAGTTAGCATTTATTAAATTTAATATGGTAGCCAATGTTAGCCTAGGGGAGAGGTAGGCCTTGCAGTAGAGAAAAAATAAATGTAGGTTTTTTTTTCAATACCAGGACATGTAGAACGTAAAAATACATGTCCTACATTTTAAATGCAACGCACCTTGCCTTCTGGGCTGTTGAGGGCCTACCCTAGGGGTGCCTTAAATGTATTAAAAAGAAAGATTAGAGCCTTGTAAAAGATGTATCTTCACAGGTCGAAATGGCAGTTTAAAAACTACATGCACAGCTTCCACAACAGGTCTGTGACATGTTTAAAGGGCTACGTAAGTTGGTGGCACAATCAATGCTGCAGGCCCACTACTAGCATTTAATTTACAGGCCCTGGTGCATGAAGCGCCACTGTACTAGAGACTTACAATTAAATTAAATGTCTCAATTTGGTTTGATGTAAAGGTGGGGAACATTCACAATGCTCCACTCCCTGCCGCACTAAGGTTTAATCTATTTTTGTCCAAATTAAACAGATTAAGTTATCCCAATTTTTCTGCTTTTCTTTTTTTGATCCACAAGCATGATCTTTCTTGTGTTTTGAATGTTTCCCATATTAAAAATGTGCCCATCCAGGCCTCAAGAATACGATCAGAACACAAGATACTTTCCAGACAGCATTTCTTTATTAACACCCAATGCATTTCGGGCTTGTGATAGCCCTTAGTCATGGGTAATCGCAAGTAAATTATGTCAGACAAAACAAATTATTACTGTATTATTTCTCTAAAATCATATTCAGTTCATTACATTTATGATTCTTAAATTTGTGTAATTTTGTGTCCATACAACACGTTCCCCATACAGATCTCAAAAACAAAACAAACTCCAAAGCACCTCCAATATGATTATTAACTATTTATTGTAAGTACCCAGCAACTAAGCTTCCCCGCTTACTAAATTATGTTTACATCACCTCCTCACAAACATGTGCCCACGTGCGTAGTCGTCCCAGTCACTCCCCTCTCTCTCCCCTCTGCCTCCCTTCATTCTACCTACGCTCCCATAATTAAACTTATCGATACTCAAACCTTGCATTTTTCCAAACACGTACTATCAGTCTCACCCATACCTTTGCCTTACTATACGTGCTTTCTCCACTACTAACCTGCATACATGTCTTGCTCGCACTCCTTAGCTAAACTCTCTATCAGTCACACGTATACACACTATCAACCTCACCCGCTCCTTCACATCTCAAATTCAACTTTCTCCTCTGCTCTCCTACATGCGCTCCTTCCTCACACGCCCTAACTGGGCGCGCTGTTAATCTCACGCATTCACACGGTCACACCCACCCGATTCTGACCAGCAGATATTCCTATACGCCCTTGTTCAACACTTACTGGTCAGGAGAACGCTTTCCATCCAAACCTCCACTTCTGTACAAATGCAATCACCCCATCTTAATTGCGTCCTTTAAAGCAAACTCTCCTCCCCCGTGCACAAAACTAGGTAAACCTGATTGCAATCCCTCCCTCAATTAATTTTCTCACTTCAAATCCCATAACCCACTGCAAAAACAACATCATGTGTTTAGAAAAACGTGAAGGACACTAAAAAATATAAATATTTCACAAATCTATACAGTCTGAATGTTCACCCCCAATTGTAGTAACCTCACGAAGTTCGACTATTGTCCATTAAAAATGCTGTTTAGTCATGCGTGTGGAAATTCTTCTTCCAGGTTTTCGCTTAGTCCGGGTGCACTGCCAGCAATAGGACAATAAATTGTAACATGACAGAGGGGGTGTGCACACCGTGTTTTCCACTGTTTGTCTACCATTCAACGTTCATTATTAAAGGTGTGTGCGTGAACTGGGCAGTGCCTTGCCCTATTGGACACTCGCTTTTTAATGTAAAGGTGGGGAACATTCACAATGCTCCACTCCCAGCCGCACTGCGTGAAAGGATATGTAATCCTATTTCAAATTTCCACGTAAGGATTAATCCATGTTTAGTCCAAATTAAACAGATTTAGTTATTTCAATGTTTCTGCTTTTCTTTTTGTGACCCACAAGCATGATTTTTCTTGCGTTTTGAATGTTTCCCATATTAAAATGTGCCAATCCAGGCCTCGTCAAGAATACGATCAGAACACAAGATACTTTCAAGACAGCATTTCTTTTTTAACACCCAATGCATTTAGTGCTTGTGATAGCCCTTCGTCAGGGGTAACTGCAAGTAAATTATGTCTGACTAAACACATTATTACTGTTATTCCTTTAAAATCATATTTGATTGGGTGTGAGCCACTTTCATCATGTTTAAAGTAGAGAGCACAACCACTTTAAAGAACGCACAGTCATAAAGCGAGCAAAAACGGGTGAAAAAAAGGAGAACGAAGGAAAAAAGTTGTCAGGATGACCCTGCAGAAATGGCCAATTCCAACACATAACAGTAGGCTTCACAACAGTGCAAGATGGACAATACTACTACTGCCTAAAGCAGCACTGCACAGACTTTTTAAATCAACTAAATCATCTTGAAATGTGTGTCAAATTGTTGTTCACACAGGTTTGTTTTGCACATCTAAGGTTTGTTCAACAACAAAAAGGAATGCATACCATTCTATAGTGTTAAGGAAGCGTTATCAGTTATTTGTAATCCCTTTTGCATCTGTGGGAATGTCTATTTTGACTTAACTATGCCCAGATTTAATGTGGGGATCAAGAAGAAATAGAAAGTTCCCAGCCATCCAGCATCAGAGTAGTGGTCGGAAAATGTCCTCTTTCCCTCTGCAGAAAGCAGATGGGAAACAGCAGACAGTATTGCTGTTTCTGCGTCTGCCTCCTGCAGATTAGAACAAAAAAAAGGATGAATGCAAGAAAAATGCCCTGCAAATCAAACATCCCTCATTCCGGATATAGAAGAATACAAGGAAGGTGGAATTCTTGTGCTGCCTGATCTTGTCAGGGGCTGGCAATTTTATTTAACTTAATGGTTATTACAATGGCTTACCAATGACAGTATTTTTCGATGGTACTTCCACAGCAGGGGTGCTTTAGTCGGGTACCTGCCTGCCAGGAGTACCCTGTGAGCAAGTGCTACATTCAGTCTTCCAAGATGAGGAAGTAACCTGAAGGTTGCAATTATTATGAAGGTAAAAGATTGCCCAGCTCCATATTTGGCTTAAAAATGCTGCTTTGCGTTTTGCGTTTATTCCACACACAGAGCAGCGGATCAGGTACAATGCCACTCCGCAGACACAAAGAAATTGGCAGAATTCCTCCGTTTCGCTTTCGGCACCGAACTTTCACCCACCCCTTCTTTTGGATTTGTTTTCATTTCCAGAGGCAAGGCCGTTTCATAACAAAACCACTCCAGAAAATGACAACAGTATCTGTATACATGGTCTTGTGTGTCAAATCAGTCTCCAAAAGGATCGATGTGAGATCATGCACAAACAGACATTGGTTCACTGTCTCTGCTGTTTTCGGGAATCATTCTCAGCCAAACCCTTTATGGCAATTGTGCTTGGGTTGACAATAAACATAAGACTTGGATGAGACTATGTTACTCTTTTTGCAGGGTTCACTGGTTGTCATCAGTTCTTTGAGGGAGTCTAGAAAATCTAAAGTTAAAGGCTACCAGCAAGATTTGGAAATATAACTTAAAGGCAATGAACCCGAGCCTCAAGTTCAAGTTCCAAATCTGTTCATTTTATGGTGATAACTTCTTTGCAAGCATTCAAAGAATGTTCTTCATATTGTAGACCACTGAAGGCCAGTGGAGAGCATGACCTTGCTGTTGGGTTCTCCTGGTCACTTCCATGATACTAAATATATGGACACCATTCATGTGTCTTCCATGTGGGTGGACACCTGATAAACCTACATATTTCCTCAGATTGATGCATGTTCTGAATTAAGCTACTGGTTCAGTAAACTAGGCAATATGGGTCACCTTGGAATGTGGCCACATTTTGCATCCAACCCGTGTAAGACTTTAGTTGGTGACAAGATGAGCTATCCAACTCCTCTCACCCCCTTGCCAGTTCCCCTTGATGTCAGACAAATGTCAATAACGGTGTGTTCCTGCCTTTAATGTCTGCTAGCTCGGGTCAAGCTAACAGGGTGTTTGTATCTGCACGTTACCTTCATCATTTGAGAAGTGGCCTCAGGGGGAGGAAAGATGTAAATATTGCTAGTACGTTTTTGGATTCATCAGTTCCCCCTCTCACTGCTTGAGCCTACCACCACCACAACGTGGTTGTGTGGCAGGTAACTCCACTTTAGTGCCTAATTTGTAAAAAACACATAAGTGCCAGGCTCTTGTCAGGAGCACACTGCAGCTTGCAGCACAACTTGCCCCTGCCAGCACTGCCAATGATAGTAATAACACAATTACTAACATCACATCCTACAAGTGTGACAATTCGGACTGTTTCTGGCCCCCAAAGCTATAAGAATGGCTTGAGCGGCAGGTAATAGTCATTTCACATGTATATTGAATAATTAATTAACTGTTGTTGTGGTCATCTCTAAATTAGTTAGACAGTGCCACCTTGTTGTAGACCGTCACAAGCACAGGTGTTGACAATTGAGTGCCGGTGCCGAGCACCAGAAACCATCCGCTCAAATTATGCACTGCTTCACTTAATTGTAAAAAGTACAAAGGGCGCTCTACCTTGTCACATAATGGGGGCTCATTTGAGCAACAGATTAAGCTTGGCTACCTCATGCAATTGTCTGTTTGGGTTGGTGTGTTTATAGCAACGGTGCTTTGCACATAGGTGCCCAGCCCAGGGTTGGGAAACAATTTACATAACACAGGCCCCATCATGAGCATTTTCAGGAAATTAGAATATAGTAATACTTGATAGTCGTATGCCTACGCAAAATATTGTTTTACTTCTGCTGCAGATAAAATAATCTTTACAAGAAGCAAACATAGATATTTAACACCATGTTCTAGCACCAATGTATATAAGGTTCTTTGACTACTCCTGCTGTCATGTGGTTTAAAATTGAAGGAAACTTGAAACAAAGCCAAATATTGGCAAAATCAATAGTCCTGGTGTTAATTTACTGCAACCTGCACTCGAACAAGTAGACTGCTCACCCTGAACTCGTCTAGGCACATCACCCCCCCTGCCCAAAGATGCACTTCTCTCTAAGCACAGTACACAAATATGTTCAATAGAAATGAATGTATATTCACAAAGAATAAGCCCATTCACAAAGGCAACTTTGGTCATGAACGTACGTTTTCCACCAATTACCTGGCAGCAGTAAATACATTTACTTATGCAGATTTCTCCTATACCAGTGTGAACAAATTCACTATAGCAAATGTCACTCATGGATTGGGAAGTGGGTGCTTCTAAGGCGTGGTTTGCGATGTAAGTTTGGAAATGTCTGCAAACATGTACATACATGGGCATGCACTCAGAGAGGCGCACCCTTTCACACTACGCTGACACAGGCACTTCGTTTATTGTGCACTTAGGGCACAAGTCCCAAAAACATACGTGAGAGACTAATTAGCATAAGAAGTGTACAATGACAATACAGAATGGTCACCACAAATGATACCATGGGAAGTTATTTCATTACTCTAGTATAGCCATCACTGGGAATGAGGCAATGCGAATCTTGAGATATCATTTATGAATGTGCCCATGTGTATACAATCTCTATATTAATATCTAAGACACATATTGAAGACTATGTTTTACACTGTGAATACTTTGGATATTAAATAATTCCACATCCATGTGACACTCACCAAATGTGGGGAGTTGACAGATATGGTACGAACCCTGTAAGATACTCTCCAGCTATTTCTGCCTGCGATGGAACTCCCATCCAATGCCGCCAAACTCAACTCACCTGGAGCGTTCCCTCTCGCAGGCTGCCTCATCATTATGTTTTAACTTAGAGCCCATCTTGCTACATCCAAAAAGAACATTGTAGTTTTCCTTGAATGCCTCTGTGTAATTACACCCTGGAAACGTTGTTATATGCAGGAAAACACCTCATCATTAACAGAAGAAGCCCAGAAACCACTCTTTTTGGCAGACACGTGCAGCTAGTGCTCAATTAAATCTTGTACTTAATGGAACCCATATATGGACAGAACCAAAGCTCCTCCCTCAGTAGTGCTTCTTAAATCTGTTTTTCTTTTGATAACCTAAGGTCTGGTTACAGCTCTGCTGTCCAATCAGACCTAAAAAGATGGTATGCTAGAAGTAAAATGTTCCCCTCAAAAGAGCAGTATTATATCAAAAGAAAATGTAGGAACATTTTTTATATAAATGCTCACAGAACTTTGTTTCAATATACAGTAGATGGATTTTTTCTGAAGTTTTGCCTATAGTGATCTATAAATGTGTGTCATCTTCATTGCTCGTGGATACCATTTGTCTCACCCCATCATATGATTACATTTTGCATACAGCAAATTACTCTGCTTTTTCAGGCTGAGAATCAATAATTTTGGACGAGAAATGTGATGCAAAGGAGCACGTTTTAGTATAAGAATGAAGGAGATATAGGAAATGCAGCATAGTACATTCTTCACATTGGCCACTGGCTCTCCTTCAACATTGCTCCACATTTAGATGACCATTTTATGACACAGCAACATGCAAGGAAGCTCCCCACAATTTAGCCTTGCACAGCACATTCCCCATTCGATTTGCAATGAAGGTATATTTACAGAGAATACGCATTTAACACAAACGAAAATTTGGTTGTGAATGTACGTTTACAACCAATTTCCTGGCAGGCGTAAATGCATTTACTAATGCTGATTTCTCCTAAACCAATGTGGAGAAATTTGCAGTAGTAAATGTCACTCAAGCAGCGGAAAGTGGGCGTTATAAGGCGTGTTGCCTTGAAAGTTTGAGAACACCCACAAACACGACCATTCATGGGCATTCCCAAAACTCCAATCTAACCTCTTCCCGCTCTGTAAATGGTCAGAGACGTATTCCATCCAAGGGCTGTAGGAACTCCCCTTTCAGGATGGGCAGAGGAATGGATGACTCCCAAATCTGATGGCAATGTAGGGAAAGGGTTTCTTCAATGGGTTACAAAACATTAATTTGCACAAGAGGCTACATCCCCCCGCTGGGTGGAATTCTATGTAGTGACGAATTCCAGAGAAAGGGAATAGAAGCCTTTAAAAAGTGACATACCAGTCCTACTAGTATATCTCAAAACCAGTACCTGATGCAGCTTTCCAGGTGTACTGCTGCGAATTTGTATGCATAAAAAGCAACGGAAAAGTTCACTGGGGCAGCGATGCAAACTTTGTCCAGTCGTTTTCTATAAATATTGTTAGATGTGTCAGAGGGTAAATGATATCCTTATCTCACAAAACCTTTAGTATTCAAAAGAGGCACACGTTTTCCTGCAGCTGTCTATGCTAACACTTCTACCCTAGCTTCTTCTTGTCCAGATAATTCCTATCAACACCCCCAGAGGCCCCTTCATCAGAAAACACAGAACCTTCACATACGGGTTGTTCAGGTATCATACAATGAGACATTTTGGCCTCCCTTCTTTCACTATTCCTTCTATACTGAAATGACACTTATTCCTTCACCTCATATAATCTATGCCTAATTTCTACATTCTTAACAGCTACGTATAGATTCTTATAATCTATGCCTCGTGTTTACACTCTTAACAGGCATGAATAAAGTATTTCTTTTCGGTTCCTCCTGAAGGTTGCAACAAACATGTCAGAAGTTCCTGCGAGGCCCAGATCCACAAACCCAAGCAATCCAGGCATGGGCTTATTTTCAAACTTTTAAAAATACGCCCTGTAGGGAAAGAGAAAATAAAGTACAGCCAGCATTTGGTGGCATCTACTAGGAAAGGCTGTGTTAGTTGACCCAACTTTAACAAATATGGCATGCTTTCATTTATATCCCTAAATAAATGTGCAGCACAAGTGAGGACCCTAAAAACGTGCAGGGCCTGGAGAATCGTGAGGACCCTGCTCTCCCAATGCGGCTGACAGACCAGGGCTGCTCACATTTTCCCAATCCTTTTTCACACTGTGTGCACATTCTTGAAGAAAGGCTTTCGTTTCTGTTAAACCCTCGGGCTCCATATCTCAAGAAAAATGACCTTTTCTGTCGAAGCCTCCAAAACGAGCTACAGATCAGCCTCCTACCATAATCTTCCCTCCAGAACTACGAGGCCCCATTGCAGATTCTAGTCATTACAGGGTATGTGTAGCTAAATGGTGAATAGCCTTCGGTGGTCCTTTGCAAAAATGCACCATGCAACAATTACATCATTTTGAGAGGATGAAAGTTCTTCAGAAGAGAAACATTGAGGCAAATTTACTTTTTACCAGTCATCATAGTCAATTTTATATTTCTACGGTAACTCGAGGACAATTGAATTTATTTCTGTTTCTTTGTTTTACTGGCGTTCAGTTTTCTTTTTCTCCACCAGGGAACTGCAGAAAACATGGGGCGATATATCAGTGCTGCGAGACTCATTCTGGGCTGATATTACACACAATGAATCTTTTTTCTCATTGCATTTTATTGTGAAGTTCCAAAGACAACCCTTCGTGGCTTCTAGTGTTATTTTTTCATCAATAAATATGTATTTACAATGACCCCCTAAAATCCAATAAATCTGTGAAAGGAGAGCGTGCCTGCCTTGTGCAAAGCCCAATTTGCATTTTCCCTCAGAACAAAATGCGTCTATGGCCATAGTACATTGTGTCTGACCAAGACCAGGCACGCATAGAATATTTACTGACGACAGGATGGAGTTAATGTTTGGGTGATACATTGAGGGAATGTATTTTGATTGCATTTTTCTATTCAAACTGCGAATTGTGATTTTACAACAGTGCTTTACTGCTGTGTAAAGAGCGTGCTCTGTAAAAAAGAAAACTAATCAGCCTCTTATTGGCATTTGTAACTTGTACTTTGATTAGCATCTTCACCAGAGATGCTTAATATAACTTTTTTTTTTAGATGGAATATGAGGCTTAAACCATGTGGTGGTGACAGAGGCACAAATAAAGACAAGGAGGTGAATGGCATAACAATGTACAGGTGCACTCTTTACTCAGTGGTGCGAGGAGTGGCCATGTTGAGAGTAACCCTGGGCAAAGTACTACGCTACGCTCTCATAGTTTGCGAAGTTTGCGCTACCTCTGCACTATGCGAATTGCACATAGCACAGTGCAAACACGCGTAGCGGTCATTTTTTGCTTGCTCGCGGTCCTCAACGTCAAGTTGGCGACCACGAGCAAGCAAATGATATCCCGGAAAGACTTTTTCCTCGTTCGCAATCAACAACATCAAGTTGCCAATCGCGAGCGTGGAAAATAAACCTCCCCGCGAGATTCTCAACGTGGGGAGGTCAGGTTTTCTCATTGCAAGTGGTCACGTATGCCCGCGACTGCTCACGATGAGAAACTACCAGTCCGCGTTGAGAAAGCTGCAGCTCTTGTATAAATCTACTCGAGCGGCAAAAAACGACCGCTTGCACTGTGCAAGATGTGGTTTGCACTGATTGCACAGTGCAGACAAGCATCCGGCACTGTGCAATCAGTAGGAACAACATTTTGCACAGTGCACTAAGCAGTTTGCTTAGCTAGGCGAAGCTACGCGTAGCGCTACTACGTGAACTACGCCGAGGATTAGTTGAGAGTGTCTTTAGCTGTGGGGTGGGTAGTCATGCTAGGTGGATCTTGAACATTTAGCATGTATGACTATCATTTTGAAGTTGCTAGTTGAGGAAATATGTCTATGGCTGTGAGTGAATGGAATGAGGAGGAACAACTATTGCAATCATAAAGTGATGCAGAAGGTTTGGGAAGGTAAAGCACTGCCTGTCACCTGAGTGCCAGGGGCTGACACTGGTATAGAGGAAAATATATTTGCAAGGCATCAACCTCTTAAATGAATCACAAACTAGAATCAGGAAAATATAGAGGGATTTGTTTTACATGTCCAACCATTCTGTCTGACAACTGCAAATGGAGGGTAATGTATTTATTGTTTTGTATTTAATATTTATACCGCGCATCTGTCACCCTACGGGTATCCTGGCGCCAGAGGTCAATATGTGAAGTTTGTATACAGCCCATGTGGCAGTGTTGTTCACTTTTTGAGAGGGCTGAGGTCAAGTGAAAGCTGTTTTGATGTTTTGAAAGAAATAGAGTTTTAATGAAGACCTTGACAGAGTGGAAGATTAGGTGGATGCAGTTAGTGTGAATGTTGCACAATATTTAGCAAGTAGAGTTGATGGTCAAAGTGAAAACAACAAAGTGTTGTACTTTACTGTTAAAGTGAAAACCCCAAATTACCAGAATATAGAATTGGGATAAGTGAGGTAGATGGGAATGAAAACCATTCCTGCCCAGGAAGGCCCATCAGAATGCAGACATATGTAGATGGGTACTCAGCCACACCTCCTGTGTATGTGGCTGTCTAGAGGGAATACACAAAGGGGAACTGTCACCCAGCCCAGACGTGTATTAGAGACAGGCAGGAAGGCAGATAGAGCAGTAAAACCAGAGAAATGTCAACTTTCTAAAAGTGGCATTTCAAAAATCTTATGTTAAATCCGACTTTACCAGTAAAGGGGATTCATCATTACCATTTCAAATGTATGAAACATCATGCAGATACTTCATTCTAATCAGAAATTACACCTTAATGCATTTTAAGTCATTACCATGTTTAGCCTATCAGATAAGTATGCTTCACAGGAGTGAAAAACAAATTTAGTTGTTTTTCAGTACTAGAACACTAGAAACATAAAAGTATCAGCTCTGGCTCCACTGCTAAGATGGAGGAGCGTTGCCCTACAATGAAAAAATAAACTGCTAATAACATGGCCTTATAACATTTTATTTTTCTGCACTGGGTCAGTTCAGTTGCATTTTAGGTGCAGTAAGGGGTGGGGCTGTCATCACAGCCAGCCAGTGTGCATGAAAGCTTGGCTGACCGTCTTGGGCCGGCCAAATTGTCATGCACATTTAGCATTTGTCCACCTGGCTGTATTACATAGCCTTGGTGGAGAACATGCATGTGCTCCTATTCCCTGCCTGTGTGCAGAACCAGGGCACTCAGACCAATCACAAAGCTGCTGTTACGATGGTGACAGCAGCGTCATGATTGGCTACAGAGTCTGGGAGCCTGTGTGCTCCTCCTGCTTCGTTGACAGAAGAAGGGTGGAGGAGAGGTGGCAGCAGGTAAGTCAAATCTATTTTTTCTAATCCCGCCCCATCCCCCCACCATTCCAATACTATTCATTGGCAGCTGCACTCAAAAGTAGATGTCCTACCTTTTAGTTACACTGCACCCTGACCTATGGGCTACCTAGGGCCCACATTAAGGGTGACTTATGTGTATACGAGAGGTGGAAAAACGGGGGCAGAGGAAAATACCCATAGCAATGGCATGGGATATGCTGTGTGAAGCAGAAGCCATGCTTTGGCTTGCCTGAGACATTCTTAGAGGGCTACTTAGCTGGGTGGCACAACAGTGCAGCAGGCCAACTAGTAGCATAAGCATTCCATTTACAGGCCCTGGGCACATGTGGTGCACTTTACTAGGGTCTTATAAGTTCTTTAAATATGACTATTGGGTTTGAGCTATTGTTATCATCTAAACTTAACAAGACCAACATTTTCAAAAATCCAACATACAGGTTTAAAATAGCATTTAAAAAGTGACTTCAAAAAAAAAGTTTGTAAAAAATAAATAGCTCCACCTGGGGCTATTGCAACGTCATGACAGCAATAAATCCAAAGTACTGTGCCAACTGAGAGGTGTGCAGCATCGGGCAAGGAGTCACACGGAGCTCCAAACAAACAGCACCTTTTGATAAAAAAGTCTTTGATGATACATGGCATAGTGGAGGTAAGGCGTCAGTGCCAAGGTCGAGGCTGATTCCTTGGCTGCAACGGGGGTGGCAAGGTGTTGTTTCTGCGAGGAGGCGACCTGTTAAATCCAGGAAAGGAGAAGTAGATGCTGTTGGCAGTGAGTCATAGGTTCCGGTGATAATACGAAGTCAGCCAGTTTGTGGAATCACCCTCAGAATTTATCAGTGCCGTGATTACAGAATGCAGGCAATGATGGAGTCAGTGCAAGTACTCGCGTCTGGAATGCTGATAACTGTAGGCGTCAGCAAGCGTCGAAGGGTGTTGGAGGTGCGGTGCAGGCCAGGCGGTGCTTCGTGTGGAGCCCTTTGCCTCTTTGCATCATGACGGTGGCTCTGACGGCATTGTAGACAGGTTTTCTTGCTTCTTTCAAGTTGCTTTCAGTTCCCAACAGCAGGAACAATCTCCAGAGGCCCAAAACAGGAATAGGCATCTCCCGGCAGGTCAGAACT
This sequence comes from Lissotriton vulgaris, assembly GCF_964263255.1. Lineage (NCBI taxonomy): Eukaryota > Metazoa > Chordata > Amphibia > Caudata > Salamandridae > Lissotriton > Lissotriton vulgaris. Next base: position 502,405,308 of record NC_141685.1, read on the forward strand.
CTCAGCAATAGAGTTCAGTGGAGCTGGGTCGAAGTCTTTGTGCCCCTGAGACTTCAAAAAAGGAGGCCAGCACACACAAGCCCTTGGAGATTCTTCTTCAAGCACATTCACAGCCAAGTTCCAGTCTTTGTCCTTTACTTGGCAGAAGCTAAGCAGTATTGTGATTGACTACCTTAAGCCCTTCCCTGGAGCTGGGCGTCTCTGACCCAGATTGGAGAATATTACTTTTCTCTTCATACAATCTTTAAATCTTCACCTTCCCCTCGAGCACCTTTGGGCCACAAGGAGCCATTACAGTGTCCAACCTGGCTGGTTTGCTTTCGGCCTTAGTTCAGCATTAGGATTTCAAATCCGTTTCGACGCTGGTGCACAGCCCACCTTCAGTGCCTGGGTCAGATCAGCCGACACTGACACCGCTACTTCAGAGCCAGATGCGGCCCTGGTGGAGTTGCCTGTCTCAGGCATCTTTCCTCCACTCTCTATAAAGTCACCCTCCTGTTTTCCCTTCTGATGAACACGATTATGGAGGTGATGGAGAGGATTTGGAGTTTCCCCACCCCATTTCTGACACTGCCCATCCTCATATGGAGGACAGCTAGCTGACTGAGTTATGTGAACTAGTAGCTTGGAGTCTTCTCCAGCCTTTGGCCTCCTTTTAGCACCTGGCCTTGCTGCAGTGGTGACCTCCTCTAGGTGACATGCTCAAAGGAGTTCCTCTCATTTTTAATATGACATTTCCTTCTGTGGAAATGATGACTGATTCCTTGCTTAGAATGCTCCATCAAGGCCAGACAGGGGGTAGAGCTGGTGCTTCCTTAAAGTGAAGCTCTAGTTGACATTTGTTGGGAGATTGGGCTAAACCTTATGCAGGGGACCCTGTGGATCACTCTATTTCTTACAGACTCCCAGTCTGGCTCCCAGTGATCCGGCTAGTTTCCTCCGCCATCATACTCATCACAGTTTTGTGCTAGAGTCCGCATTGGCCACCCAAAATATCTACCCGCTTCCTACTCTCCATGCAGACAGAGAGTCCAGAAATGAATGAGACACAGCACAATCTTTTCCCCATTATTACGGGATGGGCATTAAGCAGGTAAACTAACAATTCGATGTGGTACGGATACCACAGGCTCTGTAGGCCAGGCTATGGACTCTTTGTTGCACTACGTAGGTGTTCCATGTTGTGCTCGTCTGGGATTTTGTGGTTGTTCGAAACACAGTGATTGACATGCTCTTTGATGGCACCCATCTGTTCGGTGCCCATTCCGCTTCTGCATTACATCATTTTTGGGACAGGCGTTGGTGAGCCCTCTTAACTGTGTTTTTACTATCTACGTCCACCTTCCCATCTGACTTACTTTCCTAACTCCCGACAGATTTAGTTAGTTTGGGGACACTGTTTCATATTTCTATTGAGCTATTGATGCTTTTTTTTCTTCTTCCTTTGCTACCTGTGGTTCTTTCCACAGTTCTTGGGCTTCAATTCTTCCTAGCCTTTCTGCCTTAGAGCAGCCGATCTCTTCTGTCTTCTTATATGCTCCAGCGAGACATCAGCAATTTCTATTCAGGGATTTTGCTCCAATCAGTTTGCAGGCCCTCCTCTGGGGTTATGTTTGCTTTTCTATCTAATTTAAAGGTAATGAATCTGCGGCTAGGTGTCTATATCAGCTGAACAAGTTAATTACCCATGGTAATGCCTTCTCTGGTGCAGACAGGATCTAGCAGCAAATTTCTTACCAAACCTCCCATCCTCCCTGCTCTGGAAACTGATTTATTTCTATCTTCAAATCCTGGTAGTTAATGGGATATTCCTTTGTTTTTGGTACTGGGATACTCCTTCTTGCAGATACCTCTGCATTTGCAGAGAGAGAGAAAGACATTGATATCTCTTTATTGGCACACTGTTTCCTTGGCTAGTTTCTGTAAGTGGCTCCGCATTTTTGGCGTGGAATGTAGTCAACCAAGAAACTGGTAGTAGAGCATCTGGAAGGGGCCTATATAGACTCTGTCGGTGTCACATCCTGTGGTCAACGTCATTACAGAGTCACAAGACCCCCTCTACCGATGTGCAGAGGTACTGCTGAAAAAACTCTGGATCCAGTCTTGCGCCTTGGGAGGATTCAAATGTAAGGAATCTACAGCTAGATCCTGTCTCTACTAGATAAGGCGTGACTGAAGGTAAGTAACTTGTTCTTCTAAAAATCATTGTGGGATAGCACTTCTGGCTCAAGTTGATGCTTTCTTCTTGCGCTGAAGACTTTCTAGGAAGTTTCTGAATAGAATAGTGGTATGGTATTCTCTGTGTCTACCATTCAACATGCTTTGGCAAAGCCCATAGGCTTGCCATTTTTCCATAAGATTAATTGCTTTTTCATAGACCAGCAAGTTTGAATGTGTTGTGTGGATGCTTGGCTAGATGAATGTGAGTGATGTAGTGGGTCGATGGCAGAGGTAGTATTCAGATATATGACTGATTGCCTACATAAGCTTAAGTATCACAGACCTATTAGCCTTGCCAGTGCTTGTTTCAGTGTTTGGGCAGACCTATAGATTACAAAATTCTATATTTCTTGTATCAGTGAAATTCTTGCATTGTTCCAGTAAGGGAAAAGTGCCATTTTCAATGATGAGTCCCTTTACCTGAAAGCGAAGAGAGTAAAGAAAGCTTAGCCACCCAACCTCTTAATGTAGTGGTTTTCAAAGATTCATCCATAAGCGTTCTACACAGCAATACCTCGGAGACGTCCTCTTAAATTTCAGGCAGGCATGTCGTATTTGGTAGATGTTAATACAGTAGCAGTCCATGGACATCATTTAGGGGATGCCAGTGGTCACAGCCACAACCCCTGGCTTGCCCCTTGCAACTCCTGGCACTTCTTTTGTGACCCCTGATCTTAGAGGTGTCAGAATTAGTGGCAGGAACACAGTGACAACTCGTCCTTTTAGAAGTCGGTTGGGAATACACTCTCTTTGTTTTCTCTCAATTCTTTTTATTACACTAATAGTGAATAATGTTTCATTCTTCACTATTAGTGTAATAAAAACTGGACTACAGTTACCTGGAATTTGACCTTCCCAGGGTGCTGAGGTAAGTATCAAACAAAATTCTTTTAAATGTATGTTATGTACATTTTTGCTGGTGAGTGTGTCTTTATGTGAGAGAGAGAGTGTGTTTTTAGGTGTATGCATGTGTGTTCAAAGGAATTGAAGGTCAAAGGGCATGTGATTTCACTTCTGTTACCCCTGGCATTTTGTTGAATTGACATTCATGTGACAGGCTTACTGATGTCTGCAGCCAAACTAGCTGGCTATGGTGCTTCATCTCATTGTGGGCTTAGGGAAGAGACAAACACACTGAGATCTAAGAAAGGAGCAAGTGTCAATATATGTGCCCCGTGTTTATTTTATTTTCAGGTTTCAACGTTATTCTTAGTTGCAACCAAGAGTGGACAATTACTGAAGGCCTCAGTGTCACAAAGCCCTTGTGTGTGTTTGTTTGACTCACTCATTGACTATATGCAAGTGTAATGCTTACCACTACAGTTATTGTAGGAAGTTAGGATTTTTCAGCATGGTTACCTTCACATTTTGCCTGGTGTTGTTATGGTTTCTGACTAGTCTGACTGGGATCCTGATTATCAGGACCCCAGTCTCTGTGCTTTCTCCCCTACATTCATTATGGGTAATTCTTAGGTACATCCCATGTTGGCTACTGTTGTACCCTTGTAAGTCCCTAGTATATGGTACTAAGGTACTCAGGGCATAGTTACACAACGGACCACATGGGCTGAAGCGTGTATTATTCCACCCATGGTAGACCACTCAAACTGTTACTACAGGCCTGCCATTGCAGCCTGTGTAAGCTGGTGCTAGCACCACTTACGACAGATATAAGTTTGCTTATCTCTCGCTAAGGCAGGCCTTTCAATCCTGAAGGCTGGGTGCTTGGTTCTAAGTGTGAGGGTGAAGCTGCATTAGCAGGACCCCCTAAAAAATGGAGTCCATTCTCTGGGGTTGTAAGTGCATCAGCTATTATGATATATAGAGTGGCTATGCGTCATTATGAGATGACCATCTCTAAACTGGCTGGAACAAACCCTGTCGTGTTTGGTATCAAACATGTTAGAATCATAATCCCAAACCGTAAACGGTGTGAGAGGTATGATTCCATGCATTGTAAAGCTCCTCTGGGTGGCCCTCGGTGCTCCCGGTACCAGCCTTCTAGACCCGGACAGCAAAATATGGCTGTTGCTGACAAAGACACAATTCTGCCCTTCTGCTGCTGAGCCAAGCTCAAGCAGAGGAAGGCAGAACGATAGGCATTTTAAGTCATTACCAGGGTGGGGGCACTCGTCAGCGCCACTCAGTCTTCTTGAAGGGAACATTTGGTGCCCTTCTGGCTTACCCGAGTTCAATCTATTAGTTTCAAACATGAACTGCTTGAAAAGAGGACGCACTATTCACTCATCCTATAAGGTATGACATCTAATCAATACTTTTGTTGTAATGCATTGGGAGTGGCAAATTTGTGAAGTACTCTGTATGAATCCTTAAGAATTCAACAAAGAAAGATAAAATAAACTTACAGTGCATTGAACTGTGAAGATCATTGCAGCATTTTGATTTGCATTTTGATTTTGATTTTTGATGTTATATGGTATACATGACATTGTGATTTTTGATTATTTGTGTATAACCATTGTACTTTGGATTTACATAGAATACTGTAGGTTATTTATTGATGAATACGTTAGATGACTTAACTAACCAATATCAAAAGTATTGATTAGATTTCATACCTTATAGGATGAGTGAATAGTGCGTCCTCTTCTCAAGCAGCTCATGTTTGAAACTAATAGATTTATTTACATCCTGGGTAGAGGCTAACCAGGTTACCAAGAGGATTGCACCGCGTATCAAATTTGTGAACACAATCGCAGTTTTTTTAATACTAATTTTGGAAGTAGAGTGCAGGTCACATACACATAATTTTGACAAAATTAACCGAGTTCAAACAAGCTCAGAGAGCCGTTGGCTCCCGCTCTGACAAGAAACTGGACAAAGGACATGAAAGTATCCACTCCACTGTCCGAGCCCTCCCCTGGGTGTGAACCCTGAATCCTCACAACCCTTTCCTTAGTGTACTTAAGGGCTTACCTGTGGGTGGGTCCCTAGATTCATCTTGGGAAAAGATTTGTATCACTTCATCTTTGACCGACCGACTAGTTTGCTAGACTTTTCTCTGGGCACTAAGACTGTAGCTGGGAAGACTCCTGCTGCTCCTGGTCTCGTCATCCTGCAGGTCTTCTGCAATGTCTGTGCCTGTGCTCCACACTGGATCCTTCCAAGGCCAGTGGACATTCAAGACACCTGAAGGAATCTCCCTTGATGTGAAGGAATCACTTCTCTGCATCTGCAGGCACTGCAACACAGCTGACCGGTCTACTGATATTGGGCTCCTACGGACCCTGAAAGTCTCAGCAATACAGGTTGGGGTTCTTCAACGCCCTTCATCAGAGCCACAGGAAACAAATCCCTTTGCACCGCGTTCAGTTGTTGTTGCAAAGGCTTGTTGGTACTCTTCGTCAAAGATCTTAGGGCTCCAAGTGGCCCCCACCTAAAGTATCTCCTGCAACCAAGATCTTTGTCCTCACCACATCTCTTTCACTGTGGCCCTGCATCTTTGGTGAGCTGCTCAAGTGCATCCGGCCTGTCGGTCCTCTTGAGGGTCTTCTTTTATTCCAGTGGGCTCCCCTGATTGTTCAGGCTCTACTCTAACTCCCCTGCTTGTGGTGAGTCACTTGGACCTTGCTAGTTCCAACACTGCGCTTTTTTTGTTTGACCCATTATTGCAGTTGGCAAGGCTTGTTGGTGCTACCAACTGACACTGACCCCTGAACTCTTGATATCCGACTTGAATGGCTCCTGGTCTTCCACAGCATTGCCTGGTCCACAAAACTGCAGCTCCAGGGTCACCGTCAACTCTCCTGCAACACTGACATCAGTGGGCATTCATTTTCCATGCCTCCTGGTCACTCTCTGAGTGGCAAAGACTCTGTCCCTGCTGTTTGTAAGTACTTCTAACCTCGAATCCTCCTGTGGATTCCATCGGACACTTTCACCTTCTTCGCCAGCAGCATCTTCCTGAAGTTCTCTATTGAGTTTGGCTGTGGTTTCTGACTCCACTTCACACCTATGCACCCGGCTTCCCTGGTGTAGATTTCCTGGTTTCTAGGGTATCCACATGTGGGGTGGCTCTCCAACCATCTGTCTTCCACTGGGTTTCTTCATGGTCCACTGGGAAGGGTCCTTCCTCTTTAAAATTGAATTGAGCATGCAGTCGCATTCCCACTCTGCACACAGCCTCCGCGGGGTTCCTGGTAATTAACTCGTGTGGTTCTTTGGGTCCCCAGCTCTTCTACATCTTCTGGCTGTAGTCTTGACTTCAGTCGTGGTTTGCATCCCACAATTTTAGTGTCTGCTGGTCTCCCCTTGGCGACCACTGTATATTCATGCTACTTACCTGTTTTATTTACAAAGTATTGTGTGCATTGTGTATATCTCCGGGTAGGAGATATTTGTATGTGTTAGTGATTGTCTTATAATAAATCCATATTTTTATAAATACACTGTGTGGTTCTTATTCACTTAATCTATACCAATAGGATTACGTTCTGGTAAAATGTGCTGCTTTACACTCCTTCTAGACTAAGCCTGAAGGCTGCTCTCAACAGCTACCACGTAGAGAGCTTTCTAAGGTTGTCTAAGACCACTAAAATCACAATAAAGGTTGTCTGGTTTAGTGCAGATTTCTACACTTACATAAGGGAGCCCAATATACTAAGCCAGCCTCCTTCAGTCATTCTAAAGTATACCTATTTCCCCAGGCAATAATGCCTCATTGCAAACAGTTACATTCCTTCGAATTTGAAATGTCTACAAAACAATTCCTAAGCTCACTCTCACCACACAAAAAAGCATTCCTGTAGCCTGAAATTCCCCCACTAAAGGTACTCATTTAGAGCATGGTGCAAGCAGGAAAATGATGCTGTTTAACTATTTACACATACTTTATCAGATCAAAATAGACAGATTCACAACATAAACGTGTGCCCCAGACCACTGGTGCCGAAAGTGTTTTAATTGATGGAACACTGCAGCAAATATTGGAAAGAAAAGCAAGAAAATAATGAAACAGATTTTGTGGTGCTTTTGATTCCATTTAGAGGGTATGTGACCTGTCAAACTTAACTGGACTGTTCTTATTCAGACATGACAAGGGATGATTTACATCGGTTGGGTGTCTATCTGTAGATGATGAATAAAATTGCCCCCTGTCCAGAGTAGCACAGTGAACACTAAAAGATGAACTGGAATGCACCCCAGAGCAATAGTGCCCGGGGTTATTTCAAGATTTCCAATTATCACTATTTTCTCCGTCAACACCCCTACTCTTATACCACTTTAGCTAAAGGACTTCAGTTGGACTACAACTACAATGATGGCATTTTGCGACAACAACTAAGGCCAAGCTTTTTGTTACGAGGATTAAGCTGTGTTCTTTCCTGTAATAAAAAGGGAGAGAACCTGCAGATGAACAGTACGTGACAGAGCAAAATGTACCCTGCCTTATCGGATCAAAAAGCGCTGTCAGATCAGATCAGAGAGCTAAATTGGGACTTATATGATCACTTTGAAAAACACACTGCTGAAATTCATCTGCTTTTTTGTACAGCACGGAGGCAGCAGGGTATATTTACTAGAAGTGGTACATGCTTGAATCCTGATGTAACTATCAATTCCAAATGGTCACACAGCAGGATTTGCAGAATGGAGTTTCATATGTATGCCTAGCATAGAATGGCTTTGTGCATTGGTCTTAAGTGGACATTCTAAACAGTACAAGCCTGACTCTCACCATGCTATTATTTAATGAAGGGAAAACCTTATTTATTTTTTGCACTTGGTAGATTCTTTAGCATTACATTTTCTCCATTTAACTGTTGATTTTTGTGTTACTGTTGGGTTTGTGGGCTCATATTTCTTCTGGCACTTGCCTCCCTGCACTTTTGTAACATGTTCTGCCTTGCAGGCTGTGAGGTTTTGACTGCAGCACTCAGACGACTTTTCCATTGTTTTCATTGAACATGCCAAGCCTGTACAATGTGGTAGTGTGGCTCTGCCGCACCTGCGCATCAACATTCGGGATGGAAGTATGATTTTGTATCAGGCTTCTGGCACCTATGTATGTAGTCAGAATTTATTCCACCTTTTTGTTTTTGATACATTACCTTTGACTACTTGTTAAGGGTATATGTGTCCAATCCAATATGGAGTTGATGGTGCCAGATTCCATGTCCTAAATTAATTTAAGAATACTTGGCCGATGGTCTTTATTGCCTGCTAAGAAGTGTGGAGGGATGAAAACAATTTGCCAATTATACATTTCCCCTCATGTCCAACTAAAGAACTACAGACTCAGAATTCAGTTTTGTTGATTTATTACAAAGCCACAAGCAACAGAATATAGACACACATTAAAATCATGGCGTAGAGATACATGAATACTAACACAGAGCCCAATCTACAAACATAGTTCATACGGCACAATAGGCAGAGAACGATAAATAACAAAATCTGAACACAGCTGAGTATAGACTAAGGGTGGGCGTAGTTCGCGAGGTAGCCCTACGCGAAGCTACGCGAGGTGCACTTCCCACTACGCGAACTTCACGTAGCACTACAAGAGCTGCGTAGGAGCATGTTCGCACTGTGCAAGATGCGTTTTCAATGATTGCACAGTCGAACAAGCATCCGGCACTGTGCAATCATTGAAAACGGCATCTTGCACAGTGCGAGCTGTAGTTTTCTGCTGCTCGAGTAGATTTTTACTTGAGCGGCAGCTTACTTAACGCAAACTGGTAGTTTCTCATCGAGAGCGGTTGCGAGCATGCGCAACCACTCGCAATGAGAAACCTGACCTCCCTACGTTGAGAATCTCGCCGGGATGTCATTTTGCTTGCTCGCTGTCGCGAACATGACGTTGAGGACCACGAACAAGTAAAAAATGACCGCTGCACTACGCATGTTCGCACTGTGCTACGTGCAGCTCTCGTAGAGCGAAGTTGCGCAAACTTCGCAAACTACGCGAGCGTAGCGTAGTGCTTCGCCCAGGGTTACTATAGACACTGCATCTAAATCCTTTTTCATTTGTGTTTCTGAATTAAAGAATAATCTGTCCTTACTCTACATCCAGAGTAGCTTCCCTTCCAACTTTGCCAAAAGAATTTCCCCCAAAGATGTCAGCACGTGATGACTTCCTAAGAAGTGCACTCACGCTAAATGGGTCAAGTTGCGTGAAGACACAGAGCTCGTTCTAAAATGCTCTCCTTCCTCAGTCAAAGCAGAAGTCCTGCAAATCTGTTCATGTGCCTAATTCAAAAAGACAAAGTTACACACTTAACAAGTCACATGGTACGCTATTCCGTGAACACCTTCTTTGAGTAACTTTCCACAAACTTCCAATTAAATTTACAATTCTGTTTGCCAACCTCGGTTCCCAGGTATCACCAGGAATGGAAGGTGTCCTCCCTTCTCCCTGTCTGAGCTCTTCAAAGACATTACTCTCCTCCCATGTATCTTCCTAAATCTAAAATAACAAAGTAAAATTCCTGTACCTGAAGTAGGGGCAATAGGAAAACTTTCTACACACATACATTTGAATTAACTCTCAACTCGAGATCAAACAAAGAGAAAAAAAACTTGCGGAAAAAAAAGTTAGGCGTACAATTTGGCTAATCTAAGAACGTTTGTTAATGTGCACTCATAACACATGCCGCTATATAAATCTTATAACAGTAAATATATTTGTTTTACCTAATAATCATGATATACGTACATTGTTACATGATTTCTCTAAATACGTGTGAAATACTAATCAATCCTGTGAATAGCATTACAATTTCATTCCACTGATTTTAATATGAGGATATATAAATTTCATTCTGATATGCTCAAAGTTCAAACAAACATTAGAATATATGCGAGTGCATTTTGGACATGAAAATAGTGCACCCCAACAAATTTGAGAGTGTTGAGCACTCTATCAGAGTCTTACAACTTCCATGTCACAAGATTTAGGGGCATATGTAGGTAGGCGTTTGCGATTATCAAACGCCGGAATTCGCAGAATTCCGGCGTTTGCGAATTGCAAGCGGCGATTTGGTATGTAGGTACCACATAGCAAAATGAGGAATCGCAAAAATTGCGATTCCTTATTTTGCTCAAGCATTTAAGGAATCACAATTTTGCGATTCCTTAAATGCTATGTAGGGTTGCCTTCAAAATAGTGATTTGGGCTTAAGGAATTGCAAAATACCACCTACTCCAAGTAGATGGTATTTTGCAAATTCCTGTCATAATGCATTTTTTTTTAAATTCAAAGTGCCATGTGGCACACAGGCATGCCCTTAGGGCATGTATGTGCGCCACATGTACTTACAGGCACATTCCAGGGGTGCAACAGGTGTCCTTTGGACACCCTGGCACCCTTGGATTTGCAAATCTCAAATTGCGATTTTCTCAAAGAAAATCGCAATTTGAGAATGTATCCCCATTCATTCCTATGGGCCTCTTGGCCCAAAGGAATGAATGGGACACTCATTCCTTAATTGGGATTCGCAAATTGCTAATCGTAATTAAGGAATTTTACAGATTCGCAAAAAAATTGCGAATTATTGCCTACATTCCATTTTGCAATTCTCAAATAGCGATTCCTTAAAAATCGCTATTTGAGAATCGCATAAAGTGAATTGCCTACATATGCCTCTTACTTCCTTTTATTTAGGTATATAAGTGGATCAGGTCCAATGCTTGGTGTGTCACAATGTGGACTTGCTGTGGCCCATTCCATTTAGCTCCTGTGCTGTTACTTGTCCTGCTTCTGTTTCTGAATCTGCTTGGCCCTATCTTCTGCCTGAACACATAAGGAGACTTTTTCCCTTTAGATTTTTCCCTCTCAGAGACTGGTGCTTCGCAGCTTGTGCTCATGACGAACATACACTCTTGCCTCTGTTTCTGTGCCTGACTGCAGCACTCCCACCGGACCGCCCACCTCGGAACTCCTCGGCGCTCGACGCTCGGCTTCCGGTTGACCGAGTAAGCGCATTGCCAGGAACGCCTTGAACGCCTGCTGAATCATCGGCCGCCGCAACCGCCGCCTGTCACACCTTCCGCCGCAGACACGAATCGGTAACCGAACCCTCATTAGTACTAAGCGGCAAATACTGAATCGTGCAGTAGGGTACAGAGGGGGCGCGGTGCCCGCACCCCCCACCGGGGGGCCCACAGACCCTGGACCCGACGCGCCGACTGAGACTAAGCACAGGAAGCGCCAAGGAAAGTGTTATTAACGTGGGGAAGAGTGTGGATTAATTAATTAATTCTGAGTCAGCCGTTACGAGCACACAATTAAGAGGCGGTTGGTGGCTGAAGAAAAGACTGAAGATAAGACTCAAATGACCAGGAGAGAAGAATACTGACATTGAAGTTGCTGAGGTGCCTGGATTTCGTATGGTGAGGTGAGGAAGGAGTGTGGGCTCACAGAAACAGAGGTAAGTGAAAGAGGCAATTCTTCTTAAACTTGAATATTTTGCCCTAAATTAAAATATTAAGGGAAGCTATCTGGGGGAGAGGGTAGTTGCTCATACATAAGCGACAGAAGCCTTCCAGTGCAATAAAGCTCCCTTGTACCCTCGGTTACGCAGTAAAGAAGAATTCGGAGAACAAATGGCCTTAGGGAAAACAAAACCATGTAAGGCCCTGAAAAACCCCAAAAAAGCAGGAAACAAATCCGGAATGGTGGATGTGACCAATGTATCAAAAAGTCTGGAGAACGCAAAAAAAGACATGGCAACACCAACCGGCAGCAGAGTAATGACTAATGGAGAAACTTCACCCCCGAGTTCAACTCCTTTGCCAGCACCCGCATCCTCGAAGTCAGCTGGCGCAAATGGGGGGTCGGCGGTATCAAAAACCATTAAGGATTTTATCGGGAAACATTTTAAAGTGAAAGAGTCAGTATGTAAGGAGACAAGTGTATTAGAGACCCCGCAAACCATCGAAGACTCGGCAGAATCTAGCTTGGAACCCCTGAACCAGTCAGACTTCAATATTGCTGAGATTCCATTGGAACCTCGACTGTCTTCCTCACCAAGGATGTGGCAGTCTCCATTCAACCAGATCACAGGAGCAGAGGTGGTGAACGAGGATAAAATAGACAGTAGTAACCACTTGGGTGAAGAGAATTCTGCTGAGCAGGAAAATAGTTTCAACGGACAACAAAGACTAAAGAGCCCAATTGTTATCGATCTAAATGCTACAGATGTGCCCCTATGCAATTTGGAGGTGACTGGATCTACCAGCTTATCCATGCTTGAGGTTATGTTAATGCTCCAAAAGACCTTGCAGGGCATTTTAGAAGTTTCAGTCCTAAATAACGACATTATAAAAAGACAAGGTGACCAATACAAGGTTATAATCGGTGAATTGGTACAGATCAAAAACTTGATGCCTGCCTTAGTAAGACCAGTAGAAGACCAGGAAGAGATTATAGTGGATAGTGGGGATGTAGCGAGAAGGGAGAGTAGTCATTCAGAGGATGCACCCACAGACCATATATCCTATCGCCCAATGATAATAAAAAGGTATAGGGGAAGGAGCTATAGAAAGCAAATAACAACAAAGCAAAGGAGGGGGAAAAAGGCCCCAGATAACTGCAACCCCGGAAAGCATCAGGAGCAAGGGAGTGGGGCCTCTCCAGTCCAGAAAATAAAGGATAAGGAACTAAGGCAAGGAATTAAGAAACTAAACTTTGCTGAAACAGGAGCAAGTAGCACTAGTTCAGACGATCCAAGCAGGAGGATAATAAGGAATAGATTGGGAAAGGGTGAAAAGGCTACCAGGAGGACCCAACCTGGGGTAAAGGAGAGTGTAGCAGTAGGTTGGGGGATGGACACGCCAGTAGATGGGGGACCTACAAACCTAAGCCAGATGAAGGGGGTTAGAGCCAGAGACAGAGAAGAAGTAAGCAGGCATAATAGGGGAGAGATGCCTATTGGAATATTACAACACCGACAGCCAGAACTCCCTACAGATAACTGGGTGTTTGTAGAGCCATTAGGACAGGAAAAGGGGAGGAAAAGAAAAAGGAAATTAAACCCTTTAAATCGTTCACAGCTCCTATCATCTTTTGCAATGTGTCCCAGCCTAAGATATGTCAGTACTGCAGATTTAAAAGAAGTTGGGTTTATGGCGAATAGTAAGGGGGAGGAAATAACCAAGGTTTTACTCCACTCAGCCCTAATAAAAGATGCAATAGAAAAGGCAGAGTCTGAGATGCTTTGGGAAGGAATCAGAATAGTAAAAAGGGAAGAGGTGTTACTGAATAAGACAGGGAACTCTTTGCTTAGGAACCATGCAGTACTAGATGAAAGACAAATAAAGATGATTAGCCTGGGGAGAGGCAAGAAAGATACCCTTGAAATTACGATAAAACCAAAAGATCAGAGGTGGGACGTGGAAGACGTCCTTGCTGGGAATAGATATAGAGAACTGGCCTACATGAATGGTGAGGAAGACAGCTATATGAGTAACATTGATTAGGAAGAAGGGTCGTTGCACAGCCTTGCCATTCTGTCCTGGAATGTAAATGGATACAATAGAATAAAGTCACAGGAAGATTTCAAAAACATCTTGAAGAAAAATGATATTGTATGCCTCCAGGAAACTTGGCTGTGCGACGAAACCCCTGTTACGGAAGGCTTCACGCACCACGTAAAACCAGCAAAAAAGAACCAATCAGGTAGACCCTCCGGTGGCCAGATGACGCTGATCTCAACAAGGATAGCCAAAGATTTGGAACCCCTCGAACTCAAGTGCAAATGGGCGTTGGGTAGTAGAGTGTGTACTGTAAACAATTTGCGGGGGGTGAAAATTTATGCATTATAAATGTGTACATACAGAAAGGGAAATCAAACAAATATAAGACTGATTTAGAATGTTTAAAATCAGACCTGGAGTACCTATGTGATTGCTATCCAAGAGATGTGCTAATGATACTGGGGGACTTCAATCATAGATTAAATCCTATTAAAACGGACCCCTGGTTGAGGGATATGTTGGGAGTATATAAAATAGAGCTCGCACTTTTTCCCCGTTGTGAGATTTCAAATCAAGACGATGAGCTTGGGCAATTGCTGGGGGCCATAGGGATGGTCTGCGTAAATGGAAGGAAGGAAGGATGCAGAACGGCCCGCGAATCGTACCTTTAAGATAGGACAACAAATGTGCCCAATAGATTATGAATTCATTCAGGCGTGGAACTTCTATCTAATTAAACAATTTGAAATCCTTAGGCTTGAGGGTAGTGATCATTACCCTCATCAGGTAAAACTCCAGGTACGCAGTTTCCCTCATAGACAAAAAGTGCTTCCAGTAGAGGTGGAATACCCTAAACGACTAACCACGAGAATTACCGATGAATATATAAAAAAACTGAGTGCTCTCCAGTTATCCGTGAATTTAGATAGCCTAGCACCAGTGGAGGGCATAATATGGTATGAGGATACAATAAGGGATATGGTGGAATGCCTCAGGATAAAATTAATACACGGTAATCGTAAAGTAGTAAATAATGTGAAACCATACCCCAATAGCAGCTCTCATTGGTTCGATGATGAATGTCGGAAGGTCAAGGCCAGCATCAGAAAACAGGAGAGACACCTAAGAGCATATTATAGTGATGAAGCGGTAATAGAACTTAAGAAACTAAAAATAAAATATAAGGTCACTATTAGAGATAAAAAAAGGACATTTAAGGACAAATGTTGGGGGAATTTACTTGAGACAATTGAAGAAAAGAATGTGAGAGGCTTTTGGAAGTTAATTCAGGAATGTACGGGGAAAGCCTCAGGAACCCTACACTGCTCGGTGCCAGAGGTCAAGTGGGTGACATATCTGAAAGAAATCTATGGTACATGGCCAGATAGGGAGGGGACAACGACCAATGATTGGCCTAGAATAAGGGAAGAAATTAAAGCACACTTCTCCCCAGATGCCATTAGAGGAATAATAAAAAGACTAAACTTAACACGGGCTGCTGGACCTGATAATCTACCTGCAATTATAATAAAAACGAATATAGATTGGTGGGCGGAGTTTTTTTCTAATATGTTTCAAGAGATCCTAAATTCAGGCAAGTTCCCAGATAATTGGAAAGGGGCAATTGTCAGGCCAATACATAAGAAAGGTGATGTAAACTCCCCAAAAAATTATCGCCTAATAAACCTATTTGATATAGGCGAAAAGGTATTTTCAAAAGTAATTTTGGGTATACTAAAGGACTGGGTGGACAACAAACAAATAGTACCGCCAGAACAAGGAGGGTTCAAAGAAGGCCACTCAACTGTTGACCACTGTTTTGCCCTTTGGTCCATTGCACGGAAGTCGATCGATCAGGAGGGGAAATTATTCGCCTGTTTCATGGACTTCCGTGCAGCTTTCGACCTGGTGGACCGGGAACAGCTGTGGTCATCATTGGTTGGTTATGAAATACAGGGTGACCTGCTAGCACTAATCCAAGAACTGCATACAGAAAACTGGGCACAGATAATCCTGGATAAGGAGGGAGGATTGACGAAGAGAATCCCAATTGGGAACGGTTTAAGGCAGGGTTGTGTACTTGCCCCCCTATTATTCTCTCTGTTATTAGCAGACCTGCCTCAAAAGTTGAGAGAGGTTAGAGGGGCTAACCCAAAACTGGGAGGAAACCATGCCTCCTCTATGCTGATGATCTGGTAATCATGGATCAGACGGAGATTGGGCTCCAAAGAAAATTAAATCGATTCAAAGAATACTGTACTACCAAAAAACTAGTAGTAAATATGGAAAAAACAAAAATTGTCTGTTTTGGCAGGAGGAAAACAAAGTTCTCTTGGTATCTGGGCACAGTATTACTTGAGAGGGTAGCGGACTATAGATATCTGGGAATGTGGTTCTCTGGTACCCTGAAATGGCATACTCATGTACAAGCACTAAAAATGAGGGCATTGGCTTCCGTGAAAGGTTTAAAAAGATTTAACAATACATACGGAGAAATGTCGGACAGACCGGTCCTGAAAGCCTATCAAGCAATGGTGCCCCCTCAATTCTTGTATGGAGCCGAAGTTATTTACTTAAGCTGTAAGACCTCCTGGGATAGAGAGGAGGGAAATATATTAAAAAGCCTATTTGGACTGCCCAAATCTTCTATGGTACAGCAGGCCAGACTTGAGTTGGGAATTACCTCGTGGGCGATAACCGCCTGTATGGCCCTTGTACGATTCTGGCAGCGATTGAGAGCTGATGAGCTCCTCAAAATCTCTCAGTGGGCCAAAGAGGAAATTACAAAGAGCGACCTACCCTGGGCAAAAGAGGCTAGAGCATCAATAAGGAATGCATACAGGGTGCTCGATCTGAAGGTCTGCCCGCTACAAGATCATATAATAATAGGTAAGAGAGAACTAAGGCTCCAAGGCACCGATATGTCCCGCACTTATGACCGGGAATACCTCTCACAAAAAAGCTCGGTAGCCCACATGACATCTGCTTGGGAGCTTGACCAGCACTTTCCATATGTGGACCGGCTACCAAGTCATAACCTAAGGCAGGAAGTCCTAAAAATGAGAATCGGAATAAACCCATGCTACGCGAATAATGGAGCCCGAAATCAAATGATAAGTTGTAACGGGTTCTGCACTTGCACTTTAGGCACTACCTGTAATATTATACACATTTTATTAGATTGTATGTGGTTTTTAGATTTGAGGAAGGAGATTTTGGGGCCGATTATGATTGCGGTTTTTCCGCATCCTCGGGGCCGGCGGAAGCCACCGCCGGCCCTGAGGATGTGGAAAAACCGCAGCGGACTGACCAAGGACCCACCGCCACATTAGGATGGCTGGTGGGTCCTGGTTTCCGTCCGCAGCTTTTACGCCGCGGTCGGCTTACAACCGTCCGTCATATCAGGATGGGCTTTAAAAAGTGCTTTTCCGCGGCGGGTTTTCCGCCGTGGAAAAGCATACGGATCTTCACTGCGGGGGCCCGTTGCGGGCCCCCTAGGTGAAGGGGGGGTGGGGGGTGCACATGGGGGGTACCTATGGTACCCCCCTGCATTTGCATGCAGAAAGCGGCAGGCACTGCATGCATTTTTAACATTGTTAAAAATAGAGGATGTGACCGCCTTTATGTCCGATTTTTAAAAATTATAATATTACAAATAGGATGCAAGCCGCAAAATTGTTGATGGAAATGGAGAACTTAGACATAGCCTGTGCCTTGGGGAAATATATGAAAAAAGTTAAGGTATTCCTCAGTTGCACAGAGTAAGATCTAATAATATAGGTCCCTGACATCAAATAATGTGAAACAATTAGTGTTTAAAATAGCGCTGTATGATTAAGAAGATGATGTATAGATGTGAATTAAGTGTTTTATTTAAATTAATTGTGATGACATCTCGATTTTAAAAATGATAGTTAAGTATACGTATATTAAGATGTAATATGTTTATCGATACCGCCGTGCTATGTATTTTCTGTTGCTTTTACTTTCCCTGTTTTAGTAAGATAAGATGCAAATTGTACTTTTATGGTTGTAACAAACCAAATAAAGTTTGTTTTGACTGACTGACTGACTGGTGCTTCCATTTGCTTCATTGCACGTTCTACCCCCAGAGACATATTAACAACCTGGATCCTGATTTGGGTGCAATGGGCTATAGGCTTTTCTGAGCCTCAATTGATTTCATCACCCTTCTGCCACTCGGATCTCGCCTTGGAAGGACCTGATAGTTTGACTTGTATGTGACATACAACTTTTATCCCTGACAAGCACTAGAAAGTTGCAGCACAACAAAATGTCACTGTTAGCTCAGTTTACCCCCAGGAAGTTGAGACCATGAAATTCTAGTTATTATCGAACATTTGAGAGGTGCTGGAAATTGGGTTGCTGGTTGGGGGGGATGTAACGCCACTCAAGCAGCATCCAAAATCTCTGTCAGGGTGAAACACAAGCAAACCTGTGCTTAACCCTCTTGCAGCTTAACTTAAAGGCAATGTGCAAAGCATTTACACAGCACTTCAAACAGTAATAAAGTAAAATCAAAACATAAGAAAAATCCCATATACATTTAGAAAATAGGAGTAACATTTATCAAACTATTTGAGACTAAAAAGACAAAAATCCAATCTGTAGAACGAGAGATATGCAGTTTCAAAGTAGAAATTGTGCCTAGAAGCACAAAGCACCAACTGTGCTTCTCTGGTCATGCCAGACCAGGAGAAAGTCACAAGTTCACCATACTCAATATTTATACCTGCTCCCAATTGAATGATTTCATGTATAAAATGTGGGAAGTTAACCCAATGTAATCCTATGGGAGAGGCAGGCCTTGCTGTATTGAAAAACAAATGTAAGAGTTTTTCACTACCAGGACATAGAAAACTCAAAAGTAAATGTCCAACTTTTCAAATACACTGCAGCCTGCCCACTAGGCTGTTTAGGGCCTATCATATGGGTGATGTATGTGTATTTAAAAGGACGCTTTAGAACTGTCAAAAGATTTATTTTGCCAGGTTGAAATGGCAATTTAAAAATGCACACACCTCATGTAATGGCAGACATGAGACATGTTTTCAAGACTACTTGGGTGGGTCTTAATGAATAATGAAGGTAGGGGTTTAGCACCCCACGTCTGATCTGCTTGCTGCTCAATTCTTGTTTACTTGTGATAATACTACACATTTTGTCATAAGGATTGTACCAGGCAAGTTAGGTTTCAACTCAATGACTTTTAATGAAAGGGACACAGTCCCTTGGGGATTGAACGGCGCAATTGGCCGAGTTACGCGCTTTACTATTAGCCCTTGAGTGTGCTGATTACTCTTGTAGAGTGCGATTCCTTCTACTGAGTACAATCCTTTAATGGCAACCTATTCTTTTGGAAACATAATGATTTCATGATTCTAAAGGTAGCACAATAAAGCATAAAATGCTTTAGGTCCGGGAGACCGCTCTAAAGGAACTTTTGCTACTCACACATGTAATCCATACATTGGGCCATCAATGTGTGGGAGTCACACTGTTGGTAATTCAATGGCTGATGAAGCAGCAAATTTGCAGTAGCCACATGCACGGTAGCAGCTGTTAGAAGGTCCATGACTAAAATTGATGATGATATTTTGTCTGTGATTGCAGCGATGATGAAGGGAACAGCATATCACCAGGATTTCCCTGCTCACTATGCTTATCCCTTGACCACTGACCAAGTTCCATTTGTGACTGGTGCCTCCATTGGTAATCGTGTGCTTCCCAACGAGGAACGCAAGCTTTCACTTATTGTGGCTGCCTATGAAGGAATGAATTCTCTACATGCAGGAGTGACAGCCACAATTGCTCTTTTACAGCAACGTTATTGGTGGTATGGATTATATCGAGAAATGCGCAAATATGTACTTTCCTGTGACATTTGTCAACAGATTAAACCTGCTACTGTCCTGCGTCCACCACACACTCAACTCTTCATTTCTAATCAACCGGTTGTGTTTATCTTGATCACTGCAGTACCTTGACCTCTGACAATACATTTTGGTTGCAGTGGATTCATGCACTAAATTCCTCTGGGTTTAACCGCAGCACAGTACTGATGCTTGTACTGTTATAAAAGATTTGCATGTATTTATAGGAACATATGCCTGTGTCACCTTCCATTCAAAAAAAGGTCCGGCTTTTCCCTCTAAGAGTTACAGTTACTCTATGAAGTCAATGGGGGTGCAGGTGCATTGCTCGTCCCCATATCCGCCTGAGAGCAATTCAGTTGTGGAGTGGATGAACCGTGACTTGAAGCAATCTTCAATGGCAAGGGTATTGAATACGGGCAAAGGCTGGTTAACTAATCTACGTTCTACGTGCACTCAATAGCTTCCTCGAAGATCTCTGAGTAGGCAGACCTCATACGAAATGCTCTTTGGCATTGAGATGTTTGTGCTTGACCATGATCGTCTAGACGTTGTGGCGGCTGCCGCAACATTTGACATAGATTAT
Organism: Lissotriton vulgaris; assembly: GCF_964263255.1. NCBI lineage: Eukaryota > Metazoa > Chordata > Amphibia > Caudata > Salamandridae > Lissotriton > Lissotriton vulgaris. The sequence goes on from NC_141685.1 coordinate 502,425,447, forward strand.
CATTGTGCTATGGTACAGGATCTACAAAAGATTAGAGATGCTCAAGCAAAATGGCATTTGCCTTTGCCAACGGATACAGCAGTCTTAGTCCCTGTTTCTGTTTGGCTTCCTAAATTTTGAGACTTTAGCCCAGAAAAAGTTGCAAACAAAAAAGAATATGGTCCCTCCTACTATGCTCTGGTCACTGTCCTTGGTCTGAAGGGCACTTAAGCTGTAATTTTGTCTGGATGCAAAGATAACCAATTCATTTCCGTGGAACATGTCACACTATACCATATGGCCGATTCTCAATAGCATCCTAGAAGTATCACAAGCCGGAATATTTTGCTCCAGCAGATAAATACGGTTTCTCCTGAGTCTCTCCAAAACATGGAAGGGGAGCTGGAGTCTTCAATGGATTTATTGCCTGTTTTGTCTTCAACGAATGCAACTGTGGAAAACGAGTATGCTACCCTAACAGATGAACTTAAGGTTGATATCCCTTATACTATGCTACATTCGACTTCTAATGATGAACAACCTCTGCTGTTTCAGATCAGCTCTGATGGTTACTATATTGACCAGGATAACTTTTCTTCGGATACATCAGCGTTGTCTTCATCTACTGCTGTGCCTCCTTCATGGTTTTGTGTTTTTATCTCGTGGTTGAGACCCACATATCTGGTCCCACCATGGACTTACATCTGGATCATGTTGTCAATGGTGTTGCTTTTCATGTGGATTGGATTTGTGACTGTCTTCTTTCTTTTGATTAATGGCTACTATTTACCTGAAAGCTCTGCTGTGGAACAGGATGATGGAGTACTGGCCCTGCACACTTATTCGCATAAAATGAAAAGAGACTAAACATTAGTTAATATTTCAGCAGTCCAGATAGCTGTTGGCATTGTCAGGGACAAAGTGCCTATTGATGTATGTGGCCAGACGGAGACCTTGCAAATTCCACTTGTCTTCTATGTTTCTTTGGGAGATGTAATTGTGCCTGGGATGCATTCAGATGATTTGGATGACAGTGCTGTTAATTCTTTGTTTTCTGATTTACAATATAATACTGTTTTTGATACGGAGGATCTATATTTGAATTCAGCTAATTATGCATATCTATTTTGTTACCAACATTATGGCCATCACTTTCTTCACAAATCCAGTACCCAAAGACGCACTTTTAATTACACACAATGGGAATCTTGTCCAACACCTTCTAAAATAAGTCCAGTTTCACAGAAATAGAAATGTACATATTTTACAGGTTACAATCTATTTAACCCAGCATCATATTTTAAATTAAATGTCCATAGATTGAACAAATATATGCTTACACAGACTAAACAAATGTATTCCTCATCTTTTATAGATGATCTGTCACTGAATGGTTACGATTTTTGGAAGGCACTGTTGATTTAAAGTTTATTTGGGGCACCAAAGTTTGGCAAGTGCAGGGGATGAATCCTTGCAATGTGCGTGTTTAATACCATCTGAAACATTTTTCTAAAATCAGATGGTGCAACAAACTACCTGCTTCAGTTTGGCCACTAAAAATCATATGAACGCTCCTTCTTTTCCGTCTTTGGCTCAAGACGAGTTGTGGAGTACACACACCAATTATACTATTGATGACTTCACTTGGATGATACAGAATGGCTCTTTTAATTCATCTATGATAAATCCGGAAGGCTGAGTGTTGTGGCCTACAAACACCGATGCTTGCCATCTACGCTTTTTGAATGTTACTAAGGGTTTTACCCAATTTAGACCTGATCCTCGTTACCCAAATTTAACATACAGTAACCACTTATTCTGTTGGAAAATTGTGTCATCAGTGGCTGGAACATTCCACATTAGTATCTGTGAAACACAATCCTTCCCTTTTGTTAGGTGACATTGATCTTTCTAATTTTCTTTTAGGTCCGAAATCCCCTTGCACTAAACTTTTTGTGTATGCAGCCTATAATGAATTTTGGAAACTTTCACAAACGGAGGAGGCATTACGCTTACGCCAAATTGATCAGGATAATTTGGGCAAGGTTCTTGCTGTGGTTGATAACAGCATAAACACACTGGCTTTTCGTATTTATACCTTCGACAATATTGTGTCATCTGTTATTGATATTGTTCAGAATGAAGTGTCTACCTTGTATCATGGCCAAAATAGGTTATGTTCTGTAAAGCAATTTGGTTGGATATTACAGACACTTAAAATGGGAGGGTTACCCTGGGATTTAATGCTTCTGCACTGTTTTTACCATTCAATTTGACAGACAAACTGACAATGATGTCTATGAAAGATGCAACTTACACTGTGTTACACATTGAGAAACTAGAACAGTTACCATTTACTATAGCAGAAATAGATTCAGCAGTGTGGTTAATACATGGGGTTATTTTGTGGCCAATCTCACTTTTTCAATATACAGCTTGCATGAAACATTATCCTGTTGGTAGGTATGAACCCGTCTGGAGTAGTTTCATACATGATTTGTGGTCCTTGAATTTCGCTTTTGGATGTCAGTGTTTTGAATTAGTTTTGAAACTTGTCTTGGACACCAAATGACCTGTTTAGCATGTCTCCTCTTTTACCACCTCCTCTGCAAGCCCTTGCCATTCTGCCTCACTGAATTGGTACTTTGTTTGTTCTCTAAGGATTTATGCCGAATAATGGAATCAGAAAAACAACAGATGTATGTTTTTTTAAATTGTGGATAAATAATCTACAAAATGGCTACCAGGTGGTTCAATCTTGTAAGATGATTATCAGGAATAACAATAGTAATAGTCGATCAAAACAACCTCCTCTTCCCCGGCAATTAGATGGGAAGTCAATCAATCAATCAATACATTTATGGAGCGCGCTACTCACCCGTAAGGGTTTCAAGGCGCTGAAGGGGGGAGGGGCTGCCTCTAATGCTCGAAGAGCCAGGTCTTGAGGTGTTTCCAGAAGGTGAGGTAGTCCTGGGCCAGTCGTAGGTGGGTGGGGAGGGAGTTCCACGTCATGACCAGGTAGGAGAATGATCTTCCTCCGGTGGTGGTTCTGCGGATCCGTGGGATGGTCGCGAGGGCGATGCTGGCGAGCGGAGTTTGTGGGTTGGAGTTTGGAACGTGAGGCGGTTGTTGAGGTATTCGGGGCCTATGTCGTGGAGCGCTTTGTGTGCGTGGGTGAGGAGCCTGAACGTGATCCTTTTGCTGAGTGCAGGTCTCTCAGGTGGGCTGATATGTTGCTGTGGCGAGGGATGTCGAGGATGAGTCGTGCGGATGCATTCTGTATGCGCTGGAGTCTTTTCTGAAGTTTGACTGTGGTTCCTGCGTATAGGGCGTTCCCATAGTCTAGTCGGCTGGTGACGAGGGCCTGGGTGACCGACTTTCTAGTTCCGGTGGGGATCCACCAGAAGATCTTACGGAGCATGTGCAGGGTGTTAAGTCATGAGGATGAGATGGCGTTGACTTGCTTGGTCATCGTGAGAGAGGAGTCCAGGATGAATCCCAGGTTGCGTGCGTGGTCCGTGGGTGTCGGTGAGGTGTCCAGTGCTGTGGGCCACCAGGAGTCGTCCCAGGTGGATGAGGATGGCCTGAAGATGAGTACCTCCGTCTTGTTCGAGTTCAGTTTCAGACGGCTAAGTTTCATCCATTCCGCAACGTTTTTCATTACTTCTTGGAGGTTGAGTTTGGCTGTAGCTGGGTCTTTGGTGAGGGAGAGTATCAGCTGGGTGTCATCAGCGTATAAAATGGTGTTAAGGTTGTGTTTGCGTGCAATGGCAGTGAGGGGGCTCATGTAGATATTGAAGAGGGTTGGGCTGAGCGATGAGTCTTGGGGTACGCCGCAGATGAGCTAGGTGGCCGCGGAGCGGAAGGGAGGGAGGCGGACTCTCTAGGTTCTGTCGGAGACGAACAAGGTGATCCAGTCCACGGCTTTACCTTGGATCCCGGCATTGTTGAGGGTGGTATTTGAGGTGTGTGGCAGGCTGTTTTGATGGCGGCTGAGAGGTCTAGGAGGATGAGGGCGGTTGTTTCCCTGTTGTCAAGCAGGGTCCTGATGTCGTCGGTGGCTGTGATGAGGGCGGTCTCGGTGCTGTGGTTGGCTCGAAATCCGGACTGGGATGGGTTGAGGGAGCCATTGGCTTTGAGGCATGCCGTCGATAACCTTTGCAGAGAAGGGAAGAAGAGAGATGGGGCAGAATTTCTTGAGGTCTTTAGGGTCCGCTGTGTGTTTCTTCAGTAGGGTGTTGATCTCTGCGTGCTTCCAGCTCTCTGGGAAGGTGGCGGACGTGAGGGAGTTGTTTATGACGTTCCGTAGGTGGGGTGCGATAATGGTGTCGGCTTTGTTTTAGATGTGGTGTGGGCATGGGTCGGAAGGAGAACCGGAGTGGATGGTGTTCATAACGTGGGCGGTGTATTCAGTGCTGATGGGAGTCCAAGCGCTGAGGGTGGTTGAAGGGGGCGTTGATTCGGTGGCTGGGGGTGGAGACTGGGTGCCGAAGCTGTCGTGTATATCGGCAATCTTGCGGTGGAAGAACGTGGTGAGGGAGTTAGTAAAGTAAAGTAAAGTATTTTATTGTGATAAGTATTTAAAATCTTACAACATATCACATATAAAAGAAACTTTTAAAATATATGTTACAAGATAAAATCGCATAAAATGATCATTGCAGGACCTTTACAGACAATTAAGTTTTACAGTAGTTACGTCTTCGAGTTTCCTATTAACCAGCAACAGGAACTTTACGAAGGATGCGTTTAGAGCAATATCGTTTGAGTCCATACACTTAATCACTGCCTGCCTGCAAGTCTGTATGCCGCATGTTTTTAGAGGAAACTTGAGCATTGATTTTCTCTCTTGCAGGAGTGCTGGACAGATACACAGAAGATGTTGAATGTCTTCTTCGCCCATGTTACATAGTCTACATTTCGTTTGAGATTCTTGAAATTCCCATGGCGGAAGGTGACATAGGCCTGGCAGGGATCCAAATCTCGCTTTAATGAGCACCTGCTTATTTTTTTCCGTCCACGGGGTTTCCAGATATTGTTGTATCTCCTTCTTTTTATAGCCATTTAGCACCATCCAGGCATGTTTTCTATTGGTAAGGGTAGCCTTGTCCTTAGAATGGATAGGTAGTCTGCAGCTTTATTAATGATTTTCTTAAATGAAGACTTGGTTATGTTAATTTCCCATATCTTCATAACCCCAAATTCATTAATCGCATCTCTAAGGTAAAGAGCTGCACTAGAGTTAGTGTCCTTCTTTATTTCTCTCCATAGGAGCAATGATATCTCATTTTGATGGTCACTTTTTATTTGGTTCCAAACTTTAATAAAGTGGCCTTGCCTTGCAACGTGTTGATTTGTTAGGCCAAACTCCATCCTTACTTGTGCTGGGGAAGCGTTCACTGGGAGATGGAAAAGCGCTCGGTATACTCTGGTTATAATTTTATTCAAAGTATCACTATCTTTACCCATTAGTGCTTCACTCCCATATGTAATAATGGGTAAGAGTTTTGCACCAACAATGCTCAGGAGAGGACCATAGGTCAGGCTAGGGAGAGACTTTTGCACAGTTCTAAATGCAGCAATTAATGTGTTTGCTTTCCTTTTAGTGTCAGCTTTTTGAAGATGGTAATTGCCCTTTGCATCGAATAATACCCCTAGGTATTTGTAGACCTCAACTTGTTCGAGCTCGATTTTATCCATGAACCATTTACTTTTTTGTTTTATCTTTGCGTTTTTAGCAACTACCATAATCTTAGTTTTGGTCTCGTTTATAACCATTCCATTCTCTTTTGAGTAGGTATAGGTCCTTTTCATTAAACGTTGAAGGCCCACTTTTGTGTGACTCATAAGTATGACATTGTCCGCATACATCAAACTTGTGAGCCATCTGTCTGCTATTTTCGGCGGATGGGCGTTTTCTTTGTCCAATAATCCTGGTAGGTCAGCAAGAAACAAATTAAAGAGAAGGGGAGCTAAAACACAACCCTGCTTCAATCCTTCATTTGCTGGGATCTCAGTAGATAGGGTGTGCCCGTCACCCATCCTCACCCTCACTCATGTCTCTGAGTATAGAAGGCGAACTAGCTTGAGCAGTGGAACTGGAATTTTCATTTTTTCTAGTTTTTCCCAGAGTAATTTTCGGTTTACGCAGTCAAATGCCGATTTAAAATCTATAAAGCAAAGATATAAAGGTTGTTTTAATCTAAGCGATTTGTTCATAAGTAAGGCGAGAATCATTATATTAGTAGTAGTTCCTAGTCCTTGAATAAAGCCTGTTTGGTTTAAAGGCATTCTTTTTTCTTCCGTCACCCAGTCAGTTAGTTTAGTTAGTATTAATCTGGCAAATAGCTTGGCATCCGAGTCTTGCAATGTTATCAACCTGTAATTTTCCGACAGTGCCCAATTTCGTTTTTTAAAGATTGGGGTTATTAGGGACCCACGCCATGACTTAGGTACCCTTCCAGTCAACACAACTTCTAAGTACAACTTCTGTAGGATTGTTGCCCATAGATCTGGATTTTCTTTCAAAAGCGCAAATGGAATTCCATTTGGTCCTGGAGCGCCGTTCTTCTGTCATTTTATAAGTTTAATTAGCTCTTCTTTTTCTATGGGAAATTGCATATCCGTATCACTATCTTGGAAGGTAAAGTCATTCTCATTGTCAGTTTTACGCCCCTAATGCATTTCCATTGAAGAAGTGTGTATAAGTGCTTGATTCAAATGTCTCCTCAGGAACTTGACCCATTCCTGCTCAGTTAAGGGGGATGAGACTACTTGCTTGTTGGGTCTAGCAAGACCATTGATAATATACCAAAAGTCTCTTGAGTTCTTCAGTTTACTGGTGTGGAATATTTTTGCCCAGATAGCTTGTTTCGCTTTGTTTTTCTCGCTCCATATTAGTTTCTTCAAATTCTGGTTTAATAACTTTAGATTTCCATGATTTTCCGTTTTTAGATACGGTTTTTTGCTTAGTCTGATAATTCTATTTCGTTCTTTCTTCAGTGATCTTATTGTATGTGGGAGGTTTAAATTTGCTTTGTTTTCCTTCTTCTGGTCATTCCCATATTTATAGCTTTTTTTCCTGTTTGCCCTTGTGTTGTAGTCAACTTCCCAGTCAAGTCTTCCCATTGTTCAATTGCTGTTTTTGTTGCAGTATCTTTCATGCATTTTTCCACAAACTTTTCCACTTGATCATTCATTTCATCTTTATTACCTAAATTCCAGATCAGTTTTTTATAGTTAATAGTACCGCAATGCCCTTGGACCGTCTGATAGGTCTTTTTCATAGTTATTCCAATATCCATTAGTATTGACTGCTGGGCATGATCACTCTCATTTACTTTTGCTAGTTGGTATGAGGTGATGCTTTGGAACATATATAGGGTTGTCATGGTGTAGTCAATCCTGGATTTTGTCTTGTGCCCAAAATAACTGTATCTTGGTGGGACATCCGTTTTTACTCTGCCGTTAAGTGTTCGAAGACCCATCGCTTCCATATCCTTTACAAATTTCTGACCCATTTTATTTTTATTGGAGTTATTATCAATCCCTAGATCCTGCTCAGATATTAACCATTGATGGTTTTGCAGTTGCGTGGCTTCATCTCTTAAGTGTGGAGACATTAAATTGAGGTTAAAGTCCCCGGTAATCAGAAAATCTGCTATCGGGTCCTCGAGCATTCTATTAATTAGTACATTGTTCAGCATTCCACATGTTTTCTCCCTACTCTTATTAGTGGGCAATATATAAACAGTAATCAAATATATTGTTCTAGGTTTTTGATTGTTTATTTTGTAGGTAAGTTTGACCATCAGAGTGTTCGACTCATCTATTTCCACTTGCTCATGGTCAATGTGAAACGCATTAGAAATGAATATAGCCTGGCCCCCACTGGCTCGCCCGAACTTTTGCTCTTTTTTTGCGTTTTCATAGTAGCCTGCATAACCATGTAGCATAAATGGGTTAGATTCCCATGTTTCCTGCAGCACTATGATATCAGGGTTTCCCACTATAGAGTCTATATATGCGTTGTGAATTTTCCCCCTCAATCCGTTAATGTTCCATGAGCATAGACTTATTATTTCTTTGTTTATGCTATTAGCTCCTATTTGTAATGGACTACTGTATCATTGTATCTTATTACTATGGAGTGCCAAGTTGATCCATTTTTCATTTATTTCTGTGTTTCTTTCTACCTCTTTTTGCAGGGTGGGATATTCATTTTTTTCTGGTGATCTGCCAAGTGCATTTTTTAGGACTGATACGGTCTTTGTTCCTACTTTTTTTTGTTTCAGTGGAGTATCAGCTTCTATAAAAGGGGTAGGGTAAACCTCTGGGATTTGTTTGGTGAGTATTATTCCCCAGGTTTTAAATGTCTTATGCTCCTTCATTATCTGGTCAGCTATGGATGTTGATGATAGTGAGATTAAGGTTGGGGTCTGGCTACTCTGGTCATCCTCCATAAATTGTACAGATATAATGTCATTACTTACAATGTTATTGAGTGAAGGTATAAATGTGAAAAGTCGCAGTAAATTCCCTCAATTAAGAATGTCGTGTCTACCTCTAGAGCGGAATTCTGGTGTAAATTTAAGTTTCTCACTAATTTCAGTAGTATGTTGATTTGGGGCCTCATTTTTCTTAGTTTGTTTCGTTGTATAGCTTACTGTTTTATTCCCATCCACGCTTTTAATCTGCAAATAGTCACGTTCGGATGTTATATCAAGGCTACTTTCTGCCCTTCTCTCTATCAGGACGATGTCTTTTTTTGTATCTTCCTTCATACCTGCCTTGAAATGAGGAAGTATTGTTTCTGTCTCTTAAATAGCGATGATTCCATTCGTTGTATCAGAGTTATAAGTAAGTTGGTCTCTTTCTTCTTTATTTTGGTTTTCATCCTGGTTTGGTTCCATTTGCAGAGTCTCTGGCATACTGTTTATTACTCGTACTTCCACTACTCTATTTTCTTCCCATACCGGGATTTGTGATTCGTTTATTTTGTCAGATTTTATTGAACTACGGTCATTTAGTGGGTTTTTTCCGAAGATAGGGAAGAAGTTGTTAGATCCGGAGCTAGGTAATTTGAGGTCCTCAGGTGGTTTAATTATAATATTCAGCTTCGGTTTCTCATTTTTTCTTGCTTTGCGGAGTTTTTTCTTTTGCCGTTTTGTCATCGTAGAGAAACCATCTGACTCAATGTCATTCAGATTTTGGTCGTTTTTGGAGACTTTACACGTCGCTTCACACAGGATTTAATTATACAGTTGATCCTTTGCCTGTGAGATATGTAAGTTAGCTGTATCATCAGAGTATCTTATTTGTTGTGTGTGATCTGTGGGATTAGAGTTGTCCGTATTAACCCCAGGTGTAATTCCCATCATACTGGCGATGTTCGTTTTAGAGTTATCCTTATTATGATGGATGGTTCTTTTAGCGTCATCTATTATGCTTGTTAATACTGCAGGTAGGGCTGATAGCTTGTCCATGATAAACACATAAATGCAGTCAGAAGATGTTTTTTCATTATCTCTTTGTGCTCGGATTATCAGATCATTTAATTGGGCCAGTTTGTTGTCAATCCCAGCCACATTGTTTGCCATCATTTTTAGAAGGTCAATTTGTATATACATTGTATTTGATTGGTAGTGAAGGGCTTCTAGCGTAAGGGTTAATGTTTGGTGGAAAATATCCCAGGGTTTGACTGCACCCTGGTGTTTAGCTCCTATTTCTAATGTTTCATACTTGGATTGCTCTGCTCCCAAGGGGTCTATCGTTTGCTCCCTAGTTTCAACCGTGTTACCTCCGTTGTCAGCTGGTTCCTTGGGTATGTTATTAGTCTGAGTGCTCCTTTGAGGTTCCTGATGATGATCTGAGTATATTTCAGTTTCCTCAGAGCTTGTGCCCGACTTTTTAATTATCTCAACGTTGACTTCAAAAGGGATCCTTTGTCTTGTTTGCCCTGATTGCTCAGTCCTATCTTGGCAGTCTTGTTGGTTGGATTCCATAGATTGCGACAGCAGTTTATTTACGGTGACGGTTTATTACTACAAGCCCTCAAAAGCGGATCGCCCCATGATCCAGCCCCGGTGAGACATTTTAAACAGGTGGCCCCGAGCATCTTACCTCTTATGACCAACTTGCTAAACACCTCCTTTGAAGCGGGTACAGTGCCCACAACCTGGAAAAAAGCGGTGGTGAAGGCACTCATAAAAAAGCCAAACCTTGACCCGGACAACCTGGCTAACTTTAGACCTATATCTCTCCTCCCAGGGATTAGTAAACTGGCGGAAAAATACATAAATTCTCAGCTTTCACATTATCTAGAGTCCAATGAGTTGCTAAAAACCTCCCAAACAGGCTTCCGCCCGGGACAAGGGACAGAAACAGCTATGGTGGCGGTAGTCGAAGAAACCAGGAAAGTCATCGATGCAGGAGGATCAGTGGCAGTGATCCTCCAGGACCTAAGCGCAGCATTCGACACCGTCAACCATAGCATCCTTGCCCACCGCCTGGAAAACCTCGCCATCACTGGGACGGCCCTCAAATGGCTAAAATCCTTCCTCCTCAACCGCTCCTTTCAGGTGGCAGATGGAGACTGTATCTCTAAGGAAACCCCGATACGTTGCGGAGTGCCTCAGGGCTCCTCTTTGAGCCCTACACTCTTCAACGTATATATGGCACCCCTTGAACAAATTGTCGCCCCGTATGGCATTAAACTTCTGACCTACGCGGACGACACACAGCTGGTTGTTTCCCTGAGCCAGTCTGAACCCCCACTATCGATCTGTATTCCTGCCTGGAGAATATAGTTAGCTGGATGAGCGACTCCCATTTAAAGCTCAATGGGGAAAAAACCGAGCTAATGGTACTAGGCAACCAGTCCCTCTTCCGCCCGGAGTCCCTATGGCCTCCCAGCATGGGCCCACCACCAATCCCCAAAACTGATATTAAAAGCCTGGGGATTTGGTTGGATGATAAACTCACTCTCAACACTCAGGCCAAGAAAACCGCAGGAATATGCTTTGGCCTGCTCCGCTCCATCCGCAAAATTCTTCCACTCTTACCATTCCAGTCAAGAAAATTGGTCATGCAGGGCCTCATACTGTCCAGACTGGACTATGGCAATGCCTTATATCTTGGCTCCCCAAAGAAAGTCATCTCCAGGCTTCAGGTGGTGCAAAATGCGGCCGCCAGAATCCTCACTGGCACCAAAAAACGCTGCTCTGCCAAACCTGCACTCAAAGAACTCCATTGGCTCCCTGTGGAACAAAGGGTGCACTTCAAGGCCATGTGCCTAACCCACAAAATCCTGCATGGAAAAGCCCCTCCGGTCCTGAAAGACCTTGTGACTCCCCACACGACAACAAGAACCCTACGCTCTACTAATGCCCACCTGACCAAAATACCCATGATTAAAAAATCTCGTTCTGGAGGTCGACAATTCTCATTTCAGGCTTCCAAGATGTGGAATACTCTTCCACCGGACCTCCGGTCCCAACCTAATCTCCTAGCATTCCGCAAATCCCTGAAGACATGGCTGTTCCCTTGATCTCTTCCTTCCCCTCCGGTCCCCTCCTCTGGAGATCACAGTGGATTTCTGTTAGCGCTGGGACGCTCTCAGGCAGCCATGCGCTCTATAAATCTCCAAAATAAATAAATAAATAAAATAAATAAATGACATCCAGGTTAGACATTACAGACATATTAGTTTCTTTCGTCGTTGCTATATAGCAATTTTTCATATCTTTCGAGGGTTCTTCCTGAGTTTTCAACGGCTGTTGGGCTCCAGTTTGTGTTTCTAGGACCACAGATTCATTTTCATTCCAGATATATTCTATTTGGTCCCATTCTTTTATTTGTTTGTTGTTTTGTGACTGATTTAGGGCCTCAGTATTATTATTAATAGGTTTCATGGGTGTTTGTAATTTGTCCTTGTTTGTTTCCATTGTCATTGACATCATACCACCCGCAGGATCCTTCAAAAATTGAAATTTGTCCAGTATTTTACCACATTTCTCGAACATTCGCGCAATCGGGGATATAAGAGATTGGTTCTGACCTGTAGTGTTTATTTTTAGTTTTTTTGCTACATTTGATTGCTGCAGTTTTTTTGTACGTTTAGTTGCTGTTCCCACAGTCCTTACCTTTCCTGATCTCATGTCTAGGGCTGGGCCTTTGGTTATTTATTTGCTTTTGCTCCTTGTGGGTACGATATTGGTACGTTATAGCACTCCAGCGCAGACTTTATACTCCCCTCTTATAGAGACACGAGTCTAGAACCTCAGAATTCCAAACTTCTCAGTGTGCTCCCAAGCCTGTCTACTGCTTTTGGGCTCTGGAACCCTACCGCTTGCTGATCCACACGACAGGTTAGACAGAGCAAGGAGCAGCTGCCGTCAGGGGGGAGCACTGCTGTGAGGGCGGAGGCGGAGTAAGGGCGGATTAGGGTGAATACAAATCCACAGAGCCTAAGTGGTGTGTTGTGTGTTGTCCAAAACCCCAAAAGTTCCAGACTAATCACAATTTAATCGTGACCTTTCCTGAGTACTCCTGGGTAAGGGCTGTGGGCTATGGATGTGAAGCTTTCCGCCTTGCCCCACCAACCTTTAACCCATTAACCCAATAACCCAGAGGTAGGAACTATATATGTAAGACGAACCCCCTACCTCTTCAGATGTGGGTTTGGTCACGCAACTTGCAGTCCGTAGTCCCTAGTCCGTGGTCTGATCCTGGAGTAAGGCAAAGGAAAAAATGCCAGGCTCCCCTCCCCTGCTTGGCAATGTTGTTTTCACAGCGCTTTTGATAGCGCTCACACCAACCAGCAGGCAACAGCAGTCTAACGGGACTCCAACCGATCCCCTTTTCACTTCTTGCAAAGTTCCAGGCTACAGGTTACTGAAGAGCAGGCTCGCACGAGCACAGGCGGAGGCAGAGGGGTGCTGATTATTTCAGCGCTCAGCCTCAAGACTCGGCTCAAGCAGCGCTCGCACCTGCTCACGCCCGCCCTTGCCTGCTCCTCCCTCACTCTGTCGGACTCTCTCCAGCCAATTCCCAATGTAGTGGACTGTAAGACTACTATACTATACGGCTTTCAGGTTTTAGCAGGTCTTAGCTCCTCGCAAAAACGCTGTAGCGCTCCACCAAATGCTCCAAATGCCGTTCTCCCAGCGTCAGACTCCAGCCAGGAACCGCAGCTGTCGGGGATTGGTAAGGTACTAGAAGCAGGAAGCCTGCAATGCGGGAAAACGGGAATGTGGGAGCTCCGTGCTGTCAACGTCTAAACTGATCTTCAGAGATTCAGCTGCTTCAGACTCCCGCAAACTCCCGCAGCACCACCATGCGGCAACCGAGGCTCTCACGGCACTAGCGCTCCCAACACAGTTTTTTCCAGAGCCCCTGGTATACAGGGATACCCCCCCCCGCGGTGCTCAGAGCCGCTTTTTACGCGTCTCGCCGCTTTTCCGGCTCCAGTTCCGGCTTCTAGAGCTCTCCGGCTCCAAGGCACCAAGACTCTTTGGCTCGTTGGCTCTTTGTCTCTATGGCTCTCAGACCACCGCAGACCCGCCAGTACACCCGGGTACACCCAGAGCCACTCGCCGGAGCTTCTCGCTTCACCTCTCCTCTCCTCGTGGCTGTTCGTTGCTTGTGGCTCGTGGCGTTCGTGGCGTTCGCTGCTCTCTGTTGCGCTCTCGTGGTCAACAGGTTTGATCTGAACAGGCTGCAAACTTTTCTGGGATAAGATGTAAAGTCAGACCACACCCTTTTGCCTCTCCAAACTGATTTTGATGGCCTCCTCTATCATTTATCACATGTTTCTAATGTTCCCTTTTGTAAAAATTGTATTCTGGCCCACTGATTACACTACATCAGGCCAGAGCCAAAGAGTACGTCCCAAGGCAGAGTGTATGCCCAGGTGCAGAGAGTATGTTCTGGTTGCAGAGATTCTGGCCCGACTGTGGACATAAAGATATGACTTGTAAATGATCTCTGTGAATACCAACAGTCATAAAGTTAGACGTTTGTCTCAGATTACTTTTGTGAATCTGCCTCTATGTGTATCAGGGTGTTATAAAAACGCATTGTAAATCGCTTGGTATTTTTCCTAATTCCACTTTCGGGTTGCGGTAGCAATCTGATACCGGGTGGCACCTAACCTGGTTCCATGATTCTGGGAGGGCTATGAAGAAATCTGAGTGGGCCATAAAGGTACATGGGGGAAGCAGGTCAAAATCAGGATTTCTGGAGATCTGTTTAGACCCTGGCCACATCTATTGAATATGGACATGTCTAAGAAGTGACAGTAATCATCTTTTGTAATGCTGCATCTATAGATACAACCAATGGCTGTGCCAAACACACTTTTTTCTATCTCTCACTTTAAACTACTATATGATGGGATCTTGCATTCTCTTTCATTAGTTGTAGTGGAGTATCATTCCATACCCAGTTGTTTATCTGTTTATGGACGATGTGCTATCATCATATTTTCTGCTCACTGAACTCACATCTATCCACACAGAAGGCTAATCATATGGTTTCGTAGGGCACTCACGACAGACTACTTGCGGGATCCTATTCTTAGTTCTCTTTCAAAATTTGTTCCGAACATTCATACCAAATGATTCATTTTAACAGATATTGCAGTGTTACTTGTAAAAAGTTGAGAGTATTTAAAGACATTTTATACAGTTATGAGTTGTCTTTAGGTAATTTACTTATTTATTTTCAGTTTTTATAAAGCACAAACAATCATCCCATAGGGGATATCACAGCGCTATAGATACAACATATTGTATTACCTGGACACTGGGAAGAGTCCAAAAAGGGGCAAATAGTCAGGAAAAAAAACCGGTTTTAGGCTTCTTTCTGGTCCAGGGCTAGCCGATTCGAATGGGCTGTGGCAGGATGAGTGAAAGATCGACCTCCGGCTCTAACTTTTTTGATCCATATAGGTCTAGCCAAGGCTTAGTTGGGGGATCTCAGGTTCCTTGAGGGGGCATAATACTCCATTTTGGCACGAAGAATCACAATGCCAGTGTTAATCACAGGGCCAGTTTTGGAAGCATGAATGACAGTTAGAGCTTTTGAAAACGGTGTGGGCAAGTAGCAATAATCTAACATTCAATGGGATATAAACAAAGTTTTACATAGGACTTGCAGTTGCTCTCTAATAATTATTCAAGGGAAAGGCATGGTGCATTTAAAGCTCTTGGAGCAGTGTCAGTGACCGCCACATGTTAGGCTAAACCAGGACTATTAGTTTGTTAGAGACCTCACCTGTAATACACCCTTACCATTAATAACAATTAGTGTTTTTGCATTTCAGTGGTGGTTTCTGCACCTCTTATTGAGGGTTTAAAGCACTTACCAAGTAGCCCACTAGTAGGACTCAATCTTACAGAGCATGGATGTGGATGGGTTTGTTGTGATGTCATTTAAAGTTTAGAGTTTTCATGTTTTCCGTGAGTGCAGTGAAAATGTCATTCACATTTTTCACAACAAATAATAAAAACATAGGTGAATGTGAATGTCAACTGTGTCGCTTTTAGGAGAATTAAAGTATTTTGTTGTGATCGTCATACCATTGGTTTGACATTCATTATTCTTTATGGGGGCAAGATCCAAAATTTACCTTGCAGAACAATAGAAGGTGCCCTCTAAATGGAAAATGGTTGGAGTCAGTCTTGGCACAAAATCAGCCACCCCTCTGACGGTACTGCTAGACTACCAGTACATCCGTTTATGGATGCCCTTTTGCACCACGAGTAGACCTCTTTGTATAATAGACCATAGAGATACATTTAAAGAAATTGCTATATATTGTGGTAAAATACAGTTTAGCTGTGTGCACTCCATGATTACATCCTGACAGTGCTGGAAAGGGAAAAAATGGATTCCACAATCCCTTAAATTAGGGGTCAAGAATTGGCAGCAGGAAGATGGTGACTCGTGAGAAGCAAAATCATGTCAACAACAACAAATGTGAAAGTAAATCTGTTCTTCCTTACTTAATTGGTCACAGACAGGTTGGATTTTAAAACAGTTTATGGGGTAAAGCAACTTCTATTTATGTTCCCAGCAGGTTTGAGGGGATCAAAATGCTACGATAACTTTGGTGGTTAATTAACTTGATGGAGATATTTGTGTTTTGTCTAATCACAGTTGAAGCATAGATGGTTTAAGTGTCTGCTGCACACCAACACACAATGTACAGATAAAGGATTTGAATGTCATGGTGGTAGCTCGCTGAGTTACTACTTTTGTAACAAAGATCATTTTGTTATTAGCATTACATAAGTTACAAACCTTCTCATATAGCACAGTGAGCTATGAACCAGCATTAGAGAGTTACAAATAATCAGTAAGGCACAGGTTTAGAATCATATTGGTTTTTTTTCAATTTTTTTAATTTACAAGTTTACTATAGGAGATTCTTTGGATAGTATAAATACTTATTAGTTTAGACAACCCTAGAACCATTCCCTCACATCCTTACTTTGGGCCTCATTACGATGGCAGTCGTAAAGGCTCTGAATGGCATTAGGAGTTTCCTAACCCGGGTCAGAGCCCATGCTTCTGACCGACTCGGAAACATATCTGACCGACCGCTTATGATGTTGGATTCTGACTGCCTTTCTATATCGGTCCATCCAACATGAATCAGCTGTTGGAAGCCAACTTTGGGGGCCTGTAGTAGGCCCCTCTTCACTCAGAGGCCTCCAGTTGGAGGCCTCCATGGGTCCCCTCTTTCCAACTATCAACAGTGTGGCAGGCACCCCAAGGTGCCTGCCACAGGGTGCCAGGTTTTCTGCAACCAACCTGTTTTTCAATGGGTGTCTGTGTTGTCAGTCGGAACACAGGCTCCCATCGAAGTCATCATCATCATCATCATAAAAGTCTTTACTTCTGTTTTACAGTACCATAAAAGAGACAAACACATGAATCTTGGTTGACAATAATTAAGGTAAAAGGTACTATGAGATGCTCCCTATACAGATTCTTAAGAATAAAAAGAGAGTAATAAAAATTGATAAATTGACAAATTCATGATACAAATGTAAAAACACAAAAAGGGAACAAAGCTAGACAAATTTCAGTATATAAATGGTTTTGCCGATCGGGACAAAGCTAAAGTGCTAATGCATTGTTAAATATTGTTTATATTTCATTTTGCTGATGATTAAAGCCCAATTTATGCAACAACAGCCATTTAAAAACCCTTGCCCCAAGTGACCAATAAAAGGATAAAAAGCTTAAAACAGTACCATAAAATCCAATTATTTACAAGCCAAAATACTAGTGCAAAATACACACCTGACTGGGCTGGTCAATATAATTTCAGTGTGATTTATTCATGCTAGTCGGGGCAGTAGAAATAACCCTCCTTCTAATTGCCCAGAACTGGCCCAGAAATGTGGCAGTTGCACGAGCATAGAGTGGTCTTGCATTTGACTTTAGAAGGTGTAAGGCATCTTTGTGGCTGGATGTCCCAAGTTGTCTACATACCAGAGTTAGCCAATTCCTTCTAGGTCTGGCATAGGCAGCACAAGCAAAAAAGACATTTTCTATTGTTTCATACGAGCATGGACAGGAAGGGCAGCCCTTGGGCTGTGATTTGTTTGTCAGCCAGGAATTAGTGAAGGCAGTAATGGGTAGACAGCCATGTCTAAACTAGGTGTAAGATTTCCTGACTGCTGGCACTTTAATAAAAACAAGATAGCTTTCTAGCCGGCTGATGGATTTTATGTCAGTAAAAGCATCAGTTAAACAGCCATGATGGATTTTCATGAAATCCTTCTGTTCTACCCATGCCCAATACTGCGATTTTAGATGTTCTGTAAAGTATGGGGGCAGGAGACCATCTAGCTCCTTAGGCACGCCTATGCCTGCCCAGATGGTGTCTAAATGTTTAATCCACCCAATTTTATGATTTTTGTCCAAGGCAGAAACGTCGGTATAAGCAGCGGCATAGGGGGCCAGGTATGGGGTTGTGACCATTCTATGCCAAAAGAGAAGTGGGCGTAAGCTCACCTGGTCATTAATAGACTTGACACCCAGGTCAAGTTTCAAGGGGAGGGGGGGTGCTTTGGCGGAGCGATACCAAGCTCTTAAGGAACTTGTTTTCCACTGTTGAAAGAGTGTTAACATTTAAGGAACTCAACAATTCTGCCCCGTATAGCACACCACTCACTACCTTGCAACTGTACAGCTTGAGTGCGGGGGCTGCAGGCTTGGTATAAGAAATATTTACAACAAGGGGTGGTGAGGGACAGAGTCTCTGAATTAAACAGAATACTCTCACCCAGTCAAGAGATCAGGGCTAGATCCAACACCGTTTTTTAGCTCACTGCACCATCCCAGTTTCAGAACCTGGCTGTATGCAAATTAGTCTGTTCCTGTCCCAGTGCATGATGGGAACAGGGCAAACCAAACTACAAAAGCCAATTCTTACACTGGGAAGGAAACAAGCTACCGGGGACCGGTTTCTGGCATTTCAGCCTCTTCGGCCCGGCTTGCTTGAATCCTGATGGTGCAATGAGCAAGGGACTCACATCTGAGCATACCCTTCCACGCTTAGGGTGGACAAAAATATTTACAACAAGGGGTGGTGAGGGACAGAGTCTCTGAATTAAACAGAATACTCTCACCCAGTCAAGAGATCAGGGCTAGATCCAACACCGTTTTTTAGCTCACTGCACCATCCCAGTTTCAGAACCTGGCTGTATGCAAATTAGTCTGTTCCTGTCCCAGTGCATGATGGGAACAGGGCAAACCAAACTACAAAAGCCAATTCTTACACTGGGAAGGAAACAAGCTACCGGGGACCGGTTACTGGCATTTCAGCCTCTTCGGCCCGGCTTGCTTGAATCCTGATGGTGCAATGAGCAAGGGACTCACATCTGAGCATACCCTTCCACGCTTAGGGTGGACAAAAATATTTACAACAAGGGGTGGTGAGGGACAGAGTCTCTGAATTAAACAGAATACTCTCACCCAGTCAAGAGATCAGGGCTAGATCCAACACCGTTTTTTAGCTCACTGCACCATCCCAGTTTCAGAACCTGGCTGTATGCAAATTAGTCTGTTCCTGTCCCAGTGCATGATGGGAACAGGGCAAACCAAACTACAAAAGCCAATTCTTACACTGGGAAGGAAACAAGCTACCGGGGACCGGTTTCTGGCATTTCAGCCTCTTCGGCCCGGCTTGCTTGAATCCTGATGGTGCAATGAGCAAGGGACTCACATCTGAGCATACCCTTCCACGCTTAGGGTGGACAAAAATATTTACAACAAGGGGTGGTGAGGGACAGAGTCTCTGAATTAAACAGAATACTCTCACCCAGTCAAGAGATCAGGGCTAGATCCAACACCGTTTTTTAGCTCACTGCACCATCCCAGTTTCAGAACCTGGCTGTATGCAAATTAGTCTGTTCCTGTCCCAGTGCATGATGGGAACAGGGCAAACCAAACTACAAAAGCCAATTCTTACACTGGGAAGGAAACAAGCTACCGGGGACCGGTTTCTGGCATTTCAGCCTCTTCGGCCCGGCTTGCTTGAATCCTGATGGTGCAATGAGCAAGGGACTCACATCTGAGCATACCCTTCCACGCTTAGGGTGGACAAAAATATTTACAACAAGGGGTGGTGAGGGACAGAGTCTCTGAATTAAACAGAATACTCTCACCCAGTCAAGAGATCAGGGCTAGATCCAACACCGTTTTTTAGCTCACTGCACCATCCCAGTTTCAGAACCTGGCTGTATGCAAATTAGTCTGTTCCTGTCCCAGTGCATGATGGGAACAGGGCAAACCAAACTACAAAAGCCAATTCTTACACTGGGAAGGAAACAAGCTACCGGGGACCGGTTTCTGGCATTTCAGCCTCTTCGGCCCGGCTTGCTTGAATCCTGATGGTGCAATGAGCAAGGGACTCACATCTGAGCATACCCTTCCACGCTTAGGGTGGACAAAAATATTTACAACAAGGGGTGGTGAGGGACAGAGTCTCTGAATTAAACAGAATACTCTCACCCAGTCAAGAGATCAGGGCTAGATCCAACACCGTTTTTTAGCTCACTGCACCATCCCAGTTTCAGAACCTGGCTGTATGCAAATTAGTCTGTTCCTGTCCCAGTGCATGATGGGAACAGGGCAAACCAAACTACAAAAGCCAATTCTTACACTGGGAAGGAAACAAGCTACCGGGGACCGGTTTCTGGCATTTCAGCCTCTTCGGCCCGGCTTGCTTGAATCCTGATGGTGCAATGAGCAAGGGACTCACATCTGAGCATACCCTTCCACGCTTAGGGTGGACAAAAATATTTACAACAAGGGGTGGTGAGGGACAGAGTCTCTGAATTAAACAGAATACTCTCACCCAGTCAAGAGATCAGGGCTAGATCCAACACCGTTTTTTAGCTCACTGCACCATCCCAGTTTCAGAACCTGGCTGTATGCAAATTAGTCTGTTCCTGTCCCAGTGCATGATGGGAACAGGGCAAACCAAACTACAAAAGCCAATTCTTACACTGGGAAGGAAACAAGCTACCGGGGACCGGTTTCTGGCATTTCAGCCTCTTCGGCCCGGCTTGCTTGAATCCTGATGGTGCAATGAGCAAGGGACTCACATCTGAGCATACCCTTCCACGCTTAGGGTGGACAAAAATATTTACAACAAGGGGTGGTGAGGGACAGAGTCTCTGAATTAAACAGAATACTCTCACCCAGTCAAGAGATCAGGGCTAGATCCAACACCGTTTTTTAGCTCACTGCACCATCCCAGTTTCAGAACCTGGCTGTATGCAAATTAGTCTGTTCCTGTCCCAGTGCATGATGGGAACAGGGCAAACCAAACTACAAAAGCCAATTCTTACACTGGGAAGGAAACAAGCTACCGGGGACCGGTTTCTGGCATTTCAGCCTCTTCGGCCCGGCTTGCTTGAATCCTGATGGTGCAATGAGCAAGGGACTCACATCTGAGCATACCCTTCCACGCTTAGGGTGGACAAA
The DNA here is from genome assembly GCF_964263255.1 of Lissotriton vulgaris. Classification (NCBI taxonomy): domain Eukaryota; kingdom Metazoa; phylum Chordata; class Amphibia; order Caudata; family Salamandridae; genus Lissotriton; species Lissotriton vulgaris. The sequence goes on from NC_141685.1 coordinate 502,446,435, forward strand.
AATATTTACAACAAGGGGTGGTGAGGGACAGAGTCTCTGAATTAAACAGAATACTCTCACCCAGTCAAGAGATCAGGGCTAGATCACTGCTCCATCAGGATTCAAGCAAGCCGGGCCGAAGAGGCTGAAATGCCAGAAACCGGTCCCCGGTAGCTTGTCTCCTTTCTGGTAAAGAATTGGCTTGGTAGTTTAGTCTGCCCTGTTCCCATGATGCACTGGGCCAGGGACAGACTGATTTGCATATAGCCAGGTTCTGAGCTGGGATGGGGCAGTGAGATAAATAACGGTGATGGATCAAGCCCTGATCTTTGGACTGGGTAAGAGTGGTCTGCTCAATTCAGACACTCTGTTCATCACCACCCCCTTTTGTAAATCGATTTTGGCCACTATAGGTGTGGCAGGGTATACTCAGACATGAGTCCCTTTCTCACTGCTCCATCAGGATTCAAGCAAGCCGGGCCGAAGAGGCTGAAATGCCAGAAACCGGTCCCCGGTAGCTTGTCTCCTTTCTGGTAAAGAATTGGCTTGGTAGTTTAGTCTGCCCTGTTCCCATGATGCACTGGGCCAGGGACAGACTGATTTGCATATAGCCAGGTTCTGAGCTGGGATGGGGCAGTGAGATAAATAACGGTGATGGATCAAGCCCTGATCTTTGGACTGGGTAAGAGTGGTCTGCTCAATTCAGACACTCTGTTCATCACCACCCCCTTTTGTAAATCGATTTTGGCCACTATAGGTGTGGCAGGGTATACTCAGACATGAGTCCCTTTCTCACTGCTCCATCAGGATTCAAGCAAGCCGGGCCGAAGAGGCTGAAATGCCAGAAACCGGTCCCCGGTAGCTTGTCTCCTTTCTGGTAAAGAATTGGCTTGGTAGTTTAGTCTGCCCTGTTCCCATGATGCACTGGGCCAGGGACAGACTGATTTGCATATAGCCAGGTTCTGAGCTGGGATGGGGCAGTGAGATAAATAACGGTGATGGATCAAGCCCTGATCTTTGGACTGGGTAAGAGTGGTCTGCTCAATTCAGACACTCTGTTCATCACCACCCCCTTTTGTAAATCGATTTTGGCCACTATAGGTGTGGCAGGGTATACTCAGACATGAGTCCCTTTCTCACTGCTCCATCAGGATTCAAGCAAGCCGGGCCGAAGAGGCTGAAATGCCAGAAACCGGTCCCCGGTAGCTTGTCTCCTTTCTGGTAAAGAATTGGCTTGGTAGTTTAGTCTGCCCTGTTCCCATGATGCACTGGGCCAGGGACAGACTGATTTGCATATAGCCAGGTTCTGAGCTGGGATGGGGCAGTGAGATAAATAACGGTGATGGATCAAGCCCTGATCTTTGGACTGGGTAAGAGTGGTCTGCTCAATTCAGACACTCTGTTCATCACCACCCCCTTTTGTAAATCGATTTTGGCCACTATAGGTGTGGCAGGGTATACTCAGACATGAGTCCCTTTCTCACTGCTCCATCAGGATTCAAGCAAGCCGGGCCGAAGAGGCTGAAATGCCAGAAACCGGTCCCCGGTAGCTTGTCTCCTTTCTGGTAAAGAATTGGCTTGGTAGTTTAGTCTGCCCTGTTCCCATGATGCACTGGGCCAGGGACAGACTGATTTGCATATAGCCAGGTTCTGAGCTGGGATGGGGCAGTGAGATAAATAACGGTGATGGATCAAGCCCTGATCTTTGGACTGGGTAAGAGTGGTCTGCTCAATTCAGACACTCTGTTCATCACCACCCCCTTTTGTAAATCGATTTTGGCCACTATAGGTGTGGCAGGGTATACTCAGACATGAGTCCCTTTCTCACTGCTCCATCAGGATTCAAGCAAGCCGGGCCGAAGAGGCTGAAATGCCAGAAACCGGTCCCCGGTAGCTTGTCTTCTTTCTGGTAAAGAATTGGCTTGGTAGTTTAGTCTGCCCTGTTCCCATGATGCACTGGGCCAGGGACAGACTGATTTGCATATAGCCAGGTTCTGAGCTGGGATGGGGCAGTGAGATAAATAACGGTGATGGATCAAGCCCTGATCTTTGGACTGGGTAAGAGTGGTCTGCTCAATTCAGACACTCTGTTCATCACCACCCCCTTTTGTAAATCGATTTTGGCCACTATAGGTGTGGCAGGGTATACTCAGACATGAGTCCCTTTCTCACTGCTCCATCAGGATTCAAGCAAGCCGGGCCGAAGAGGCTGAAATGCCGGAAACCGGTCCCCGGTAGCTTGTCTCCTTTCTGGTAAAGAATTGGCTTGGTAGTTTAGTCTGCCCTGTTCCCATGATGCACTGGGCCAGGGACAGACTGATTTGCATATAGCCAGGTTCTGAGCTGGGATGGGGCAGTGAGATAAATAACGGTGATGGATCAAGCCCTGATCTTTGGACTGGGTAAGAGTGGTCTGCTCAATTCAGACACTCTGTTCATCACCACCCCCTTTTGTAAATCGATTTTGGCCACTATAGGTGTGGCAGGGTATACTCAGACATGAGTCCCTTTCTCACTGCTCCATCAGGATTCAAGCAAGCCGGGCCGAAGAGGCTGAAATGCCAGAAACCGGTCCCCGGTAGCTTGTCTCCTTTCTGGTAAAGAATTGGCTTGGTAGTTTAGTCTGCCCTGTTCCCATGATGCACTGGGCCAGGGACAGACTGATTTGCATATAGCCAGGTTCTGAGCTGGGATGGGGCAGTGAGATAAATAACGGTGATGGATCAAGCCCTGATCTTTGGACTGGGTAAGAGTGGTCTGCTCAATTCAGACACTCTGTTCATCACCACCCCCTTTTGTAAATCGATTTTGGCCACTATAGGTGTGGCAGGGTATACTCAGACATGAGTCCCTTTCTCACTGCTCCATCAGGATTCAAGCAAGCCGGGCCGAAGAGGCTGAAATGCCAGAAACCGGTCCCCGGTAGCTTGTCTCCTTTCTGGTAAAGAATTGGCTTGGTAGTTTAGTCTGCCCTGTTCCCATGATGCACTGGGCCAGGGACAGACTGATTTGCATATAGCCAGGTTCTGAGCTGGGATGGGGCAGTGAGATAAATAACGGTGATGGATCAAGCCCTGATCTTTGGACTGGGTAAGAGTGGTCTGCTCAATTCAGACACTCTGTTCATCACCACCCCCTTTTGTAAATCGATTTTGGCCACTATAGGTGTGGCAGGGTATACTCAGACATGAGTCCCTTTCTCACTGCTCCATCAGGATTCAAGCAAGCCGGGCCGAAGAGGCTGAAATGCCAGAAACCGGTCCCCGGTAGCTTGTCTCCTTTCTGGTAAAGAATTGGCTTGGTAGTTTAGTCTGCCCTGTTCCCATGATGCACTGGGCCAGGGACAGACTGATTTGCATATAGCCAGGTTCTGAGCTGGGATGGGGCAGTGAGATAAATAACGGTGATGGATCAAGCCCTGATCTTTGGACTGGGTAAGAGTGGTCTGCTCAATTCAGACACTCTGTTCATCACCACCCCCTTTTGTAAATTGGTATAAGAAAGGCAGTGCTCCTGCCGCAAATCCCGTTAACTGGGAAAATTTCAGGGACACCTTCTCTAGGTGTTTATTCCAAGCCACAACTTGATTTCCAGGTAGTCAAAAGAACCAACTCGCTCGAGCAGAACATTATCTAGGACCAAGTTGCCTTTAAAGGATTTGTGGGGATTTAGCATCATCAACTTAGTTTTAGTAGAGTTGATGACCAACGCTCTCACATCACAAAAGACCTTAAAATGGTTTAGAAGATTTTTTAGGCCCGTGGGGGCCAAGACACACCCCTGGCGTTCCCCCCGCCGAATTATTAATGGCTCGGTGGATTGACCCTGGTGTCCCCACCTCACGCAGGCAAAATTGTCCTCATGCAGCCTAATTAGTGATTCTAGAATTTCCAAAGGCATTCCCATGTCCCTAAGGACTTGCCAAAGTAGATCCCTGGGGACTAGGTCGAAATCTCTTCTGAGGTCTATAAAAGCAAGATATAAACTGCCTTTGCCCAGCACAACTACCTTCCAATACAGCAGAACCAGGCGAAATGCCTGATTGATGGTGACGGTCTTCCGCCAAAAGCCCGCCTGGAGAGGAGAGAGGATGTCATTCTCATCCATCCAGGTCTGGATTTTATCAAGGAGCGAACGGCAGAAGACCTTCTGGGCACAATCTATCAGACTAATTGGACGGTAGTTGGCGGGCTTCGACCTGTCCCCTTTCTTAAAAATAGGAATTACTTCTGCTCCCTTCCAGGTGTCCAGAAAATTCCCCCCGCCAGCTATATCATTGGCCAATTTCATGAAATAGGTTGCCCAGTTGTCCCTATATGCACGGAAGAGGTGGCCAGGGATGCCATCGAGACCGGGGGTTTTGCAGGGACAATGGCATCTAGGGAGTGCATTATCTCCTCCCTAGTGAATGTAAGGGTACATGTAAGAACACCTATATCGTGGAGCATCAGGGAACTGTCATTGGTGTAACCACTAGAATATAACTCACTAAAATGTTTATGGCATTCTACGGACGGAATGTTGTTTGCCAAGGTAGGTGTGCGTTCAAAGTTACTTTTAGACATAAGGGACCAAAACATCTGATTGTCAGGATGCCCAATGGCCTCTCCTAGCTCTTCCCATCTCTTCTTATCCCATTCTTTTTTGGCTTTGCCCTGCACCTGTTTATATTCCTGAAGTCAAAGGGAGTCTGACCAAATGGTGTTTGGAACCATCGTAAACAGTCGGTCTGACTCCCCTAGTCGGTCAGAAACTATACTGACAAGGAGTCGGTCGGAAGGCTTTCCGACTGACATCGTTATGAGGCCCTTTGTTTTTTACCACATCAAGGACTCTTAACATATAATGCCTACCATTATGTATATGTGCTTTGTACACCTTATAACCCTCATTGTCTTTTGCAACATTGCCTGTAAATTGATTAACGCATTTCTATGATTCATTTACTCCATATATCTGTGATGTAAAATGTCCTGACAACCTAAATTGGGATGAGCAGCACAACAAAAAAAGTAAAATATAAACATTAAATTGTTAAGTGCTATTTAAATCATTATTAGTATTATTACTCATATAGATACATCTGACATTCTTACAGTGTATGCATTTCTTACATACAGGAGTTGTTCAAAGTCAAAAACCTCCTTCCAAATCATTGTTTCTCTTAAGCACTTGTGAAGTGATAAGAAGTTGTGTTTCCTTTGTTTTGTTTCATTTTGATGGCTTCTTTGAGTAAGATAGCTGGGATGAGATGCCAATAAAAGCTCCTTGAGTGAGGCCTTTGTGCTGGTCCTAAATTGTAGTGATAATAAGAACTCACCTTTGCCCCTTTCCTGTTGCTACGCCAAACTGAAAGCAGACGGCGTTCAGGTGCTGCTGAATGTGTCCCAGTGTGGGCAAATTACACTGGGACAAATTCTGCATATTTCATTGGGGCTGACCCAGATAGAGGTTAGTAACCACTCACAGATTTGAGATTCAGCTGAATTACCACTAATTCCAACTCTGCATATAGATATATCACTCAATAACAATCATATAAAAAAACGAGCTAACCCTATTAGCTTTGCCAGTGCTTGTTAGCAGTATTAAATAAATGTGTTACAACAATGATTATGCTGTGAGCAATAAGAATTGAAAAGACTTCATTTCTGAAAAGAAGAGACTGTGAGTTAAACATTACAATGTCTGTGGATAAGATAGTGTCCTCTTAACACCACTTTCCTGTGTAATCGTTCACTGGAGTAAAGTTTTACACCCTTTTCTTCTTCATATCTTTCTGCAATCTACCGTCTGCAAATCTCTCGCATAACATTTCTCTTCCACACTGCCTTTTCACTATGTCCTTCTGCATGCAAATCTAGTTTCACCACCCATTCACCATGCCCTTCTCTCTCTCTTGCTCTTCACCATTAAAAAAGCATTCCCTTTTCCCTTGGTGCTGTCAGTATTCCACATCTGTGTATAACCCCTACACACATACTTGCACATAAAATAGCAATTAAAATTAGCACATATTTGACCATCAGTCTGTGTGCTCTGCTGAGAGGCAATGGGCATTACATCTGAGCACCGTTTTGAGCCTGAAACAGACATTGTCAGAAAATTGCACTGCCCTCTGCCTCAACTCCAGGGCTCTCAAATGTACCCAGTCATGAATAGCCATAGCCATCCTGAACTCACAAAGTCACAGTACGTGCTTCACAAGCCTCAAATGTTGCGTGAAAAACTACGGAAACACAAACACTCGGAGGAAACAAATGAGCCTAAGCGAGGAGAGATAACATTAAAACATGTGATTTGTGGGCAGTGACTTCATCACTGACATGGAAAAGGCTTCTACACTCACTGTTGAGAAATCGCTCTTGAGGTTAGGAGCCCATTAGTTGTTACCTACTGCTGGGTCCGAGCACTCACGTGTATACCCTGGCTGTAGCCTAAAGGGTACAGCAGCTGCTGTTCACTATCTGCAATGAAAACTGAGATGGCTTGTTTTTTTTTCTTCTTTTGAATGGAACCCCCTGCTGGCGGAGCCCTTTGAGGACACAGGCCTTGCTTGCTGCACTCCCACTGTGACTGCCCTGACAGGAAGCACCCTGGTTCATTGTCCTTGAAATGTGTGAAGGAGGCAAAAACCAAGGGCTAAAAGGTACGAGTGAAGCTCACACAAATGAACACCCTGTGGCTGTGGTCATTGGGTGGACCAGAGGCCTCTCTTGGGAGGGTCTGGCCCATCCGCTAGAACCACATGAAAATACAATTACAATGTACAGGAAAGCACTAGGAAGGGTTTTGAAGCAAAATTAATTCCAGAGAAAAGCAGATGTTTCATGTAAAATCTACTGGGCAGCACAGTCTAAGGGGTTGGGCCATCTTTTGGTTGTCTTGTCTCATATAACTACTTTCCAGTGCTTAATTTTAGCCATGGTTTCCAGGGATGGGCTGGCTGTAGCGGACACCAGGCATTTCCCCTGTGGGCTGGAGAGGTTACGGCCAGGTTTTGCATCTGTGGGGACCATTTTGGTCACTGGGGGCTGATTTTGCAGCAGTGCTGCAATATAGGCCCCCTGTAACAAAATAAAAGCTTACATAATGGCTCGCGATTAGAGCTTCTCAGAGCCACCACCCCCTCCCCGGGGAGGGGGAGTGGGGGGGGGGGGTCGAGTGGAATTGCCAGGGCTAGTTTCTCTTCCCAATTGGGTCATGGTGGTTTCTGATGTTCAGCGCCAGTACATAATTGTCAACACTGACACTTATGACATTTCAGTGCATGCTAGTGCGGTCTCTCTAATGTTTAAATGATCACAACAACAGTAGTTTAATAAGTCAATATGTCAATATACATAATAAGTTACTAATAATATCTACTCAAGCCATACTTATACCTTTGGGTTAACTGGAAAAGTCTGAATTGTCAGACTTGTAGGAGTTCTATGACTAGTAGTTGTGTTGGTACAGTCGTTGATAGCCCTGTCAGGGGCAATGGGTGATGCAAGCTGCAGTAGCCTCCTGTCAAGGGCCCTGGCACCTATTAGATACAAATTAAGTACTACTCCTTTCTAAGATTAAGTAGAAGCCACATTTTGGGATTCTGCAGAACATTTTGGTGGGGATGCACTTAGAGCCTGACCACCGTATTACAAGATTGCTGGACTACTTTTGCAAAAAAATACCAATGTGCCAGCCATCCTAAACCGCCGCAGCTGCAGTCGGGGAAAAGCAGCTGCAATTGGGTGGCACTGAGAGGTTCACTACCATCTGCATTAAGAGTTGGCTTTTGTATGAGCCAACCACGGTGGTGGGACCGCCAGCTTTAAGTCAGCATAATCAAAGGATTTGTGGTGCATACTCAACACTTTCCTGTTCTTTCATCAGAGTTCGACAGTTATCCTTTCTCCAGGTACGCCCCTCAGAGCAGCATCTTCACCCCGAAAAATGTGACTCTGTTTGTTGCAATATACAGGTACCGTGTACCCATTGACTGGACTGCCCACATATGGGCCAGATTCGGGCAATGGGTAGATGGTATTTTTCCAGATGTATCACACATATCTGTTCATTCAACATGTGCAGTCAAAATACACACATCAGCATTTATAAATGTGGAAAACCATTGACCGCAGCCAGGAAGACCACCACTGGCCCCGCAGTCAACTCGTAACTCATATTGGGAAGAGCACCAGTGCTGCGGTCTACCAGAAACCGTGCCAGCGGCGTTCTGGTGGTCAGACTGCCAAACTCGTAATCAGGCCCTTAGCATTTCCACAGTTCTGGAATCGATCTGCAAGTCACTGCATTATGTCACTATGTGGCTATGATTTATTGCGTTGTGTTGTTTTTCACTTTCAAGGAATTAGAATTGTGCCACCAGTGTCTACTAATATATCAAATAATCACACACTAATGACTGTTGCTAGTAGCAGTGTGGCAATTCTTAAATGATTGCTCTCGAAGTGAACTACTATGGAACCACAATGGAGCCCAGATCTCTGGATCTTTAACCTCTCTTGCATCTGTTTCCAGAGCATAGACTATTTAGGTTACACCAATCCAAATAGATGCTTACAGGCATACACTATGTGTGGCCTTTTAAGACATTGAAAAAGCACTAAAACAACCCAAAGTCAGTGAAACAGAAACTGTTCATCCACAAAAAATATCTCAGTAAATATCAATACAATACAAGTAGTTGCCAATGACTTAAGCCACTGACACAATATACCGAGCTGAACGTCATTTAGAAAAAAAAACTGCGCAATTATGAATTTTAAGCTAAACTTAACGGCGTTGTGTTTCATATAATACAATGTTGTTTACCACAATGGTAATATGGCTGAGATACCCGCCACCCCCTCTCAACACAATCCCCAAAGGAGGGAAACCGGAAACAGTTCTTGAAGTTTTTGGAAGAGGGAGGGAGTGACCCTCCCCGGCCGTATTTATTAAAACAAAAAATTAAAACATTAAACAGTTTCATATTAATGTACAATTTCATTACCACATTGCGATGTTTGGCTAACCTTAACAGATTCTCTAATACAGAGGTTCTCCTAGCCGAACTAACAACCTACAAAACATTTTCTTGAAATTTTGAAATTGTACATCCTAACGTTTAAGGGCCAACGGCAAGGTCGTAACCGGTGTCAAGATCCCTAACCAGAAATACCCCCCCCCACTTGGGAGGGGCGACAGCACTGAGGCGTACCTCAAGTGCAACTACCAATTTCCCTTGACTTGACGGGGGCCCCAATAAACTCGACGCCACTTAAAGGTCGTTCGAGGACTCGTGTGAGTTATCTAGAAGGTAGCGTAGACCTCCCCCCAAACCCCACACAACTTACCACATCTGCCGTCGCAGACGTCACTGGCCCCGGGAAATTCCCCAGGAGGGGGCTGTAACCCCTCCTACACAGGAAGGGGCCTTGACCGCCTTTCCTTTTCTTTCGGCGACCCATCCTTAGAAGGGACCGCCTCCCCGTTGAGGGGCCAAAGGCCACCTCTCCCGAGCGCTCCCATCCGTGTTGGGTGACGCCCACTCATAGGGATCTTCCAATTACTGCTCACCGATCATGACCTTACCGCCCGACCAAAATAAATACGACAATGCTAACTAAACCAACAATACATTGGCCACTATGCCCGAAAAAAGCATGCTTATAAATGGACACTAAATCCGAATTTCTTTAATCACAAACATACATAAAATCGACCAACTTTATTACACACTCAATATCAACACGATAATACCACAACCTGTAAACGAAATAGAATTATCGATCCATTTTTATTACAAACAACTGGCTGTCTTCAGGGGCTGGTGGGTGGGTCAAAATTGGCTCTTCGTTCCGTCTCGAGCTCACGTGCAGCGAGGAGGTGCAGCTTCAGAGCACAGGAACAAGAGGATGCCTTCTGGTCTTGCGTCCCTTTTTATCCGTCTTCAGGGCGGGCGTAAACCCGCCCCTGCCTGCCCCGAGGGCGTGGCCAGCCGCGTCAGTGTCTAGGCCAGCCCACTCTAGGGCGGGAAAAAAGCGCGCCCCGGCTACGCCGCTTCGGGCATACCAGCCGAGACGCGCCTCCCGCCCAAAATGGCTTCCCGGGGGGATCGAGGTACTCTGCCATACGTTCGGGGGGACCGAGTGGTCGCCCCTTTCCATTATTACCTAAAAGCTATTTAAATTGATTTCCAGAAACTCCTGCTTTACAGTGTCTCTGTAGAAATCATGCATCAAACTCAGTTTTATATATAACTAACCTTTTCTGGATATGCACATTTGTCAAGTGATGAAAAGCATCCTTAGCACAAATGCAAGCAATCTGCTTTAGAGCAAAGTTAAGATTCACCTTCTCCCCTCCATATGTTCTAAATGTTGACCAGTGTTTAATTTGGGAAAATAAATAAATAACCAAAAAAAACAAATTTGTGCGAAGCCCAATATATTTTCCTTGGAAGCTGCCGCCCACTTCCACAACCGATGCTTCTATTTAGGATGTCAGGCTGTGAGGTGTCAGTCACCTCATTTCAACTCGCTTAGTTCTCCATATACCCAACACTCTCTCAGACTTTCGACTCCACAGCACACTCAGGCTTTCATACTGCACTCTGCTCTCTCCGAGGCTTTCACATGATCCTCCGAGCTCCTAGGCTGTCACAGCTTCTGCACTCCCCCAGGCTTGCACATCCTCTGTAGTCTCTCAAACGTTGATATACTCCTCACTCTCCCAGGCGTTCACATTATCTGCACACTTAGACTGTCGCCTACTTTGCTTTCAGGCTTTCAAATCCTCTGGGCTATCTCAAGATTTGCATGCTGTGCAGTCTTTTAGGCTGGCGCATACACCACACTCTCCTACCCGTTGCATACTCTACACTCTTTTCGACTGTTGCATTCTCAGCACTAATTCAAGCTTCCACATCCTCGGCGCTCTTTTAAACACTCTCTGACTCCTACAACTCGCCTCCTGTTCTTTCTCAATCTATCACTCCCACAGCACCTAAGCTCTTTTACTCAGTCACATCATGTGTGCCTGCTAGGGTTTGCTTTGCTTGCCTCACCTCTCGCACACTGTGTGCATTTTACCTTTCTCACTTATTCAATTCCATTACAGCTGTACTCTGTCAAATTCGTTGTACCAGCGCTCTCTTGCCTGTTTCATTCCAACCTTCTCCACTCTGTGCCTGCATACTTTTTGTTTGTGATGATGTTTGCACTCACTCTGTCACGTGTCACGTGCTCTGTCGCTGCATTCTTTGTTGGCATCCACTTTTTAAAGCTTTTCCATTGTTTGTAGCATCCTATGTCACTGCACTTTCTACCCTTAATCTGTAACTTCCTCTGCTCATGCACTCTTTCAATTTGTCACATCTTCTTTCCCTGTGTTCTCTTAAGTTGTCACTTCTTCTACGCCTGTACTGTTGACTGTCATTTCTTTTGTCGCTGCTCTCACTTGGTTGTTAACTCACCTATCCCTGAACTCTGTTAAACTGTCCATTTCTCTGCCCCTGCTTTCTTGCTGGCTGTCACTTCCAATATCCTGTGCTTTTGGGCTTAGACAAGAGAGTCCGGATGTTGGTAGTTTATATTACCGACACAGCTTCAGACACCCTTTTCTCTAAAAAACTAATATTTCAGCAAAGTTACTCTACTCATAATCTCCCCCTGAAAGAATGTTCTGGAAACAGAAACAGTCAAATAGACCTTCAACAACGAAAGGCCACCCGCTGAAGAGGGTAACAGTCAGATAATAGCAGCAGATATGAAGCCAGAGTCTGGCACTGAAAGGGGCACAACATTCACCTGGATCCACTTTCCTACCTGGTGTTGATCCTCTAGTCATCGAACTGTGTCTCTGTTATCGTATCTGCCACATTTCATCTCCCAGTACTGGAAAGAGCTTGAGTGCGAAGGAGGATAAAAGAGGAAATGGTATAGCACTCAGATAGACCAAGGCCATGCATAATGTCAAATGTAGTGGCGGCTCAACGGCTAAGGAGGAGAAGCGTCGCCCCACTACTTTTTGGCAGGGAAATAAAGGGAAAATAAAATGATAATAACTCACGTTATTATTGCTTTATTTTGTCCTACTTCCGGCAGCTTAGAGTGATGGGGTGAGGGCAGGAGAGGTGTTCTCCATGCCGGTGGCATTACAGTCTGTGTGGAGAACATTCCCAGGCTCCCAGTCAGCATCTTGGCACCGAAACACTGTGCTCAGACCAATCACAACACTTTTATGGCAGTGTTGTGATTGGCAGAGTGGGAGCTTGGGTATGCTTCCTGTTCAGGCCAGTGAGGGAGGACTACATTTTGTAATACCTGATTCCCCTGCGTCCCCCTCCCCTCCCGCCCCCCTCCCCTACCTCCGATCCGTGCTGGCCAACACTGGTCAAATGGCTTGATGCACACAGCATGAATGCATGAATTTGGGTAGGAACAGGTACAGGACAGGCATCTACTGAGATGTTCTCTACCTTTCATTAAAAGAATGGGAATGCTGCCCACCGGACAAATTGTAAATAGTTCCTGTCCCCAAAATATGTGCTTGTGGTGCCCGCGACAACCATTGTCACAAATTAGGCACTAGCTTCACTCTGTTTCAGCGTCAAGATGTGATGTAAGTTTAGGGAATTCAGTAGAAGCTGAAATTTCCTTAGTTGTCAAACTATCCAAAAGGAATTTTAAAATCACAAAATAGAAGCCAAGTCACAAAAATGGCATAATTCCCCTATTTTAATTGTAATAACTTCTACTTTCCTGAGCACAATGGTCACAAGCATATAGTAGTTTATGAAAACAAAGAAGCTGTGTTACCTAAAGATAATTGAGAAAAGAGAATGTGGCCAAGATTTACTATTGTTTTCCAATGATGCTCGTACAACAAAAAAAGTGACACAAATTGATGCAAAGTCTCGCAAAGAAGTGACTGCTTTGAACTATTAAGTGCAAAAGGTGTTTTTTCACTCAAAAAGTGCTTTTTTCTAGGCGTGGGTGGAATTTGCGAAATTCATTTGCGCAAACTATGGCGAACATTTTAAAAATCTCCGAGAACACGCGGAAATATCGCGAAGACGAGGAAGTTTTTTCCCCACCCGTCCACGGTATTTTTTGCGTGATCGCGTTGAAAAATGTCTCGTTAACTTACCCATGTGGTCGCTCATGGGCGCGGCCATCTTGTTTTCACTTGTCCCGCCCTCTCACTGCTTACTTCGTGTTCCGGGTCGCGCAATGCATGCTCACGCCCGTTCGTGTTACGTATTTCCTGTTCGGGAACGCTTTTAAGTGTTTGCGCAACTTTTTACGTGCTCGGGAGAAAATATTGCGCAAAGTTGCACACGTGGTTGCAATGGGCGTGACCATCTTTTTTTTCACTCTTGATATGGTTCTGGGGCCTTATTTTCAATCCTCCCTCTATCTTTCCAATCCTTTGTTTCTAGAAACTTTTAAAATCTTTTTCACTTATTATTATTCAGACTATTTTCCTGCTTCTATATTTTTGGTTTTGGTCTATTTTTTTGTGTTTTTTAGCTACTTTTTCACTCTTTTTCTATTGCCTGCTATTTTCATTTCTTTTAATTACTTTTTTAATTGTATTCACTTTTTCTTTCCCGCCCGTCTCACTCTCCCCAGAACCATGTCGAAGGGTAGGGCTCGCAGCAGCCAGAGCTGCGACCGCCTCTCCTGCGGAAGGCAGTGCCCACAAGGGGTGCAGGCACGGGCCTTATTTGGGGAGGTGGAGTTGGCTGCACTAATTTTCTTTGTGCAGCGCCACCTACCCTTAACCCTGGCAGCAGGTGGTAGGCCTGAATCCGGGTACGGGCTCCGGGAGCGTCAGCAGCGGTGGGAGAAGGTGCTCCAGGCAGTGTTCCGCTGCTCTGGGGTTCGGCGCACCCAGGCCCAGCTGACACACCAGTGGTCCGACATCCTGGACTGGGAGCAGGTCTTGCTGGACCTGCTAGGAGTGTAGGTCCCGGGTCTTGGTGAGTAACTATTTAATTATTACTACTTTGTGTCTGTTCTTCTGCTCTGTGTTATATATTAGCGAATATCTTTTTTTCCAACCAGCTAGCATGCTGCTGCTTACATTACAGCTAAATTACATTTAAAAGTCTTCTGTGATTGTTATGACACAGGTGCTCTTCTGCGCTACTAATCTTACTTGTTTGCAACTTTGCATTTGCTCTCGCATTGCGTGATTTTGTAAGAGTTTATTTAAGAGAAATTAAGTAACATAATGCTATAGTGACTCTAGTCCTTACTTTGTCCTGTCACTAATAGATAGGGGCGGATTGATACTTAGGTTTAGTTACTTTGTCTGAGTTTGTAATTTTTTAGTGGTATGCATGATGCCCCCTCTGTTACGTCACGTGCTGCTAATGCCCCAGTCTTTATTAGAACCTTTTCTAGCTTGTTCAATGAGTGGTAATAGTAGGCTTAGCAGCACTAGCAGAACATCAGCATCAATCAACCAAAAATTTGGTGTATACAAAAATGTAGTCATGTGTCCGCCATTCGACCATATGCATTGTTGAGGACTAAAAGAAGTGGAAATGCATTTATGTACAATTGGCACACCTGGACTAGGTGGGCTAGGTCAGGTGGTACGTCTTACTTAGGCTTAGTTAGTATTCTAGAATCAGAATGGAAGAGTGGATTTCTGTTGATAAATAGTAAGTAGTCGATCCGCGAATCCCCAGATACTACTTGTTGACCAGATGAGATCGGTCAATTTAGTTATTGTAATTGTTGTTTACATAAGTTTCGACCTTTCTTCAAAAATATTTTATTTGTTCGACACCATTCATCAATGTTTGTCCCTTTCTTATATATTTCCTGTTCAGCACCCAGGGGCAGGCAGACAGGGGTGCAGTTGGTGGGAGAACACCATCAACAGGAGGAGGAGACCACCGCGGGCTCTACTGCTGGCCCAAGTAACTCTTCTTGTTTTTAATAATAATTCTTATTCCATAACTTTTACTGCACCATATTTTTCTAGAACTATTGTTTCCGTTTCCTAATGCTATATTTTACCAACAATTATCCTTCGATCTGCACTGTTTCGAAAATCTTCTTAGCCCTGCCTCTGCTATGATGACTCTCTGTGCTACTACTACTACTACTATTAATCTGTCTGTACTGTAGTAGCTAAGCTTGCCCAGTTGGCCACTATTTATTTGAAAGGTTTTAAATAAAACTCAGATTCACCAGTAGCTCTAGCCATTGAGTCCAGTCCTTTGGGTCACCCTCTTGTACTACTTCTAGTCTTATTGATCTTGAGTCTTTGTTAATCTTGACTGCCCTGACAAGAAGCATCCTGGTTCATTGTTCATTGTCCTTGAAATGTGTGAAGGAGGCAAAAACCAAGGGCTAAAAGGTACGAGTAAAGCTCACACAAATGAACACCCTGTGGCTGTGGTCGTTGGGTGGACCAGAGGCCTCTCTTGGGAGGGTCTGGCCCATCAGCTAGAACCACATGAAAACACAATTACAATGTACAGGAAAGCACTGGAAAGGGTTTTGAAGCAAAATTAATTCCAGAGAAAAGCAGATGTTTCATGTAAAATCTACTGAGCAGCACAGTCTGAGGGGTTGGGCCATCTTTTGGTTGTCTTGTCTCATATAACTACTTTCCAGTGCTTAATTTTAGCCATGGTTTCCAGGGATGGGCTGGCTGTAGCGGACACCAGGCATTTCCCCTGTGGGCTGGAGAGGTTACGGCCAGGATTTTCATCTGTGGGGACCGTTTTGGTCACTGGGGGCTGGTTTTGCAGCAGTGCTGCAATATAGGCCCCCTGTAACAAAATTAAAGCTTGCATGATGGCTCACGATTAGAGCTTCTCAGAGCCACCACCCCCTCCCCGGGGAGGGGTAGTGGGGGGGGGGGGGTCGAGTGGAATTGCCAGGGCTAGTTTCTCTTCCCAATTGGGTCATGGTGGTTTCTGATGTTTGGCGCCAGTACATAATTGTCAACACTGACAATTATGACATTTCAGTGCATGTTAGTGCGGTCTCTCTAATGTTTAAATGATCACAACAACAGTAGTTTAATAAGTCAATATGTCAATATACATAATAAGTTACTAATAATATCTACTCAAGCCATACTTATACCTTTGGGTTAACTGGAAAAGTCTGAATTGTCAGACTTGTAGGAGTTCCATGACTAGTAGTTGTGTTGGTACAGTCGTTGATAGCCCTGTCAGGGGCAATGGGTGATGCAAGCTGCAGTAGCCTCCTGTCAAGGGCCCTGGCACCTATTAGATACAAATTAAGTACTACTCCTTTCTAAGATTAAGTAGAAGCCACATTTTGGGATTCTGCAGAACATTTTGGTGGGGATGCACTTAGGGCCTGACCACCGTATTACAAGATTGATGGACTACTTTTGCAAAAAAATACCAATGTGCCAGCCATCCTAGACCGCCGCAGCTGCAGTCGGGAAAAAGCAGCTGCAATTGGGTTGCACTGAGAGGTTCACTACCATCTGCATTAAGAGTTGGCTTTTGTATGAGCCAACTACGGTGGTGGGGCCGCCAGCTTTAAGTCAGCATAATCAAAGGATTTGTGGTGCATACTCAACACTTTCCTGTTCTTTCATCAGAGTTCGACATTTATCCTTTCTCCGGGTCCCCCCCTCAGAGCAGCATCTTCACCCCGAAAAATGTGACTCTGTTTGTTGCAATATACAGGTACCATGTACCCATTGACTGGACTGCCCACATATGGGCCAGATTTGGGCAATGGGTAGATGGTATTTTTCCAGATGTATCACACATATCTGTTCATTCAACATGTGCAGTCAAAATACAAGCATCAGCATTTATAAATGTGGAAAACCATTGACCGCAGCCAGGAAGACCACCACTGGCCCCGCATTCAACTCGTAACTCATATTGTGAAGAGCACCAGTGCTGCGGTCTACCAGAAACCGTGCCAGCGGCGTTCTGGTGGTCAGACTGCCAAACTCGTAATCAGGCCCTTAGCATTTCCACAGTTCTGGAATCGATCTGCAAGTCACTGCATTATGTCACTATGTGGCTATGATTTATTGCGTTGTGTTGTTTTTCACTTTCAAGGAATTAGAATTGTGCCACCAGTGTCTACTAATATATCAAATAATCACACACTAATGACTGTTGCTAGTAGCAGTGTGGCAATTCTTAAATGATTGCTCTCGAAGTGAACTACTATGGAACCACAATGGAGCCCAGATCTCTGGATCTTTAACCTCTCTTGCATCTGTTTCCAGAGCACAGACTATTTAGGTTACACCAATCCAAATAGATGCTTACAGGCATACACTATGTGTGGCCTTTTAAGACATTGAAAAAGCACTAAAACAAATCAAAGTCAGTGAAACAGAAACTGTTCATCCACAAAAAAATATCTCAGTAAATATCAGGACAATACAAGTAGTTGCCAATGACTTACGCCACTGACACAATATACCGAGCTGAACGTCGTTTAGAAAAAAAAACTGCGCAATTATGAATTTTAAGCTAAACTTAACGGCGTTGTGTTTCATATAATACAATGTTGTTTACCACAATGGTAATTATTACCTAAAAGCTATTTAAATTGATTTCCAGAAACTCCTGCTTTACAGTGTCTCTGTAGAAATCATGCATCAAACTCAGTTTTATATATAACTAACCTTTTCTGGATATGCACATTTGTCAAGTGATGAAAAGCATCCTTAGCACAAATGCAAGCAATCTGCTTTAGAGCAAAGTTAACATTCACCTTCTCCCCTCCATACGTTCTAAATGTTGACCAGTGTTTAATTTGGGAAAATAAATAAATAACCAAAAAAAACAAATTCGTGCGAAGCCCAATATATTTTCCTTGGAAGCTGCCGCCCACTTCCACAACCGATGCTTCTATTTAGGATGTCAGGCTGTGAGGTGTCAGTCACCTCATTTCAACTCGCTTAGTTCTCCATATACCCAACACTCTCTCAGACTTTCGAATCCACAGCACACTCAGGCTTTCATACTGCACTCTGCTCTCTCCGAGGCTTTCACATGATCCTCCGAGCTCCTAGGCTGTCACAGCTTCTGCACTCCCCCAGGCTTGCACATCCTCTGTAGTCTCTCAAACGTTGATATACTCCTCACTCTCCCAGGCGTTCACATTATCTGCACACTTAGACCGTCGCCTACTTTGCTTTCAGGCTTTCAAATCCTCTGGGCTATCTCAAGATTTGCATGCTATGCAGTCTTTTAGGCTGGCGCATACACCGCACTTTCCTACCCGTTGCATACTCTACACTCTTTTCGACTGTCGCATTCTCAGCACTAATTCAAGCTTCCACATCCTCGGCGCTCTTTTAAACACTCTCTAACTCCTACAACTCGCTCCTGTTCTTTCTCAATCTATCACTCCCACAGCACCTAAGCTCTTTTACTCAGTCACATCATGTGTGCCTGCAAGGGTTTGCTTTGCTTGCCTCACCTCTCGCACACTGTGTGCATTTTACCTTTCTCACTTATTCAATTCCATTACAGCTGTACTCTGTCAAATTCGTTGTACCAGCGCTCTTTTGCCTGTTTCATTCCAACCTTCTCCACTCTGTGCCTGCATACTTTTTGTTTGTGATGATGTTTGCACTCACTCTGTCACGTGTCACGTGCTCTGTCGCAGCATTCTTTGTTGGCATCCACTTTTTAAAGCTTTTCCATTGTTTGTAGCATCCTATGTCACTGCACTTTCTACCCTTAATCTGTAACTTCCTCTGCTCATGCACTCTTTCAATTTGTCACATCTTCTTTCCCTGTGTTCTCTTAAGTTGTCACTTCTTCTACGCCTGTACTGTTGACTGTCATTTCTTTTGTCGCTGCTCTCACTTGGTTGTTAACTCATCTATCCCTGAACTCTGTTAAACTGTCCATTTCTCTGCCCCTGCTTTCTTGCTGGCTGTCACTTCCAATATCCTGTGCTTTTGGGCTTAGACAAGAGAGTCCGGATGTTGGTAGTTTATATTACCGACACAGCTTCAGACACCCTTTTCTCTAAAAAACTAATATTTCAGCAAAGTTACTCTACTCATAATCTCCCCCTGAAAGAATGTTCTGGAAACAGAAACAGTCAAATAGACCTTCAACAACGAAAGGCCACCCGCTGAAGAGGGTAACAGTCAGATAAGAGCAGCAGATATGAAGCCAGAGTCTGGCACTGAAAGGGGCACAACATTCACCTGGATCCACTTTCCTACCTGGTGTTGATCCTCTAGTCATCGAACTGTGTCTCTGTTATCGTATCTGCCACATTTCATCTCCCAGTACTGGAAAGAGCTTGAGTGCGAAGGAGGATAAAAGAGGAAATGGTATAGCACTCAGATAGACCAAGGCCATGCATAATGTCAAATGTAGTGGCGGCTCAACGGCTAAGGAGGAGAAGCGTCGCCCCACTGTTTTTTGGCAGGGAAATAAAGGGAAAATAAAATGATAATAACTCACGTTATTATTGCTTTATTTTGTCCTACTTCCGGCAGCTTAGAGTGATGGGGTGAGGGCAGGAGAGGTGTTCTCCATGCCGGTGGCATTACAGTCTGTGTGGAGAACATTCCCAGGCTCCCAGTCAGCATCTTGGCACCGAAACACTGTGCTCAGACCAATCACAACACTTTTATGGCAGTGTTGTGATTGGCAGAGTGGGAGCTTGGGTATGCTTCCTGTTCAGGCCAGTTGGGGAGGACTACATTTTGTAATACCTGATTCCCCTGCGTCCCCCTCCCCTCCCGCCCCCCTCCCCTACCTCCGATCCGTGCTGGCCAACACTGGTCAAATGGCTTGATGCACACAGCATGAATGCATGAATTTGGGTAGGAACAGGTACAGGACAGGCATCTACTGAGATGTTCTCTACCTTTCATTAAAAGAATGGGAATGCTGCCCACCGGACAAATTGTAAATAGTTCCTGTCCCCAAAATATGTGCTTGTGGTGCCCACGACAACCATTGTCACAAATTAGGCACTAGCTTCACTCTGTTTCAGCGTCAAGATGTGATGTAAGTTTAGGGAATTCAGTAGAAGCTGAAATTTCCTTAGTTGTCAAACTATCCAAAAGGAATTTTAAAATCACAAAATAGAAGCCAAGTCACAAAAATGGCATAATTCCCCTATTTTAATTGTAATAACTTCTACTTTCCTGAGCACAATGGTCACAAGCATATAGGAGTTTATGAAAACAAAGAAGCTGTGTTACCTAAAGATAATTGAGAAAAGAGAATGTGGCCAAGATTTACTATTGTTTTCCAATGATGCTCGTACAACAAAAAAAGTGACACAAATTGATGCAAAGTCTCGCAAAGAAGTGACTGCTTTTAACTATTAAGTGCAAAAGGTGTTTTTTCACTCAAAAAGTGCTTTTTTCTAGGCGTGGGTGGAATTTGCGAAATTCATTTGCGCAAACTATGGCGAACATTTTAAAAATCTCCGAGAACACGCGGAAATATCGCAAAGACGTGGAAGCTTTTTCCCCACCTGTCCACGGTATTTTTTGCGTGATCGCGTTGAAAAATGTCTCGTTAACTTACCCATGTGGTCGCTCATGGGCGCGGCCATCTTGTTTTCACTTGTCACCTCTCATTGCTTACTTCGTGTTCCGGGTCGCGCAATGCATGCTCACGCCCGTTCGTGTTACGTATTTCCTGTTTGGGAACGCTTTTAAGTGTTTGCGCAACTTTTCACGTGCTCGGGAGAAAATATTGCGCAAAGTTGCACACGTGGTCGCAATGGGCGTGACCATCTTGTTTTTCACTCTTGATATGGTTCTGGGGCCTTATTTTCAATCCTCCCTCTATCTTTCCAATCCTTTGTTTCTAGAAACTTTTAAAATCTTTTTCACTTATTATTATTCAGACTATTTTCCTGCTTCTATATTTTTGGTTTTGGTCTATTTTTTTGTGTTTTTTAGCTACTTTTTCACTCTTTTTCTATTGCCTGCTATTTTCATTTCTTTTAATTACTTTTTTAATTGTATTAACTTTTTCTTTCCCGCCCGTCTCACTCTCCCCAGAACCATGTCGAAGGGTAGGGCTCGCAGCAGCCAGAGCTGCGACCGCCTCTCCTGCGGAAGGCAGTGCCCACAAGGGGTGCAGGCACGGGCCTTATTTGGGGAGGTGGAGTTGGCTGCACTAATTTTCTTTGTGCAGCGCCACCTACCCTTAACCCTGGCAGCAGGTGGCAGGCCTGAATCCGGGTACGGGCTCCGGGAGCGTCAGCAGCGGTGGGAGAAGGTGCTCCAGGCAGTGTTCCGCTGCTCTGGGGTTCGGCGCACCCAGGCCCAGCTGACACACCAGTGGTCCGACATCCTGGACTGGGAGCAGGTCTTGCTGGACCTGCTAGGAGTGTAGGGCCCGGGTCTTGGTGAGTAACTATTTAATTATTACTACTTTGTGTCTGTTCTTCTGCTCTGTGTTATATATTAGCGAATATCTTTTTTTCCAACCAGCTAGCATGCTGCTGCTTACATTACAGCTAAATTACATTTAAAAGTCTTCTGTGATTGTTATGACACAGGTGCTCTTCTGCGCTACTAATCTTACTTGTTTGCAACTTTGCATTTGCTCTCGCATTGCGTGATTTTGTAAGAGTTTATTTAAGAGAAATTAAGTAACATAATGCTATAGTGACTCTAGTCCTTACTTTGTCCTGTCACTAATAGATAGGGGCGGATTGATACTTAGGTTTAGTTACTTTGTCTGAGTTTGTAATTTTTTAGTGGTATGCATGATGCCCCCTCTGTTACGTCACGTGCTGCTAGTGCCCCAGTCTTTATTAGAACCTTTTCTAGCTTGTTCAATGAGTGGTAATAGTAGGCTTAGCAGCACTAGCAGAACATCAGCATCAATCAACCAAAAATTTGGTGTATACAAAAATGTAGTCATGTGTCCGCCCTTCGACCATATGCATTGTTGAGGACTAAAAGAAGTGGAAATGCATTTATGTACAATTGGCACACCTGGACTAGGTGGGCTAGGTCAGGTGGTACGTCTTACTTAGGCTTAGTTAGTATTCTAGAATCAGAATGGAAGAGTGGATTTCTGTTGATAAATAGTAAGTAGTCGATCCGCGAATCCCCAGATACTACTTGTTGACCAGATGAGATCGGTCAATTTAGTTATTGTAATTGTTGTTTACATAAGTTTCGACCTTTCTTTAAAAATATTTTATTTGTTCGACACCATTCATCAATGTTTGTCCCTTTCCTATATATTTCCTGTTCAGCACCCAGGGGCAGGCAGACAGGGGTGCAGTTGGTGGGAGAACACCATCAACAGGAGGAGGACACCAACGCGGGCTCTACTGCTGGCCCGAGTAACTCTTCTTGTTTTTAATAATAATTCTTATTCCATAACTTTTACTGCACCATATTTTTCTAGAACTATTGTTTCCGTTTCCTAATGCTATATTTTACCAACAATTATCCTTCGATCTGCACTGTTTCGAAAATCTTCTTATCCCTGCCTCTGCTATGATGACTCTCTGTGCTACTACTACTACTACTACTATTAATCTGTCTGTACTGTAGTAGCTAAGCTTGCCCAGTTGGCCACTATTTATTTAAAAGGTTTTAAATAAAACTCAGATTCACCAGTAGCTCTAGCCATTGAGTCCAGTCCTTTGGGTCACCCTCTTGTACTACTTCTAGTCTTATTGATCTTGAGTCTTTGTTAATCTTGACTGCCCTGACAAGAAGCATCCTGGTTCATTGTTCATTGTCCTTTAAATGTGTGAAGGAGGCAAAAACCAAGGGCTAAAAGGTACGAGTAAAGCTCACACAAATGAACACCCTGTGGCTGTGGTCGTTGGGTGGACCAGAGGCCTCTCTTGGGAGGGTCTGGCCCATCAGCTAGAACCACATGAAAACACAATTACAATGTACAGGAAAGCACTGGAAAGGGTTTTGAAGCAAAATTAATTCCAGAGAAAAGCAGATGTTTCATGTAAAATCTACTGAGCAGCACAGTCTGAGGGGTTGGGCCATCTTTTGGTTGTCTTGTCTCATATAACTACATTCCAGTGCTTAATTTTAGCCATGGTTTCCAGGGATGGGCTGGCTGTAGTGGACACCAGGCATTTCCCCTGTGGGCTGGAGAGGTTACGGCCAGGATTTTCATCTGTGGGGACCGTTTTGGTCACTGGGGGCTGGTTTTGCAGCAGTGCTGCAATATAGGCCCCCTGTAACAAAATAAAAGCTTGCATGATGGCTCACGATTAGAGCTTCTCAGAGCCACCACCCCCTCCCTGGGGAGGGGTAGTGGGGGGGGGGGTCGAGTGGAATTGCCAGGGCTAGTTTCTCTTCCCAATTGGGTCATGGTGGTTTCTGATGTTTGGCGCCAGTACATAATTGTCAACACTGACAAATATGACATTTCAGTGCATGTTAGTGCGGTCTCTCTAATGTTTAAATGATCACAACAACAGTAGTTTAATAAGTCAATATGTCAATATACATAATAAGTTACTAATAATATCTACTCAAGCCATACTTATACCTTTGGGTTAACTGGAAAAGTCTGAATTGTCAGACTTGTAGGAGTTCCATGACTAGTAGTTGTGTTGGTACAGTCGTTGATAGCCCTGTCAGGGGCAATGGGTGATGCAAGCTGCAGTAGCCTCCTGTCAAGGGCCCTGGCACCTATTAGATACAAATTAAGTACTACTCCTTTCTAAGATTAAGTAGAAGCCACATTTTGGGATTCTGCAGAACATTTTGGTGGGGATGCACTTAGGGCCTGACCACCGTATTACAAGATTGATGGACTACTTTTGCAAAAAAATACCAATGTGCCAGCCATCCTAGACCGCCGCAGCTGCAGTCGGGGAAAAGCAGCTGCAATTGGGTGGCACTGAGAGGTTCACTACCATCTGCATTAAGAGTTGGCTTTTGTATGAGCCAACTACGGTGGTGGGGCCGCCAGCTTTAAGTCAGCATAATCAAAGGATTTGTGGTGCATACTCAACACTTTCCTGTTCTTTCATCAGAGTTCGACATTTATCTTTTCTCCGGGTCCCCCCCTCAGAGCAGCATCTTCACCCCGAAAAATGTGACTCTGTTTGTTGCAATATACAGGTACCATGTACCCATTGACTGGACTGCCCACATATGGGCCAGATTTGGGCAATGGGTAGATGGTATTTTTCCAGATGTATCACACATATCTGTTCATTCAACATGTGCAGTCAAAATACACACATCAGCATTTATAAATGTGGAAAACCATTGACCGCAGCCAGGAAGACCACCACTGGCCCCGCATTCAACTCGTAACTCATATTGTGAAGAGCACCAGTGCTGCGGTCTACCAGAAACCGTGCCAGCGGCGTTCTGGTGGTCAGACTGCCAAACTCGTAATCAGGCCCTTAGCATTTCCACAGTTCTGGAATCGATCCGCAAGTCACTGCATTATGTCACTATGTGGCTATGATTTATTGCGTTGTGTTGTTTTTCACTTTCAAGGAATTAGAATTGTGCCACCAGTGTCTACTAATATATCAAATAATCACACACTAATGACTGTTGCTAGTAGCAGTGTGGCAATTCTTAAATGATTGCTCTCGAAGTGAACTACTATGGAACCACAATGGAGCCCAGATCTCTGGATCTTTAACCTCTCTTGCATCTGTTTCCAGAGCATAGACTATTTAGGTTACACCAATCCAAATAGATGCTTACAGGCATACACTATGTGTGGCCTTTTAAGACATTGAAAAAGCACTAAAACAACCCAAAGTCAGTGAAACAGAAACTGTTCATCCACAAAAAAATATCTCAGTAAATATCAGGACAATACAAGTAGTTGCCAATGACTTAAGCCACTGACACAATATACCGAGCTGAACGTCGTATAGAAAAAAAAACTGCGCAATTATGAATTTTAAGCTAAACTTAACGGCGTTGTGTTTCATATAATACAATGTTGTTTACCACAATGGTAATTATTACCTAAAAGCTATTTAAATTGATTTCCAGAAACTCCTGCTTTACAGTGTCTCTGTAGAAATCATGCATCAAACTCAGTTTTATATATAACTAACCTTTTCTGGATATGCACATTTGTCAAGTGATGAAAAGCATCCTTAGCACAAATGCAAGCAATCTGCTTTAGAGCAAAGTTAACATTCACCTTCTCCCCTCCATATGTTCTAAATGTTGACCAGTGTTTAATTTGGGAAAATAAATAAATAACCAAAAAAAACAAATTCGTGCGAAGCCCAATATATTTTCCTTGGAAGCTGCCGCCCACTTCCACAACCGATGCTTCTATTTAGGATGTCAGGCTGTGAGGTGTCAGTCACCTCATTTCAACTCGCTTAGTTCTCCATATACCCAACACTCTCTCAGACTTTCGAATCCACAGCACACTCAGGCTTTCATACTGCACTCTGCTCTCTCCGAGGCTTTCACATGATCCTCCGAGCTCCTAGGCTGTCACAGCTTCTGCACTCCCCCAGGCTTGCACATCCTCTGTAGTCTCTCAAACGTTGATATACTCCTCACTCTCCCAGGCGTTCACATTATCTGCACACTTAGACCGTCGCCTACTTTGCTTTCAGGCTTTCAAATCCTCTGGGCTATCTCAAGATTTGCATGCTGTGCAGTCTTTTAGGCTGGCGCATACACCGCACTTTCCTACCCGTTGCATACTCTACACTCTTTTCGACTGTCGCATTCTCAGCACTAATTCAAGCTTCCACATCCTTGGCGCTCTTTTAAACACTCTCTAACTCCTACAACTCGCCTCCTGTTCTTTCTCAATCTATCACTCCCACAGCACCTAAGCTCTTTTACTCAGTCACATCATGTGTGCCTGCAAGGGTTTGCTTTGCTTGCCTCACCTCTCGCACACTGTGTGCATTTTACCTTTCTCACTTATTCAATTCCATTACAGCTGTACTCTGTCAAATTCGTTGTACCAGCGCTCTTTTGCCTGTTTCATTCCAACCTTCTCCACTCTGTGCCTGCATACTTTTTGTTTGTGATGATGTTTGCACTCACTCTGTCACGTGTCACGTGCTCTGTCGCTGCATTCTTTGTTGGCATCCACTTTTTAAAGCTTTTCCATTGTTTGTAGCATCCTATGTCACTGCACTTTCTACCCTTAATCTGTAACTTCCTCTGCTCATGCACTCTTTCAATTTGTCACATCTTCTTTCCCTGTGTTCTCTTAAGTTGTCACTTCTTCTACGCCTGTACTGTTGACTGTCATTTCTTTTGTCGCTGCTCTCACTTGGTTGTTAACTCACCTATCCCTGAACTCTGTTAAACTGTCCATTTCTCTGCCCCTGCTTTCTTGCTGGCTGTCACTTCCAATATCCTGTGCTTTTGGGCTTAGACAAGAGAGTCCGGATGTTGGTAGTTTATATTACCGAAACAATAATTAGTAATGGGAGAGGCACTCCTAACAATATAAACAGTAAACACCTTTTTTACTAATGATAAACATCAATGGATTACGCGTGCTGAGAAGGGAGACACACTGTCCAATGTGTGTCGGTATATTAACATGCAAAAAATGACCAAGCGGAAACCGCTTGCCCTTTACGCACTGTTGCGATTGCAACCTAACTCGGTTGGATTTTTTCAACACATTTATTTGCTCATAAAAAATTCATAAATCATTTTGTTTGCGGGTATTAAATTTTACTGGCATTTCAAATTCAAGAAACATGAGATTCACTTGAATATCAGTGAATACCGCAAATTCATAAGTTTCTGAAAATATATACGAATCAATTTTCTTTATACATCATGAACAATCAAAAATTTCTTGCCCACACATATAGCCCTGCCCAATGCATTTCGGGCCTGTTAGGCCCTTCCTCAGGGGCGATACCTGAAATAAAAAGAATACAAAACTGGGTCACATAAATGACATCTGGGCCTCCAGATACAAAGTACATGGAATGTCACTGTTTTAGTGATAATACATAAGTTTGTCCAATATCACTTTGTCCTAAGCAATTATGGTGTAATCACAAAAATAAACACATCAACAAATGATTGCGCACTCACTTGTGTTCATGGAAGGCGTGTGTAAGAATGATGTGGTTTCGTAAAAC
This sequence comes from Lissotriton vulgaris, assembly GCF_964263255.1. NCBI lineage: Eukaryota > Metazoa > Chordata > Amphibia > Caudata > Salamandridae > Lissotriton > Lissotriton vulgaris. The sequence continues at coordinate 502,473,476 of NC_141685.1, forward strand.
GCGGAAAAGTGGAGATTGTGTTCAGTTGTGCCTGAAAAAACAAGCGCTCTCATTAGAGAGTTGTGGAGACAAAAAAAGATGGAAATAGCAAACAAACGAGGGCCAGAGATAGCACTTACTACTGAGAGACACAGCGTGATGCAATAATAAAGACTGGCGAGGTCAACAAAGTCCGAGCGTACCCATGTATTTGTTCGCGTCTTTGGAAAATGTATGGATGAGACCTGAAAGAACGTAACAATAAACCCTCAGTGAAAAATAGTATTTACGTCAAATGAGACTACGAAATGACCGACTTCTGCGTCTCTCTGTTTAACTTACGTCAAAGCATTATATTCCGACTAAACGGCTTGCGTCCCCCTTCTCTAGAGTGGTGCGGACATGGTCACAACTCCCTCTGGCTAAACCTGCATATCACTGAAACAAAAGCGCAAACGGCGGGAATAAGTTCCACAGCGTTCTATTATTCAAGCTCCCTCTAACTGCACCCCGTGCAGCGCTAGTACCTGATGTCAATCTGGAAGGCTTCTGTGCACGAAAATCTCTCCTCCTTTCGACCGGTCACTGAATCGGGTGATAGTCCGGAAACGAGCACAAATCTAACGGCGACGACCCGTGTTTATGACGCGTCGGAGTGTAGACATAGAAGACGGACTACTAAACCAAGGAGAATCTGGAAAGGCGTCTGGTGGGCGCCATGTTACTGTGTTGTTGTGGTGTGAAGTAATACACTAGTGAGATACGTCATTACAAATACAAAAAGAGGAAAAAATACCATACAATGAAAGAACTTAATATAATCACCAAAATAATCATACAAACTAATAAAATAAGGTAGACCAAGGAAACAGTCCTCCAGCGTGTTAAGATGCGCAGATATCATAGAAAACACGTTAGATCAACTCGATCATTGATCCCTTTGGGATCTTGTGTTTGAAGTTTTTTTATCCAAAAGATCTCTCTTTGTAGCAGAGTTTTTGTGAGAGTTTTTCCGGGTGATGGGGCAACCACTTCAAGGATCTGAAATTTCAATTGGGCTATGGTGTGCCTGTTTTTTTCCCAATGTACCGCCAAACTGCTCTTTGTGTTCTTGTTTCGTATTGTACTTTTATGCTCGGATATGCGAGTCTTGGTTTTTCTCTCAGTTTTCCCCACATATAGCAGCCCGCAGGGACATTTGATGGCGTATATAACGTTCATGGTGTTGCTGTCTGCATTGATTCTGAAGGGAATAGTTTCCCCCGTGTGTGGGTGCTTGACTGTGTTGGTTACGATTACATTGTTACAATGTACACAGTTTTGGCATTTTTTCATTCCTTTATAGCTCTCGGTGGTTTTCACTGAGTGAGGTTTCAATAGTTCTTTAATGTTACGTGACCTCTTGTAGGCAAAGATCGGTTTGTTGGAAAATAGATCTTTAAAATCAGTTTCCGTGCTCAACAAATCCCAATGGCAATTGATGCTTTTTTTAATCTCTTGTGAGCTGGTTGAGTATTTTGAAACAAATACCTGTCTTTGTAGAGGCTGCTTAGTTTTTTTCTCAAGCAAAGTTTCCCTGGATAACTTGTCAGTTTTTTCTTTTGCTGTTTGTAATACATCAACAGGATATTTCTTGGATAAGAATCTATTGTGTATGGTGTCAAGATTGGTTTGTAGAGTTTCCTCTTGAGAACAAATTCTTTTTGCCCTTAGCATTAGAGAATATGGCAGATTATTTATCAAGTTTTTTGAATGAAAACTGTTATATGACAGAGCTGTGTTTCTGTCAGTTGCCTTGTGATACACCTCAGTGTCAATGGTGTTAACTCCAATTTTTACCTTTACATCCAGGAAAGGAATACCTTTCTCCTCAATGCTGTGCGTGAATTTGATGTTCTCATCCTGGAGGTTAAGCTCAAATATCTTTTGTTCCAACAGGCTTTTCGAATTCTGCCAAATTAAAAAAATGTCATCTATGTACCGACAGTATAGAACTGTGTTGTTTATCCATTCGTTGTCTGTCAGTATGTGTTGATCTTCAAATCTTGACATGTATGTATTTGCATAAGCTGGGGCCCCAGAAAAACCCATGGAGGTCCCTTTGTTTTGCAAATAATAAACAGTGTCCCATTTGAAATAACTATGATGTAAACAAAAATGCAAAAGTTCCAATAAAAAAATCTTGTTGACAGGTAAGTTTTCTTGTTTTAACAGAGCCCATTCCACAGCCTCTATTCCAGCAGAATGCGGTATAGAGGTGTATAGGGCGCTGACGTCCATGGTGCATAACAACATGCCAGGTTTGACTTTGACTCTCATTAGTTTTTGTAGAAAATGGGTGGTGTCCTTGGTGTAGGAGTACCACGACTGTACGAAAGGTTGCAGAAACTGATCAATGAATTGGCCCAGAGGCTCGAAGATGGTGCCACATCCCGTGACTATGGGACGAAATGGTGGGTTGGAAAGATTTTTGTGGACTTTTGGCAGCATATATAGTCCTGGCTGCTTGGGAACTGAAACCGTAAGAAATTGTCTTGTTTTACTGTTGATCCATTTCATATTTTCAGCAGTATCTAGTATTTTATTTAATACCTCCTTGAGTTCCTTGGTAGGATCATGATCCAACTTGACATATGTGTTGATGTCAGAGACGTGCTTAATCACTTTTGACTCATAAAATGTTTTGTCCATTACAACAATAGCTCCCCCTTTATCAGCTTGTTGAATTTGAATGCTCGGGTTTTGTGCTAATTCTTGTAATGTGTCTCTCTCATATTTAGAAAGGTTCCATTGACTTTTCTTGGAAGTATTTATCTTTCTAAGATCATTTAGCACTAGATTTTCAAAAGCGTCTAGGATTTTATGAGAAGTGGGAGCTTGAAAAACTGACTTTGGTCTGAACTCCATATATTCAGGTGGATCTAGCTCTGAGGTTTGATCAGGAAAATTGGAGAAAAAATATCTTAAACGTAAGACTCTCATGAATTTGAAGAAGTCAATTTCGATTTCAAGAGGATTGGTCTGATAAGTTGGCACAAAGTTCAACCCTTTGTTGAGAACTTTAATTTGTTGGGGTGTCAAGTCATACGCTGAGATGTTCAATACTAGGTTGGTCGTGTACTCCTCAAATTGGGTTTTGTGACTTCCTTTACCTCTCCTTGTTTTCCTTTTGTTTTTCCAGGAGGTTGTGTGGTATCCGCGTCCTGGGCGGAAAAAGACGTCTTGGAGGAAGATGCTGCTCCCTCATTGGTTGTTGTTTCCATTACATCAGGTGGTGTGGCAACTGTTGGAGGTTGTCTAGTGGCTTGAGTTTCTCCCTCTGAAACCACACTTTCTTGTGAAGATGTATTGGGTGTTCTCTTTGTAAAGGTTCTCCTCTGGGCGTACACCTCCGCCCACGTATACACTTCATTCAACTTGTAGTCCAGGGTATCACGTTTATACTTTCTCAATTTACCCTCTTGAATTTCTTTTGAGTGTTTATCCATTCTGGCATTCATTTCTTCCAGAAACTTCGACCAATCTTGTGAGTCCATCCTGGTCTTTAGATCTGATTCGATAAGATTAATTTCCTCTGTAATTTCATTAATGACTACTGCTAGTTCCTCTAATAGCAATAAGATTAAATCCAACGAACACTTGTTAAGCACTGCATACCAGCGGTCCATAAAATCTTTCTTCATATGAAAACGGAAGAGCATGGGTTTTATGGGCATTCTTAAACCCCTAGGTATCCTCTTGGCACGATGATATTGCACAAGTGTTGACGCATGGAGGCGTTGGTTCAATTGTCTTTTGGTCAAAAATTCTAGTTGTTTTAATTGTTGTGACAAACTACTCCCTTGTACATTGAAGGACCTGACATCATGTATCAGGGAATAAATTTCTGTGGCTTGTTCGTTGGTGTAGGCCAAAATATTGGCACGATTGTCCGTGAGACTGGTTATAGCATCAAAAGACATTGTGAGAAATGGGTGCTCACTCCCTGTGGACAGGGTAACAAAACAATAATTAGTAATGGGAGAGGCACTCCTAACAATATAAACAGTAAACACCTTTTTTACTAATGATAAACATCAATGGATTACGCGTGCTGAGAAGGGAGACACACTGTCCAATGTGTGTCGGTATATTAACATGCAAAAAATGACCAAGCGGAAACCGCTTGCCCTTTACGCACTGTTGCGATTGCAACCTAACTCGGTTGGATTTTTTCGACATTTATTTGCTCATAAAAAATTCATAAATCATTTTGTTTGCGGGTATTAAATTTTACTGGCATTTCAAATTCAAGAAACATGAGATTCACTTGAATATCAGTGAATACCGCAAATTCATAAGTTTCTGAAAATATATACGAATCAATTTTCTTTATACATCATGAACAATCAAAAATTTCTTGCCCACACATATAGCCCTGCCCAATGCATTTCGGGCCTGTTAGGCCCTTCCTCAGGGGCGATACCTGAAATAAAAAGAATACAAAACTGGGTCACATAAATGACATCTGGGCCTCCAGATACAAAGTACATAGAATGTCACTGTTTTAGTGATAATACATAAGTTTGTCCAATATCACTTTGTCCTAAGCAATTATGGTGTAATCACAAAAATAAACACATCAACAAATGATTGCGCACTCACTTGTGTTCATGGAAGGCGTGTGTAAGAATGATGTGGTTTCGTAAAACGCGGAAAAGTGGAGATTGTGTTCAGTTGTGCCTGAAAAAACAAGCGCTCTCATTAGAGAGTTGTGGAGACAAAAAAAGATGGAAATAGCAAACAAACGAGGGCCAGAGATAGCACTTACTACTGAGAGACACAGCGTGATGCAATAATAAAGACTGGCGAGGTCAACAAAGTCCGAGCGTACCCATGTATTTGTTCGCGTCTTTGGAAAATGTATGGATGAGACCTGAAAGAACGTAACAATAAACCCTCAGTGAAAAATAGTATTTACATCAAATGAGACTACGAAATGACCGACTTCTGCGTCTCTCTGTTTAACTTACGTCAAAGCATTATATTCCGACTAAACGGCTTGCGTCCCCCTTCTCTAGAGTGGTGCGGACATGGTCACAACTCCCTCTGGCTAAACCTGCATATCACTGAAACAAAAGCGCAAACGGCGGGAATAAGTTCCACAGCGTTCTATTATTATTCATTCTATTATTCAAGCTCCCTCTAACTGCACCCCGTGCAGCGCTAGTACCTGATGTCAATCTGGAAGGCTTCTGTGCACGAAAATCTCTCCTCCTTTCGACCGGTCACTGAATCGGGTGATAGTCCGGAAACGAGCACAAATCTAACGGCGACGACCCGTGTTTATGACGCGTCGGAGTGTAGACATAGAAAAAAATCCAACCGAGTTAGGTTGCAATCGCAACAGTGCGTAAAGGGCAAGCGGTTTCCGCTTGGTCATTTTTTGCAAGTTTATATTACCGACACAGCTTCAGACACCCTTTTCTCTAAAAAACTAATATTTCAGCAAAGTTACTCTACTCATAATCTCCCCCTGAAAGAATGTTCTGGAAACAGAAACAGTCAAATAGACCTTCAACAACGAAAGGCCACCCGCTGAAGAGGGTAACAGTCAGATAAGAGCAGCAGATATGAAGCCAGAGTCTGGCACTGAAAGGGGCACAACATTCACCTGGATCCACTTTCCTACCTGGTGTTGATCCTCTAGTCATCGAACTGTGTCTCTGTTATCGTATCTGCCACATTTCATCTCCCAGTACTGGAAAGAGCTTGAGTGCGAAGGAGGATAAAAGAGGAAATGGTATAGCACTCAGATAGACCAAGGCCATGCATAATGTCAAATGTAGTGGCGGCTCAACGGCTAAGGAGGAGAAGCGTCGCCCCACTACATTTTGGCAGGGAAATAAAGGGAAAATAAAATGATAATAACTCACGTTATTATTGCTTTATTTTGTCCTACTTCCGGCAGCTTTGAGTGATGGGGTGAGGGCAGGAGAGGTGTTCTCCATGCCGGTGGCATTACAGTCTGTGTGGAGAACATTCCCAGGCTCCCAGTCAGCCTCTTGGCACCGAAACACTGTGCTCAGACCAATCACAACACTTTTATGGCAGTGTTGTGATTGGCAGAGTGGGAGCTTGGGTATGCTTCCTGTTCAGGCCAGTGAGGGAGGACTACATTTTGTAATACCTGATTCCCCTGCGTCCCCCTCCCCTCCCGCCCCCCTCCCCTACCTCCGATCCGTGCTGGCCAACACTGGTCAAATGGCTTGATGCACACAGCATGAATGCATGAATTTGGGTAGGAACAGGTACAGGACAGGCATCTACTGAGATGTTCTCTACCTTTCATTAAAAGAATGGGAATGCTGCCCACCGGACAAATTGTAAATAGTTCCTGTCCCCAAAATATGTGCTTGTGGTGCCCACGACAACCATTGTCACAAATTAGGCACTAGCTTCACTCTGTTTCAGCGTCAAGATGTGATGTAAGTTTAGGGAATTCAGTAGAAGCTGAAATTTCCTTAGTTGTCAAACTATCCAAAAGGAATTTTAAAATCACAAAATAGAAGCCAAGTCACAAAAATGGCATAATTCCCCTATTTTAATTGTAATAACTTCTACTTTCCTGAGCACAATGGTCACAAGCATATAGTAGTTTATGAAAACAAAGAAGCTGTGTTACCTAAAGATAATTGATATGCGTATTATTGTGACTCGTGACTCGTTTGTTAAACGTCATCGAGCCGCGCCTTCAGCAATTGGCCACAGATGTAAAGTACGTAGTGCGAGCAAACGAGCGCGCGTTTTCTTAAATAAAAAGCCGAAAATCGCTCAGTCCGTCTAGATCGCGGACTTCAGAAGCATCGACCGATCAGAACCCCCGTCTGAACGCACGAGAGTCACTAGACAAAGGTATGTGTTTAACACCCAAGCGACATCGTGTTGGCCAGACTAAACTCTCAATTTAGTTAAGTCATTTCTACTATGGTTACGCCCATTATAATAGTGGTTTTGTTCTCTATTTTCTTTAACAGTGGCTGCATAATCTAATATTCTCAGCCCGTACATGTGCCAGCGTCACTACATCAAGGTAATGACCCTAAGAGACACGATTAAGAGAGGCGATGTGTAATGGTATCATGCTTAGTACAATAGTGTCGTTTTATATCTCTTTAGTATAGATTGACTACAAGGAAAGTGACCAAAAGCTTTGACATTTTCTGCGGGTTGCCCTGAAAAAATTTTACAAATATTAATCATCGGATATCTGAGGTAGGCATTTATCCCCTGAAAAGTGTTCTTATGAGGCTAGAATTGCGATGTGCGTGAGTTAATTAAGACATACACTGTTAGGATCTCCCTTTGGTGTGTAATTTGTGAGAGTTTTGCGGCATAAATAACATAGAATTCGCAATGGACCTAAATGTAGTAAAATCTATATAGCATGAACAAAATCTTAATTTACATAAATAGTAATTCTTTTTGCTCTCGTTTAATTTAGAATCAGCCCATTGGAATAAAGATCCTAAGGAGCCGCTTCTATCTCCAATTAACCAGACTCACTATAATCTACACGTGACTCAGTGCATAGAAAGTCTTTTTGCAGGAACAAATAAGGTACACCTTTATTATAGAGTAGTTAAGACTAAGACTATAGGTATATGGTTGGATATCAATATCTAAAAATGGGTGCATGTCTATTTTTCAGCATAACTGACTCGATACAAATGAAATTAAAACTGTCGCCATAGGAAGCGAAGTGTTGATTCGTCAACTAGTCTATTGTTGTGTAAGTAAACATGGCTATAATCCTTTTTTTCATTAGTAAAGGTATCTTTAGGGTGAGTGTACAAGGTTTTTTATCTGTGTCTACATCTATTCTGTTTCTGGATTCTTTTCCTTCTGAAACTTTAGTGTCTAATATGGAACTGTTGGTCAGAGAACCTTTCAGAAAAACTATCACATTTAGAAATGTAATAAAAATAGATATATTTTAAGTGACGGTCTCTAGCTTAGCCCATATGGAATAAGAATCATCAAATAGGTATCTATGCATCTGTAAAGCAAAAAATTAGATGGTCTGGCATTAATTGTAATTAGATGGTTGCACTAAGACGATAACATTGTATATATATATACATCTGTATTGTAACTGTTATAGACCCTATAAATACAGAAAGAGAAACTGCACTGTAAATAGCTGAAATGAATATGTGTGTCTGAGCTGTTGATACATCTATATCTTTTCTGTTTTGTCTGTTTAGGTTATATCACCTTTTCTATTTATTTAAAATATACGAATGACGGTCACCTGACGAAGGCCTTGGGCCGAAACGCGCGTAGTTCCATTCAACCGCATTGCCTTCATCAATTATTCCAACGACTGAATATCTCGTATATCACTGGGTTAATTTACTTTTGTAATTGTGGTCATGTAATTTTTTCTGTTCTCACTTATTGTCTTTGTACGTCTTTAGTTGTAAATAATCAATTTTTTGCTTATGTTTGAACATTATGTATTATACACCAAGGTTCTTTTTAAATGTGGATAATGACCTAAATAAGTAAATGAAATTTATACAAAGGATAAAAATAACAAACAAACTATACTAAAAACAAAATAAATAAATTGAAGAATTTTTGTATAAATTACTGTTTCAGCACACAGTTATTTGAATGTTTTGGAGGGTCTATTATTCTGTTTAGATTCTGTTCTAGGGATTATCTACGCCCTTGGAGTTTGCTACACTTTCTTTCTCTACATAGCCCACGACAACCATTGTCACAAATTAAGCACTAGCTTCACTCTGTTTCAGCGTCAAGATGTGATGTAAGTTTAGGGAATTCAGTAGAAGCTGAAATTTCCTTAGTTGTCAAACTATCCAAAAGGAATTTTAAAATCACAAAATAGAAGCCAAGTCACAAAAATGGCATAATTCCCCTATTTTAATTGTAATAACTTCTACTTTTCTGAGCACAATGGTCACAAGCATATAGTAGTTTATAAACAAAGAAGCTGTGTTACCTAAAGATAATTGAGAAAAGAGAATGTGGCCAAGATTTACTATTGTTTTCCAATGATGCTCGTACAACAAAAAAAGTGACACAAATTGATGCAAAGTCTCGCAAAGAAGTGACTGCTTTTAACTATTAAGTGCAAAAGGTGTTTTTTCACTCAAAAAGTGCTTTTTTCTAGGCGTGGGTGGAATTTGCGAAATTCATTTGCGCAAACTATGGCGAACATTTTAAAAATCTCCGAGAACACGCGGAAATATCGCGAAGACGTGGAAGTTTTTTCCCCACCCGTCCACGGTATTTTTTGCGTGATCGCGTTGAAAAATGTCTCGTTAACTTACCCATGTGGTCGCTCATGGGCGCGGCCATCTTGTTTTCACTTGTCCCGCCCTCTCACTGCTTACTTCATGTTCCGGGTCGCGCAATGCATGCTCACACCCGTTCGTGTTACGTATTTCCTGCTCGGGAACGCTTTTAAGTGTTTGCGCCACTTTTTACGTGCTCGGGAGAAAATATTACGCAAAGTTGCACACGTGGTCGCAATGGGCGTGACCATCTTATTTTTCACTCTTGATATGGTTCTGGGGCCTTATTTTCAATCCTCCCTCTATCTTTCCAATCCTTTGTTTCTAGAAACTTTAAAAATCTTTTTCACTTATTATTATTCAGACTATTTTCCTGCTTCTATATTTTTGGTTTTGGTCTATTTTTTGTGTTTTTTAGCTACTTTTTCACTCTGTTTCTATTGCCTGCTATTTTCATTTCTTTTAATTACTTTTTTAATTGTATTAACTTTTTTTTTCCCGCCCGTCTCACTCTCCCCAGAACCATGTCGAAGGGTAGGGCTCGCAGCAGCCAGAGCTGCGACCGCCTCTCCTGCGGAAGGCAGTGCCCACAAGGGGTGCAGGCACGGGCCTTATTTGGGGAGGTGGAGTTGGCTGCACTAATTTTCTTTGTGCAGCGCCACCTACCCTTAACCCTGGCAGCAGGTGGCAGGCCTGAATCAGGGAACGGGCTCCGGGAGCGTCAGCAGCGGTGGGAGAAGGTGCTCCAGGCAGTGTTCCGCTGCTCTGGGGTTCGGCGCACCCAGGCCCAGCTGACACACCAGTGGTCCGACATCCTGGACCGGGAGCAGGTCTTGCTGGACCTGCTAGGTGTGTAGGTCCCGGGTCTTGGTGAGTAATTATTTAATTATTACTACTTTGTGTCTGTTCTTCTGCTCTGTGTTATATATTAGCGAATATCTTTTTTTCCAACCAGCTAGCATGCTGCTGCTTACATTACAGCTAAATTACGTTTAAAAGTCTTCTGTGATTGTTATGACACAGGTGCTCTTCTGCGCTACTAATCTTACTTGTTTGCAACTTTGCATTTGCTCTCGCGTGATTTTGTAAGAGTTTATTTAAGAGAAATTAAGTAACATAATGCTATAGTGACTCTAGTCCTTACTTTGTCCTGTCACTAATAGATAGGGGCGGATTGATACTTAGGTTTAGTTACTTTGTCTGAGTTTGTAATTTTTTAGTGGTATGCATGATGCCCCCTCTGTTACGTCACGTGCTGCTAGTGCCCCAGTCTTTATTAGAACCTTTTCTAGCTTGTTCAATGAGTGGTAATAGTAGGCTTAGCAGCACTAGCAGAACATCAGCATCAATCAATCAACCAAAAATTTGGTGTATACAAAAATGTAGTCATGTGTCCTCCATTAGACCATATGCATTGTTGAGGACTAAAAGAAGTGGAAATGCATTTATGTACAATTGGCACGCCTGGACTAGGTGGGCTAGGTCAGGTGGTACGTCTTACTTAGGCTTAGTTAGTATTCTAGAATCAGAATGGAAGAGTGGATTTCTGTTGATAAATAGTAAGTAGTCGATCCGCGAATCCCCAGATACTACTTGTTGACCAGATGAGATCGGTCAATTTAGTTATTGTAATTGTTGTTTACATAAGTTTCGACCTTTCTTTAAAAATATTTTATTTGTTCGACACCATTCATCAATGTTTGTCCCTTTCTTATATACTTCCTGTTCAGCACCCAGGGGCAGGCAGACAGGGGTGCAGTTGGTGGGAGAACACCATCAACAGGAGGAGGACACCAACGCGGGCTCTACTGCTGGCCCGAGTAACTCTTCTTGTTTTTAATAATAATTCTTATTCCATAACTTTTACTGCGCCATATTTTTCTAGAACTATTGTTTCCGTTTCCTAATGCTATATTTTACCAACAATTATCCTTCGATCTGCATTGTTTCGAAAATCTTCTTATCCCTGCCTCTGCTATGATGACTCTCTGTACTACTACTACTACTATTAATCTGCCTGTACTGTAGTAGCTAAGCTTGCCCAGTTGGCCACTATTTATTTAAAAGGTTTTAAATAAAACTCAGATTCACCAGTAGCTCTAGCCATTGAGTCCAGTCCTTTGGGTCGCCCTCTTGTACTACTTCTAGTCTTATTGATCTTGAGTCTTTGTTAATCTTGAGGCTTTGACAATTCACACCAACAAATACCCAACCAGATTTATTACTATTTTGATATGATAGGACATACTACTACTGTTGTAGGGATTTTGCACATACAGAACTTTGCTCAAGAAAATAAGATGTTGGTGATGGGAGGTTGGACCTTCCTCACACACCTCAATCAGAAGTTCAGAACCCACCACAATCCCCTGCCCGACTAGTTATAGTAGTGTCTTGTCATAAGTATTAGCTATCCGAACCCTCCCCCCAAGATACCCAACGAGTAGACAACCCAGAACAGAACACACCCAACCTCTCAGTCGTGGAAGCAATGCACATGCAAACCCTTCCTTTCGCTCGCTCACTTGTGTAAGTCCACACCAAATACCACCAAGTCTATGTAAGTTCAAAAATTTTATTTAGAATTGACAAGCTCTGTACGTTGTTCGATATTTCAGCACCAACAGGAAAATCAATAACATTAAAACAATAAACATTGTTACACTTACGTACAGTTGGGAAATAAATCATGATAACTGAACAGTGGTGGAAGCACCACCATCCCCTAGGTAGGAATATAGTTTAGATACATTTATGAATGAAGATCTCTGAGTGAATTCTGGGGACCACTCACCTTGGAAGAACCTAGTACTGGTAGTTGTTGCATCATAAGCTCTGCAGAGCTCTGGTTTGTAGAAGGGAATCTTCTGTCTGTAATGAGAAAAATGAAATGGTGCGCTTTAGTATATTGCAAGCATATCTGAGCCGTGCCAAAAAGTGTAGCATTTATAGATAAGCAATGTGGACTAACAGTACACCAGAACGTCATAAAAAAGTGGCTTGTTAATGTTTTGGTTGACCGCTTGTACGCAGCGCTTAGACAGTAGCAGTATATTATACAACAAGCTGCAAGGTAACGTCACATGTGCAAAAATAAAAGACACAAAGGTAAAATGTTTGCATGGCTCCGGCTAACTAAGCAAAGGCTAGAATGACCCTAGGGACCATATATAACTACTAGTGTCTACTCTACTACTACCTGATTTGTACTAGTGGTGTATGTTGTATACTATTAACTCATTTTTCAATCTTGCTACTGACTAAAAGGTGGAGGTGTATATGACACCCCAAAAATTTGTAACGTTTTCTAGGCGCACTACCGACCACCATTGCCGGGGCCAGCGGCAGTGAAGGCAACGCGGAGGGGGAGGATGTTGCCGATACCGATGGAGCTGTAGGAGGAGTGCCAGCACCAGTGGCGGCCTGCGGTAAGTTAGATTCTTAATCCTTAATTATTGACATAACACTCACTGCAAGGGTGTACTGTATGTATACTGTACTGATGAGACTTAGGGCCCCATTAGGATGGCGGGCGGATTGCCTCCGCCATCCCTGTAGAAAAGACACCCCGCCATATTGCAATGGCTGGGGGGTCCGCGGCGGATAGAAACTGTCCGCCGATTTTCTGCACACTCGACATGTCCATCGGGCGGAAAAGGGTTCAATATGATGGCGGTGTCTGAAATACACTGCAGCATTATAATCTGTATTTTGGAATTCCTGTCTACCACGGAAAGGCATGCGGAGTATGCTTGGGGTGCCTGTTGCGGTCCTCCATGGAGGGTACCTACTACCTATGATACCCCCCTGCCTCTCAAAGCACAACATGGCAGGCTCGGCACGGGGCCTGTCACGTATTTTTAGCATTGCGGCGGGCGTTGCTTTCAGCACCGTCCGCCACAATCTTAATAATACGGGATGCCCCCACCACTGTGGCAGGCCCATCCTAATTGCCCCACGGAACCCCTGCCCTTATGGCGGGCGGTCCCTTTTAGCGTCAGGATGGCGGGTGGACCTGATGCCCTAAGTAAGTAAGAGTTGTTGTAAACGTTTGAAGAATGAAGACACCCTTTAATTGGCATTAGTAAAGGCATTAGGGGCGGGAGTATTGAGTAACCAATGGCCTCATCCATCTGTGATTTCAACTCTGCTTAGAAAGTTTTATGGAGAAGACTAAAAGTCAAATCAGATCACCTGGTGTTGAACTAAAGATGAGTGAAAGACGGGTGGAAGGAAGAAGGACAGGCAAGATTTATTATTTATGACTGATAGAGAGAAGGATACGTGTGATGCAAGCATGCAAATTGCAAAGGTGGCTGATAGTAAAGAATCAGATGCATGGTTGGTTGAATGCCTGAAAAAAATCCTGCAAATGTTAAAGCCCAAGCAAGTGGGAGGATAGATACATACCACAAATGTTATGTACTGTGCTTTATAGTGCTACCATGCCACACTATGTGCATAATTTACTTATTTTACTGTTTTTCTAAGAGTATATTTTACAATTGTCTTGTTTTTTCCTTTTATATACAGGTACTCCTTGCAGTTCCGAACCTGATCAGAAGGAGTTGGCCGCCAAGGCACTGCGCCGCAAGCTGGAGGCAATCCAGCGTGAATATCGGTGACTGGAAGTCTTGGAAGAGGAGGAGAAGGAGACTGCAGCCCTTGAAGCCTCCTCCAGTGCCCCAGGCTCCAGTCACCTCCCTCCAGCAGTACGGCGCCACGTCTGGTGGCCGCCCGCCGCCGTCTTACCATCTGGTGCCCCCCCACTGTGGCTGCAACTGCCGCGCTCTAAAGCGCTGCATCGCCAAACTAGAATAGCAAGTCGACGTGTCCTCCAGAGACAATCCCCCCACTCATAGAACCTGTCTATTGCCCCTTTTTAATTCTTGTTTTGGTGGGTGGGAATTGGGCATTGGGGTTGGACATTTTGGAAATTCTCATTACAGTTATGGACATTGGTTGGGGTTAGGGAGGGGAGTGAGTCAGCTTTTAAGGATTTTGTTACATAGTTTATTTTTGTTAGGGTTATATTAAATCTATATATTTCTACTTTACATACAATGTTGTTAATGTTTTGTAGGTGGGGTTACTGTTTTACATCACACTGATTCCTTGTTGGTGCAGGTACGCCCATAGCCAGTATTTGATTTAAATAATTGGCTGACTGTGTAAGACACAAACAGATAGATGCTACACCCCTCACTGATTGGGTTGTCCTACTAGTACTGTCAGTCTCTCTCATCTAGTCTATGCATTCTTTATCTGGACTCAAAGGGGTGTGTGAATTAATTGAAAACATATCTATTATTAATTATGCCTCCCCCAAACTTCTCTTACCTGTGCTTGATGTTTAACTTAGGCACAGCATTGGCTGCATGATGGTTTCCTTTTTCTAACATGCCATGATTGTGGTCATGGTGGTAGTATGTGGTCATGGTGGTAGTAGTAGTATTAGACACATGCAGGGAAGCAGCATTTGCAAAAAAAGAAAATCAGACAGTCAGTCGCCTTTGAGAGACTGTTCGAGGAGTAGTAGAATGAAGTACAGTACAAAACGTACTGAGCAACAATAATATGCAAAAATATTGTACAACAAAACCTAATGGTGGTGGGGATAGCCTACTAGACAGAGTTACAAGCTATAGTTGTGTCGAGTCACTTGACTGGGCCTACAGCGTAACGGTTAGTGGTGTGTATGAGGATGATCATGACAACAAATCCAATCAATGTCGGCAATTAATGCTGAGGTATATGTTCCTTTGTTAAAAATCACCTCTAAAATATACTGCTCATGGTTGGGCAAGCAGAAGAAGATCATCGCTCTGCCGTGAAATTGAAGTACTCTTGCTTTCGCCACATCCGCCCTAGCAAGCGTGGGATTAATTATTGGTGTACATTTAATTTACAAAAACAACAAGTGATGGACCGAATGTGGATCAATGTCACACATTCCCCCCAGTCAAAAGATCTGGGCCCAAATCCATCGTTTTTTTGCACTCCACACCACCCTGGGTTAGACAATGGCGATATGCAAATCAGCTCTGACCCTGTTGCCCCATGGGAACAGTCCAGTCCGAACTACAAAAGCCATGTCCTTCCCAGAACGGAATCAAGCATCCGAGGACCGGACCGGTTTCGAGGTAACACCTCTCTTCAGCTCGGCTAGCTTGACTCCAAGTGGTGTGGAGTGCCTGGGACCCACGTCTGGGCATCCCCAGCGCACTTAGGGCGGCAATTGCAAAAACAACAAGTGATGGACCGAATGTGGATCAATGTCACACATTCCCCCCAGTCAAAAGATCTGGGCCCAAATCCATCGTTTTTTTGCACTCCACACCACCCTGGGTTAGACAATGGCGATATGCAAATCAGCTCTGACCCTGTTGCCCCATGGGAACAGTCCAGTCCGAACTACAAAAGCCATGTCCTTCCCAGAACGGAATCAAGCATCCGAGGACCGGACCGGTTTCGAGGTAACACCTCTCTTCAGCCCGGCTAGCTTGACTCCAAGTGGTGTGGAGTGCCTGGGACCCACGTCTGGGCATCCCCAGCGCACTTAGGGCGGCAATTGCAAAAACAACAAGTGATGGACCGAATGTGGATCAATGTCACACATTCCCCCAGGTCAAAAGATCTGGGCCCAAATCCATCGTTTTTTTGCACTCCACACCACCCTGGGTTAGACAATGGCGATATGCAAATCAGCTCTGACCCTGTTGCCCCATGGGAACAGTCCAGTCCGAACTACAAAAGCCATGTCCTTCCCAGAACGGAATCAAGCATCCGAGGACCGGACCGGATGGATTTGGGCCCAGATCTTTGGACTGGGGTGAGTGTGTGACATTGATCCACATTCGGTCCATCACCTGTTGTGTTTGCATATTCCGCCCTAAGTGCGCTGGGAATGCCCAGACGTGGGTCCCAGGCACTCCACACCACTGGAGTCAAGCTAGCCGGGCTGATGAGAGGTGTTACCTCGAAACCGGTCCGGTCCTCGGATGCTTGATTCCGTTCTGGGAAGGACATGGCTTTTGTAGTTCGGACTGGACTGTTCCCATGGGGCACAGGGTCAGAGCTGATTTGCATATCGCCATTGTCTAACCCAGGGTGGTGTGGAGTGCAAAAAAACGATGGATTTGGGCCCAGATCTTTGGACTGGGGTGAGTGTGTGACATTGATCCACATTCGGTCCATCACCTGTTGTGTTTGCATATTCCGCCCTAAGTGCGCTGGGAATGCCCAGACGTGGGTCCCAGGCACTCCACACCACTGGAGTCAAGCTAGCCGGGCTGATGAGAGGTGTTACCTCGAAACCGGTCCGGTCCTCGGATGCTTGATTCCGTTCTGGGAAGGACATGGGTTTTGTAGTTCGGACTGGACTGTTCCCATGGGGCACAGGGTCAGAGCTGATTTGCATATCGCCATTGTCTAACCCAGGGTGGTGTGGAGTGCAAAAAAACGATGGATTTGGGCCCAGATCTTTGAACTGGGGTGAGTGTGTGACATTGATCCACATTCGGTCCATCACCTGTTGTGTTTGCATATTCCGCCCTAAGTGCGCTGGGAATGCCCAGACGTGGGTCCCAGGCACTCCACACCACTGGAGTCAAGCTAGCCGGGCTGATGAGAGGTGTTACCTCGAAACCGGTCCGGTCCTCGGATGCTTGATTCCGTTCTGGGAAGGACATGGCTTTTGTAGTTCGGACTGGACTGTTCCCATGGGGCACAGGGTCAGAGCTGATTTGCATATCGCCATTGTCTAACCCAGGGTGGTGTGGAGTGCAAAAAAACGATGGATTTGGGCCCAGATCTTTGGACTGGGGTGAGTGTGTGACATTGATCCACATTCGGTCCATCACCTGTTGTGTTTGCATATTCCGCCCTAAGTGCGCTGGGAATGCCCAGACATGGGTCCCAGGCACTCCACACCACTGGAGTCAAGCTAGCCGGGCTGATGAGAGGTGTTACCTCGAAACCGGTCCGGTCCTCGGATGCTTGATTCCGTTCTGGGAAGGACATGGCTTTTGTAGTTCGGACTGGACTGTTCCCATGGGGCACAGGGTCAGAGCTGATTTGCATATCGCCATTGTCTAACCCAGGGTGGTGTGGAGTGCAAAAAAACGATGGATTTGGGCCCAGATCTTTGGACTGGGGTGAGTGTGTGACATTGATCCACATTCGGTCCATCACCTGTTGTGTTTGCATATTCCGCCCTAAGTGCGCTGGGAATGCCCAGACGTGGGTCCCAGGCACTCCACACCACTGGAGTCAAGCTAGCCGGGCTGATGAGAGGTGTTACCTCGAAACCGGTCCGGTCCTCGGATGCTTGATTCCGTTCTGGGAAGGACATGGCTTTTGTAGTTCGGACTGGACTGTTCCCATGGGGCACAGGGTCAGAGCTGATTTGCATATTGCCATTGTCTAACCCAGGGTGGTGTGGAGTGCAAAAAAACGATGGATTTGGGCCCAGATCTTTGGACTGGGGTGAGTGTGTGACATTGATCCACATTCGGTCCATCACCTGTTGTGTTTGCATATTCCGCCCTAAGTGCGCTGGGAATGCCCAGACGTGGGTCCCAGGCACTCCACACCACTGGAGTCAAGCTAGCCGGGCTGATGAGAGGTGTTACCTCGAAACCGGTCCGGTCCTCGGATGCTTGATTCCGTTCTGGGAAGGACATGGCTTTTGTAGTTCGGACTGGACTGTTCCCATGGGGCACAGGGTCAGAGCTGATTTGCATATCGCCATTGTCTAACCCAGGGTGGTGTGGAGTGCAAAAAAACGATGGATTTGGGCCCAGATCTTTGGACTGGGGTGAGTGTGTGACATTGATCCACATTCGGTCCATCACCTGTTGTGTTTGCATATTCCACCCTAAGTGCGCTGGGAATGCCCAGACGTGGGTCCCAGGCACTCCACACCACTGGAGTCAAGCTAGCCGGGCTGATGAGAGGTGTTACCTCGAAACCGGTCCGGTCCTCGGATGCTTGATTCCGTTCTGGGAAGGACATGGCTTTTGTAGTTCGGACTGGACTGTTCCCATTGGGCACAGGGTCAGAGCTGATTTGCATATCGCCATTGTCTAACCCAGGGTGGTGTGGAGTGCAAAAAAACGATGGATTTGGGCCCAGATCTTTGGACTGGGGTGAGTGTGTGACATTGATCCACATTCGGTCCATCACCTGTTGTGTTTGCATATTCCGCCCTAAGTGCGCTGGGAATGCCCAGACGTGGGTCCCAGGCACTCCACACCACTGGAGTCAAGCTAGCCGGGCTGATGAGAGGTGTTACCTCGAAACCGGTCCGGTCCTCGGATGCTTGATTCCGTTCTGGGAAGGACATGGCTTTTGTAGTTCGGACTGGACTGTTCCCATGGGGCACAGGGTCAGAGCTGATTTGCATATCGCCATTGTCTAACCCAGGGTGGTGTGGAGTGCAAAAAAACGATGGATTTGGGCCCAGATCTTTGGACTGGGGTGAGTGTGTGACATTGATCCACATTCGGTCCATCACCTGTTGTGTTTGTACATTTAATTTAGTCACACCTCAATAAGTGAAACAGCCCGGGGGAAGAGTGTTAGGGTTTGTTGAATGGATAGGAAGGGGGTTTGGGGAAAGGTTTCACAGTGAAAAACAGTACGCATGGACAAACAACAAAAGACAATCTTTGTAGACTACCACATCCATTTCAAAGGGAGAAAAAGGAAATACATGCATGATGATGATTGATAAGGAGACCCGGATTACATACACTTTTTGTTCAGTTGTTCCGGGCTTAATACTTTTACAGATAGCAAATACAATTTTTAGATAATCTACGAATAGGTTTTTAAATGTTCAGAAATTTTTGGCGCTCAACTTATCACGGTAAATTATTTGATTAATTTGGTATCAAAGTAGGTGCTTCTTGGACAGAGGAAAACCTTAACCTCTGTGAAGAAAAGGTACACAAACCTCTATCTTATTCTGACTGGGCAAGGATCCAGAGCACACTATACACAATTAGATATTGATCATATGTTCAACTTTTCACTCCTTTGGGATAGATCAACCAAATGTGTTTTTTTCAAAAAGTTTTTATTGTCATCAGTGTTCCCCACTTGGGAGTCACTGTGCTTTTCACTTTAGCCTACACGTGTTTCATCACAGCATGTGGCTGTGAATCTTCAGGGCTGATCTAAATGATCGAGGCGCGTGGTCGGGGAACCGGTGATAGTTCCAACCCGGTCCTTATCGGGTGGTATATTTATGTTCAAAAGATATACGGCACCAGTCGGTGTGTCCGGTTGCCGTCAGCCAAATGCTTTACTGTCAAGTTTCACAGTTGCAAGTATCCAAATAGCGGTATTCAGGCCGTGTTCAGCCCGTGTAGAAGCTTACTCCAGCTTCGGGATCGGTCACCAAGTGAAAAGTTGAACATATGATCAATATCTAATTGTGTATAGTGTGCTCTGGATCCTTGCCCAATACAATTTTTAAATATTGGTAAGGATGAAACATAAACAGAGAGCAAACCTAATGATAATAACAAAAACAAGAAGAACACACCGTTGTAAAGATTGTAGACAAAAAAATGAATCAAATTATTTAAAAGAAGATGAAAGTTAATACTGTTACTGTGTTATCCTGTTCAAAAATGTGGACTGGATTTGCATCTCGGCATTCCTCTTGGTCCTCTCGTCCCTCAATCTTGGGTGTCGCCACTTGCCACTGCTGGCCTGGAAAAAAATGTTGAATTATTGGTAAGGTAAGTGTGCATTGTAATGTTTTCCCAAGTATAGGGTAAGGCCCGTCCTGTAATTGTAGATGGAAAAACAAAGGGGATATTGAGAAACAAATGCACAAGTTATGGTGTAGTGCAACAAGAACACTTTCCGAGGCGGCATGTATGCATCATCTCTACTCTAGTCTGTTTCCAGCATTGACCTTCAACAACAACAGGACAGAGCAGGCCCACAGTGACAGCACGTTGCTTAACACATCCTCCGCTTAGAATATTTTTTTTTTTAAAGAGTTGGACAAAGCATATATCCATTCCAAACATAGCATTTCACAATTTAAGTTAGTAAATCAATGCACCGCAGTCATCCCACGGCTACACTCGACTCCACTTGTACACAGACATTTGGGTCTGCTGTGGTTGTTGTTGACATATTTACCTTTAGGATTTTTTTATGCCACTCATGAAACGTCCTCCTGACTTGTTATTATTCCATCAATCATCTCCGATACTTGTCATGACTGACTGTGAAGATCGGCCTGCAGTAGAAGTAACATTTTGTTATTACACAAGAGTAGAAATATTATTGACTTGAGTCACTCTTTAGTGTGTACAGTAAGACTACTAGTACACTTTGACTTCACTTCGTGCACATCAAACCAACAACAAAAGCACAAACACCATACGCTCAGAGTCAGGTGTCCAATGCATGCCATTCTTTTTAATTACCTGTTCCTTCTCTTCTTAAGTTAACGGGCCGTCTTTTTCGCCATCGTCATGGACGGTGCTGTTGTCATACTCAGTGTGCAGATTGAGTCCCCTTCCTGTATTCAATCAAAATAAATGTATCAAGCTGCAGCAGAAGTACAAATTTCTTATTTGCAAGAAGGGGAAAATTGCCTTGAGTTACGTTTAGTGTGTACTGTGGAAAGATGATTACTGCACAATGACATAACTTCATGCACAACAAACAACAACAAAATCACTCAGTCTGCGATTCTACGTCCAATGCAGGGCATCAATCATTACCTGTTCCATTTCCTTTTCAGTTAATAGGCAGTCTCTCTCGGGTCTGAAAGGAGGATAGCTATAGTAGTCATCATGTTCCACTTCTTTTGGCGGGACTAGGAAAGTTTTTTTTTTCTTCTATTTTCCATCATCCAATCTTCAAGAGGGCAATGGATTTAGGTGGGAGATTCCGTATGATGGAGTGGAGGAGTTGGATTTGGAGGACTGTACTGTCAAATGCAGACACCTGAAACTTGTATATTGAAATTAGAAGAGTAGAAGACGGTGGTAATTGATTTGTTGTGATTCAAAGTTTGTAACTGGACCGACAGACGCACAAATAAAGGAAAAAAGGGAGGAAGACAGTAAGTGCAAGCCTAATTGTCAGGGAAGTATAGCTCGTCCTCAAACTCTGGGGGTTCAGTCAGTAGTAGGTAATCATGATGTGACACGCTACTTCCGTCACCTGAGCCGCTGTCCTCATCTTCCTCGCTTGCTTCATGTATTGTGTAATTCGGTGGTATGACGTGCGGATTCATTTTGATCATTGTTAACCTCTCCACGTTTTTGGGCGAGAGGCTGATCCTTCACACTGTTACAATGGGACCAGCAGCACTGAAAACACGTTCCTACGAGACACTTGCGACCAGATAGCTTATAGCCAACCTACTGCGCAGTGGCCATTCATCCCTTTTCCTATACCAATACTGCAATGGGTTTTGATCAATGTACATCTCTGTTGGGTCGTCCAGATAGGCTCGGACCATCCGCTCAATGTTCAGGGGTGCTGCTGCTAACCTTTTGGGCTCTTTTCTCTGTGCATCAACACTGTGCTTATTAATGCCTAACTGTAAATACCAATCGTGTAACGATTCTACTGGGCCTAATGATCAGTTATTCTTGCTGTTGGCGATAGTGATGGTGAGTGTTGTGAGCCAAACGCAGCGCCCTCAGCCTCCGAAGTTGCACTTGATGTCGTATGCCCTGATGCAGTACATCTTGTAGGTTGATCTACCGGGCATTTAAGTAGCAGCCTTTCATTTTCCAACTTACTCACTGCCTCAGCTATCCAAGTTTTGTAGTGGGCAACATCCATCTCTGAAAAAGGAATGAACGTCTTCAGTCCCAATTTTGCCCGTGGATCCAGAATTGTGGCAGAAATTAAATATTCTTGTGACAAAATCTTATTGCGCACCCTTGTATTTTCAGCTAAGCGACAGGCTAAGCTCTCCACCAAGTCATAGGCTTCCTTTTTTTCCTTTACAAATTGGTATGATTCATACACCTTCTTCAGCTGATGCTGTAGCATTTGTAATAATGGGATAGCTTGGCCCATTGTACAGTCCTCCTTGCTGACTTCATGTGTGAAGACCTCAAAAGGACGAAGCATGTCAGTTAGGCATTTTAACTAGGCCCCTTAGGTCCATCTGAAGGATCATGCCTCTCACAGTAGCATCCCCTCTTCACATGACATATTCATTGAGTGGCCTGTACTGCTAAAACAGATGATCAAGCATCTAATATGTAGAGTTCCAACGTGTTGCCACCTCCTGGATGAGTGCTTTGACTGGCATCTTATATTCACGTTGAATGATCCTCAGCTGCTTCCAAGCTTTAAAAGAATGGCTAAAATGAGGGCATATTCTTCGGCAGGTGGTCAGTAAGTTGCTGACTATGGTTTCTTTTTTTCAGAAAGTCTTGAACTATAATGTTTATGCAGTGCGCCAAACACGGAACCCTGAAATAGGAACCAAGGTCCATGGCCTTAAGTACATTACTGCCATTATCTGTGGCAACAAAACCAATACTAAGCCCTCTTGGGTGCTGCCATTCAAAAACCTTGCTCCAAAACTCATCCAAAATGTTTAGAGCAGTATGAGATTTCTCCATGGCGAACATG
The DNA here is from genome assembly GCF_964263255.1 of Lissotriton vulgaris. Classification (NCBI taxonomy): domain Eukaryota; kingdom Metazoa; phylum Chordata; class Amphibia; order Caudata; family Salamandridae; genus Lissotriton; species Lissotriton vulgaris. The sequence continues at coordinate 502,496,389 of NC_141685.1, forward strand.
GCTACAGTTGCATGTTTCTGAGTAGCTTTAAAAATCTCAGCTGTGTCAACAACACCTCGTTCAGATAGCTTATCTCTAACCCCCACAAAAGAGACCCAGTGTGCAGTGATGCACATGTAATCTGTGGCTTGGCAACTGGTCCACATGTCTGTTGTCAGGTGGATATTGTGAACAGCACTCTGCTGAAAAGCGTGTCCAACCAATTCCAGCACATCATGATGTAGTGCCAGAACAGCAATTCTTGTGAAATAGGAACGGCTGGGAATCTTCCATTTAGGGCGGATGGCTGACACAAATTCAAGGAAACCCACCCCTTCCACAAATGAAAAAGGGAGAAGGTCCAGTGCTAACATTTTAGCCAGCTTTGCATTGTACAACCGTGCCGTTGGGTGGTTGCGTTGAAACTGCCCCTCCAACCTAAGCATGCTGTCAATGGTAGGCTGGATTACTTTCCTTTGTGGTGCTGTTGTTTTCATTAACCCACTTAGGCTCAACAACGCAGTTTGTCTCATTCTGGTACTTGTTTACCTTGGTGTCTCAGCTTGACTCTGAGTATGGCTCTTACTGCGGTGCCACTCAGATGTTACTGAGTAGGATGTGGGCAGTGCCACAACACTACTAGGGACAGTGCTAGAAATGCCTCCCTCTTCTTCACCTTCCACCGCAATAAATCATCCCCTGATTCCTGACCAACTTCAATGGGTTGAGTTTTTCTACTTTTTTTTAAGTGAAGTAGGGGATTCTCCCACACAATAGTGTGGTGTATTCTGAGATGACTTGCTTGACCTCCGGTACCATAGTTTGCACCAAGTTTACCCCACCGAACCCCTTGCCTACAAATTGAGCATATAGCTACGTTCTCCTCCTTGGTGCTAACAGAAAAGAAGTCCCAAACTGGGGAGGAGAACTTTCTGGCACTGCTGGATGTGCCATTTTCAATACCAGATGAACAGAAGGGTGTGCTTGGAATGTGACTCTGTGCCGCTACACTGTGACATTTACTACCACTATCTACTGAGATGGTTGAGCTGGATGTAGGTCCCTTCTGGGCCTTGGAAAATATGGCAGCTGGAGGTCGTGGTGGTGTAACCTGTGTTGGTGGTATCCATGCTACATCCCGCTCAGTAGCAGCCTTTCTGGATAGGGTGAGAATGTCGGTCTCCAGCCCCTTTGGGGCGGGAGTGATGTGCATGATGACTGGCTCGTCTTCATCAACATCATCACCCTCTTCTACATCTACCTCCATAACTCTGAGTTTTTCTGGAACCTTCCTTTTCAGAAGCATTGTCTTGTGGCGTGCATCACTCTGAGACTGAGCTGGTGACTACCAAGTGGCATCACGATCATGAGAAGCGGGGCTTGAAGAAGAAGATGGACTAAGCCTCCTTTCCCTTGCAGGTGGTCTGGAAGGCAATAGATCTTCAGAAACAGTGGTTTGCTCCACTTTGTAGCAGGAAGCTCGATTTCCTGAAATATCCCTACTTCAGGAGCAACATCTACTATTGTGGGATGTTCTTGTGGCTGCTGCTGCTGTTTTTGCAGCTGCTGCTGCTGTTCTTGCGGCTGCTGCTGCTGTTGCGGCTACTGCTGTTGTTGGGGCTGCTGCTGTTGTTGTGGCTGCACACTTATCTGCTGAGTTCCCGCCAGCGTTGATTGTGTACTACTTTGCGATATTGACAGAAAGCCCACCCCAAAAAACACTTGCCAACTCAATCCAATGCCATCCATGCCCTAAATGATGTCTAAATTTAACAGACCGCACAGAAACACTTGATTAATAAAGCTGTGGCTACCTGCTCTGAGCCTACTGGAGGAAAGAAGAAGGCCTCTTGGCAGACAACAAGGCCAGATAAGCTTGCAGGCCTAGGCTTCAAAATGGTCACCAGCCACATGGCCAGGCCCGACAACATCAGAAAGCCCACCCCAAAAAACACACTTCCCAACTCAATCCAATGCCATCCATGCCCTAAATGATGTCTAAATTCAACAGACCACACAGAAACACTTGACTAATAAAGCTGTGGCTACCTGCTCTGAGCCTACTGGATGAAAGCAGCCCTGTTGACAGACAAGGCCAGACAAGCTTGCAGGCCTAGGCTTCCAAATGGCCATCAGCCACATGGCCAGGCCCAACAATATCAGAAAGCCCAACCCAAAAAAGCACACTTACCAACTCAATCCAATGCTATCCATGCCCTAAATGATGTTTAAAAAATTCAACAGACCACACAGAAACACTTGAATAATAAAGGTGGGGCTACCTGCTCTGAGCCTACTGGATGAAAGCAGGCCTCTTGGCAGACAACAAGGCCAGACAAGCTGTAGGCCTAGGTTTCAAAATGGCCACCAGCCACATGGCCGGGCCCAACAACATCAGAAAGCCCACCCCCCAAAAAAACACATTTCCCAACTCAATCCAATGCTATCCATGCCCTAAATGATGTCTAAATTCAACAGACCACACAGAAACACTTGATTAATAAAGCTGTGGCTACCTGCTCTGAGCCTACTGGATGAAAGCAGGCCTGTTGGCAGAAAAGGCCAGACAAGCTTGCAGGCCTATGTTTCAAAATGGCCACCAGCCACACGGCCAGGCCCAGCAACATCAGAAAGCCCACCCCAAAAAAACACACTTCCCAACTCAATCCAATGCCATCCATGCCCTAAATTATGACTATTCAACAGACCACACAGAAACACTTGAGTATTAACGCTGTGGCTACCTGCTCTGAGCCTACTGGATGAAAGCAGGCCTGTTGGCAGAAAAGGCCAGACAAGCTTGCAGGCCTATGCTTCAAAATGGCCACCAACCACATGGCTAGGCCCAACAACATCAGAAAGCCCACCCCAAAAAAAACACACTTCCCAACTCAATCCAATGCCATCCATGCCCTAAATGATGTCTAAATTCAACAGACCACACAGAAACACTTGATTAATAAAGCAGCGGTTACCTGCTCTGAACCTACTGGAAGGAAGCAGGCCTGTTGGCAGACAAGGCCAGACAAGCTTGCAGGCCTACGCTTCTAAATGGCCACCAGCCACAAAGCCAGGCCCAACAACAGAAGTCCCACCCCAAAAAAACACATTTCCCGACTCAATCCCATGCCATACAGGCCCTAAATGATGTTTGAAAATGAAATACATTCAAAAAACACCAAAGGAACAGCTGCTTCATCATGTACACACCCATGAGGCCATGACTAGCGCGGGCCTACTGACTACTAGTATACTACCCACAACATTTAAAAAAAAGGAATGATAGTTACCAAAATTAAATTGTAGCTGCAACAACTGCAATGCCCCCAATCAAACAGACACAACAACCACTTACTTGTAAAATATCCAATTAAAAAATCCTCAAATCCAATTGCAATGATGCAGCAGACAAAAAGAGTGATCTTTCCAGCACAAAATCCAAAGGCAGACTGATCAGGAGATGGACAAAGCACTGGGAGGAGCCTGCTGGACAGGAACAGGAAGTTGGAGATTCTGTGGCACTTCTTCCCTCTCCCCACCTTTTTAAAAAAGGACTCCTTGCACAAAAAAGGACAGCCAAATGTCAATCTGAGGAGTTTTTTTCATCCAAATCATCATTTGCAGAAGGTTTCATGCTGCTAGAGCTGATATTCTTCTCCAAATTGAACATTCTACATGTTTGAGTTCTCAAGCTTCACATTACTTCCGCCGGATGTCGATAGCGCGTCCAAAATGACGTGATCGCGTTCTCTCGCTCCCTGTCGCATTGGATATGATGTGTTCGAGGTCTCTCGCTCCTTGCCGCTTTTGATATGACGTGCTCGCGTCCTCACGCTCTCGCTTGTGGTGGAAAATTAAGTGTTCGGGTTCTCTCGCTCCTTGTCGCGTTCGATATGACGTGTAAGCGTCCTCACGCTCTCACTCACGGTGGAGAATGATTTGTTCGAGATCTCATACTCTCGCGGTGCATGATCGCGAGACAAATGACGTGATCGCGAGACGAATGACGTGATCTCTCGCGAGATAGCTAAAATGGCTACCAACAATCCAACATCTCGTGGACAATGTGAACGGATCGGGAAAACTTGTCAGCGAACGCTGGGATTCAGGCTAGGCGAGCGTGCACGGGAGAACGTATTTTTACAGCGCGAGCAAGATTGCTGAAATTGTGACATTTTCGTGTTCGCCGCGCCTTGTGAAAATGTCAAATTATTGCTATTTCCACGAGCAGAACAGATTTTGACGCCCAGGCCTACCTTTTTCATAGCACAAAAACTCTTCGTGACAAGGAGACATCACTGGTTGTGCTCAGGTCACTTCCTATAGGTTTTGCCAAAAAGCCTAATCCTTTAATATAGCCAGGCCAGCTTGTGTATCAATAACTAATGCCTACTTGAAATAGTTGCAAATAAAGGGAAATGTGTTTATTCTAAAAAAATTCAATTAACCTGACACATGCCAACTGTGCTTCAGAACACAGCACACATTTAAGGCACGGAAAGCTCCTGAGGAATATGTCCTGTATGTGTTTGCTTTCAGTACCTACCCTACGCAAGAGAATGCATACGTAAGCGTGCACATGGTTTAAGGCAGTATTGTTTTAGCCCCTGCGCAGGGGATGACACCAGCAGCAGAGGAAATCTTTACAAATATGATGCTCTGTAGTGCTTTATGCCTTTTATAATGCAGCCAAGCACATTTGGATGAAACATTAGTAAATCGATGCCCATGTTTAACATACTGTACATTTAATGCAGTGTCCTTAAATAACGTTCCTAAATGACGTCCAGGACCCAGACAAGACAATAGATATTTTTTGTGACAGGTATTTTCAGATGAATTCCATTTTGTAATACCCATAAGGGTGAAGATGTTCCTATGGTAAATTATAGGTATAATTAGAAAAAAGTTTGTAACTTTGAAAAAACATAATACACATATTTTTATGTTAGATCTTAATGTAAGTAGGTTTTATACATTTATTATAATGTAGAACAGAATTAAAACATGATACAGAAATAATTACGTGGAATATTAACAACAAGTAGCGATATTTATTGCTAAATACGCTTAGCGTCGATTTTTTTATCGCTGCCTATCGCTGGATATGTTAGCGGAAAAAACATGCTATTAGCAACATTTTTCTCCATTGTACTAAAATATCCAGCGATAGCGGCAAAATGCGTGAATATCGCTGAGAATCCAGCGATATTCACGCATTAGCGGCGAAATGCTCTTAGCCTTGTTATCCACCTCCCATTGGATAACATGGCTAAGAACTGGTGTGGGCAGGTGTTAGTATTTGGAGATATTCGCGCTTAGCGTGAATATTTCCAACGCTACGCCTGCCTTGCTAATAGGCGATAGCGACGTTAGCGACTGCTTTCAGTCGCTAACTGGTTGGGTACGCCCACTTTGCATGTCATTAGCGATAAACATCGCTGACATGCAAAGCGGGCCCCAAACCACTCGCTATCGCCTAAAAGCTCTCGCTAACATCAGTTAGCGACAGCTTACCAATAGGGCGATAGAACTATCGCCTCATAGCGGCCGAAAACAGCCGCTAAATCAGCGATAATTGCCTATCGCCCCCCTTGGTAATATGCCCCTACATGTTTAATAAATGTTAATGTATTAAATTAACATTCTTTTTTGAGGATTTAGTACCAAAAAAACATAAAGCAAAAAAAATATGGGCTAGGGCGACTGACTCCGGAATCTGAGGATCACAGTTCGATCCCCGGCACGCCAAGCACCATGTGACTCTGGGCAATAGCTTGCTTAATCTTCCTGACAGCCCCCAGCGCCTAGAGACCCTTACGGGTTTACAAATGTGGATTATCAATAATATTTTTTCGAGTCTGGCATTCCACATACCACCAGACTCGCCGGGGCACGGCAGTGGTGATCTTCTGACCGCCCTATTACAACCAGGGTGGTCAGGTTACCCTGGTACTACCACAATGCAACAGGTATAAGAGATCCCTGGCGGTGGCGCAGCAGTCTTGATGCCACAATATGCTTGGCGGGGTCACTGCTGACCCGCCAAGCATATTACGAGCTTCCTCACCGCCACAATTTTCATGGTTGTGCGACCACCATGAAAAGTGTGGCAGCGGGGAAATAAAGGGGTCCCTACTAGTCCCTCTTGTGCCTCTGCACCATGGGGTGCATGAAGGGGGGCACATGTTCTGCCACCCTTTGTACATGCACCCTAGTACCTGCATGGCACGGACTACAGTCCAGGCCATGCAGGTACTGATTTTGACGTTCCTATTGCGGTGCCTTCTTTATATTTCATAGGCACACCAAAGAACAGCCCGCTAGACAGGAGAAAACTCCTAATCTAGCAGGCGGGTAAAATATGAGTTTGGTGGTGCGGGTCCTGCTCCTGCACCGCCAAACTCATAATAAGGCCCTATATTGTTTATGTATTAATAATCATTAAAAGTGATGTATAGAATTAATTAAAAGGACTTTTATTACTATGTATTTTTACAGTGCCTTGTAGAGGACTGGAAAACAACAAAGGGGCCTATTCGTACACATGAGTATGCCTACACATGTAAGTTTACTCTTCGACTTTTGAGTAACTTTAGTAAAGCTACTCAAAAGTATAAGCTTACATATGTCTATCACCTGAAACAAAGGATGAAGACAGCTTTACACGTGTAAAGTTACTACAGCCAAAATGGAGCTTCAGTAGGGCCAGCACCAAACATGCCCAACCATTTCTACGGCAACACCCTCCCATTGAAAATAATGGATACAGGGACTAAAAATAAAGGTCATATGGGAAAAATGATAAATGTGACTCAATTAAATAACCCATTAAAAAATATATGTACATTTCTAGAATGTAAAAAAGATGTAAATCTGTTATTTGTAAAACACACAGCTACCCGGAGGCATCCCGGCGCCGTTGAGAAGATTAAGTAAGTTATTGCCCAGAGTCATATGGGGCTGGGCAGACCCCTGCCGCCGGAGATCGAATGGTGAGCCCCAGCGTCCAGTGTCAGTAACCCTGGCAGCAGCACCACACCTCTTCCCAGGTGTGACTATCTAAGCAATCATATTTATTATGTATGTTAAAATGTTTTAGTAACCTTTTTAATGTAAAAGAAATAATGAAACATTTATTCTATTCAAATAATAATACACAGTAATTTTTTTTTTAAACACATTTTATTTGTCAAGGTTCACATATATTGCAGGACTCTGCTCTCCAGAGATGACGGCATAAACAAACCATACTAATGCACTTACCTTGACAATTTTCAAAAATACAATAAAGCATAAGAAATAACATAACAGGTTACCCCAACACCCTCCCCCCAGTCCTTGCACTCCTGAGCATATCTTATAAGTATAGTAGGAGGACCTACCCCCTCGTTCCCCCCCCGCCCTGCACCTTCATTCTCCAAACATGTGCATGTAAGTCAGCCCAACAGGTGTTACTCCGTTGTTGGTGGTGGATCTAACAACATGCCCGATAATCTGCCCATTGTTTCCAGATCTTGTAATGTTTGTGGGGGCACCCCCTAGCAATAAAAATGGGTTGTTCCAGCCCCATACAGAAATCCATGCCATTCTTCCACATAGTCGTCGAAGGGGCTTGTTCCCCCTTCCATGCCCTGGCAATGTCCCTTTTCGCAAGAGTGAAGCCCAATTGCAGCAGGTGCCGCTTGTATTTATTGGCCCTTATACCTTCCGTGACATGAAGCAGGGCCAACCGAGGTGTGCGGGGGAGATCCCACCCCAAAAACTCAGAGAGGCATGTAAATATTCCTCTCCAGAGCCGGTCTAGAGAAGGGCAGTGCCAGACTGTGTGGATAAATGTGCCCTCCGCATGGCCGCATCTAAAACAAATAGGAGAGGCTATTAGACTCGCTCTCCACAGGCACACTCGTGTAAAGTAAACCCTACGCAGGTATTTTAACTGAATGATGCAGAGTCGTATGACTATGACCGCCCCTCATGGAGCACCCAAAGCCTCAGTCCAGTCTTCCTCCTCCACTGAATCCACGTCTCCCTCCCAGTCGCCCCGGAGTATCTGGAGCGATGAAGACCAGTGTGTAATCAGGGACTGATATATCCGGGAAATTTTATGGTCCATGAGGTCCCCCATAAACACTTTTAGTTCTAGGGAGCTTAATTCTGGCAGGGACTCCACCCCCTCTAGGCTTGGAGATAAGGAGTGCCTAAAGTGAAGATATTGATAGAATTGGGACCGTGGCATCTGGAATTAATTCTGAAGGTCCTGGAAGGATTTAAGTGTCAGCCCTCTCATTACATCCCTTAGGACTGAGATGTCAATATTAACCCAACCCCGGAACTCTTGTAGGGCCGCCAACTGTGATAAGTGCCCACTGTTCCAGAGGGTTATCTCATGGATCCGCGTGTTCCACCACCCCATCCGAGGCAGCATCTGTCTCCAGTTCTGAAACATCACCTGTGTAACTGGAGGAAGTGAGCCCCGCAATGATGCTGAGTAAAGTAGCGTATGTAGCGAGTGGTGGTCCATAAGTTGCCGCTCAACCGCATAAGCTGGGTCCCCCCTCTCACCGTACCACCACTCATTAAGGACCAGCAGGTGTGAGGCCTGGTAATACGACAAAATATCTGAGGAGGCCAGAACCTCACAGTAAGTGGACAAGAAACAGGTTCGCTGGACTACCCTCACCCTTCCCCCGCCCAAACAATTGCCCAAGAGCTGCATTTATCTGTCGAAACCATCAGGCTGGGATATGATACGGGTGGTTCTGAAGTTGATAAAGGAGCCGGGGGAACACCATCATCTAAAAGGTTGGCGATCTGCCATAGATCGATAGGGGCATTCATTTCCAGGACTTGATATTGTTGCATATTCGTTCCCACACCAGATCCAAGTTATGTTCCCAGGAGACCGCCGGCACATCCCACAAGAGCACGCCTAGGTATTTCAGGCCTTCCACCGCTAGTTGGACAGAGGAGATCCACTGACCCGCACACATCCGATCTCCGAGAATCCGTAACGTGGACTTAGGGGGATTTATGTTTAATTCAAAGGTCTCCCCGAAGATTTTCATAATACATAGTAGCCGCGGCCCCGTTCTATCCACAGCTGTAAGATAAAAAGGACATCGTCCGCATACAAAGCGAAGTTGCGATCCAGGTAGTTCCATAACTTTGCTATCACTGGTCGTGTGTGAGCTCCAGGTGGGGGTTTCTGCATAAGTGCCCTGTGGGCCCGCTCCACCACAAAACAACAAGACAAGGCATCCAGAGGGAGCCAACTTTCCAACCATTGCTTGAGGAAGCATTCCTCGTTACCTCCTTCGCATCCCTCCGGAAACCCCATTGCTTCGGGCTCGCCCTTCGGCATCTTCCACATGCAGTGCAAGTCTCTTCTGGGCAGCCTCCATCATAGCCACCTTTTTCTTCAGTATGTTGAAATCATCTTCCACACCAGAGATAGGAGGCTCAACCTCTGTAATGCTAGACACCGCATTGCGCAAATCTTGCCTCAAAAGCATGACATCAGAGCCAACAGCCCCTATTTTGGCATCCAACATATCTCTGGATTGAGTGATAGCGGCCTTGAGTGCCGCATTATCCAGCACGGACCAATGCTGCCCTCCAGAAGATCCAGCCGCCGCCCCCAGACCAATGAATTTGTCAATGGAAACCTGCTTGGGCGGGCCACTACCTCCTTTGTCCCGCATCATGGCCACCTTTGTGACTCCCAGTGTAATGCCCAGAAAATCGGGAGAAGTGAGAGAGGTGAAAAGCCCAGCCTCCTGCGGCCCGACTGTGCTGCTGAACGCGAGCATGTATAGGGTCGCCCCAAGATTAGGGTCAATCGGTCAGCCGAAGGCCACAGCAGCACAGGATAGTTCATGGAATCCACTAGCCGCGCCCGCACCACTCCACCAACCACCAATGCATGAATCCCTTGCAGCCTAGGGAGAGGGCACTCTGTCTTCTTCGCCCACTCGGGCCCCACTGCAACTCACCACAGGTCTTGCGTCTCCAGGTCGCACTCCCCGGCCGGAGCTCACAGGTCCCTGCCAGCCACAATGTCACCAGGGTCTGCCCCATGGTCCAACAGACCACCGATACGGCATCCCCAACGGCCTGGAGGAACTGGAAGAAGGAAATCCTGCACCCAAAGAAAGGCCCAAGGCAGCCCCAGGAGCCTGCCAATATCTGTACACCACCACTGCTGCGGCTCGATAGTGCTGCCAATCTACCGTCGCTGCACGGGCCAAGGATGAACAAGGGGGAGAGGCCCAAGGCCATGCACACTTCAGACCTCCCCACTGCAAAGAGAGGATCTTATGGGCCACAATGAGGATGCGCCCGCCCGTGGGGTCAGGGGACTGCCGGCTCTCTCACCCTGACGAGTGCAGCCTCAGGCCCGCTGCCCCACTTCCCCAGGTACTGCACCTCACCTCTGCGGTATGATTTGACCGCTGGCCTGTCCTGCCGCCCCGGGCCTCAGTATGCGCCACTGCTTCTTGCTGCTCTGGGTCATTGATTGGTCTTAGCACGCGTCCTTCTCTGCCTTCACCGCTATGGCACACTCAGGAGGCGGGCAGCCTACATCACGGCGTCCCGGTCTCTCATCTGGCAGCCAGACCGCGCCTCCAGCAGGCTCAGATTTGGCTGAGGCTCCTCAGCGCCGTCCCGAGTCCCACGAAAGCCCTGCCACAGCTGCAAACGGCGATTCCAATGTTGAGGGACTGCAGGGTCTATGAAAAATGCAATTTAGCTTCGGAGAGCCAAGATGATCGACTGATTAATTATGGGCTGGACGGAGCTCGCTCAGCACACGTCCGCCATGCTGGCTTGCCAAGCCACGCCCCCCACACTCAATTATTTTTAATTAATTCTATATATCCTCCCTTGGCCAATCTCCAGCCCTGGGGACCCCATCCCCCGGGGCATGGACACATAAATTTAAAAAAATCTTATGGAGGGGGCTGTGTGGCCCCAGGGACCCCATCACCCAGAGCCAGCCTTTATTTACTTTTGTTTTTATTTAATTTTTTTGAGGAGGGGGACATGTGGCCCCCTCCCGGGCCAATTCTAGCCCAGGGGACCCAATCCCCTGGGGTTGGCCCTCTCTGTTGGGGACCGTGGGGGGAGCCCCAATGCCCCCATGGTCCCTGCCGGCTCTCTGAGTCCTTCGGGAGCCGGCATTGCTTTTCCACATGAGGAACTGCCGACATGCAGCTCCCTATGTGGAAAGCAATCTGGTTTGGATTTTGGAAGAGAGAGCAGGTTCCCCTGGGATGGCGGTCCCCAGGGCTTGGGGGGCCTTGGAGGCCCCCCTATAGAATAAAAAAGAGTCCCCAGGGGGTGGCGGTCCCCGCGGCTGTGGGGGGGCTGCGTGCCCCCCCAGAACTCAATTATCTTGCCCCAGAAGTTGGGGAGGTGGCGGTCCCTGGGGCAGTGTGGGGGGGATTGGGGCCCCCCCACAATTTTTTTTCACTGGCCCACCCGTTGGCTAAATATTAACGAAGCGCTGGAGCCCACACTTCGTTTTTTTTAATTTTCTTGGCAGGATCCGTGGATCCTCCGTGGATTTTGCTGATTTTCTTTTTCGTAAAACATGCTTTTTGTGAACCTGGGGGTATTGTGTGACCCCATGAGCAGGCCTAGGGGGCCAGGGTGTTTCTACCCAGCCCCCTTTTCTTGTTTAGGCCTTTGTTTCCCTTTGTTCTACCGAGGCACAAGATGGCAACCAACACTTCCTGGTTTGGAGTGTTGACAGTCAATTAGCGTAAAGCTCATGGTCAGGAGAGTGCGCGGATCCACCGCTCCTCTAAATATCGAAACTAGTATTTTTTGATTTTCTCAGCAACTACTGAACAGATTTACACAATTTAACTAAAAGAGTTCTTTCTGAAACAAGGGCTACCTTTGTGCCAAATTTGGTGTAATTCCGTTCAGCAGTTCGGGTTGTAGCCGTGTCTAAAATTTCCTATGGAAATGAACATGGCGAAAACACGTTTTGGGACCCCCCTTTTTTCTCTGCACCCGCTTGCTGAATCACCCTGAAACTTTCAGGATAAGAGCTAACCGGAGCACCCCACTAGTTTTGAAAATTTTGCAAAGATTCGTCAACCAACGCCAATGTTATTGGGGAAAGAAAAAATGCTTTTTGAATAGAAACAAGGTCCTAACTATAACTACACATTGGCGACCGCCAGTAGGTAATATATATATATTAAAAAGTTGAAATAAATTATTTTAATTTAACATTATTTCCTAGTCGGCTCCATTTGAAGTCTTTGTTGCCACTGTTTTCTATGGGAGGTTAGTGCAGTATCAGTGGTTGACCATATGTAATGCTGGACTTACTGCGGCTTCTTTTTAGCAGTTGTAACTTACACAAACAAAAGTTTGACTTACCCCCTTGTTTCAGCTGTGACATGTAAGTCTACACTTTAGAGTACCATTACACCTGTAAATGGGAATTAGACAAAAGTAATAAAGTTACTCAAAAGTAGGAGTGAACATATACATGAAAATTATATATATGTACAGGTTACTTTTCTGAATAGGTCCCTAAATATTTTTCACATGAGAATTCTGAAACTTAACTCCCAAGCACTTTGTGGCAACTGCATACCCAGCTTAGCTTTCCCACATGAGAGATTCAACAAAAAATAACATTTTTGTTGAAAATTCTTGCAGAAGTCCTGAAATGTCACTAATGAAAAATGTCCTAGCTAATGTGACGGAAAGTTTCAATTCTATTAAGGACTCGGAGGTGAGGATTATGCTAACACTTTCCATGCTTTATTGCACAGCAGCCATTTCAAAACTTAAACTTAGACCACACCCTAGGGAAAATATGGTCAGAAACAAAACAAAGAAGGGACAACATATTCCTCAGTCCATTATGGCCAATCACAGTCCAGGGACCCTCTACTAGTCCGTACTTGCTGCCCTGCTCCTCCGTTTTCTTTGCTTTTAAGCATCGTCTTCAAGTGTCCTGTTTTTCTTAAACTGTTCCTGGAAAAAACCAAGGAACACATGAGGACCGCAATCCAGAGAAGTCAAGCAAGTCAGCAAACCAGAGGATACAACGCCAAAAACTGTGAATTAGCAGAATATGCAAAACTAACATAACCCTGAACAGATTTAAACACCAACGTCAGAACACTGCATTAGGGAAAAGCAAAACAATACTGCAGAGAAAATTACCATTGAACGAAAAACACATACCTACTCCCAACGGGGGTAACATCTCACGGAGATCTGCAGTAGGATAATCCTCGCCTCTGAGTCCTTAATAGAATTGAAACTTTCTATTACTTTAGCTGGGACATTTTTCATTCTAGGTCAGGACCGGAGCTTCGGATTATGCTGCTTCAAAGCTTACTTACCACCAAATGGTTCATGACCGGCTTAAAATAGAATCTTTTGAAAGGTGAATCTCAGGACCAGTCTGCCGCATTCATAATGTCCTCTAAATGGGCTCCTAGTGAAAAGGCCTTCGAAGCCATAGCGCCCCTTGCCGAGTGAGCCCCAAACTGTTGTAGGCTAATGCCTGCCTCTTGCATAACCCAACGCAGCCAACGTGCAATAGTGGGTGAAGAAACTGCCTTGTGTTGCTTTTTAAGTGCAATTAAGAGCAGACACTCCCTAGGAGGGCGAAGTTTCTCAGACATCTCCTCATGGACAATGCACAACACAAAGCTTAGGAGAGTCTGGGAATGCAAGGTACACAATAACTCGTGTATGCGTCTTAGTCCTACAACTAACAGTGAAAGAAACTCCAGAAGAAGAGAAAATTCTGCCTGTGATGTCCAACGCTCGCACGTCTGAAACCCTGTGGCATGAAATCAAACACAGCAGCATCGCCAACTTCGTAGACAGTTCCTTACGGAAAAGAAATCCATTGTGCTGCCATGAAAGACACAGATTAAGCACCCTGTTGACATCCCAGAGCTCCGGAGGAGTGATAAACGGAGACCTCTCAAGAGCCTACAAATGAAGGGATGCTCCCCCACTGGTTTGCCATCCAGTGGGGAATGCCCCACTGAGATTGCCGAATGACGGTGTTGATCACCGGTAAGCAAGACCCTGCCGAGCTCGATGTGCCCAAAAATTCGAAATGTGGACCACATCGACGCCCACAGGATCACAACCCCAACGCACACACCAACAACACCATTGTGTCCAGGCCGAACGAACGATAACTCTTGACGGTACTAAATGACCAGGCCCTGGACAAGAGATTCTCAGCAAACTGCGAAAGTCCCGGGAGCGACCATCGTCCTCTGTAATCCTCCATGCCATGAGGTAGAGAGAGCCTTCATGGACCATCTAATGAGGAACCCCGTCCGGATTGAGTAGAAGCTCCGGAAAGTGAGGGAATGGGATTGGAGAATCCCAAGAAAGTTCCAGAAGAACTGGAAACCACACTTGAGACCTCGAAATGGGCTTGATGAGGACCATGCAGGCTCGTTGTCGCCGGATATGGGCAGACACCCTTGTAAACATGGCGAAAGGAGGGAACGCATACAGTTCCTCCTGCTTCCAATCTTGCAGGAACGCATCTGTGGCTGCCGCCAAGGGATCCGGCCTCCAGCTGAAGAAACGAGGAAGCTGGTGATCCAACCTAGAAGCAAAAAGATCCACAGAAAAAGAACCCCAAAGGTCCTGCACCTGAGAAAAAACGTCCGGATGCAACTTCCACAGACTGGAATCCCTGAAATGTTGCGACTGCCAGTCAGCCACCAGATTCTCCCAACCTGGGAGATACTTCGCTGTCAACGAGACCCGATTGTTGAGGTAAAACTGCCAGAGATTCGCTGCCACGTCTGAAAGCACCTTTGAACGAGTACCTCCTAGGTGGTTTATATACCTGACCGCCGAGACGGTGGCCATTTTTTAAAGGACGCAAAACTGAACTCTTTCCTTGGTCCAACAACGCATGGCGAAAGAGCCTGCCAAAAGCTCTAGGCAGTTTATATGAACCTCTTGCTCCTGTGGTGACCACGACCCACCTGTGGAGAAATCTCCGCACCAGGCACCCCAGCCCAACCTGCTCGCGTCGTACTCTATGATCAGGTTCGGGGTGGATCCGAAGATTACTCTCCCATTCCATGCTTCCATTTGGGAGAGCCACCAATGAATCTCTTCTAAAGTCTCCACCGTAAGAGAGATAGGATGGGAGTATGGGAGTCCTTTCCGTAAGTGCTTGGCCTTGAGTCGCTGCAAGGCCCGATAGTGAAGGGGCCCTGGGAAGATACACTGGATCGAGGCTGACAAAAACCCAAAGATGCATGCTATCTGCCGCAGGGGAACCGTGCCCTTGACAAAAGTCCTCCTGCCATCTTCCGCGAAGGAAGACTAAGAGTTGCCTTTGTAGAGTCTACCACGAAACCTAAAAAAGTGATACACTGAGCAGATACTAAGAGGGACTTCTTGGTATTTATGACAAAGTCTAAGCTCTCTAACAGAGTTACGACCTGCTGTAGCTGGTCCTGAAGCGTTTCTGGATCTTGGGCCAGCAAGAGCATATTGTCCAAGTAAACAATGAGGTGGTGCATCTTGCCCTGAGGTATTCCACCACTGGTTTGGTGTTGTACCTGTGAGGATCTAAGACTGTGCGGCAAATAGCACCTTTGTCTAAGAGAGCGGAGATTTCCGCATCTATCAGGACCTCTTCTGACCAGGAAAACTGAATGGCGTTGGGTGGGAAGGTCTGCCTGGGTTCACCGCAGAAATCTATCTGAAACCCCTACGCAGTCTGTGAGACCCAAGCATCGGACATGAGCGACCGCAGAAAGCTAGCCAAGCGACCCCTCACTCTCACTACTGAAAGGGAAGAAACACTTACCGGTATTAGCATCATTGTCCCCGCCACGCAAACCTCTGCCCATGAAACGTCTGCCACAGAGACGGGTAAAAGTTGGAGTACCGTGCCTGCGTTTGCAACTGCCCTTCTCTGGAGCCCTGCCCCTTTGCATGATTGGAGTTGGAGGCCTGGCCTGTCGGGCGGCCCGTTCCTCGGCCGCCCCCGCGCAAAACACACAAGGAAAAAACCTTCTTGATAGACAATTGGGCTCTATCTAAGGAAGTTAAAGTATTAAAAAATGTTCCTAATTCTTTTATGAATGAGTCTCCAAACAAACCTCCTTGAGCAACCGCTCCCGCTTCCGAATCCGCCAAATCTCCTAACTTTGGGTCCACTTTAAGCAGAAAGGACCGCCCGCATTCTGTGGAAAGCGCACAATTTGGGTTTCCAAAGAAGACTATCGCTTTCTACGCCTACCCAGAGAAGGCCTCAGGTGAAATCAGTGCACCCGAAGTTTTGGCATCCTCAACCATGTCTAATATCATAGTCATGAGACCGAGGGCGTCCAGGAGTTTATCCTGGCACGCCCTCCAGGAAAGGATCCCTTTCTTGGGGTCCTTGATAACCTTAGCAAAAAAAGTCATCATTCTCGAGCTCAGACGTTAGCGCAACCTTCCCGTCATCGGAGGTGCAAGGGCATTCGGATCGTAGGCGACTGTGAGCCTCCTTGCCCATTGGATTGCGGATCCTACTGGCCACATAACCGCCCACCTTAACAGAATGCGTCTGAGGACCCTTGATGCATCAAGAGTTCGGGTACTAACATATCAGAACCCCCCAAAGGAGCCTGAGTGTCCGAGGGGGGCGGCAAAGAGGCAGGATGCCACGGCCTGGAAGGTCCTGGCTCATCATCCGTATCTCCGTGGTCATCATTGCCCGTGTCCTGAACAGGGCTGGGTGGATCAGTGGACGCTACAGGGGGAGAATGGATTACAAGAGGGAGCTGCTGAGCTTTGTGGGCCATGAAGGCTTCACGCAGACGCTCTAAGGCATCCTGATCAACATCATCCACCCTGGGATGCTTTGCGGGTACCTGGTCAATATTAGTCACCGCTTGCTGGGTACAGGGTGCAGGAGGTGTCCACTAAGCCCAGAATTGCTCACGTTTCTTGCAAAGGCCCTACTCTATGGGGGCCATGACCTCTACTACGGCGCGGTAGATAGAGGAATCCACCGAGTCGTAGAAAGCATCATCCCATGGCAATTGGTCAAGGGGATCCTGCCCCCAGTTATTGTCTCCCTGTTGGGACATGATAAAATGCCCAAAACACCACTGAGTAGAGCCCAAGAAAAAAAAACTGTGGAACCCTCTACAGTCTACTGACTGGGAATCAATCTGCTGGGACCAGCGCAATTCAAAGGGTAGAAACCTAATCAAATGATGAGGATCTACAAGAACCTCAGGGAAACACCAACGTCTGTGCAGGGAGAAGAAACACAGACAAAACAGCCATGGGACGTGCCCCTCCAGGCCCAAATTCAGCCTGAAACAACGTTATGCCAGATTATTAAAGCTAAATACACTCACCAGGCATCAGGAAAAACCACACACACAGCGACTCACGAAGAGAGCGTCCTAAAGTCAAAAGCCAAGCTCTACAGACCCTCAAAGAGGGTGTAAGTCTCCAGGGGCGGTGAAGGCAGGCAGGCAATGGTGGGCGGAATGCAAGGAATGTCACAGAAAATTCCACCTGTGCCGTTGCTAGCAAGAGGAGCCGCCACAGTGAAATCACGTGACAGCACCCCTAGCGTTCGGGGGTGCGAACCGCACTTCACCAAACCAACAGTCAGCGGAGCCGCGTAAACCCAAAGATGGACCCACGGACCGCACAGGAAATGAGAGAATGAGCTGGAGCTCAAACAAACCTCCACACACGACGCACTACGGCCTGAGGTGTGGGGACAGGGGGAGCACGTTAAAGCCCACACCTGTCCAGGCCGACTCCAAGCTTGAGGTGAGGTGCACTAAGGCTGAGCAAATAAATACTTCACAATAAGGCAATATAAATATATCAAACAATGCTTACACCAACAAGGCAGGCGCGGGATGCTAAATGCAGTCCCACGGCCGCCTTACAAAGACCTAAATGCCAAACGGAAAACACTCATCTCAGGCTATTGAGCAGCAAAGAAAGAGGAGGAGCAAGGCAGCAAGGACGGACTAGGAGAGGGTCCCTGGACTGTGATTGGCCATAATGGACTGAGGGATATGTTGTCGAAAGGAAGAAACCTTGCACCTTTGCACACCTTGCAAATTTTCAAGCATGGGATTGTTTTGACTGACAGATGTTAAGTCCTTGAAATCGCAGCGCACATTCTTCTTTGAAGGATGGATGCGAATTATTGCTTTGAATGTTTCAATAACTGTTCATTCACATGCCTTATTTGCACCTCAGATACAATCCTGCAACATGTATGCAGCAGTGAAAGCGATTAAAATACCCTGAATTAAAATCTCTCTTAATTATAAATTACTAACACCCTTTCAAGATCTGACTACAATTTAACATAATATGCTTAATTTAGAATTCCATTTCTCGTGAAATCTCTAGATATTTGGTATTTAAGCTAGTGTTGATAAAGTAACTAGGTCATTTTGGACTATGAATAGATGTATCATTTGTAAAATACAAGTAGCCACAATAACTCAGAACTAAAAATGCTTGCTCATGAATATTCAAGGAATCATAAACCGATTTCCTGCTATTACATTGCACCGTCAAGCTGCTCCAAACTGATGGAACTGAGAAAATAATAACAAATAAATTCTACTCAGTTCGATTACACAGAATAAATATGCATAGCCTAATGAGAAGTAAAAAGTAGCAATGACATCTCTGATCCAAAAGATTGTTTAGCTGTTAAAAAGCAGTTCATTTGTTGCATTAAAATGCTGTGGGGTATGTAGCATACATAATAATTTGCCAAGTACATTGTGTGGTAATGCTGACAGTGCACGTTACAGCGGCGGTGTTTGTTTGATGTAGACACCTAGAAAAATCATTGGCAGACAAATAAACTCGTACAAGGGAAATGCTGCTGATTTTTCATTGCTTGAACAAACAAACAAAACTGACAATCTCACGAAAAAAGATCATGAGGTATTAGATAACCTTATGACTGACAGTGAGATCACAAGTCGAGAAGACGATAAGGGTGGGAACATTATAATCATGAATACCTTAGACTATGAACAGGATCTTTATTCACAACTTAATTACCCTGACTGTTATGAAATCCTACCAAACAATCCCATATGGAATTTGAAGAGTAACATCAACAGACATTTAAAGCAGTGGCATGATCTATGCCTATTGGATGAAGAGGAATAGAAGTATCTAAGAGTAGAACGCCCCAGATACCCATGCATATATACCTTACCAAAGATACATAAGGAGCTCCTGTTTCTGCCTGGCAGACCGATCATATCTGGGATTGCCGGACCCATGGAGAGACTTTCGGAATATGTAGACATATTTCTACAACCGTTGGTCAATAATCTACTGTTATATGTACAGGACACCAAACCCATTTTGGAAATTCTGACACACAGCAAATATGACACTGGTTACTTTAGATGTCATTGCATTATACACAAGTATCAAACGAGACTTAGGTTAACATAATTTGAAACGTACTCTAAATACAAGATCAGCAAGCCTGTGGGATCACACAGAGATGCTAATGAACATGACAGAACTAAGCTTAGATAACCGTATTCCTATTTAAGTATAACTGGTACAAACAGACCCAGGGAGAGGCCATGGGTTACAGATTTTTCCCTTCTTACACCAACCTCTTCATGGGGTAGCTAGAGGAGGTGTGGATCTAGGGCTCTAATGGCACACAGTGGAATGATTCAAAGCTATACTTGGGGAGGTATATAGACGATTGTTTAATGATATGGACTGGAACAACTAAGAAATTGTGTGAATTCTTTGATCATCTCAACAACAATTAACTAAATATCAAATTCACCTTTGAATACAATCAGAGTAAGGTTACTTTTTTAGATGTGGAATTGCATATTTGTGACAATAGAATAAATAGCAGACTGTATCGGAAACAAGTGCACATCCAAAACATCAAATCAGATTCATCCCATATGGTGAACTGACACGGACGAGAAGCAACTTCAGTTTTTAACCAGAATTCAGGCAAGGCACCCAAAACACGATCTTGAGATTTTAAAGGAGGGGATATGACAAGAACACTTTAAAGAGGGCTAAAAATAGCCTCTCCCACATGGACAGACAAGCCACCTTAAGCAAACACACCAAGAAATCTGATAAAAATTACAAAATTCACCTAATTATGGACTATACCACACTTTCTAATATATTAGTGCATAGTCTAAAAGCAGACAAAACACTGGATGATTTTATTTCAAATATACCAGATATTGCTTATTGTAAGAGTAAATGCCTTTAGAATGTATTAAGCCTAAGCTACCCAACTAAGCATGGGCGAATTTTGCGAATCTCGCGTTCGCAAATTTTGCGGATTTGCGAACTCGCAATTCGCAAAATCCGCGAATTCTCGCGAATTTGCGGATTTTTTTTTTTTGTGTTTGCGCGGGTTTCTGCCTGTTCGCGAGGGTTTTGTACAATGTCGCAAATTGCGAACTTACCTGTCGGGTCGCAAGTTTCGCGAACTTGTTGTTTCTACGTGTCCAGCCTGTTTGGGACACTCTTCTTCATCACTGCCACTCTCTGTCACCACCGCCACTCTCTGACTACTCATGCCACCCTCTGGCCCACCCATGCCACCCTCTGTTTCATCACAGCACCCTCTGGTTGTCCAGTCAGTGTACATTATTGTGGCAACGCAAGCACACCTTCCCTGCCTCAAGTGACCTGAATTAATTTGGGGCTGATTAATGTGTCACAGAATATTTTTTTAGCTGGCACCTGCTTCCTTAGTGCTTCCTGATTAGTGATCTTTTGCACTTGCTAAGTGCTTTCATTGTTGCAAAATTAGTTACAACACCTGCCCTGCCCCAACTGACAATAATGAATTAGGGGCTGATTAATGGATTTGAACTTCCAGCCTGGCTCCTGCTTGTCTCCCTTAGCTGTAATTCAGGACCTTTGTGGCATATGTGTAACTATTCTGAGGTTCAGAGCAGGGTCACATGATAGTTGCAACTGGCAATTGAACTCTGGAGGGGCCCCTCAGGGAGCACTACAGGAAATGGCTACTAATGATGAGCCTGAACTTTTGAACCTGGTAAGTAGTTTCAGTTTTGCTAAGATCGTATTTCTGCAATTTTGCACTTATTCGCGGGGCGCGAAGTTGTACTGGGAAGCCGCGAACTCACGCAAACAGTGCGAACAGTGCGAGCAAAATCCGCTGCTCGCGGATTTGCGGATTTTGCGGGAGATTCGCGAATCTCGCGGATTGCGAATTTACGGAAAATCCGCAAAATCCGCGAGCGAAACGGATTTTCCGCCCATGCTTATACCCAACACCTAGAAACAAAAACAACTGGTTGACCCCACATACATTGGGTTATTTCAAATGTGGTCACTGTGCAGTTTGCAAATGGGCACAAGAGATAAAGAAACAATTTGAGGGACCAAACAAAAAGATATGTACAATAACAGCTAGTATGAACTGCAACACAAAGTTTGTAATATACATCGTTGAATTGAAAATGTGGAAAAAAATATGTGGGCAGCACTAACAGGGCCCTAAAGACAGAATTTGGGAACAAGTGAGAGGAGTGAAACAAGGAGACAGTAGACATCACAAAGCTACATATATGGCTGGATGCCCCTCTCAAGACTGACACAGATGGTTCAACTTTTTGTCATTGAACACACACTGAGGGACCCGAGAGGGGAGGACAGAGAGTTTATTTATTTATTTATTTATTATAGTGTTTTGTATAGCGCGAACAAGACCCGTGGGTATCAGAGCGCTTCACATAAAGAGCAGGTACGAATAACACATCATACAGTCACAATGTAAGCACACATATATGAGGTAGGTAATTATAAGGTAGTGAAAGCACACATATTTGCGATAGATAATTATAAGGCTTTGGGATGTGCGTATAGATATATATCCCTCCGAGTGAACATTATGCATTAAAAGTCAGTTAAGGCTAACTTATATCATATTCTATTTATGCAAACATGAATGAGGTAAAAGGTTATATGGCTTTAGGATGTGAGGTAGATATATAAGTTCACATTGACATGAGGTCGCCTTTGGTATACAGCTTAGTCTCAGTAGAGTGCCAGACTCAGTAATGTCTACAGTCTCAGATCGCCAAATATCCTACAACTTATTCCCGTGGGGGCTTCCCCTTCTGATGGTGTAAATGTTCTGAAGTAGTGCTGCACTTGTTCGTAACTATAGATGTGATCAATAAAACTATGTAAGGTATTTGCTCATCATGAATTGACACTAAGTTGACACTGCGTAGAAGAGAGGCATTATGGATTTTAAGATTGAGAAGTATGGAAACTGGTCTGAATACAGATCATGAAATGCAGTACTTCTTGGGTACATGATCAACAGTGAAGAACACTCAGATGCTTTACCATTAACAAAGGTGTAAAATGTATTTGTCATCACTTCTGTTAAAGAGTGTATATGGACTATGTCAATTGCGTAAGATGAATCATGTTGTAAACATGCATCATCGTTGCATGAATCTATTGCCATGATATGTACTTATAAGAATACTGTCACACCTTATGCATGTTTGCCACCTCACCACTTGCTATTGAACCACCTTCACATCACAAAGATCAACAAGGAGGTACATTGTATTTGTTATAACTCCTCCTAAAGACTTAATATGGATTATGTCAATTGTACATGAAGAATCAAATTATAAACATATATCATCATAGCATGAATCTATAATGCTACTGAAGGAACCAAACATTATACTAATGGACTATACTCACCAATAGCCCATATACCTTATTCAGAAATAATAAGTCAGTCGGCAATGGAGAAGGTTCAATCGTTTATTCTGCAGATACAGGCCCTGACAGGCGAGCCTCAGTCTACACGACCCTCAGAGGTGCGCAGAGGAGACTGCCTTCATTCAAACAGGGCAAAGCATAAATACGTTTCAAACACAGTACAATATAACCTTACTAGGAAAGATACAACTTGTCAGTGAGCCAACAGGAAAACCCATATACGGCACAATTGATTATTGGTAGCTAAGCTTCAGCTATTCCGGGGGCAGGTCAGCGAGGCGCCTTCCTTTCTATCTGTAGCTCGGGGAGTAAAAGAACGGACTCTGCTAGAATGTGCGCATCCCACAAGAAGGGCAGGTGTGACCTTGGGTTTTCCTGAGCTAGAAACTAGCAAGCGAAGCAGACAGCCATGCCTGCCATCATGATTTTGTGCAGAAAGCCTAATCACGTATTTTCAGGGAAATAGTACTTAAACACGGAGAATCGAAACAAGTTGGCTCTGGTTATACCAATAGGTTTATACATTGCTGTAGTGAATCGTTTCTTGCTATAATAATACAATGTGAATAATGCAAGGCCAATATGCGGTTGCAGAGTTATATTGTAAATATTAGGCCAACAACATGTATTTATCGCATTTATATCCCCTTACTACGATAGGTACTTATAAGAATACTGTCACACTGTATGAACGCGTACCTCTACACCACTTGATATCGAACACTTAAAACCGCAAAGATACTGATTCTTAATGTGCAAATATAGCGTTCTAATGCACCAATTTTCCTAGATCATAAATGTATCCTGTATATACTGGCAATCACTGGGCATGATCACTTAAATAATATTTCCCCAAACAATAGAATGATGGATAGAACATTACTATACGTAAAGCTTAATCCTTCAAACGTATACACTCAAGAAATAAGCTATTTCCCATATGATAGCAAGATTCACAGCACATAACTATACTCAACACTGTATGCTATAATCATAATTATATGCTTGAAAATGGTGGCCGCAATAAGAAATTATGAGGATCTTGTAAAAGGCAATCTTCTTTCATTTACGAGCATGCAGCGGGCTAATCTATTTAAGGAAGAACGCTCGGATCCATTAACTGGATTTCTCGCAGCAAGTAACACGGCAACCAGCTTATAGGCAGGTAAACATTTGGCCATAATACTCTATCGAGGTTAATATTGACAAATGTATGTGCTAAGGGGAATAGAGGAAAGGTATTATAATATTAATGGGGCATTCTCTCCCCGACCTTAAACGTTTTAGAGATTTAGAGAAGAAGATTAACGAGTAGCAATTCTTCTTTCATACGGGGGCCACATTAAAGTATGATTCTAAACCACACTGGATAGCTAGGAAACTACCTGGGGGTCCGGAATATACATTCCTAGACCACAGTTGGATTATTTTGGAACAATCAGGACGGAAATACAACCGATAGAGAGGTAGGTGCATCATATATGCTGATCCTCTTTGGTTAAAGTGCCAAAATATATTTTTCTTTTCTCTCAATTTAACTTCACTTACACTAAACTTATCATTACTCTCTACTAGGTACCGTTAAAAAAACAGTTAGGTATTGTAGAATATAAAATATTTCCTTAATGTTTGGTTTCAGATTAAGGCTTTATAGTGCTTTTACACTTTGTTAGAATTGTGGGTGAACCAATGTAAATAATTTTCTTTTTAGCAAATTCAATATACTGTGCTGAGAACACGAGATTTGCTCATGAGCATTTACAGATTATTTGAATTGACAATGTGGGAGTGCTTATTTTAATTGTTATTGTCAAAATATCAATAAATTTGGAGTGATTTTGAATTTAAACGCTATAAAATACGTGATTGTGCGCATGGGTTTCCACTGCACGATCCTGTTCCGGTGTCCTTTGCACATGCTATTGTTACAACTCAAGTTACTATTTGGTGATCACACAGAGAATATTACCACATGATACGTTGTAGCAATTTTGATCTCAATACTTCTCTTAGCCCTGAGGAAGTCGCTGGATAACTCTCCCATCAATGCGACGAAACACGTGTTGGCTAATTCTAATACTAAGAAATCTGAAACCTTTGGTCAAGAAGTATCACACTTAAACAGAAGAACAATAAATAACGAAACAGAAAGAAAACTACAACTCACATCTTGTATATTTGGTATTTGAACTTGTCCCTGTGTGCTGGGGGATCATATATATATATATATATCGTTCTTTTTTTGTCTAGTTACATTTTCACACTAGACTATACATCCTGATAACTCACATTGATTGTTTACTGTGTTTTCCTTACTTGCTTAATACTGAATATTGATATCAGCCATTTATGAATAATTAAACAGTAGCCCCAACTTAATGGTACTTCTAGTTTTTAAGTTACATTTTTATAAAAATATTACTTAGATGTTTTAATTTTGAACAATAGAGTCTTATGATCAAAATGTACATTTGCACATGGGTTGCTTGAAAGGGACACTTTCTATTGTGCTTTAGTAATTTTGCAAATACTCATAGTAAGAATTTTGTGTCCAGCGTAATTGCTACTTTAACATAACTGTATTTGCTTTTACACTCCATTACCATCAAAAGAGCAACTTTGCCCCGATTCTGGCTGACAAGGAATGGTTTTTGGTGCATTAATTTCGTGTTCCGGTGATTTTTGTTCTTGTGGGATTAGACTGGCATTTTCATTTACTTTCTTCAGGGCAGGCCACCTGCTTGGGTAGCTGGGGTTCTTTTAACAAATGAAGACAACTGCCATTGTTTTGGGGTTCACTTTGAAGGTGGTACAGGTGTTTACTGCTATCCGGTGCCTGCTTTTGACAGCCACTCTGAAAAGAACGTCTGTGGAGATTGACAGCTGTG
Source organism: Lissotriton vulgaris (assembly GCF_964263255.1). Classification (NCBI taxonomy): domain Eukaryota; kingdom Metazoa; phylum Chordata; class Amphibia; order Caudata; family Salamandridae; genus Lissotriton; species Lissotriton vulgaris. The sequence goes on from NC_141685.1 coordinate 502,522,059, forward strand.
GATGGGAGGCAGTAAAGGACGCATACGGCACACACACCACACAAGGAGTACAGAGGTGGGGCTGATTCGCAAAGCACTTAAGGGAGATAGCTTGTACTTCCTTGGCTCAGATACTAATGAGGGAGTCGGGCCTGGGCCTCTTATAGTTGCAGGACTCCTGACTGCCTTCCTACCTTCTCACAATAAGGATGGTTCGAGCTCCATAAGCAAGGAGCAGAGAGTAATACTGGCAGGGTACTAAAGAACATTGATGTGGAAGATGTATGTTTCTGGTGTGAACATACATGTTGGACTTCACATTTGCACACTGCCTCAGAGAGCATGGCCTGCATCTACAACTCACCCTCTACCACTCTCCATTTAGGTGGGAGATTCAGCAACTTTAAACCACATTATAAATTATTCACCAAAATGTGTTGCTCTAGGTTCCCTTCTGCGGAGATGGCTTGTCCTTCCAGCCTGGGGCTTTCAATGTGTAACAACTGACTGAGAGTTGGTCTGACAGATAGTTCACTTCTGCTGATGATGAATGCTGCGCTCGTGCCTCTAAAGCCCCTGATATAAAGGGGCACCCCCAAACATTCAGAGGGCACCCCAATGCTCATTGGACTCCTCATTCATACCCAAGTCAATGAATATCATGATTGGGTCCCTCCTCACATTCTGCAGGAGGTCCCTTCATGTTGAGTTATGCCACAGGTCACTGGCAAAGGACAGCTCACCATATTCAGACATTTCTGCCACTGTGAAATATTGGGAGAAATCCCTCTGGCATAGTATGTGCCAGTGTAGCTAGCTCCGCTTCTGGATTTTCAGTTGATAAAATGTCTGCAAATGTTTGCTGCATCAATATCTCTGATTAATAGGTGTGCCGTCACCATTGGATGTTCCCTCCCGAAGATCTTGTGTTGAGGTGTTTCTACATCTTAGAGAACTCAAAGAAATGGCATTGGTATTCCCAATGTCAGTGAGAGAAATACTGATGTATTTTCTGTAGCACAAGAACAAGGCCGACAAATGTTAGTCAATTTCTGTCACTAAACTTGAGTGCACATGTACACACATGCTCTATTGTTGTGTAGTTCCTGCCAATCCATAGAATCTGTGCATTGTTTGGACAACATAAACTAAGGGCCGAGTGTCAGGACTGATACCGGACACCCCGCAGGATATGTTGGCCTATAGACCAGTTAGCTTACAGTGCCACCATAAGCCCCTCTACCTTACTAGGGAGCGAATAGTTTTCTGGAACCACTGAACATGACAACTCTGAGCCCTCAGGGATCATGGAAACAGTACAGAATCTTTCGCTCAGTCACTCGTGATTACTTATTCTCAGACAAATATACAGGAAATACACAGTGGAGTGTTTTCAATAATATGTATTGAACCAACATAATTCTTGCATAAAATATCTGTCCAGCAATGATTAGTAGACAGAAGCAGATAAACGTGATTCCCAGCACCAAAAGCATTAATTGTAGATATAGTTCTACCATGTTCTAAACAATGTATATGTGCAGGCATATACACAAGACAGTAATCTAGTGTACTACTACTATACAAACCCTATTCTAAGTGTACCTAAAGTGTGTGTAGGTGTAGAGCCAAGAATCCCCCCAAGGGACAGTACGACCCCCTTACCTGATGGGATAGATTCAAGGACTCCATCTCGGTCACAAACTGGACACCGCTCACGAGATGTCAGACCACTGCATAGTGATTTCTCAGCATTGCAAGGAGCCTTGGTGTCAGTGGAAGTACCTCCTATGCGAATCTATCGGGATGCTCATCTTTTATAAGAGAAAGCAGCCTTGCGATGTATGTATAGATTGGTGATGTTATGGATATGTAGATAGCCCTGTCGCCTCATGGATGAAGATAGTGATGACATTTCTACATAGTGCGAAACGAGACCTTGTACATGATGTTGGGGGCATTGTGATAATGTTATGCGAAGCTCAATGTAAAACAAGTTTATTTTCAGAGAAACTAATCCAACATTGTCGTGCATGCAAATATGTGCAAAAGGTCACAGCTGGAAATGCTATTTGTGAGGACAATGTAAGAAATAAGCTGCTTCACTACATGGGTCAATTGTTGTTGCTAGATTTCTAGCATTTGGAAAATTCCTCAGAAAAATCTTCCATCATGTAGGTGGATTTTCTGCCGTCTGTTGGTCATGTTTACCACAACCTTTTCTTGTGGATTTAACAAGGGCCATTGGCATGGTTAAAAAAAGTGCAATGTCTACAGTTTTGTTCAACTCTAAATTAGCCTTTTTAGGTCGCAGCGTACCAGACAGCACTGCTGTCCAGTTTGCTAAAGACATCATAGGGAAATTCAATTGACCTAGTAATGGATCTCTCCATTGCTTACCATTCGCTTTGTGATTTGTATCTCACATTTACTGGTTTTCTATTTGCAGGCTTTATTTGCTTTAGGCTGTTCTGGTAGAGTTCATCCCTCTCATTGCCCAAGTCTTGTTTAATGTATTCTACAACACACTCACTTTCTGTAAACAGGCCTTTAAATCTTTTTCTTACCTTGCCATATTTGCTGTGCATTCAAAGATAGAGGTCAAATGTCAGGCTGTGTCTTCCAGGGAACTTGGTGCTTACTTTTCTTTCTCAGACTTTAAAGTAAGAGGATTTATGTGACAATCATGCAGGCAACTGAGGTATGCTCGATGAAGGCTGTAGGATGTTTTGTTTTTAGGTCGCTGCCTACCAGATAGCACAACTGTCTGGTTTGCTAAAGACATCTTGGGGACATTCAGAATGTTGGGCTAGGAATGCATTCTTCCTGTTGCCTATTTAATTAACTGCTTCAAAATGGGCTTGTGCCATCTTGGAACAGTAAATCAAAAGTTAAAAAAAACAACAATATTGACCACTGCACCGTCGTGTGCATCATGTTACATACGCACATTTATGTCATGTTACTTAAACTGGGAACTGGCCATATAGCAAAAAGTAGTAAACAGAAAAGGTTCCCTTGAGTAGGGTGTTCAATTGAACAACTAGGATCACAAAGCAATTAGCACAATTCATATATAGCGTCAAAAAAACACAGTCTATTAATTACACAGTATATTAAAAAGAGAAAGTGGACAATAGCACCACTATACACAAATAAAACCAATTAAAAATTGACAATAATAATAAAAGTACATGGAAATTCAAAATTGACCAGCAAAATTGATACAAATAAGAGGGACAGACAACAGTAAGACATCCAATTGTACAATACAGGGTGTATATTCAAACTCTATCTGACACCCATGTGTTATGCACCGTCTTGTAATGTGTCAACACAGGTGTCCGAGTTGAAGAATTATACTTGGAAATGCGGCGACGCGTTTCGGTGGTAGGTTTAGTTTTAAGCCACCTTTATCAAGACACTAACTGTCTGTCGTGTTTCTGGGGTCAATAAGATCACCCTGAAGAGTGAATATACAAGCAATTAGAATATATATATTTTTCGAGGATCGTGAGTACAACCCACCCCCAAGTGTTACAGGACTCAAACCTAAATCAACCTTTTTCCCCAGTATACAGCAAGTAGATACAAATATTGAAGTATTTGAAAAAGTAGTGGAGGTAGAAATCAAAAACTTACTTTCCAAAAAAACCACATATAACAACAACTTTTCAAAGTCACAGAGAGAAGCATTGAACAACTTACAGAACAATACGGAGTTGACAATCAAACCCGCCGATAAGGGCGGGGGTATTGTGGTGTTTGATACTGTGAAATATGATAATAAAATGAGAGATCTTTTGAGTATCACAGAACATTATGAAAAATCTAGATTCCAGGAACTTAGCAAATTAAAAAGTGAAGTTGCCCACCATTTAAGAGAAGGGAGAGACAGGGGAGTGTGGTAAATAAATATTTACCGTCGGAATTTCTATGCAGTAAAGTTCAATAAAATAACTCAATCGGAAATAAGAGGCAAAATCCGTGATATCTGAGTTTATAAGGGTTTTGTTCCATAAAATGGAATGGTTTGAACCAGGGTATCATGTTCCTTTCACCATTAAGGATCAGGAAGGGATAGAGCAAAACTTTATTGACAGAATACAATATTTATAGTAAATGCATATAATGGTGATGGATACAGAAGGCGTAACAGCTGAGAGAAACGAGATAAGAACATATGTGCGTAACAGAAAGGCGTGCACGAGGGCGTACACAGAGGTGTGTGCTAGAAACGTCACATGAAAGTGTCACAAGTGGGTGGATACATAGTGGAATCTTGCAGTGTCAGCAGAAATTGGTAGCAAGGATGCGCGCGCAGCAGCATGACGTGTGACTGACGTGAGGCTGGAGGGTGCAGGGGTCTTGACATTTAGCACTAGAAGAAAGAGACAGAAGTTTGGCATGTCAGATCGACTCGTTCCTAAATCATATCAGATATCTTGTGTTTAGGGAACTATATTATCTAGAAGAAAAGGTCTCTTGGGCAGAGGCTACTCTATACTGACTATTAATGCGTGCATATGTGACTAGGTGTCTGCGTGTAATGCGAGGGGCCATGGGCCTACCATGGTAACAGGAGCAATGAATTACTTGCATGGAGACAGAGAGGCCGGGCCCTTTGCTCTGCAGCCGGGGAAATGTTTATCTATTCTGCTAGACTGGAATGTGTTTTCGAGGAGCTGAACTCGGCTATACTGATAACTTGAAGGCAAAATACTGTCTTTGGCAGGCAAGCAGGCCGAACCGGGCACCGCTCGCCGCGCAGGGAGTAGGACAGAGGTCAGGGATGTATCCCACGTTGCAGCTTTCAGGAGGCAGAGAACAGAAAGGGCTCGATAGCAGAAATCAGGGCCTAGCTCTGCAGGGCTAGGAAAACGTGAAAGTGCACTATGAAAAGACGTTGGCAAGGCATACTTAGGAACTGAATTATCGATCCATTCATGGTGGATCTGAAAGAGAACATGTTAATGTTGGACGCAAATGAATTTGCGTCTTCATAGCAGGTCGAGGAGGGAAGTTACATGCACTTTAAGCTCGCACATGGAGACGGTGGGGTTCACGTTAGGGGACACAATTGACCATAAAAATTCACTAAGTACTAGACGGGAATTCTTATGATAGTCAGGAGGAGCTAGAAAAACAGGTGGCAGAAGGAATGCAATGTAACATGTCCCATCCCAATCTAGTGGCAGACGTATATAGGCTGTATGACCACAAATGAAATAGGAATGGCGGGTAGCTTTGAATGTAGACTTGCCTTTATCACTGAAATCGATCACAGTAGTACATTTACTATGACCTAGAAGTACCGAACCCTTGTTTCTGACACATAATTCACCTTTGACTGGTAACACTGACATAGAGGGTAAGTCTGGTCCTGTATCGGACTGAACATTCAGAATCATGAGGTTAAGTGTATAATTACCTAATCCATATACTTCATTTTCTAGATCGGTCCCTGTCCTTTGTGGAAGACCCTCCTTGTTAGGGTAACATGCTTTATGCAGAACTGTGTTCAGATTTCCCCATACCCAACTGCCTTTGTAGACTATGGAATCAGAGTCTAAAGAATTTATTAAACTAAACAAGGCACCACAGGAACCATTATGTGTGAACGGATACGGGAAGAGGGGCAGGACTCCCTTGTATTTCTGATAGGGAGGAAGTCGGCCACATATCCAACAATTTGTAGCATTGCTGGTCTGATGGGAATGATGTAACATACTAATAAAAGTATTGTTGCGCAGCGTAAGCCGGTAGGATAACTCGTGCGGGGGTAGTTCGCTGAAAGTATGCTCGACAGTGCTATTTGGAAAGAAATGTGCATGTATGGGAATAGGGAAATACATGTGTAGCAGTAAACTTGCAGCAATAATCGTAAGACTCAGAAAAAACATAATCAATAATGTCACGATACAGTGACTACGAAGAGATTTAAAATATTCTCGTTTCTTGAGCTGTTTCTGTCTATCTCTCTCTCTATTGGGGTCTAGCTTGTACATGTCAGGAACCTGTCTAACCGCTTCACCTAGGGGAGGACTTAAACAATTAAACTGTCTGACTTGCTAGACCTCAACTTTAAACGGTACTCCTGCTGAGGAGTTTTCTCTACCAGTGGGAGTTTGGTATCAGTCTCAAGGATGGGGCCGGGCTGGGAATCTGACTCTGGCGATAGTCCATGATATTTTTTTATATGACTTGAGTGGAGCCAGCCCTTGCGGCCCTCCACTTTCACGGCTGTCCTTGTAGTTAATAAAACAAGCTTCGGCTCCTGCCAGCGGGGCTCCAGCGGACTCCTCCTGTCGAAGTTTCTCACAAAGACGAGGTCCCCCGGAACAATCTCGTGTGGCTTCACCTCGGTGTTGTCGGGAAAGGCTGCAGCCACCTGTGAACGACAAGATTGTAGTGCAGACATCAAGGAGGCAAGGTAATCTGTCAACATATTACAGTCAACATCTGTGATCTTACGAGGCAAAGGCGTCCCCCACATATTCGGTGGCCTACCAAAGACCACCTCGTACGGGGATAGCCCTGTTCTAGAGTGTGCAACCATTCTCATGTAAAACAATGCAACTGGCAAGGCGACTATCCAGTCTACCCCTTTATCGGCACAAATCTTAGCAAGACGTGTTTTCAGTGTCTGATTGTGGCGTTCCACGAGACCTGCTGCCTCGGGATGTCGGACGCAGTGGAATTTCCACTGATATCCTAGCAGGAGTGATACCTGCTTCATTAACTCGGACGAGAATGGTTGGCCATTATCTGAATACACGACACGAGGCAAACCGTACCGTGGGAAGAATTCAGGAACCAACTGTTTGGCAGTGGTCGGAGCAGTGTAATCTGGGACTGGATATGCTTCTGTCCAACGGGAAAGTGCACATACAACTACGAGAACATATTTGAATCCTCGACATCGTTCCATCTGGATATAATCCATCTGGAGGACTTCAAAAGGGTGATCGGGAGGATTGAATCCACCTTGCTCTACAGGAATGCTTTTACCTGGGTTGAACTGACAACAGATCATGCAAGTACGCACTTTCTGTTTTGCTGCTGCTCGTAAATGTTTATTGTACCAGAGATTCTGTAAACTGTCTAACATGGCTTTTTCTCCCAAGTGTGCTGGACTGTGTGCGGTGTTAATCATAACTTGAACCATAGAGTCGGGGAGAAACCATGTGGCTTTTCCCTTCGTCATCCATCCCTGATCTGTCTGGATCCCTCCTAGTTCAGTCCATTTCTTTATTTTGTCTAGAGTAGCATGTGTCTGTATGTCAATTACATCTAGTGCGGGATCCTTAACTGTCATGCAATGTGTCGGTGTCGGAACTATTGTCTTTGTCATATCAGCTGCATGTGTATGAGTCAGAGCTGTGTGTTTCACGATTCGATCGGCCAGGTCGTTACCCTGGGAAATGGTGTCTGTAACTTTAGTATGTGCCATGCACTTCATGATAGCTATGGCTGATGGCAAATGTATTGCTTCCAATAATTCTTGAATGAGGGGACCATGTTGGATTTTTGCTCTGTGAGAGGTCAAGAAACCTCTTTCCTGCCAGAGTACTCCGAAGTCGTGTACGACTCCAAATGCATAACGTGAATCTGTGTATATGTTAACATTCCTGTTCTTGGCTACTATACAGGCTCGGGTCAGAGCAATGAGCTCTGCAGCTTGAGCAGACAGAGTATCAATACGGTGTGTTTCTTTGACTTCAGTTTCAGTGGTCACTGCATATGCGGCCACTAATTCTCCTGTGCTTGTTCTCATACATGAACCATCCACGTAAAGTGTCAGGTCTGGGTTAGTTAGTGCAACATCAGTCAAGTCTCGTCGGGGCTTTGTTACTGCATTAATGATCTCTATACAGTCATGGGGAGTTGGTTCTGTAATGTTCGAGGGTAACAATGTGGCAGGATTGAGTATATTACAGCGTCTGATTTCTATGTGTGGCTGGAACAATGTCAATTCATAACCTGTCAATCGTGCTATAATCAAGTGTTGAGTCTGTGTTCTGTTTAAAAGAACTTCCACAGAGTGTGGAACTTGTACTGTCAGGGGATGTCCTAACACTATGGAATCACTCTGTCGGATCGCTAAGGCTGTTGCTGCCACTGATTTTAAGCACGCAGGCAGAGCCTGGGCTACTGGGTCTAATGTACTCGAAAAATAAGCACACGGCTTATGTGAACCTGCTTGGTCTTGTGTGAGGACAGATAATGCTGTGCCATCACGTTCTGTAACAAAAAGTGTAAAAGGTTTGCTGTAACATGGTGTTGCTAAAACTGGTGCTTGACATAATGCTTTCTTTAATTCATCAAAAGCCTGTGTGTGTTCCTGAGTCCAAGGGAGGACAGTCGAAGTCGCTGCCTCCTGTGTTGTCAACTGTATAAGTGGCTTGGCTAGAAATGCGTACTGGGGAATCCATTGTCTGCAGTAAGAGGTGAGGCCAATGAAGGCCCGCACTTCCTTTTGTGTCTTGGGTTGCGGTAAGTGTGCAATTAACTCAATGCGGTCAGGTGTTAGCTGTCTCCCCCACTTGGACAGCAAGTGCCCAAGGTACACCACTTGCTGAACACAGAATTGTAACTTTGAAGGGGACACCTTGTGTCCCTGGTCAGCCAAGAAATGCAAAACCGTCAGTGATGCATGTTCACATTCAGGTTCGCTACGAGCGGTGATCAACAGATCATCGACGTACTGCAGTAGGGCAGTGTTAACTGGCATGAGGATACTGTCAAGTTGTCTTTTCAATGCTTGGCTGTAGATGCTGGGGCTTTCTGTGAATCCTTGAGGTGCGCGTGCAAATTTGAAGCTACGTCCATTTAAACAGAATCCGAAAAGATATTGGCTCTCCGGATCAATGGGGACACTGAAGAAGGCGTTCTTGAGGTCAATTACAGTAAAGAACGTCGCTTCTGAATCAATAGCAGTCAATAATGATGAGATGTCGGGGACCACAGGATACTGTGGCACAATGCATTTATTTAATTCTCGTAGATCAATCACCAACCGATAAACGGGTGGTGCATTCGGGTCAGTACGTTTAAGAATCGGAATGATAGGGGAATTACATAAATTGGAGTCAGTTTCTACAACCACTCCCTGTGCAATGAGCTCTTCAATGATTTCCAGTAAAGCCACTACAGCATCGGGTGGTAACTTGTATTGTCGGATTCGGGGCAGTACAACTCCTGGCTTGAGTGTAACTCGGTATGGTGTAATGTGCATACAACCTACATCAGTTGGGCCTTTCGCCCACAAATGTTCTGGTACATTTTTCAATCTGACATCAAAATCTCGTAATACATAGTGACCTTTAAAGTCACGCAAAAACAGTCTAACTCCTTCCGGAGAACAACATATTACAGCTCCTAGAGCTTTCAGTGTCTTGATACCTAACAAGTTTTCTGGACATGACTTCGTGAGCAATAAGTCTGTAGTACGTGACAATGGACCAACTGCTAGGGGAACAGGTTTCGATACTTCATTAACAATGGGCTGTCCTGAAAATCCAAGGGAAACATTCTGTGAGCCTGAGAGGGGTGCCCCTGGAACCTCGTCGTGACTTATTGTTGTTCGACTTGCCCCTGTGTCAATCAAAAACTTTCTATCTTTTCCTAATACTTGACTATGTACATAAGGACCCGCTTGATCTACAGGAACTTCAATGAGGGGCAAGCCAACCTCCCCCTCTAGGCTGTTTCATGAGTATCGCTGATAATCAGGGTAATCAGATTGTGCATACTGGTACATCTGCTGTGAAACTTGCTGTGTCGCGGCAATGGGCTGTGCATGTGGTACCGCTACTGTCTGTCCTGTCTGTTGTGGAGCAGTCATTGGCTGTACGTTCTGTGGAATATGTTGCTGGACCTGATGTTGGACCTGATCCTGTCTAGGCTGACGTGGTCTCTCTTTAGTTTTACCTGTGGCTATGTTGTGTTTCAGAACTGTACATTCATTCACATAGTGACCTGGCTGTTTACAATAGTTGCATGTCCCTTTAACGGGAGCCGCCGTATTATTAGACTGTGTCATACCCTTTTTCTGACCGTCAGCTGGAACTGACTGAGCAACCAACATTTTCATTTTCGTATCTTTCATACGTCTCTGTTCATGATCTTGTTCTTCCCTAATTCTATTCTGGTGGTACTGTAACATTTGTAACATTTGGGACGGCGTATCTGCTTGCCATGTACTTTCTACTTTCAAAACACGGTTCTTAACTTGAGGCAGGGAATTCTCGACTAATTTTGATACAAAGAGGTGTGGGTATGACTCGCTACTTGTTTTCAGGCCACTGTTAATAATAAAACATTTCTCGAATCTAGAATAAAAATCACTAGTGTCTTCATCGTGTTTCTGTTTACAGGCTGAGATTGCGTCCCAGTCTTCCTTTTTAGTTGCTAACAGTCTAGGTAAAACCTGAACTAATAAACCTGGTAATGCTTTAGCTTTATCCCCAAGGCCTAAACCTGCGGTACGACCATTTTCTTCAACTTCTAGTGCAGCCCAATCAATCTTTGTGTCTCCCACCTCCCATTCTTTCTCCTTCAGTTTCTCGTAAATTCCAGCAGGCAACAGTACTTTTAACATTTTCATTATATCTGTATACGTGTAATCGCCCATGAGTAACATATCTTTAATCTCTCGGTGAAAACCTGCGGGGTCTTTATCATGACTAGGCACTATTTTCTTCATTTCCAATAATTCCATTTTAGTGATGGGTGTATATACAAATACACGTTCTAGCGTGTTATCGTCTTTTCTGACCGGATGTACTTCCAGTAAGGGATTCTGTCTGTCAAAGTAAAACATTTTTCTTTCTGAGGGTGGTGGAGCTGACATAAACTGAGGTTTCAGAAAAGCACTATATTGGTGTCTATGTTCTAGAATTACTTTAATTAAATCAGTACCTAGGCCTCTCCATCTATTAGAGAGCAGTTCTACTAATATATCCGGTAAGGGACCTGGATCAGAATGTTGGCTTTTAAACAACGTAATGAGATGCTGAATCATGTATATACCAGCTAATTTTTGTTCACCAGGGGAAAGGTTCAAAAACGTCTGTGCTACTGCATCATCATTATATGTACTGGAATTGTTAGCCCATTGTACTGCGGACCGGGCTAGTTCTTGCTCATCCATGGAATTGAGTACGTGGTACCCCATTCGATCTTGAAGTATTTTATCGGTAGCCTGAAACATATGTTCAGGAGAGCTCGGGTTTGATATAGCAGAGAGAAAAATTCTTTTGCTTTCTGGACGTATTGTTTTCTTAAGGTATTTTCCCTTACCTACATATGCTATCATCCCTTTGTCTGACTGTTGCGAGGTTTCTGCTAGATCCTCTGTTTCCTCCTCCTCTTGCGAGGAAGGTGGATTGTCTAATTCAAGATCTTCGTCAGGTGCTCGCTGGGCATGTATGTCTATTATTTCTTTACGGATCTTTTTAACCATGATATGTATACTGTTCTCCTTATCATGTTTACCCTCCGCCATATTCTGACTCCATCTAATCAGTCTTTTCATCTCACTTTGCGGAAAACCTGCCTGATCTTGTTCTCTTATTAAACAATTAACCAAAAATCGCATTAGTAAACCTTTAGTCTCAACTTTCTGACGTGACATGGCGTCAGCAACAGACTCCGGTCCTTCTCCTGTTCTGATAAAATAATACAATTTGTCTAGATGTTCTGGCATTTCTGGTAGTAACATCAAATAATCTGTAACGCGTCTCAAACGTATGGACGCTAACAACATGGGTCCTGACGTACCAGGCACTGAGTCATATCTGCAGTCTGTAAGTTCTCTTCTAAGGTGTTCGGTCGAAGCGCCTTTCGGTGTCCGAGCCTTTGCTAAATCTCTCATTGTAACTCGGTGTATCTGTGGGGGGGGTTTGATAACCTCCTGTAGCACCTCCTGAACCGGAGGCTTGAGCATAACCTGGCTGTAGGGTTGGTACCGGCTGTAGCTGGGTTGGGTCCTGGACCACGCCAGTCCCAAAAGGATTTAATGGATGCAGTTGTTGGATACCAGGGGGGACAACGGGAATGGGTGCGGGTAGCGGAACTGGAAGGATCTGCTGTTGCGGACCTGGGGGCGGGTGATCATGGGGTAGGAGGCCGTCAGCAGGTGCAGGTGGTACGGGTACATGGGCAGGTGTAGTAGTATATGTGGGAGCTACATCGTCTAAATAGGAAGAAATAAAAATGTCTGCTGCAGTCTTGTGACGTAATTTAGTCGGAACCAATGGAGGGGGCAGATCTTTTGGTATTTCCGGAGTGGCCTTAGGTAAACCCTCGGCCAAAAGAGGATACATACCATTCACAAGGGTGTTTCGTTGTCGGTCTACTTGCTCTGCTTTAACTCGTATTCCTTCTTCAACTAGCACGTTTTCTCTGGCTTTATCTGAATCTTCTCTATGTTTCTCTGCTTTTCTGAGTTCTTTCTCCGTATGTCTATGCGATTCTTTACGCCACAATTCTATGGCGTCTTTCTGAGATTGTCTGGTCTTCTTTTTCCATAGCGCTTCTTCTACTCTTATGATGCAATCTGCATCCCATGTCCCTGTAACGGGCCATCTATATTTCTCGTCTAGGTTCTTAGTATAATCGGCCCATAAATCTAGATATAAGATGGCATCTAAGCCATGCTTATGGTACATAAAATTTCCGGGAGTATCCCTAGGTGGGACAGGAATCGCTTCCTCTAATATCCCTTTCCTAGTTCCTATCTGTCTTAATTTGGAAAACAATGGCATCTTGATATTCAGTACTTGATTCTTACTCGAACCTGAACACACTTTTTGACACAGAAACACGGTAATGTATATCAAACAGTCACTCATACCACGACACTAATCACATAGAAACACTTTGAACACATATTAACTAAGCTTGAATTCTATAATGAAAACAAAAATCGAACTGTTGAAGACACTAATTACTTGATACTGCTAAACAGTACAGATACACTGCTAAAACAGTGCAGACCGGGTCTGTGTACCCAAACCCGTCTTGACCGGATACATAGTAATGCACCCGTCTAGATGCGTCCCCAGCAACGGTACTCACCGGGAAGCACGGAACGGAAGGCCTCGGAAAACTCGTCTGGACTGGACCGGACTGGACTCGACTCGACTCGTGACGTCACAGGCACGTCGGAACTGGTGGGCCTCTGAACACCTCGGATCTTGCTCTCTTGGCTGGGCTCTGGTCGGGATCCTCCGCACTCCTTACCGCCTCGTCTGGGTGTCGATCGCAGTCTCAGTCACCTCCGTTGGCCAGAGGGAGATACAGGAAATCCTGCGGGTACGCGTAATTGTCCGTCTCGGCTGTGGCAGGGGGCTAGGCTTGCAACGCACCGCCGGCGCGTAAGGTGGGGGAGGGGTCCCTATTCGGGCGCCAAATTAATGTGGTAAATAAATATTTACCGTCGGAATTTCTATGCAGTAAAGTTCAATAAAATAACTCAATCGGAAATAAGAGGCAAAATCCATGATATCTGAGTTTATAAGGGTTTTATTCCATAAAATGGAATGGTTCGAACCAGGGTATCATGTTCCTTTCACCATTAAGGATCAGGAAGGGATAGAGCAAAACTTTATTGACAGAATACAATATTTATAGTAAATGCATATAATGGTGATGGATACAGAAGGCGTAACAGCTGAGAGAAACGAGATAAGAACATATGTGCGTAACAGAAAGGCGTGCACGAGGGCGTACACAGAGGTGTGTGCTAGAAACGTCACATGAAAGTGTCACAAGTGGGTGGATACATAGTGGAATCTTGCAGTGTCAGCAGAAATTGGTAGCAAGGATGCGCGCGCAGCAGCATGACGTGTGACTGACGTGAGGCTGGAGGGTGCAGGGGTCTTGACATTTAGCACTAGAAGAAAGAGACAGAAGTCTGGCATGTCAGATCGACTCGTTCCTAAATCATATCAGATATCTTGTGTTTATGGAACTATATTATCTAGAAGAAAAGGTCTCTTGGGCAGAGGCTACTCTATACTGACTATTAATGCGTGCATATGTGACTAGGTGTCTGCGTGTAATGCGAGGGGCCATGGGCCTACCATGGTAACAGGAGCAATGAATTACTTGCATGGAGACAGAGAGGCCGGGCCCTTTGCTCTGCAGCCGGGGAAATGTTTATCTATTCTGCTAGACTGGAATGTGTTTTCGAGGAGCTGAACTCGGCTATACTGATAACTTGAAGGCAAAATACTGTCTTTGGCAGGCAAGCAGGCCGAACCGGGCACCGCTCGCCGCGCAGGGAGTAGGACAGAGGTCAGGGATGTATCCCACGTTGCAGCTTTCAGGAGGCAGAGAACAGAAAGGGCTCGATAGCAGAAATCAGGGGCTAGCTCTGCAGGGCTAGGAAAACGTGAAAGTGCACTATGAAAAGACGTTGGCAAGGCATACTTAGGAACTGAATTATCGATCCATTCATGGTGGATCTGAAAGAGGACATGTTAATGTTGGACGCAAATGTATTTGCGTCTTCATAGCAGGTCGAGGAGGGAAGTTACATGCACTTTAAGCTCGTACATGGAGACGGTGGGGTTCACGTTAGGGGACACAATTGACCATAAAAATATCATATTACCCATATGTGAAAACGAATATACATTTTTACTTAATCAAAATCCAATCACCCCTGCTATGTATGGTCTCCCAAAAATTCATAAAAACCTCTACGATCCACCCATGAGACCCATAATTAGTGGAATAGGATCGATTCTGGTGTATAGTGGTGCTATTGTCCACTTGCTAATTTTTAATATACTGTGTAATTAATAAACTGTGTTTTTTTGACGCTATATATGAATTGTGCTAATTGCTTTGTGATCCTAGTTGTTCAATTGAACACCCTACTCAAGGGAACCTTTTCTGTTTACTGGTTGGATTATCCCTACTTCCCTTGAATTTGGTTAAGGGGTACCTCTTACTTTCTTCTGCACATACATATAGCAAAAAGTGCCAATTCACAACACATAAGCACATAAGCTTGGTGTTGGGGATCGACTTTTTGTGTGCTTTTTTTTAATTTGGATTTATTTTGGCCCTCCTCCCATTTGCCTGTTACTTTGTGCAAGCTGGTTATTTTAATATATTCTCCATTTAAATCTTTAGTTTGACATTAAGTTTTCAATTACCGTATGACTGGCAGACGTCTGCTATTCATTGAAATTAGGAGAATAACAGGGGAAACCCCTACTTTGACATTGTATAACAATACTTTAGCCTTTATTTTTCCAGTTATTCCTTTAAAAATGAGCTGTCTATTCTTATGACCATCTTAACTCTGGATGCCGACCGGTACAGCAATCGGCATTCTTGAGCAATTTATTATAGGTATTGACTCGAATGCCGGTGTTGCTTAAACACATCCATGATTCAACCAGCCCACTGCATAACACCACACACCATATTTACACTGCACATAATACCACTCAACAATGTAATTTAACTCTACCTAATAAACTCTACTAAATACCACATACATACACCTCATATAAATCTACTCTTTGCCACGTAGCAATCCACATAAATACACTCCACATCTTGTTACATAATTCCACTCAACATAATTTCCCTTCACACCAAACAGATCCTTGCCACACAATTCAACTCCACAAAATTCCATTCCACATCATATAATTCCACACCAAACCACATAATTCAACTACACAACATAATTCAACTCCACACCACAGTTATCGATTTCACGACACAGAATTCCACATTGTGCTACAAAAGTCAACTCCACATAATTCCACTCCAGTACATGCCACTTCACATCACACAATACCAATTCACTTAATTACACTGAATAACACTCCACTTAATTACACCCCATAACACACAATCCCATTCCACATAATTCCAGTATGCTTGATGCCTCATATTTACTATTCACATAATTCCACTGCACATTATGCTACATTTTTCCACTACACATAGGTCCACTCAACACCACACAGTTCCATGCCACACAATTACACAACAAATAACTTCAATAGAATCCAAATTACTCCATTTCGCACCATATACATCCGCTTCACTCCATAACACATGGCTAAAACACATTGACACTGACAATGCCAATATCTCTCGAAAACCTAAAGCTAACCCCACCATTCAACACCACATTATTCAGCTCAACACATTTCCAATCCACACCACATAATTCAACACCAAACCACATAATACAACTCAACAACATAATTACACAACACACCACCTACATCCATTCCACACACAATTACACATTGTGCCACAGTATTCAAACGCACACGCATAATTAAACTCCACTGCATACCACTCCACAGCACAAAATACTATTCAACATAATTACACTCCATAAAGCACAATCCCACTCCTCATAATATCTGTGCACTCAATACCGCATAATTACCATCCACATCGTTGCAGAGCACACCATGCCGCATCATTCCTCAACACAAATATACTCCACACCACACAATTCCACCCCATACAATTACACAACTAGCTAAGCCTATGCAACCTACATAATTCCACTACACTCCACATATGATGCTTCAAATCACATAGATAAAAGACATTGCCATTTACAATGCCAATAGTCCTGAATCAAACAAATGTGAGATTGATTACATTTCCAATGCTTGTTTTAAGATTACTTCTGCATTCACAAAGAAGCCCCTGCAAATAACAAAACAATGCAGCTCCTATATGCAATGGAAACACTTCCCTGGAGGTGGACCTCTACACCAAAAAGCCAATAACGTAAGATGAGAGAGAGTTCTGCTCCTATGAGTTGATCTAAGATGTTATTGACACAGTTTGAAAGCAATCCCTGAAACCGCTGACCAAAGCAAGCCAATGCCTGAACAAGTCTAGCTTAAAGCCTAATGTACGTGTGAATGGAAACAATAAGACTCTCAGACAGATATGCTATCAAGCATTGCATTCCACAAAAGTTCTATTATGAAACCACTGCATTAAATATTCTAAACCAATTTAAAACGTTCATCTCCCGATTGCACTGCTGTACTTGTGTCCATTCTACTTTTACAGCTTAACTGGAAGGCCATGTTTTGAAAAAGAAAAAAACGTTCCTGTCCGTTAACAGCCCAGTCAAAACCACTGACTTTTACTCTCGACCCACGATTGCACATGAATCAACGTTTTAGCCATTTTGAGAAATTGAGGCTCTGAAAAATTAAAACATACTCATGCACGATGTTTTTGTATGCCGGTGCAGGTGCGAGTCCTTAAGCTGAAAGGTTGTAGGAGGAGAGTACGGGCAGGTGCCCTGAAGTCTTCCCACACCTGCAGCGCCACTGCTCGGTGTATATTCGGTAGCCTTGTTGTCTTTCAAGGAGAGCAGATCAAATCTCTTCACTTGTAGTGCGCTTACTTCGGCTGCCGTTTGATGACCTTGCTTGTGTAGAAAAAAAAGGCTAATAGGTTGCAAGTTTCTTTCAATGTAAAACCATCTTGTTACTGCAAGTAGGGCCCGGCATTTGAAAAAAGTACAACATTTAGCAAACATTTCACCCATAGCTGCTCAGTGTGGAACTCCATTCAAGTGCCTTTCTATTATCACAGTGCTTATCTAAATATGCATATTATGTCTGCACACTGTGTTTTCTTCTTTTTGTTTGTGCAATCAAATATCAACATGTACACAAATTACAAAGTTGTAATGTGGATATTTACAATGAAAGCACATTACGGAACGGTGCTCTAGGGCCTGCCTTTCAACAGTACAATGTAGGTTTGGGTCCCAGCCAGAGTTGCTATTGATTATAGTACAAGACTAGTCACAAAATGAAAGTGATTTGTTTCCTCTGAGCAGAACACAGCAAACCAACAATAGCACGCTTTTTTATGGGTGCACTCAAAAAGGCTACATTAGCCATGCTTTAATTTACAGTAATTATAACTGTATTATGAATGTAGTATTTCATGCATAATGACACAATTCTGTAGTTATAACAGGATTGGACATTTTAATTCGTGTATAAACTATAGACATGTTTAATGGTAACAGTGGCTAGAAGGATACTGCCGAGATATTATTAAGCTCTAAAATTGCATATATTTATTGGCGTAGCAGTACAATAATTACAAAATAACTACCGCACAGTTCTTAAACAATGGCACATTATACAGTGATGCTAAAAGCGCTCGTGATATAAGATGCTCAATGGTCTAATTTTACCAAGTAGTGTTCCTCTTCAGTGTTGCTTTTAATGCGATTTTTTACAATTCTTTTTTATACCTTCTACAAATACGAGTTTTATTTGTAATATTAAGTCATATTTTCCCCCAAAGACCTACAAAAATAACTTGAGCCTTCGAGTGTGAGATAATGCCAGTGGCTCCTTTGCGAGGTTTTAGACATATCTTTATTTCATTCGCGTTTATTTCCAACATTGTTTGCAATACAAATTTTAAATTCAATACTTTGCTGATATAAAAATAAAATGAAAATTACCATTTTCCCTCATATAACAAGCTTTTAGGAAGAAAGGCAAAACAGAGTCTAGATGCAATCTAAATTTAAAAACACTGTAGAAAAGTCCTTTAAAATAAAATAAAAATTAATTTGTAACCACCTCTGTTAAAGAAGAGCTGTTTTCAGTGAACTTCATTCACAAATTAAAGGCTAGCTTGTTTAATGACTGTCCCATCTCTGGAAATACATTTTGATAGAATTTCAGTCGATGTTATCAAATAGTTGGGATCATCCTGCTCCCCATTTCAACAGGGCAAGACTGCATTGGTCATTGAAAAAGTATAAATGATCTAACAAACAGTAATGCTCCTGGTTGATTGTTTGTCACATGCTCATCCAGCCCTTTTCTGACCTACACAAAACATATCACTGAGCCAGGCCAGATCCAGAAGCCAACTATGCAGTAACTCTTACCACAGTAGGTTTATCAATCCACAGGCGACACCCTGCAGCTTCATGACCCGCACCAAGTCTATATCGGAAGACCTTAACATTGTCTCCCTAAACGTCAAAGGGCTCAATCACCCGGTTAAACGGAGGAAAGTCCTGCAATATCTAGCCAAATCCAAGGGCGACATTTTCCTTCTCCAGGAGACCAAATTGTCTAACGAGGACGCTGAATTTATCAAACAACACTGGATTTCACACACCTTATGCTCCTCAGCCGTACACAAAAAGAGAGGGGTCATTACACTTATTGCAAAAAAAATCCAATATCTCCGTAGTATCACATACTCAGGATACCGATGGTAGGTTAGTCCTGGCACAACTTCTAAAGAACGATGATCACATCCATGTCCTGAATATTTATGGCCCGAATGGAGACGATCCGATCTTTTGGGACTCCCTCTCCCCCATACTTGAAACATTACCTCAAGATGAACTACTTGTAGTTGGGGGGGGGGGCTTGCCCCTAGACCCGGTAATAGATTGCCAATCTAATTGTACCTACCACTTAACACGTTCGCACGACAGTTTGAAACGCCTCTGCTCCAAATTTGACATACAAGTCTCGTGGCGACTGCAGCACCCTGATGGTCGTGATTACACGTTCTACTCGACTCCCCATAATTCCTACTCCAGGATTGATTATATCCTTATCAATAACCCTTTCACTCACCTAATTGAGGAAACCAGTATTGACCCGAAACTGGTCTCAGACCACTCCAGCATCCAAGCTAAACTAGTAGGCTCCAGATCTATCCTTCCCCCAAAGAGATGGCGCTTCAATGACGACATTTTCACAGAACCAGAAAACAAGATAAAAATTGAATCGGCCATACAGGACTACCTTGCCTTAAACGATATTCCGGGCTCGGAAATAGCGAATGTCTGGGACGCACTTAAAGCCACTATAAGAGGGATGATTATTGGTATTCGGGCGCAAACTAACAAGGCACTAAATCTAGAGCTTGTTGCTTTAGAAAGGGACATTAAGAATCTGGAACTAGCTCATGCGGCAGACCTCCACAATACTTCGGTTCTGAATGACCTCACTAACAAGAAATACGAATATAATGCGATCCTCAGCAGGAGAGTAGGGGTCTGGGTCAATAAATTCAAATCCTTGAGGATATGTGAAGGTAACAAAGCAGGGAAGCTATTAGCATCCTATCTAAAACATAAAAATAGGCAATTCAACATTGCATCAATCAAAGATCAAAATAATACTATCCAAACTAAACAAAACCTCATTCTACACACCTTCAAGTCCTTTTACGAGGATCTTTACAAGAATAAATTAGACTTTGACTCACAAGCGTGCTCTAAATACCTGAACTCCTTAGGCCTCCCAAAACTCAACGATGCTGATAATCTGAACTTGAATTCACTGCTTACCTTACAAGAAGTCTCGGACTCCATTAAAACCCTCAAACGCCATAAAGCACCAGGCCCGACGGCTTCTCAGCCGGTTTTTACAAGGAACTCGGGCCTTCATTAAGTCCAACCCTACTAAAATTGTTCCAGTCCTTTGCCTCAAAAAAAGGGGTAACAAAATCAATGATTGAGGCCACCATTATTATCATACCCAAAGAGGGGAAGGACCCGCTACTGCCAAAAAATTATAGACCTATATCTTTGATAAATCTGGACTGCAAGATCTATGCCAAAATCCTTGCGTCCAGACTGAACTTGATCCTCCCTAAATTAATTAGTACATCACAGGTTGGGTTCCTAAAACATTGCATGTCTAACGACAACACAAGACTTCTCTGCCATGTTATAGAAAAGGCTAAGGCGTTTGATGCTCCCTCCGTAGCTATTACGTTATACTTGGAGAAAGATTTTGACAGAGTCTCTTGGCTCTTCCTTAAACATTGTATGTCCACCTTCAACCTAGGTAACACCTTCATAGATATGGTTATGGCTCTGTATCTCCCCCCATCCGCTCGCATTGCCATAAATGGCTCACTGTCGGATCCATTCGGCCTGGAACGGGGGACCAGACGGGGCTGCCCCCTCTCCCCGTCACTCTTCCTCCTGGCAATGGAACCCCTCATCGCCGACATTAAAAAGAACGACAACATCAATGGCGTAAGCTTTGGAGATACTTGCGTTAAATTATCCGCGTATGTGGATGATATCCTGATAGTAACTGAATCCCCGGAGCCCTCCATCCCCGCCTCGATGTCCATCATTGAATCATACTCCACCCATACAGGGTATAAACTTAATCGGGAGAAATCAGAGGTCAAACCTCTAAACATCCTAGCCACTAAGGACATGCTGGGGAGCTCTAGGCTCTGCTGGCAATCAGGGTTTGTAAAGTACCTGGGGATAGAGTTTGGGGACTCCCTTATGGAAACCCTTCTGCAAAATGAGAAGACTACCTTAACTAAAATAAAAAACCAACTGGATGGATGGTCCCCTTGCTTCATCACGTGGTGGGGTAGAATAGAGACCATCAAAATGATGATCCCCCCCCTGGTGAACTATCTTATTTCAATGCTTCCTCTAACACTCACCCAAGATTTCTTCCACAAACTGGACCAAACTCTAGCCAACTTCCTACAGAAAGGGAAAAAAGCGAGGATCAGCATTAAAAAATTACGATTGGACAAATCGTTAGGAGGGGGCATCTTACCGGACTTTAGGCGCTATGAGACTGCTTTCCTAGCGAGACAAGGTGCCCACTGGCTAGCCCCGCAGTAAACTACACCCCGGTTTGGCTGGAAGTCAAACAAGCGATCCTAGGCGGAATCACCCTTGCTGCGGCCCTCTCACTCAATTTAAACGAACTATCCCACTCAAAATCGATCTTTCGAAACACGAAAGCGGCACTTCTTAAAATTGACAAATTTCCAGATCATAGCATTTGCCGCTCGGGTTGGGAGTCTTTATGGAACAATCGATCCATACTGTACAAGGGCAAACACCTGCATAATTCACAGTGGGTTAAGAAAGGCATCTTCTTACCGCACCAACTATTCAAGGGGTCATACTCTATCCCGTTCAGAGACTTACAGACTACTTATGGCCTTGCGCCTCCAGAGTTCTACACCTTCCTATACATAAAAGGCGCACTCTCTAAGGCGAAACTCTCTCTAACACCACCCTCCCTCCCATCTTACCCCACTAGGTTAAACAGACCAGGACATCAAGTGTCCCATCTCTACAAACGTATCCTATTTCTATTTTCTATTTAAAATTATTTATACAGCGCACGTACACCAGCTGTTTCATGGCGCTAAACTGACAGAGAACTGGACATGGGGGCGGAAGCTAAGTGGGGACAGGAGAGAGAAGTAGAATATTAGTTAAAAAATTTAGCGAAAAGATGTGCCTTGAGCTGTTTACGAAACAGTAGGTACGAGGTTGAAGCTCTGAGCTCCAAAGGCAGTGAGTTCCAGAAGATCGGAGCAAGGGTTGCAAATTTAGAGCCTCCCCATTTCTTTCTCCGGAACCGTGGGACCGTAAGAAGGGATTGGGTAGAAGACCCCAGTTCCCTAGCGGGAACATTGGGGATAATCTCAGATGAGATGAAAGCCGGAGCCGTGCCCAGTCGTGCTTGAAAGGTGATAGAGGCAAGCTTGAACTGGACACGGGCACAGACAGGAAGCCAGTGTAGGGACTTTAGGAGGGGAGTGGTATGGTGATATTTAGGAAGTTTGAACACCAGGCGCGCCGCCTGGTTTTGGATCTGCTGCAACCGCCGAAGACTATATGCAGGAATACCTGCATATAGGGCGTTGCCGTAATCCAGGCGGGACACGACCATGGCGAGGGTAATCAGTTTTAGTGCATCAAATGAGAAAAAACGGGACACCTTGCGTATAGTACGCAGTGCCAGAAAGGAAGAGGAAACCACAGAGCTGACCTAGGAGTGAAGGGTGAGTTGGGAGTTGAGCTTGATGCCGAGAGTTTTAACTGAGGTGGAGGGGGCAGGTGGGGGACCAAGGGAAGGGGGCCAGAAGATGGGGGACCAGGGGCTGGATGAACCACCCGTCAACACCAGCTCTGTTTTGTCTGGGTTGAGTTTAAGATGATTGTGGTTCATCCAGTCACGGATGTGAATCATGATGGTTTGAAAATTGAGAGCAGAGTCGGGGGAGGAAGAAAGGTTAAAGACAAGCTGGAGGTCGTCCGCATAATTAAATACGGCGACCTCCATTTGTTGCAGTGAAAAAATAAGAGGGGAAATATATAGGTTAAATAAAAGGGGAGAAAGGGAGGAGCCTTGGGGGACCCCGCACTGAACATTGCGGAAGTCCGCAGTGAAATCACCCAGGCGGACAGCCTGGGTGCAGTCCCTCAGGAAGGAGGATAACCCGACCAACGCTGTGCCCCCAATCCCCGCCGCCCTGACACAGGAAAGCAAGATGGAATGGTCCACCGTGTCGAAAGCGGCTGAGAGATCGAGGAGGACCAAGGCCTGAGGTTGGTTGGTGTCCATACCCTCCCTGAGGTTGTCAAGGACCGAGAGCACTACATCCGCCCCCAACATACCAATCTCACCACACCACTCACACAGTTCTGGTCTGAAATGTCATCTAGACCGATTACGGAAGCGGACTGGACCAATACCTGGGAATCTTACATGCAACACAAAATTAGCCCGACTTTATCCCAGACCAAATATTGGTTACTCCACAAAACCTTCTGGACTCCGGCGAGTCTCTATGCTCATAACATCAGCCAAGACGCCTTCTGCTGGAATTGTAAACAGGCGGAGGGCGACCTAGCAGACATTATTTTGCATTGCGACTGTGTAACCCCCTACTGGGACAAGATATTTGACTTTATCGATAAAAAATTTCCCCATCTCCCCGTCCAGAGAACTTCCGTACCTAGCTTTCGGTTTCACCCTAGAGCCCTCCCTCCACGCAGACGACAGGGCGCTACTTGATCTCATGCTCACTTCAGCTGTTAAAATTGTCCTTGGTAACTGGAAGTACTCTAGCAAAGCTACCTTTGCTTGCTGGCTCAACTGGATAATTAGCCTCAGGGGAGCGGATAACATAGCTCTCCAACAATCACCTTGGCGCCCACCTATTAGAAGGATGTGGTCTACCCTTGACAGTTATTTCACTACCCATAAACCACCTTAGGTATCCTCTCTCCCCCGATGCATTTTACCTGTTCTGACGCCACCACAATCCAACACTGTGGAGCTACCCTGTTACATTGGTTCACTCTGAAATCCTGAGTCCCATCTCCATATCTTTGGTGCTATAATTTACCTAAAATTGTCCGGATACACCGTCTAATGAAGTATGTATTATTTTGTAACCTATTGTACATTGCTTTTTACCCCTTTCGCTTTATTGTACTGTACTTCTGTAATAATGTATGTCTTTAGGTCTGTACTATTTGTATTTTATTTGATACTGAAACACCCAATAAAAATCTATTTGAATTAAAAAAAAAAATTATAAATGAATTAGGAGTCTTCCATCTGCTACTCATTCAGACTAGTGGCATAACGCAAAATGATGAACGCTCACCCCCAAAGAACGTGGTGAGGACTCACTGGTGCTCCCATATTGAACTGCTATTCATAGAACCTGATTCAGAAGTAGGGCCTGATTGCCAGTTTGCCGGACGGGTCACTCCATCACAAACATGACGGATAATATATTATCCGTCATTACACAGGAGGTTGGCCCACTTTAAAGTTGAATGAGCTATGAGTGAAATCAATGGCAAAAATACGAATGTACCACGAGGGGACAAATATTGTTTAATATTAAAAGCACATCTTTGCTTGTAGCTTGGTGAAAAGGTAGTGGGGCAGCCTCTTCACCATAGCTGAGGTAGAGGTCTGACAGTATATACATTGTTTAGTGGGTTTGCTCCCCAAAAGAGGGAATATAGGTAGAGGACTAGATTACTGTCATATACTCAACTAGTCATTAAATTGCTTCACTCAGTCAGTCAGTCAAAATACTTTATTTCGATAAATCAATATCATAAAAAGACAATAGTACTATACAAAATTTACATATACTATGATACATAAATTATACAAGGTAAAATCACAATTAATTATACACAGTAAAAAATATGACCAAAAATTTTAAAAATTCCCTTTAAAAATTCATTAAAATGAGGTCATGCTAAAAAGGATACAAAACATCATACATTATAGATACCCACATTTCATTATCATTCTGTAAACATTTCCATTGTGTAAACATGATACTCGATTTCCTCCCAATATAAATCAACATTTAGGAGTTATTAATCATCTTCCTATTCTTAATCCTAACAGCACCCACTAAAAAACTGGCAAACATGGAACATGATCCTAGGGGTCTGCAATAATTGTGGAAACAAAAGTGCTGGCTTAACTTGAATAAACCTAGCCTCCTTTAGAATGGGGATCAAGAATTTCGCCCTTAATGCCGTGTAGTGACCACAGAACATCAAAAAGTGCATTGTGTTCTGAGTGGAGAAATTATCACAAGAACACGGCATTGCGTTTTCAGGGGTACTCCAAATTGGAAAATGTCCAAGGTTCAAGTGGATCAAGTTAAACCGGAATCGAGTTGAGAGGAACCGATGATATGGTCGATTCACAATGTTTAAATACATTTCAGGTCCTTCTTGAGTACTCATAATACTGTTAGCCCTCACAGTAGGTTTTTTAATTCCATTTGTTCTCTCTCCAAACTTAGCATTTCTCCCATTGCACCCTTAATAAGTGCAATGTCCTTTGATGTTATCGACTCTGGAGAGGAAAAAAGCTCTGGTCTCCCTAACTTGGCAAAACTGTCTTTGATGTATGCTAGCCACTGAATTTTATTATATCTATCTAGCTGTAGCAGTCTTTCAAAATGATAAGGTTAAGGGGAATTTCCTGATTCAACCAGATCTTCATCTATGCTAATAGAGGGGCCATTTGTATCATATCTGAAATAAAACCAACTCCAAGTTCAGTATGAGTTGTATATGACGGGGTAGACTGTGGCACAGAGAGAACAGCTCTTAAAAATTTGTTCTCTGTAATCTGTAAACAATCCGTGGAGCAATATCCCCAGATTGAACTACCATAGGTAGCCACTGCGAGGCATTTTGCTTTGTAGATTTTCATTAGTGTTACTATTGGCTTAGCCCCCAGTTTTTTCGAGAAACTCTGAAGAGCAGAAGAGGTTCTGCAAGGGAAATATTTCTATTTTTTAACTGTGGTCCCCAGTTCCCTCTCTTATCAAAAGTAATCCCCAGATATGCGAAAGTGGGTACTCTACACAGTTCTTCTTTGCCACAGGTAAAGGTTTTTAAGTTCCTCTTCTTAAAACTCCTACCCATTATCATAATTTGGGACTTTTTAACGTTTATCTTAAGGTCCAAAGAACCCATCAAATACGTCCAGAAGGCGTTGTAGACCAACCCCAGTCCGCGAAAGCAAGACGGCATCATCCGCGTATAGGAGAACTGGAATTCCAAGTTCTCCTACACGCGGAATGTCAAGGGATGCCTCTTTTAGTGCGGGTTCCAGGGCATTTATGTAAATCGTAAATAAAAGGGGAGCCAGGATGCACCCCTGCCTGACACCCCTTTCTGAGTTAAAATGACTGGTACAACAACCCTCCGAAGTGACCCTGACGGAAGCTAGTAGCCCTGAATGTAAGTCCGCCAGAAGATTAACTAAAGCCCTATCAAGACCCATATCAAGTCATATTTGCCACAACTTTGACCGATTAACAAGGTCAAAGGCTGACGAGAGGTCCATGAACCTCAGGTACATGGACCCCTCCTTGGCCTTGGTATATTTATCCACTAGCAGATGCAAGTTAAGCCCTTGGTCTAACGTGCTCCTCTTTGGTCTAAACCCATACTGGACATTTGATAGGACCCCTCTCTCATTCACCCATTCATTCAGTTTAAGCATATTTTCACAGAAGAGTTAATTAGAGAGATGGGTCTGTAACAGGAGGGGTCCTGCCTGTTACCCTTCTTATAGACCGGAATAATAATTGATTTTTTCCACGAGGCCGGTATATTGTCATGGGTTAGGACATTAAAAACGTTGCACAAGATTTTTGACCAAAATTTTGGGGCACATTTAAAAACATCCGCAGGGACCCCATCAGGGCCTGGAGCCTTATTTTTCAGGGTCAGGTCTATTGCCCTTTCCACTTCTGCAGCCTTAAAGGTTACGGCAGAACCCTCAACGATGAAAGTGGTGACCCCCATTGGCGAATCATTACTAGTTTCGGAATAAATTTTACTAAAATGTTTTATCCAACCCTCGTGTGGGATATTTGCCTCAAGAGGGGAATTCTCCTCACCGGAGAATAATGGTTGGTTTATGATTTTCCAAAATAATCCACTATTTTTTAGGGTATCTGGGTCAAGTAATTGGGCCCACGTATCATCTTTCAACTCCTTTTTTCTTTCTAGAATGGCTTTTTTATACGTGGTCCTTAAACTAGCTATTTGAGCACGGTTTTTTTGAGTGGCCTTCAGGGCTCTAAGTAAATCTCCGTGTGCCTTGGAGCATTTTCTATGAAACCACCTCTTGCCCTGAAGCGGCTTCTGACTTGGACCAGCAAGTAGGCTATGGTTAATTTCAATACAAATATTATCAAAGGCAAGAACAACATCTTTATTTTGGGCCCGATTTGCTAGGCATATTGCCACTTCATCCTCAATCTTATTCAATACCTCTTGCAAAAAGGTTTCAGGGACTATATTTGTCCATTTTAACCTGCGTCCTTGATCTTTGACGGACACATTTAGGCCACCTCTGTGTGTCACCGTTTTCAATGAAAGTAGGTCCGTATGCTTTATTTCCATGAAGACCGGGTTGTGGTCACTAAAAACCGAGACCTCAGTGTTTTAAAACCTTACACAACAAAAAAGAAGACATGAAAATATAATCAATGATAGTACCATCATCTTTACCCTTAAATGTAGGGGACCTACTTTTACCATCCCCGCAACCTGACTCATATAAATTCCATCTAGCCAGGAAGTTTTCTAAGTACTCCCCCGTCTAGTATGTTCCAGATGGATAGACGAAGAAAGAGGAGGACCTTCTTCCTCACGACTAATGCATGGAGGGTGTAGGGGTGAATGTTAAAATCCCCAAGAAATATTATTTGAAAAGTATTCACATTTACACTGTAAGCTGACAAAAATTTGTCCAGTACATCCAAATTGTAACCGGTACACTCATTTGCATTTGAATTATAAAAATTTATGAATAAAATCTTGGCCTTATCCTGGGTACAAAGTTCAACGATTAAACAATTATCACATCCTGAATTACACTGAGTTATTGTGCCTTTTATATCAAGTTTAAATAGACTTAGTAAACCGCCCTTGGCTCTGCCTGCAACACTACTGGTTGCTGGAATGCAAAAATGACTGTAACCATCCAAAGAAAAGCTGTTAGCTTGATCCCAGGTCTCTTGTAGAACAATAATGTCAAAAGTTTTTAATGTATTAAGCCACACATCATTTCCAACTTTGGCCTTAATACTGGCAATATTCCAGGTTGCAATTCTGAAAGGAGGTGTTGGGGGCTGAGCTATGGTCCTAGGTTCGATTGGGAGTCAATCATTTTCCTTCAGTGAGGATAAAGGGGTATAGCGATTGAATAATGGTAGGGCTTGATCAAATTGGTTGTACGTGCTAGCCAGCTGATAACAATAAGGATCCTGACTGTTTAGGTGTTGATAAACATTTGGCGCAGAACAGGTAACTCCCCTTCTGTTTCCGTTGACTGGAAACTTATGTTGGTCAGATTGTGGAGGCTGGGTATTAACAAGATGATTATAGAAAAACCCAAGAGGCCTAGCACATACAGTGTTATCCACTATAGGTAAGGAAGCTGCTCTAAGGAGGACTGTGGCAACATGTTGCGGGTGCTTGAAATTTACAATAATACAGTCCCCCCTAGTGTTCTTTCTAGCATTACCAATCCAACTGACTCTTCGTGTAGAAATTAAGTCGTTTGAAAAAGCAAATGGGAAACCACAGTTCCTATTCAACCACGCTAGTGTTTTGTTTTTTAAGGCAGCATGAGTTTCTAGTCTAGAATCAGTAAGACAGGAATCAACCTCAGGGACACTTGTTAATACGACGGTGTAGGGAGCACACTCCGGAGGGAGATTAACTGTAGTTCTTCTCTTAGGCACACTTCTCCCTCCATTGTTCCCCCCAGCTATAATATTCTGGCTACCAGTATTTGGTGGAGAAGATTGTGTTACTGGTGTTAGAAGTGATGGTGGATTGCAGATTGGTGCCTTTGGTGGTTGAGTAGCTATTGTATTTTGTGCCGTGTCCCTTGCCCCATTTCCCCCTTTGCTAGCACTACCTACAACCCCTATTACATTATTGCTAGCAGTGGCATACTTATGTGTTTTAGTCAGGGTTATGTGTGATTCTAGAAGACCCCCTAATCTAGAAACCTCTTGAGTAACCTGGTCTAATTTTACAACAAGAGGTCTAATCATAATTTCTAATTTTGATTCGATGATACTTGCCAATAGCTCAATATGGGCAGGGAGCAGATTATTCAACTCAGCATTATTTGTAGATTCAGACGCACTCCCTGAACTAGTTGATGTAGTCCCTGTCTTTTTTGATTTCCGCCCCCCCCCGCTTTACAGGAGCCTTCCTTCATGCCCTCACAACTCTTCGAACAGGTGATTGGGCTGGTGAAGGCCTAGGAGAGGGTGTCGGGGTCAAACACAGGGTAGGATCGGTTAGTTCTTCCCGCTCTTCCTGTGTCTCTGCTGGGGATATATCATTAGTATTAATTACAATTGGATCTTCATTACAACTATCCGCCTGAGCTGGGGGAACTAAAGGCGATCTCTGACTTGTAGGTGAGGCTATTGGGCTTACCCTATTTAATGAGAGTTGCCTTTCTTTATTGATCTTACAGACCACCTTAACTAGATAGTTATCCATTGTCCTGGTCTCAGTCAATGTCGATGTTTTTGCCGATCTAAGTTTCGACATTTTAGGGAGCCTAGGGCACTTCAAGATTAATGACACAAGTACTGTTGAAAAAACATCGGGGCACCCAGGATGTGCTTCTAGTTCATTTAAAAAGGCCACTAAACATGAAAATAAAAGTTTACGGGTTAAATATCCCACAGTTTATATAGGGTCCGGAAGAAAGGGGCCAAAGTCTGTGGCCCAGCCCGGCCTCTTCTGGCCTCTGATGGCCGCAGACGGCCCCGCCCTTGTCCCGGGCTTCTCTCGGGCGCACCCGCGCGCGTCCCGCGGGCAAAGGAACCAAGGGAGCCTTAATGCGCCTCCTGGCGCTACCAGTTCACGTCAGCGGTGTCCTTGCCGCAATGAGGCTGCTGGGCAATGTAGTGCAAGGAGGCCCGGCGGAGCCAAGCCCAGCCAGACCGCGAGGGAAGCAGAGCCCAGCTCACAGGCGCCACACAGGGGAACAGGGGGTCGGTGGAGCCAAGCCCGGCCAGGGAGACACAGCGGAGCAAAGCCCGGCCAGGGAAACACAGCAGAACTAAGCCCGGGCGTCAGCAGCACAGCAGGTCAGCAGATACGGCTCCCCCGGCCTCAATACCAAGGGAGCCTTTATGCGCCTCCTGGCGCTTCCAGTTCGCGTCAGCTGCGTCCTTGCCGCGATGAGGCTGCTGGGCAATGTAGTGCAAGGGGGCCCGGCGGAGCCAAGCCCAGCCAGACCGCGAGCGAAGCATAGCCCGGCCCACAGGCGCCACAAAGGAGAACAGGGGGTCGGCGGAGCCAAGCCCGGCCAGGGAGACACAGCGGAGCAAAGCCCGGCCAGGGAAACACAGCGGAACTAAGCCCGGGCGTCAGCAGCACAGCAGGTCAGCAGATACGGCTCCCCACGGCCTCAATACCAAGGGAGCCTTTATGCGCCTCCTGGCGCTTCCAGTTCGCGTCAGCGGCGTCCTTGCCGCGATGAGGCTGCTGGGCAATGTAGTGCAAGGAGGCCCGGCGGAGCCAAGCCCGGCCAGACCACGAGCGAAGCAGAGCCCGGCTCACAGGAGCCACACAGGGTAACAGGGGGTCGGCGGAGCCAAGCCCGGCCAGGGAGAAACAGCGGAGCAAGGCCCGGCCTGGGAAACACAGCGGAGCTAAGCCCGGCTGTCAGCAGCACAGCAGGTCAGCAGATACGGCTCAACTAAAGCTCAATCAAACCTTCCACTTTTTAATGCCCATACTGTGCCCTATGTGAATTGCTTTTCCTGAGGAAAAGTACTTTTAACAGGGATCTTTTAATTCAGACTGGCTGGCTATTACAAACGCACCAATTATATTCGGTAGCCTATTCCGATGACAGTCATTTACAGATCTGATTAGAATATTTCCATCACCTTGTCACTATGTGCTCACATTTATGATAAGTTAGTGGCTATTTAATAGTAGAAATTATTTACTATTTGGCTGGTGGTCTTGACTATTTACCTGGCTGCTGGCTAAATAATTGAGATTGTGCATTGTTTGGCCGGTGGGCGATGCAAACAGCAGAAAAACATCACTATTTAGCTGGCTTGTGGCTAAATAGTAGAGATTGTGCACTGTTTTGCCGAAGGCCATGAAAATAGCAAACAAACATCACTATTTGCCCAGCCTCTGGCTAAATACAAGAGATTTTGCACTGATTTGAAAAAGCATCCTTGCAAATAGCAGAAATATTTCACTGCCCAACTGCAGGCTAAATAGAAGGGATTCTGCACTGTTTAGGTGGTGTCCATTCAAATAGCAGAAACACTTCACTATTTACCTGGCTGCTGGTTAAGCAGTAGAGATTCTGCACTGTTTGTCCGGTGGCCACACAAACATCAAGGAAACTTCAATATTTATCAGGCCACTGGATAAGTAGCAGAGGTTTTGTCCTATTGGGCCCGCGGTTCAGCAAACAAAACTATTTCTCTTGTCACCCAGCTGCTGGCAAAACAACAGACATGTACAATTAGGTCAGCATCCACACAAATAGCAAAGCAATATTGTTGTATCTTGATTCTAATGTTAGTCTTGCATTGGCAATGGAATCTTGCTGTAATGACATAACATGGAATGTTGGGAGTCAGATACACTCAGTTGGCTGGGTTGAGCAGCTTGCTGGCTGCTCCTGGTGGGGTCCTTATTGGGACTTGATCTGGTCCTCATTCAGTCTTCTTGTGATCTTGTAACTATCTTGAATAAACCTCTCTATACTACACCTACCTGCGTGGACTTGATCACTACAATTTCTGGCGACGATCTTGAAGCAAACCTGGGTTTATCACCTTATTAAACTTCAAGCAATAGATCACATCAAGTTCAGCTGAGGCAACTGGCATTCCTGACCCCACCAGTGACCTCTACATCAGTCACCCACAGCAGTCTGCCAGTCGTTCCTGTCTGTCTTGGGAAGTGCTACTTTATGAGCTGCCCTTTCAGTTTTGGGTGTCTACTCCCCATCTTCTCTACATGTCTTTGCTGTGCTCTCTGTGAGGGTAAGCCTGCCTTTCAAAAATGTTCTGCGTCCTCTATTACTGTCTTCAGTGCCACACAGCGTCGTCTACACTGTCTGGTGAAGAAGTGTGTTGTTTCAAGTGTGCAATAACCAAGATTTCAAGGAGACTATCTCTATGCCAGTCCCACTTAAAGTGTCCTGCACTGTTCTACAATTCTTCACTTTCTATAGTGCTGCGCCTTCAGTGAGAGTAAGACTGATTCCAACGTACTGTTCTACGGTGCTGCGCCTTCAGTGAGGGTAAGCCTGATCTTGTGTTCATCTGCCCTGGGAATAATTTGCAAGAACTGCACATCTATCTGATTTGCCACCTTTACTATTGTAAGGAACCTAGACCACAATGACTGCTGCGCCTTCAATGAGGGTAATCCTGGTCCTCTTCCATTTTACTACACTAAGAGCCTCCACCATCCTATGTGAGGAGTCGTGCTTGTCATACCATGCCTGATTTCACAAGCTTTACAAGCAGTCTTTGAAAACTAGCAGCTTACATTTCTCAATCACTGGCTGCATCTTTTTGACACCAACTGGTATCTTTTGGCCTGCCTGGGGCATCAGTGCTAAAATCTGTGGAGTTTTATGGAGACTGTATGAGGTGGTAAAGTGCGCTACTTCATGAAATCTGGCTCTTAACTGTCACTGCGTGTGTGACTTTCATTTGCTGCGGGCACTTTTCGGGTCTGTATTTTGGAGGATTTTGAGGGGCTGTGACACAGTGGTACCAAGTGGCGGAGCGTTTTTGGTGCCACACCGATGATTTTATTTTGAGTGATTTTTGGTCTACTTTGCAACCGCCACTTTCAAATTTAAATTACAGCTCATGCACCTTACCGGATCTGTGGTGACGCGCCGAGCTGTTGAGTTCTCTGTGACGTCTTCCAAAGTCTTTACTGTCAATAGGCGTTTTGGACATTGAGCGTGCTGTTATCCACCCGGCATGGCGTGAGGAAACATAGTGCCATCTTGGGGTTGCCTTTGCTTATTTCAATTTTTTACACACCAACTATGGAATATGCCAACCACGTCTATTTCACACACGTTGTTTGTTCATCGTTGGGCTGTTGTTAGCTTGAGAGACCAGCTGCAAATCACAAGCACATCGTGGTATTCGTTGTGGCAGCACACTTTTGACATTGTGGGATTTGTTCTTTTGCATCAGCTCCAAGAACCCATGGGTACTTTGTTCTGTTCTCTTTGTGTGCACTTTTCACAACAAATGATGTACACAGTTGAAGGACAAAGGACAAATCCATCATCGGAGTGTCACTCTTAGGTTGAGAACTTTGTTTTTCCTCTAGTATTTTTTTATTGCTGTGTTTTATGCATCTAGTTTTCACAATGTCAATGTTACAAGGACTATGGTTTGGGTCTTACTCCCATTTATTCATTGTACATTTGTACATGTCTCACATGTGCACAACTATGTTCTGTCTTCCTCCTGGGAGCTATGCAAGGGTTTCAGTCTTTTTTGCATTATTATATGCGTTCCTATTAATTTCAGTTTGTTTGAATCGCAATGGGTTTTACTCCCATCTGTTCATTGTGCATTTGTACACGTCTCACATGTGCACAACTATGTTCTGTCTTCCTCCTGGGAGAATATGTAGTTAAACATAAATGATATATTATTTGATCAGT
Organism: Lissotriton vulgaris; assembly: GCF_964263255.1. Classification (NCBI taxonomy): domain Eukaryota; kingdom Metazoa; phylum Chordata; class Amphibia; order Caudata; family Salamandridae; genus Lissotriton; species Lissotriton vulgaris. The sequence goes on from NC_141685.1 coordinate 502,556,114, forward strand.
AGCCTGACAACAAGCAAAGAAACTTCAATATTTACCCAGAAGCTGGCTAAAGAGAAAAAATTATGTACTGTATTGCTGGTGGCCTTGCGAATAACTTGAAAAGAAATGTTCTTCAGCCCTGGCCTGTGCAGGTAGGAGCAGTGGGGCAGTGGGGCGTTGGGGCCGGGTGGAGAGGATTTCCGCAAACAACAATGAGGGGTTGAATCCCCCTCAACACGGCCCGCTGCCCTACCACTCTTACCTGCATGGGCCACGGCTGACTTTCTTATTTACCTAGTGGCTGGCTAAATAGTAGACAGAGTGCAATAACATGACCAGAAGTCATGCAAATAGTAGAGTAACTTCACTATTTATCCGTCTGTCATTTAAATAACTTACGTTTTGGTTCATTATATCCTTATGCAGATTTCTACAGGTACCTATACCAGGTATAACTGCAAACAAGGAGTGAATACAATTGACATCCAGCTCCTTATGAAAGTTAGGGTCCTGGTGTATTATTATTTCATTTGCAAAAAGTGGCCACAAACTATGCACATAATATTGTTCAGTAGGTTCACAACATACTGATCAGCAGGGAGTTGCAGAGCGACCTGCCTAATTAATATACATTAGGCAGGGGCCAAATAGCGACCCTCTGCGATCACCCTCTGTGATCGGCTGTAATCACAAAGATGATGGCCTGTAAGTGATCAGCCCTATGTCTGCATTCTAAAATGGAAAACCTTTTTTCCCAAAGTAGCCTGTATGCCCTTAAAGTAACCAGTACTCTTAAAAGATAAAAGTTTTCGATTTTTGAAAACTTTTCCCAGAAAGGTTGCTAACTTGAGTCCCAAAGTAAACAGGATCCTACGTCGTTTCCTTCCTCTTTAAAAGCTAGTTACTGCCTCAACTAGGGTATAGTAGGTACATCAATGTTTTGTGACAGCAATTGCAGTCACAAAATATCAATAAAATCCTTTTCGAATTGAAAAGGGAAGGTAGGAAACCCCTTCCATGGACCCTCCTATTTGCCATTCAGAAACAAACACAAAAGTCCTTTTACTAGTTGAAAGACTTTTCCAACTCATAAAAAGGAATGTGTACATAATTGTAAGCCCATTTGTGTTCACAGAGCTTGACGATGATGCAGGAACCCACTGCGTGAGTTGGAACCGACGCATTGTGCTCTCAACATCAATGCTTGCTCTATCCAACGTGCTTTCTCGGTGGGACCTGTGGGATTCACATAGCCAGCCTGCCCTACATTGCGGTCAGCCTGAACTTTTAATTGGTACCGACCCCTTGCAACATCAAGTAACCTTTGACCGCTAGTGACTTCTAAGCACTATTTTTACATCGATTTGTTAAAAATTCATTTCTTGACTTCTACTGATTGGATTGGTGTTATTTTTGTCTTGTTTAACTCAAATAAATATTCTATGTTTTTCTCAACATATGGAGAGTCTTTTGTGGTGTATTCATTGCCTTACTGTGCATTACTGTGTGTGCATATGTGTTGCTGCAGAAATACTTTAGATCGTTGTCCCGACTAGGACAGGGTGCAAACCTCTGCTAACTAGAGATCCAATTTCTAACACACACAAATCCAATCGGAAAAACTGGATACATACGAAGCCAAAAAGTGCAAAGCACCAACTGTGGTTACCTTGTGGCATGGAGCTGGGACAGAGTCACAAGTTGATTGCGATGGAGCACGGCCTAGATACAGGACCGAAGTCCATCTGCTGAACTGTGTATCCAGTGTAGCATCATCCACAGCCTGGGTATCCGATAATGACTGCATGACACATGGAGCTTAATATAGCACGTCTTTATTCAACCGTGAATAAACGCAAGTTCAATATTCTAAGCATGCATTCACTTCACTGTGCTAAAAGGAGCTAAATTGGTTCAGTCATTACTAACTCTCACAACACTACATCTCCTCTTTGTTAATTTAAAAAAAATCTAATAAATATACATGATCACAACTCTCCGATGAGGCATCGTGGTGCTCCAATTACACTTCCCGATCGTGTCTTCAGAACAAGAAGTTGGATTGTCCATGATCTACGTTGGTTATGTAGGAACAACAGCAGTCAGGGGATCTTAAATTGTCCTTTCAGACCCGGTCCCTACATTGACATCTGTGCCTGATTAGCAATGAGCCACATGTCGAAAATGCAAGGAATGTCATGAAATGGACTTCCCAGGATGTTGGGCAGTCACCCTAGGCCCTTTGCTGGTCACAACATGAAATGGATCAGCACCAAAGGGTGCATCATATTTTTTTCTCTAGACTGACGAACAAGCACTCGATCTGTTCTGGTAAAATAGACATCTTTGAATGACAATGCTTGTCTGCATTGGCCTTCATTTTCCTTTTGTGATGCAAGTCTCTTATAAGGGTTTTCTTCTGCTTCACTTGATCTTCTGTTGGTCCATTGAGGGAACTTGGTCATCATGGCTCTCCCAAACATCAAGATTGCAGGGCTTTCACCTGTGGCCGGGTGAGGGGTCAAACGGTAAGCTCAAAGAGTAGAATTCCAAACAATTTTAAGGTCAAGATTTTCCAATATAGTACACTGAACAGTTTTCTTGAGAGTACTCATGAAATGTTCTACAAGGCCATTGGCCTGTGGCTAAAGAGGTGTTTTCGGCTGATGCTTCACATTAAGATGACTGAAAAAGTCTCTGAATTCTCGACTGTTGAATGGTGGGCTGTTGTCAGATTTTAAGATCACAGGAACACCCATGTCGTGAAGATTGCGTCTAATTTCTGGATGACTCTTTTTTGAGTGATGGCTTCTATCAATGGAAAACTGGAGTATTTACCTACAATCACTATCAGGTGATGCCCATTGTCAAGAAGACCAAAGAGGTCAATAGCAATTCCTTTCCATAAATGCTTTGGCAACTCTGACATGTTTAAGGTGTGTTGAGTGGTTTTCAATGAAAGGAAGTTGCATAGATGACAGGTCTTCAATTCTCTTTCAACTCTCTCATCGGGATGGGGAAACCAGACTCAGTCTCGGAGATCTCGTTTTGTGGCAGCAATTCCATAATGTCCTTCATGGGCCACTTCAATTATCTGTTGTCGCAAACAGTCTGGAATAACAATTCTCAAACCTTTCAGGATAACTTCTTCTCAAATATCGGACAGTTCATCTTTGACATTTTTAAACTTCTGGTATTCACTGTCACTGGTAAGAGGTTGAGTGTGCTGGTTCCAAGGCTAATGTGTTATAATGTCTTTTAGTTTTAACATGTCACTATCTTGACTCGTGGCATTGACAATTTGTTCCTATGAAAGCTGGTGTGCTTAATTTCACAATGAAATTTAAGTAGGCTCAGTCGTCTTGGAAGGGCACTGTAGAGACACTCGTGAGAAGGAGTCGGCCTGGTTTTGATCTTTCCCTGGCTGTGTAGTTATATTCTTGTAATCGTAGACCCCAGCGATCAATGCGAGGAGGCAACCTGGCATTTGGATTGCCAAAGATGGTCAACAAAGCTTGACGATCCATCACAAGGGTGAAAGGCTTTCCATAAAGGAATATGTGGAAATGTTCACAAGCCCACACTACTGATAAACTTTCTTTCTCAGGTTGTGAATAAGCATGTTCAGTTTGGGACACACCTCTGCTTGCATATGACGTAAAATGTCTTTTCAAGCATTTGGGTTTCCGCTGTCCTGTGCAAGGATTGCGCATAACCTAGCATCAACAACAACCTCTATGTGAAGCTTTGGATCTAGTATACCATTTCAGTAGCATTCTCAATAGCTTCTTTGATTCTCTTGAAAATGTGCTTTCATTCATGTGATCAATAAAATGAAACATTCTTTTTCGTCATGTCTCTCAGTGGAGCACTTACAGTGGCATAGTCTAATATATATCTAGAACAGTAACAGGCCATACAGAGGGAGGAACGGAGCATGGAAATATCTTGTTGGGGACTGGCAGTTGTCAACACTTGCACTTTAGCTGGATCGGTGGTCATACCCCCATCAGAAAACATATGGCCAAAGAATGTTAGCATTGTCTTATGGAACTCACATTTATTGGTAATCAAAGTCAAACCTGCATCTGCCAGTAAACAACACTCTTGCATGAAAATGTTATTGTGCTCCTTCTGGGTAGCTTTGAAAACCAATATATAATCGCTATAATTAAACGCATTCATGGCAATACTCTGATAAAATTGAATTAGTAGGTATTAAACACAAACTAACCCACTAGCATCCCTCCTTCTGGTCCCCTGAATTGGGCACCCCACCCTTGCCCAAAAATGGGTTAAAAAGCCTTGGAATTCTCATTGATGAGGATGTGTCCCTCAAGCCTTGAGAAGTCTGGCAAATACCTTCAGAGGGAAATTGTTAAGCAGATAACTGATATTCTAGTGCAATGATCTGGATAAGGTCTAAAACTCACCAAAAAATGACTTATTTTACTCCTTCACCAGTTAGATTCTTAAGGTATTTGATAATCTCCTGGTTATCTGTTTCTTCTAGCTCATCAGTGAAATCATCAAATGTTTCTATTCAAGCAGTCCATCTGTCAGCACTATTCAGCTTTTTGCCAGTAACGACACTGCTTGGCAATCTTGTTTATGCAAACCATGTCTGAGGCCTCACGCCCTGCTGGCCTCTGGGTCATCTTTGATCATTACAAGAAAAATGACATCTTTCTTGGTTTCCATTGGGAAAACAACCTTTCACTCTTCCAATCTGTGTTCTCAGCTTTCTGACCTTCGAAGACCTCTGCGGTTGTTCTGAGCCCCCTTGGCATCTATGGTGCTGTACCTCTTAGGGTATGGATGGCTCCATGACAAAACCCTGGGCACTTCTTCTGGGTTATTTCTCACAATGCTGTCGTATGATGACTCTTTACTCAGTTCTGGTAGGCAGATGATTGTTTCTTATATCTGAATTACTGTGTTTTTAGGAATCTCTTTGTACTGTCTGACACCCGGTTGATCTCTGCATTGCAGCGTTTCTGATAACAGAGTTATCTTGCTTATTTGCTGTTGCTATTAGCTGCTCTCTCAAAGCCTGGTTGTATTCACCCTTAGCGTTATCACTCCATATAAGATACAGCTGTAGGTTGCGTAGAAGTGCTGTACCTCTATTAACAGCCTCATCAGCAGGTTCTTGGCCAACGTTGTGTATACTTCTCAGTAAACGTTTTGTTATCTTCAAATGCTTTACACTTGCTGGGGTTGTGGTTTGACACCACATACGCAGGACATTGATTTCGTACTTCGGCTGAGTCACACATGGTACACATGAGCAGTTTGCTGGACCATGGCAAACTCTCTGGGGGGGCACTGTTGATCTCTGGGCTACTTACCCCCTATTCTACTCACCAGTTGTATAGCTTTGTTAGCCTGGGTATTCACTAAAGACTTCACCACACACTGAGCTCAGTTTAACACTTCTTAATTTGTCTGCGTGTAACTGTGAACTCAACATTCTAAACCTGCATTCACTTCCCTACATTGTAAGATTTACAACACAGTTCTATGGAGTACATCAGGGGCCAAAAGGGTTCAGTCATTGCTAACTCTCGAAACTCTACACCTGGTTGTACTTGGGCAGAGATGCAAGGTTCTGCATCTTACTGTGTCTGGTTGTGTCGGTTCTGATGGGGCAGCCGATCAGAAACTGTGAGTGCTGCCTTGAGTTGCATTGTGCTGCATCAGTTCCAATGAGGCCACTGTTCCTGAGATGTGAGGTACTGCATTTATATGTGTTGTGCTGTGTTGTGCTCTGTCTGCAGGGTTGCTTTCTGAATCGGACATCCACCTACCTGATTCCTGAACTTGGGGCCACTTGCTGCCGATCTCCCTTGCCGCCGCTGCCTGCACCATCGCGCGTCTGCCAAGAGGGGAGACTACAGCTCCCAGGTTTCCCTGCGGCCACAAGCACGCCCACTTCCGCGCCCGGAGGCGTTCAAAGGAGAGACGCTTCTTCAGTGGAGCGGGGGCTCTGTCTGCGGGGTTGCTTTCTGAATCGGACATCCACCTACCTGCCCTGACTGTTTCCTGAACTTGGGGCCACTTGCTGCCGGTCTCCCTTGCCACCGCAGCCTGCACCATTGCGCAGCCGCCGAGGGGGGAGACTACAGCTCCCAGGTTTCCCTGCAGCCACAAGCATGCCCACTTCCGCCCACTTCTGCGCCCCGAGGCGTTCACAGGAGAGACGCTTCTTCGGTGGAGCGGGGGCTCTGTCTGCCTGGTTGCTTTCTGAATCGGACATCCACCTACCTGCCCTGACTGTTTCCTGAACTTGGGGCCACTTGCTGCTGGTCTCCCTTGCCGCCGCTGCCTGCACCATCGCATGGGTGCTGAGGGGGGAGACTACAGATCCCAGGTTTCCCTGCGGCCACAAGCACGCCCACTTCCGCGTGCAAAGGCGTTCAAAGGAGAGACGCTTCTTCGGTGGAGCGGGGGCTCTGTCTGTAGGGTTGCTTTCTGAATCAGACATCCACCTACCTGCCCTGACTGTTTCCTGAACTTAGGGCCACTTGCTGCCGGTCTCCCTTGCCGCCACTGCCTGCACCATTGCGTGGTCGCCGAGGGGGGAGACTACAGCTCCCAGGTTTCCCTGCGCCCACAAGCACGCCCACTTCCGTGCCCGGAGGCATTCAAAGGAGAGACGCTTCTTTGGTGGAGCGGGGGCTCTGTCTGCGGGGTTGCTTTCTGAATCGGACATCCACCTACCTGCCCTGACTGTTTACTGAAATTGGGGCCACTTGCTGCCGGTCTCCCTTGCCGCCACTGTCTGCAGCATTGCTCGGCCGCCAAGGGGGAGACTACAGCTCCCAGGTTTCCCTGTGGCCTCAAGCACGCCCACTTCTGTCCACTTCCACGTCCGGAGGTGTTCAAAGGAGAGACGCTTGTCCCGCATCACGGGACGCGCGTGGGCGTCGCCGGGAGAATCTCGGGACAAGGGCAGGGCCGTCTGTGGCCATCCTAGGACGATTGAGGCCAGGCTGGGCCACCCCATTAACATTTGTAAGACTGAAACCATTATTATACAATCTAACGGTTACCAAGGTACAGTAGGTGGACATCGCCAATATTACTACCAGCTATTAACCCAGTTGTTTGCATATAAGCCTGTTAGGATATTATTTTACATTTCTTTTGGCACTAAACTCTGGAATAGAGACAAATTTACTCCCCAACCATGGCAAAACGATGAGTAAAACCCCTGCTGGAGAAAACACGCAATTCCATAGATACCTATTTGACCAAAGCAGTTAGCGTCTTGTCGGAAGAAATAGACCATTCGGAAAGACACATGTCAATGGGATCCAGCATAATGATCGGGGAGCAAGCTAGTCTGTGTGTAGAGACCCCATCATCTAGGGAGGAAGGATCGATTATCACAGATCTGGTCTCTGATACAATAGATGTGTTAGACGATACAACCTTAGCTGATGTAGAGCACTCGCATGTCTCACATATTTCGTTCACACCAAAATTATCTAATTTGGTCCCTTCTCCTCCCTCCACAAACCAAAATAAAGGAGGTAAAAGGAAGAATGTAGGCCAGGGAAATAGAAGGACCAACAAAGATAAGCAAATTATCACAAGAGGGACTTCTGCTGATCAGAGAGACGAGTCAGGCCACGAAGAACTTAGGGGTATACCTAACATGGAGGTTATCTTTGAGAAAATTACAGAGATCTTTATGCCATTACACGAGAAAGTCGATAATTTGGCAAGGGAAGTACATAAACTGAGCGGGTACCTAGATAAATTTAGTTTGATAGATCATATAGCTAAATCAAGGGAACAAGCTAACATAATTATGAATAATTACCCCATTAATCAGGCTACTAATGGAAATGGGCCTAACTTGACAACTAGTACGATGACTGGACATAGTATAGGCAAGACACCAGCTGGAAAATTAGATCATAGTACACAAGCAAATGGATTAAATGTGCCACAAAGGGCACAGAGAGTAATGTTAACAAACGATAAAGAGAAATCAAGGGGAGAGTCCTCAGATCAAGCAAGAGGGTCACCTACAACAGATAACCCCATTGTAAGACCGGAGGATTGCCTGATAGCTAATGAAATTGCAAATATTGTAGCAGCAGTTATTAATATACCACCTGAATGGTGGGCATATGTTGCAGTCCTCACAAATGTACCCAAATTACGGGAAGACTCACTAGAAACTCATGATGCCCTCAAAAATAAAACTCTATACTGGTTATCTAAAAATTGTTGTTTCCCAACAACAGGGGCCAATCAGATAATACTAACTCAAAGGGTGGGATGGATAGGCGCACTAACTAAAGTGTTTGATGGCGACTGTATAACCATCAACTTTAGGTCACCAAGATGGGCACATAATACATTACTAAATGCCCCCCTTCCATCATGTTGGGACTATAATACTACACTTTTGCCTTTGGGCTACTTTTATAGACACTTGTTATCGAGTAACCAACCCAAACCTATGCCATTTTAATGCCAATAAAATGCCCATACCAGTAATCCAACCCCTCTGTTATACAATCCCACTTTACAACAGATTTAAGGCTTTAGCCCCTATGAGGATAACGATTGACATCAGGGATACGAGGATTTATCCCCAAAGGACAAACCAGGATGGGGGTTAGAGTTAAGGATAACTGGAAAAGAAAACGGAATAAGTAAAGAGCAGTTTCTCCATCAAGACCCCAGGCAGGTGGATAAAGGTATGGCTATTACCGGGAATAGCGATCAAAATCTTATACACCCTGGGAGTGAATCAACAACTGTGTTACAGCCTGTTGAGGTTTCTGCGGCTCTAGCTGTGACTAAGAGCCATGATATTGGACAGGGGACACCAATTAATGCTATAATACAAGAGGGTTATACACTCACAGCATGGAACAACGCAGGCCTTGGTAAAAAGCTAGATACCCCTTTTTGGTGGGATTTTAGATCCTCTGATAATGATTTTATCTGCCTGCAGGAAACCTGGAGTACAGACCCGGTTTCAGTTGAAGGATATACATCGCATTGGTTAAGTGCGGTGCCCTCTACAGCGTGAAGAGCTAAAGGTGGCCTCCTGCTACTTGTATCCAATAAATTAGTAGGGCGCAAAATTAAAAGTTACTCGTCAATAGATAACCATAGTCAAGTGATGAGGCTTGAGTTTAACAAAGGCAAGGATTTGGGGTTAATCAACTATTTTAATAATATCTTTAACAATGGCAGGGGAATATCATTACTCGCACTAGAAAAGGAAATTGATAGGGCATTGGCACTCTCCAGTAAATTAGCTATTATTTTATGGGCCGGTGATTTCAATACCTGAGTATGTCTGTTGGCACAAACTAACTCTTGTGGATTTATGAAGGCTTATAACATCAACAATGGAAACAGTGATGACTCTTTTCGTTTCCCCCATAGTGATATGGTTTGGCCCTAAACACAATGAAGGCGAAATTTGATCGCCTGACAGCAACATAGATCATATTTGAATCTTAAGTAATTATTTTTATTCCAATTTATGGATATCCAAACATGTGGTTAGTGATCATAACAGTATTTCCATCTTACTTTTATGTTGGGAACATAAACCACCCAACACTGATGAATGTATCTCTGATATAATTCCTAAAAGGCCTAATGGTATAGGAATAAAATGGGATGGAGCAGACCCAGTTAAGATCCCAAGGGAGGTGGTTATTCAATGTAGGAAGGAATTTGACCATTGCCTTAGCGAAGAGGCTCTCCCTAACACGTTGCTTAATGCGTTCTCAGAGATAAATAATTCAATTAAAAGTATACTAACCAGAAGCATTAGAGGCCCCAAACAGGCTGATGTAGGGTGGTTTGATAAAAAAATTACCCAGGCACTGCGAAACTTGAAATTTGCCCTGGGAACTAAACCTCGAAATCAACCCTACATCCATTGCTTATGACTTGAATATAGGCAAGTTATTTTAGCACGCAAAAGAGAGCTCCAAGCTGAAGCATGGAACAAATTAAGTATGGCAGCTGATACAAAGAATAGCATACTTTTCTGGGAAATTGTAAATAGTCCTTTTTGAAAAAATGACTGTACGCCTGAACTGACATCACATGTAATTTGTATAGCATGGATCGAACATTTTTCTAATATTTTTATTCCAGATAGGGTGCTTTTAACTCTGTCTCTAAATGATGATTTTACGTGGCCTACATTACCCCTGCTAATTAGTGTTGAAGAAGTACAAGAGGGCCTAGCTAATAGCAAGGGGGGCAAAGCCCCAGGCCCTGATGGGATCCCGATTGATTTATATAAAAATTAAATGGATTTGTGGGCCCCGATTTTAACAAGGATTTTTAACACGGCAGCATCAGGGGACTTCCCTGTGTTCTGGGGACAATCGTTAACTGTCCCCATATATAAAAAAGGTTCCCGTTCGGAAGCCTGTAATTATCGCCCAGTAACTCTGCTGGATTCATCAATAAAGGTCATGAGCAGGATTCTTTCAAAAAGGTTGGAAACCTGGGCCTCGGACTACAAGATTTTATCCACAGTATAACATGGATTCAGGAAAGGCCTAGGTACATTAGAACAATGCGTGAACCTCGACCTGCTCATCAGTAAATAGACATCAGTGAAGGGGGGCAACCTGTTCCTATGTTTTGCAGATTTGAGCAGTGCTTTCGATCTTGTGGACCACTCACTCTTGTGGCCCATACTGCTCGAATTCGGAGCCCCAAGAGAGATCATATTTTTCCTGGCACGTGTTTATGAGAGACTATCATGCAGTGTACGATATGGGCCAACTGGTGAACGAACACCCTTTTTTAGCGTAAGAAGGGGCATTCGACAGGGATATGTTTTGGCCCCTCTTTTATTTTCATTATTTATTATTCAAATAAACATGGTTTAAGTCAGATCGCAGCAGATGCCCAGATGATAGATAATAAGGTTGTACCAGTGTTACTGTACGCTGATAATGCTGTCTTACTTTCCCGTACCTCGATAAGCCTCCAACGGCTTATCAATAATTTTATAGAATTTATCAAAGGCAAAAAACATTTCATTAATAAATCAAAAACATTTACTATGTTGTGTGGCAATAAAACTAGCTTAACAAGGTTCTTCTACTTAGATGGCTCTAAAAAACATGCAGTCAAATCATTTTGCTATTTAGGTATTACTTTTGCAGGGAATGGCAAATGGACTAGTGAACATGAAAACATTAGATATAAGATGCCCAGGAACACTAATAGTATATTCAGATTTGCTGCTAAACTAGGGGATCGTGTGGTAAAAGACATGGTAACCATAAATAATGCCAGGTGTGTTTCCTCTGCTCTGTACGGGGCTGGAGTATGGGGTCATTGTCCCGATAAGTTAACTCAGCAAGACAAAAACTATTTTCTTAAGTAGCTGTTGAGTGTACCAGCCTCAGCCTCCACTGAATTAATTAATCTGGAAACTGGTATTAATGATATATCTGATTTGGCAGCTCTACGCCCCCTACTTTTATGGCGCTCCATCTGGTTTAAAAGTGAAACTCAGTTTACTCAGTCCATAATTAAGGACTGTATAAGGTTGGACCACTGCTCTCGTATCCCATGGTTAAGTTATAAGATAAAAGACACTTTCATGGCCTATAAATGGGAGGACCGTGGTAAATTAATTGGGACCCAAAAGACACTTGTGCTTTATCAACAACTGGATCTCAAAAGTGGTCTTCAGACCTATCTGGTAGAAGTGTCAAGACGTTCCCACCGCTTTGTGTTAACACGCCTTAGGTTGGGAATTGTCCATCACCTCGTAGCCTTTCCTGCCATGAAAAAAAGTACTGAATTGGAGTGTCCTTGTGACAACAAAGTTGCTGCCATTTTCTACTACTTCTACTACTCTGTAAATGTTATATCTTCTTAGGGAAATTTTATCTAAAGCCTATCCTTTTAAAGATTAATATTTGATCCACTGCAAACGCCATGCATTTATTATGTTCATTGGAAAGCCCAGACATTTGCTTTCATGTAGCAATATATATATCAAAATGCATAGCTGCCAGAAAATGGATAATACTATGAAATTCCTCGTTTTAGTTCTGAAGTGTAAGCTTTTAATGAATTGTTGTATTGTACCTTACAAGACGATTGTCTTTATTAGGTTCAGAAAGTAATTTGGTAAACATTTTAAAGCATTTAACATTTTTTATAAAGTTTTAGATTATCGTCGGCATATGAGATTATTGTAAACTTGCACAGCCCTTTGTGGAGCCTTTCTTGATTTTATATAAACTGTGATGAATACTGATTATGCATTGTCACTGCTAAATTGCGTTTTTGCACATTTAATACTTTAAGAACTTTAGCGATTTTGCACATTTAATCTTGGTATATGGCACTTTATAGCAAAAATTGCATAGTATTGTGTATTGTAGATGCGAATCTGCGTTTTTGCACATTTAGAATTTTAGATCTTTAGCACACAACACTTTAAGGCAAATTTGCACAAGCCCTTTTATGGACTACAAACATATATTAAGTGTTATTAAAGTAATTATGTTCTGTAGATGATGATTTTTCACTGCACGTCTTGTAATCAAGCTTGTGTAGGGCACCACTGTAAAACTGTACAAAACATTTTTTTAAAGCACCAGTTACTTTGAATTTAGTATGTTGAAACAGCATAACAGTATAATATGTAGTTTAGATTTAAGTCTGTATGAATCCGTTCATGAAGATGTGTATATAATGATTGAATAGATGAGGTGCACTGAAATATTTTATATTTGAAGAACTAATGATGTTGATATATATATGTTCTGCTTATATGGTTGTGTTATGCAAACTTAATAAAGCTTTTTGAACTTGAACTTGAATTTGATGTGTTGTGCTGCATTGGTTCCAATGAGGCAGCTGATGAGGAGTTGTAAGGTCCTGCATCAAGATGCTTCACACTGCGCTGGTTCTGAGGGAACCCATAGCAGGAGGAGTACACTCTCATGCCAGACAAGTGTGTCTAGACCTGGGGGGCACTTATTGGGGCTCAGAACTCACTCCAGCAGAGGCTAGAAGCAGGGAACACAGGCATAGTTGAATCTGCAAGCCGGGCAGATTCACAACAGATTTCTGGAGATAGTTATGTACCTGGAGCTCTGACCAGAAAACCTGTATTCTAGCCCTTGGAGTGACTGTGGTGGTTTGGATTCATGGAGCAGGGCCAGTCTTCCTTTCTCAGGCTGCAGGGCAGTCACAAATTAAAAAAAATACTTTATTGGGTTCTCATAACCTAAAAGACTGTTAATCACAAAAATAATAAAAACTTAAAAAACAAGTTAAAAGACACAACACTTCCTCGTGTAAAAAAACAGATCAATAAAACGTTTACATCATATTGTGAGCCAGTCTCACTAGGCCAAAGACATTAAGTACAAAGTCACTAAAACAGTACAAATAGAGGTCAGTAAAAGCAAAGCAAGGTAGTCTAAGCACAAAGAAGCAATCAATGCAATACCAAGGGTTCCATGATGGAATATCGCTAACATAAATATCGTCAGAAATAAATATCGTCACTAAAATATCGCTTACATAAATATCGTCATCCTATACTTAAACAAGGATTCACACAAATATCGATTTTTTTTTATCGACAACCCTAATATCGTTCACACTAATATCGACAACATAAATATCGACTACTACTTTATCGACTTTTTTTCAAATAACATTACCTTAGACATATATATCGACTACACTAACATCGACGACCTATCTGCTTATAGAAAGATACAAAAAATATCGTCTTTTTATTACCAACTCGATATTCACTATTTTTTTATTTTAATAATTTTTTTTTACTATTTTACTTTACAAAACTATTCACACATATAATTATTTAGTTTTCTATTACTTATTTATATCAAAATAAATAATATAGGTTAAAAAAATGTACATTTACTGATACTATCATACACTCCGATGGCCTAAATGTGAAACACATTTCATTATTTTCTACATATAAACTATTTTCATATAAAACAAAAAAGCACATATAAAACTTTTTACTATGTACTATAACAAACAAATAGTGATGCAACAAACTCTTACGAAAATAACAGTTTTCTAATTCAAAATAACGTTCTCAACCAATGATTTTGAAATTTCACTAATTGAACCAATCAAAAGCTACCATTAAATAACTCACTAATATAAAAACAATTACACACTTAACGTAATTTTCCATTTTTGGCCCAAACTTGGAGAAAAACGGTTACCTTGCTGAGAGAAGAGAATACAAACCTACGACTACAGCTACAAAACGTCATACTACACTTCAAGTAAGTTAAATCCCATTGCTTTTATCATTCGAACTTAGCTAAAAGTAGATAAACTCCCTAATTTAAAAACTGTTGTTCTTTAGAGTGAAAACAAAACATGTTGAACTTATCAACAACGACCAGAAACTTAGATGTAAAAACATTTATAAACTACCTTATCCATGTCTACTTAGATAGCTGATAAAAATTATTTAAACTTGTTAAGTAAATGTACAATTTACTTCATATGTTAACAACTACTATCATCCAAATACTACAAGTAACACAATGATAATTTTTTCCACAGACTCTACAAAATTATTTGCCTATCTACAACTACACTACCAACATCTTCTACTACATCAAGTAAGTATAGTCACTGTATGTATAACAATTCAGAAATTAAATCAAACACCTATTACACTAAATCATGTCTTTCAATTATTCTTTAACACTACTACAGAACTTAAAAAGGAGAAAATTCTGAAAGAGAAATAAGAATAAAAGAATTACCAGTGAAGCCACATAGTAAGTATATGTTCACGCTTTTTCCTGCTCTTATACACACCTCTATAAATCGTGTTCAATGTTCTTAAAAATACATATATATATTTCCACAGATCTACCTTAGACATGGCAACTGGAGCTACTTTCATTACTTCGCAAAAAGGGAAACTAATGCTGAGCTACATGGGTTACACCTACACCCAAGAAAGAATAAAAGCGAATAAGACCCATTGGAAATGTAGTAAATATTACTCAAGTGCATGCTATGGTAGAGCAACAACTGTTGATAACAATGTGGTAAATGTACGTGAGCATAACCACCCACCAAATGTAACTGAAGTGGAAGTTAGAGAAGCACTGGAAACATTGAAAGATGCTAGTACAGAATCACAAGAAACAAGCACTAGTATTTTGAAAAATGTTTTAAGCAAAGTGCCAGAACATGTGACAGGACAGCTACCTTCTATTCCCAACTTAAAAAGATTAATTGCAAAAACTAAACGTGCTTCAGATCCAACTCCACCAACCCCAGAAAGTTTTCAGGATATAAAAATATATCCTGAATATACCATTACACATAATGAGGATAAATTCTTAATGTATGACAACCACAGTCATGACAAACGAATTTTACTTTTTGCTACTAATAGTAATTTGCAAAAACTTAAATCATGTGAAACATGGATGATGGACGGGACTTTTAAAGTTTGTCCCAAACCTTTCTATCAACTTTACACCATCCATGGGGAATACCAAGATTCAAATATCCCTCTAATTTATACTCTGCTGCCAAACAAAACAAATACTACCTACGTTGAACTTTTAACAACGATCAAAGAATTAACTGATAATTACTATCCTCAAAGAATTATAATTGACTTTGAAATGGCCATGATTCAAGCTATCCTTAAAATATATCCCCATACCTCAATACAAGGTTGTTATTATCACTACAACCAAAGCATATGAAGGCACTTACAAAAATATACTTTAAGCATTGAATATTCTACAAACAGTCACTTTGCTTATCAAATAAAAAAGTTGATTGCATTGGCATATGTACCAACAACAGAAGTAGCTAACTACTACAATTTATTAATTGACAGCCCTTTCTACCGCACCAATGAGAAAAAACTAACTCCCTTCTTGGACTACTTTGAAGATACCTGGGTTGGAAGATTACATCGTTCAGGACACCGTAGACAACCTAAATTTCAAATTCCATGGTGGAATGTGTATGCTAGTACAATAGCACAGAAAGCTAAAACTAACAACGCAGTTGAAGGATGGCATAATGCCTTCCAAGCCACTTTAGGAAGAAGTCAACCAACACTTTACAAACTAATCCAAAGCATTAAAAAAGAACAAAGCTACCAAGAACTGAGAATAGAGCAATCCCTTTCTAAAATTGGCCCTAAACTAAGTAAACAAACATTAAATATGTACGAATATCTCCAGCAAAAAACTAGAATGTACCCAAGTATAGAAGGTCTAGCATACTTAGACCTAATAGCTAAATCCATCCTTTAAATATAAATACCAAAAAAGTGAGCAAAGCATAACAAAACATACTATGTAGTTAAATTTAGTAACATTATGTCATGTAAAAATATAAGTAATATATTATTGCAAGACATAATAACATTACATTTAACTAAATAGTACACTATAACACAATGCAACCCAAAAGTAAATATCACTTTTACTTACGGTTCTGCTGCTGTAGAATATGTTCCACGGTGATACTTTCCACAGCAATAATAGCAAACGCTATCCATATAGTGTTTAAAAATCCCAACAAAATGCAAAAAATACAACTGTTTGATAATAGTCCCCCGTCGCAATCCTCTCGAAATTGAAACAATTAAAAAGGTGATAAATCTTCACGAGTAAAAAAGTAGAAAACCCGAAAAAGCAGGGAAAGTAAAAAAGTATGTACCTGCTTTAAAAAAAAAGCGTTACAGTCCATCTGCTCCCCAAAACGAACACCTGTAAATAATCGAAACAAAACGCACCCTCAAAACATAGGAAATACACATAGCCTACACTTAGCATAGAAAACATAAGAAACCATCTGAATTCATCCATTAATACAACAGTAAACGTTACTTGTGTTCGAACTACCTCACAAAGTACGTTCTCCATAACGACGCTAAGTAACACGTAATTCGCAAATAATGAGTAAAGTACTACACATATCGACACGTACACACTACAACTATCACTAAAATAAAATTAAATATCTTTAAAAATAATGTAAAATAAACTTACCTTCACCAACAAGAAACAGCTCCCAACCGCGAGGTTCCGTTTTCTAAAATGACCCAAACAACGATGTTGATAGAGTAAAAAGTGAAGTTCCAAAAACAAAATGGCTGCATAATAAAAACTAAAATAGGACTAAATACCCTTGAGATCAAAAATAAATTGTATTAAATAGCATAATATTTTCCATGTTTAGTAATAATTTACTTTCTATTGTTAAAAAACATATGAATATTGTAAAATATACATTAATATGTTCAATAGAATTATGTATTAATTGTTTATTGTATATTAAAAAATGTTTTTCATTGTTAAATATTTTTCTCAGATGTTACAAAATGTAAATTTATGTTATGTACATATCTTGATAAAAACAATGACATAAAAAATATGTAATATATTAAATTTTAATAAAAATTATTAAAATTTAATATACTAATTTATGCATAATTGACACTGTATTTATGTACAAAACGGCTATATAAATTGTTACCAAAAATTATGTAAAATGTTTTATAAAATGTTCAAAATCTTTGCAGTAACAAAGTAAACTATGAATATTTTTTTTTTTTTTTTAAATGTTTCTTAATTTAGAAACTTGTCATATGTATGTGAAAAAGATATAAAAATGTTTTTAATTTATATTGTTGAAATGAATATTACAACATGACATATATGATTCTTATAAAGAATAGTAAATAGATAATGCTGGATAATAAACCATAATAATTAACTATTCTAACTCCAATCCTACATAAGTCAGGGTAAATGGTGGATAGTAAGCCATTATAATTATCTATTCTAACTCCAAACATAACATAACTCAGCTAAAGTGCTGGATAGTAAACCATAATAAATTACTATTCTAACTCCAATCCAACATAAGTCAGGGAAAGTGCTGGATACTAAACCATAATAAATTACTATTCTAACTCCAAACATAACATAACTCAGGGAAAGTGCTGGATAGTAAACCATAATAAATTACTATTCTAACTCCAATACAACATAAGTCAGGGAAAGTGCTGGATAGTAAACAATAATTAATTACTATTCTAACTCCAAACATAACATAACTCTGGGAAAATGCTGGATAGTAAACCATAATAAATTACTATTCTAACTCCAATCCAACATAAGTCAGGGAAAGTGCTGGATAGTAAACCATAATAAATTACTATTCTAACTCCAAACATAACATAACTCAGGGAAAGTGCTGGATAGTAAACCATAATAAATTACTATTCTAACTCCAATCCAACATGAGTCAGGGAAAGTGCTGGATACTAAACCATAATAAATTACTATTCTAACTCCAAGCATAACATAACTCAGGGAAAGTGCTGGATAGTAAACCATAATAAATTACTATTCTAACTCCAATCCAACATAAGTCAGGGAAAGTGCTGGATAGTAAACCATAATAAATTACTATTCTAACTCCATACATAACATAACTGTGGGAAAGTGCTGGATAGTAAACCATAATAAATTACTATTCTAACTCCAATCCAACATAAGTCAGGGAAAGTGCTGGATACTAAACCATAATAAATTACTATTCTAACTCCAATCCAACATAAGTAAGGGAAAGTGCTGGATAGTAAACCATAATAAATTACTATTCTAACTCCAAACATAACATAACTCAGGGAAAGTGCTGGATAGTAAACCATAATAAATTACTATTCTAACTCCAATCCAACATAAGTCAGGGAAAGTGCTGGATACTAAACCATAATAAATTAGTATTCTAACTCCAATCCAACATAACTCAGTGAGAATGCTGGATAGTAAACCATAATAAATTACTATTCTAACTCCAATCCAACATAAGTCAGGGAATGTGCAGGATAGTAAAACATATAAACTTTTCTATCTAAATTATTTTTTATACCCTATTCCCCTATAATTCCAAAAACACGCTTCTTCAATATTAATGTAATAATTTTTATTAATATTAAAAAATACATTTCGTGTAAAATTTTAAATTTCGATGTTAAAATTTTTTTTCATGATAATTTTCTATTTTATTAATATTTTATACAATTTTTTAACACTACATCTTTAAATTACTACCCACCCTCATCCCCTATAATACCAAAAACCCGCTCCTAAAATTTTATTTTGAAATATTTAAATATAATTATAATTGTAATTTCGTGAACAATTCTTAATTTCGATTAAAAATTTCGAGTTCATAATAATTTTCAAATTTAATATTATTTTATACAATTTTTTAAAACTACATTTTTCAATTACTACCCACCCTAATCCCCTATAATACCAAAAACCCGCTACTAAAATTTTAAATTGAAATTTTAAAATATAATTACAAATTAAATTTCGTGAACAATTCAAAATTTCAATTTAAAATTTCGATTTCTTAATTAATTTCGAATTTGTTTATATTTTATAAATTTTTTTAAAACTAAATTTTAAATTACTACCCACCCTTATCCCCTATAATACCAATAACCCGCTACTAGAATTTTAACAAATCTTTTGTAGAAAATATTTTTTAACACTTATTATTACTAGTAGGAGTTTTCTAAGTTTTTTAAAAACATGATACATATTTTTTTATAATTTTTATAACACCTTATATTTTTGTGTCGATATTATATACGACATTTTAATCAACGATATTCTGTTCATCAATATTTTTTTTTGACGATATTTTTGTCATTCTCACAAAACGATATTTTTTACAACGATATTTACTAATACGATATTTTTAACATTCGATATTCTTACCACGATATTAATGCTAGTCGATATACCAATACCAAGGGATGCATAGTATACATCATACAAGGCATTAGAAGACATCAGGTTCCAGCCGCTGGGAGTCCAGCCACATTGATCACAAAGGTGTCCCAGAAGCTGCATAGCCAGTAACCTGTGTTGAAGACATGCTAACTGGTGAAAAATGTGGGAGTCAGCAGAGCAGGTGCTCACCTCATATACCCCTGCTCATTGCAGATCGTATGTGGTATGGGGACGGGCGTCTCAAACCCGTTCAAACACCGCCTGCACCCATGCTGCTCACCCCTGCTTCGGGAGGGTGCCAAACTACAGAGAGTCCAGGAAAGTGCTTGAATCGAGACACTCTGGGAAGGGAAGTTTCTACAACTACTCACAGTACCACTGAAAGCGGGTCGGCATCTGTCCTACCCCTCACTCGGCCTGTCCGGGCTGTGCCGTTGGTTGAGGATTGCTCAGTTACAAGTAAGGGAGCCCAGTAGGAAGTGGGGACGGGACTTCCGCTGCTTTCCGAGTAGCTAGGCAGCGCAACTAGAACGTGAACCCCATATCAGGTGCCAGGTTAGGTGTCTCACGTCTCGTACGTGACCCACAGTGCGGATCCACTGTGTCTGCATTTTACATGTCCACAACCCCATCAAATACATGGCACATGCACAATGATGCGGAATAGAGTGGACCCACTCGTCAATATGGTGAGTTATTCTGGTAGTGATGTAAACACATTGTGATTGTCAGGGGAATTATCTCAGGTTGTGTTAATGTCACTAGGTGTAAGAATTCCGATGTGCCACTCGGGCATGGCATTCAAGTCATGTATCACTCATCAACTGTCACTGAAACGGTCTGGGGTGAGAAATGGAGATAAAGTGGATAATATAATTTATACCAAGCTTAGTTGTACGTCAATAAGTGTCAGGACCCTGATATGCCACTCGTGTATGGTAATCGAGTAAAGCATATCTCTTAACTCTCACTGAAACCATCAAGGGACATCATTGAGACTATATCCCTGGACGGGGTTCCCTCGTGGAAAGTTCATGAGGTGCTACGTAGTCGCAATATAGAGAACCAGCGAACAGTCACCCCAGAAGTCGGTGTATGGTCTTCAGGTATAGGTTTGACGTGTTCCTGAATGTGTTTAATGCATTAAAATGTGCATAAGTGCTGTATTACAGTGTCATTCAGGTCAAGAGGCTCCACAGGATATCTTCGTTAAGCCCTGCCTTATCGGTTGCTAGCCGCAAGACCCACAGTTGTTCAAAAAGGAACAGTGCATTTTTGGACATCCCTGGGTGTGCTTCTAGTATGCCCCATTCGAATGAGTTTGGGGGGTGTTGTGCCTGTTTGAAATGAGTGGTCATTTTAGTGTTGGTTTTGAGGCATCTGAAGTTGCTTCTATGTTCCATTATTCGCACTTTGACCAGCCTGGAAGTCATTCCTATGTAAAGAAGACCACAACGGCAACTCAGTATGTAAATGCCGTTAGAGGTGTTACAATTAGTATGTGTGGTCATTTTCCAGGTAACACCATTAGGAAACCTCAGCTCTTTAGTGACGTTCGTTTGGGGACAAACTGAACAAGATCCGCATGGATAATGCCCCTTGATAGGGGGTAACCCATAGTGTTCTTTGCATGTTGCTGTGTTGTTTAATAGTTAACAACAAGGGGTGGTGATGGACGGAGTTACTGAATTAAGCAGAATACTCTCACCCAGTCAAGAGATCAGAGCTAGATCCAACACCGTTTTTTAGCTCACTGCACCATCCCAGCTCAGAACCTGGCTATATGCAAATTAGTCTGTTCCTGTCCCAGTGCATGATGGGAACAGGGCAAACCAAACTACCAAGCCAATTCTTACACTGGGAAGGAAACAAGCTTCCGGGGACCGGTTTCTGGCATTCCAGCCGTCGTCGGCCCGGCTTGCTTGAATCCTGATGGTGCAATGAGCAAGGGACTCACATCTGAGTATACCCTTCCACGCTTAGGGTGGACAAAATATTTAACAACAATCGTTTTTGGCCACTATAGGTGTGGCAGGGTATACTCAGACATGAGTCCCTTGCTCACTGCACCATCAGGATTCAAGCAAGCCGGGCCGACGACGGCTGAAATGCCAGGAACCTGTCCCCGGAAGCTTGTCTCCTTTCTGATGAAGAATTGCTTGGTAGTTTGGTCTGCCCTGTTCCCATGATGCACTGGGCCAGGGACAGACTAATTTGCATATAGCCAGGTTCTGAGCTGGGATGGTGCAGTGAGCTAAATAACGGTGATGGATCAAGCCCTGATCTTTGGACTGGGTAAGAGTGGTCTGCTTAATTCAGACACTCTGTTCATCACCACCCCCTTTTCTGAATCGTTTTTGGCCACTATAGTTGTGGCAGGGTATACTCAGATATGAGTCCCTTGCTCACTGCACCATCAGGATTCAAGCAAGCCGGGCCGACGACGGCTGAAATGCCAGAAACCGGTCCCCGGAAGCTTGTCTCCTTTCTGGTGAAGAATTGGCTTGGTAGTTTGGTCTGCCCTGTTCCCATGATGCACTGGGCCAGGGACAGACTAATTTGCATATAGCCAGGTTCTAAGCTGGGATGGTGCAGTGAGCTAAATAACGGTGATGGATCAAGCCCTAATCTTTGGACTGGGTAAGAGTGGTCTGCTTAATTCAGACACTCTGTTCATCACCACCCCCTTTTCTGAATCGTGTTGTTTAATAGGTCTTGTGTGTATCAACATGTCTTTGAGGTTTGAGGTTGTCCTCATGAACGTGAACCTGGGTGTAGGAAGGTTAAGTGTTCCAGTTTTTAGGATGTTCTAATGTTTACGGATGATACTCTTCATCTGGTTAGAGTCAGGGGTATATGTGGTGATACATGTGATGGTTTTATCATGTTCTCTAGTTCTGTCTTCCAATAGGCTCTCACGGTTGTTGTTTTTAACCCTTTTACATGCTAGATCGATTACTTGTCTAGGGTATTCGCGCTGGAGAAGGTCTTTCTTTAGTGTGTCAGACTCTTTCTTATAGTCAGTAAGAGTACTACAATTCCTTCTGATGCGAAGGAATTGCCCAAATAGTAAGTTTTGTCTCAGGGTCTTGGATGATGACTACTAACGAGTAAAAGTTTGTTCCTGTCGGTGGGTTTGCGATACAGGGTGGTTGAGATTTTATCACCCTCCAGTCCAATCAGCAAATCAAGAAATAGGATCTCCGTTTCTGAAATAGTGTTGGTAAACTTCAGAAAAGGGTTCAACGTGTTGATCCATGTACAGAATTTGTCGCATTTGGTGCGATCTCCCTTCCAGAGGATCAGAATGTTGTTGATAAATCTTTTCCATAACAACACATTGGTAATATATGGATATCTGGGATTGTGGATCTCCCTTTCCTCGAATGCTGACATATACATACATGCCAGGCTCAGAGCGATTGTGCTGCCCATCGAAGTGCCCTGCTTTTGATGGTAAAGTTGGGTGTCAAATTTGAACTAGTTTTCTGTTAGCGCTAGAGTCGTGCACTCCAATACAAAGGCCACCGGGTAAAGAGAATCCCACTCGCTATTGTTAAGGGAATCTTCAATAACATCAAGGGTTGCCATTTGAGGTCTGCATGTTGGGTCCCCTCAAGTAGACGAAAGACGTCAGTGGCATCCCTAATGAAGGACGGAGTGGCCCCGACCAGTGGTTGTAAGAAATGGTCAACAAACTTAGACAGGGGTTCCAAAATGACACAGAACACAGGCTGCAGGCACCAAATAATTAGGACAAGAAAATTACAATTTTGTAAAAGTGCCATTTTCACACTTATGACTTAAAATTCGACCTTACCATTAAAAAGGATTTCAAATTACAATTCTTTAGTGACCAAACATGTCTTTGACACCTGTTCTCAACAACTGTCTAGACTACAATTTAAAAGTCAGTAAAAGTCCCCAAGAAAATGTGAAGGCTGGTGATACCAAGGAGTACCACTTATGCAGGGACCGACCTCCTGATGGTTACTAGCTGTCAGTCAAAGAGAACTACTGAATTGATCCTTCAGATGCAGCATAAATACTCATTGCTGCTATTTAACTATTTTATGTTACTGAAAGTCCCAAAACACACAGTCTTGAAAGTCCTTCAACTCATAAGTCTTTTCAGTACACTTTCCCCAAAATGTCACTGTGGTGTGCTTGAGTGATGTAAGGATTAGTCTGCGCAAAACATTTTGTAATTGTCTTTCCCACAACACTGTTTTAGAGATAGTATTTGTTCAAATACTTCTTTTAGGGCCAGATGTGCGACACGTTTTTGCATGGTCAAATGGGTTTCCGACCCGTTTGCGCATGCAAAAACCTACAGGGCCATGTACAAACCCTATTTAGCGAGTCGCCATTTTTTTTGCAACTCGCTAAATAGGATTTGCAACTCGCAATTAGAAAGGGGCATTCGAAAGGCATCCCTTCCTAATTACGCCTCCTTACCCTTTGTGAAAATGTTTTGCGACCGCAATTGCGGTTGCAAAACGCTCACAATTTACTGCCCTCTTTAAGAGGGTGGTAATGCATTCGCAAATGGGAAGGGGTCCCCAGGAGACCCCTTCCCCTTTGCAAAAGCAGGGAATATGTATTTTTAAGGGGCAGGCAGTGCTCCCAGGGACCACTACCTGCCCTTAAAAATTTAAATGAAAAAGTTTCATTTTTTTGATGCATCCCATTTCCTTTAAGGAAAACGTTCTGCATTAAAAAAAACTGCTTTATTTAAAAGAAATCCCAAACATGGAGGTCTGCTGAGCCCTGCAGGCCACCATACATGGTAGGGCCAGCCATTCTCAATGGGGTCGCAAATTGCATGTGCCTCATGAATATAGATGAGGCATGCAATTTGTGACCATAT
The DNA here is from genome assembly GCF_964263255.1 of Lissotriton vulgaris. Taxonomy (NCBI): domain Eukaryota; kingdom Metazoa; phylum Chordata; class Amphibia; order Caudata; family Salamandridae; genus Lissotriton; species Lissotriton vulgaris. The sequence goes on from NC_141685.1 coordinate 502,580,795, forward strand.
TTAGAATCACTAACAGTGTCTCTGACACTGTTGCACATGTCATTTTGCGACTTGCAATTTGCAGCTCGCAATTGAGAGCAATATGCTACTCGCAAAATTACATGTCGTACATCTGGCCCATGGAGTACATCTTTCTATAGATAGATCTTTGCTTCACCAACCTGACTGCCAGTTGAGAAACAGTTTATGTTTGCTTGAAGCACATATTATCAATAGGTCTACTCTTTTTTGGATCCAAATAGTCGTTACTTTCTCAACACAGTTCTCACTATAGTCTCTTGTCACCAGTGCTCTGCATTTCCTATTTTCATGTGAGCTCTTTTTAGTCAAGGTATTGTAAAGAGGTGGGAACTTTAAGGTCTAGTCAGCAGACTCTTGTAGTTTGCTAACAACTGACATTCGAGTCATATATGATTGATTAAGCTTTTATTCGATATGCAAGATATCTTGTAAGCGTACACAAAATACAGCCATTTACAAAACTACAAAAGACATTATTTAAAAAAGCAATATTAAATGCACATTTAAAAAAGATAAAAGGACATATAATGCCAGAATAAATTAGCTAAAAGTGAATTAAACTGCTATTGACAGTCTCTTGCATCGAATCAACCAAAATTGTTCTAAAAATTTGGCTATACCACAGACAATAGGGGGGGAAGTGTCCGTCATTAGAATGCGCAGGGCTACTAGATAACTACGTGTGCCCATATTGCGGCAAAGGGGTTTAAGCCAAAAACTCCTGGGCTTTGCATAGTCTGGACATTCAAATAGGATATGCGTAATGGACTCTATCCTAGTAGGACAACATGCACAAAAAGGGGACGTGTGAGCACCTGATTTCCACTTAGACACCAGAGCCCCAACTGGAAGGGAGCCCACTCTAAATTTAAAATACAGTGCTCGATCAACTGGAAGAGTAATTAGGTCCAGATAAGGCTCGTAGACTACTGCATCTTTTACTGTTAAAAAGGCAGCTGTGGATTTACAATGTTCAGAGTTTGTAACTAGCTGTTCCGCAACCCAATTCCAGTATAGTCTCTTCAGAACCTCTTTTGGTGGAGCCGATCTTGATAACCAACAGTCCCCCAGTCCAATTTCCTCCAAAAGTTTTTTGGTATCTCTCAACCATCTAATTTTTGCCCAACCGCCCAAGCTCATTATCTCCGCCAGCCCTTCAGCATACGATTTAACTCTTCACTCCTCCAGATACGTGACCATAAAAGGAGTGGGCGAAGCCGGGCTTGGTCTTTAATGTTCTTACAACCTGTGTCCAGCAGCACAGGTACTGTTGGCGTGCTCGGAGGGATGGCGATTAAGGATTTCAAGAGCTTGCTCTCTGCTGTTGCCAAGGAGTCCAGACAGCAATGCCCCCACAGTTCGGCCCCATACAAGGCTGATGTTACTACCTTAGCCTTGTAGATGTCAATTACTGGGGTAAGCGACCTCCTCGGTGATGCCCGGAATTCCCTCAGGAGGGCACCTCCTACTCTCTTATGGTTGAGGACCATCTTAGCAATGTGTGGTGACCAGTTCATGCTATCCGTGATCCGAATTCCGAGGTAGTAAAATTCAGATACTTTCTCCAAGGCAACAGAATTGAGAATAGGAGGGCGGCCCAGTTTCCTTGGAGGATTTAGGACTAAAAACTTAGTTTTGTCCACATTGATTACTAGGCCCTTTGCAACACAGAAGTTCTGGAAACGGGTTAGCAGTTTCTGGAGGCCTTGCGGAGTCTTAGAAATCAAGAGCGTGTCGTCCGCAAAAAGCAGGGTGGGGATCCGCACTCCTCCGAGACAGGGGGCGTCGGCTGGTTCTTGCTGGAGATATTCCACCACCCCATTCACATATAATGAGAAAAGGGTAGGCGCCAGAACGCATCCCTGTCTCACACCCCTAGACACTGGTATTTTCTCTGTTAGCTCTCCATTTCTTCCCCAGCGGACCTGAGCAAAGGTGTGGGCGTGAAGGTTAATAAGGAGGGACAAGATGTAAGGAGGCAGTCCCAGCCCATAAAGCACCCTCCATAGCTCCTCCCGGGGGACTAGGTCAAAGGCAGTCCTCAGGTCTATAAAGGCCAGGTATAGACTGCCCTTGCCTAGCTCCACCACCTTCCACCCAAGAAGTGCCAACCTAAACACCTGCTCTATCGTCCCCATTCCTGCCCGAAAGCCTGCCTGGAAGTCTGATAGTATTTTATTTTCCTCCACCCAATGGAGAATCCTACCAAGTATAGCTTTTCCTGCTATCTTTTGGGTGGAGTCTATCAGGCTTATGGGGCGGTAGTTCCCCGGGATTTCTCTGCATCCTTTTTTATAGATCGGGACCACCACCGCCCCCTTCCAGGAATCGGGCACTGGCCCTCCCAACATAATGTCATTAGGGAGAGCTGCAATAACCCTTCCCCACGCCACTGGATGTGCCCTCATGAGATCCCCCGGTAGACCATCTGGACCTGCTGCCTTGCGGGGGGCTACCCACCCAATTACCTTTTCGATCTCTAAAGGTGTAAAGAGATTATAGGTATGGGGTTTGGATACCAGTGGGGAGGTCACCTTGACATTTAGTTCCCCATCTGCCGGGAGGTATAAAGCCCCAAAGTGTTTTACCCAGCTTTGTGGGGGAATATTACAGGGTCTCATAGTTTCCTCGGGCCTGTTCCGGGAGCCTACAAGGTTCCAGAAGCCCCTTGAATCTTTACTTTTGCTAGCATGGAGTAGATCCTCCCAAAATTTCTCTTCCCACTCCATCCTAGCAATTTTAAGGGATCTATTGTAGGCCTTCCTTGCTTCCAGTATATCGCTATGGGATTTGTGCTTCACTGCTTCTACAAGACTTGTTTTATGTGCCCTACATGATTGTGTGTACCAACCATTACCTTGCTTTTTACCTCGTTTATTTCCTGACTTGCTAGAAGGGATGGTAAACACGTTTGTCAAAGCCTCTACTAGAGAGACAAAGACCCCACTCACCCTACCCACCCCTTCCGAGATAGACCCCAGATTTGACACTGCTTGATTTAAGAGGGTTGAGATTTCTCCAACCCTTTCCTCTGAGAGGACCAATTTGGCCCATTTTAGGCGCCTTCCACAGAGAGAGACTACAGACTCATCGGGGGGAGCTACTACAGGGTTAATGGGACCCTTTTTAGGAAGACACCACCACTGGGCCATGGTTAAGGAAAGTGGGTTGTGGTCACTTTCAATTGTCGGGACCACAACCATATCCCTCACTTGGCTCCAGAGACATACATCTAGTAAGATATAGTCTATTCTAGAGGTGTGTCCTGGTCTATTATATGTATGGGCCCCCCCCTATCCGAAGTTGTCCTTCCATTCACTGCCCTTAGGTTTAATTCAAGGCTTAGGGAGTATAGCTGTAACGCCACCTCTGACCATCTCCTAATGGGTGTAATCTCTAAAACAGGGATCCCTATCCTAGTGTCCTCCTCGTCCTGGTCTAGGGCAACGTCCGAGCCCAAGGGCTCGAACGTACAGTTCATGTCACCCGCGACCAGGATACATGACTTGTGTGGAGTTGTATTCAAAAGGGTCTCTAGGAGAGATAGTACAGAGGACTTCCTCCCGCCCTTAGTCCCTCTGGCATAGACATTATAGACATTTAATACTATTCGACCCCTTGGGTCTCTTAAAATAATATTTTGGATATCCGGACAACCTGTCTGTGCCTCCTCTATTCTGCAGTCTAAGTCGGCTGCTACCCACATGAGCAGGCCACCCGAGGGGCGTCCTCTCCCTGTTTCCGAGGTTAGCGCAGGCACAGAGTAGGAGGAGAATCCCACCCTATGTACCGACTCCAAACTCCAGGTCTCTTGGAAGATGCATAAGGAGTGCTCATCAACCAAGGCATTCCAGTCTGGAAGGGCCAACTTTCTCGCGATCCCTGCGACATTCCAGCTGAAAACCTTAAAGACTAGGTCCGTCACAGCTGATGTGTCGCTGGTCGCGAGAACACTGCTGTCCGCAGACTTCACAGAAGGAACTTGCAAATGACAATCTAGAGAAATGGGCAGAGAGGCTACCAACCCACTGACGCTTGCAGTTGAGGGTGAGGCTGTTCGGGGTGGTGATACTACCATTGGGTCTATTCTATTAACAGTTGCAGTATCTGCAACTGCAACTGTAATTTCCCTCGTGTCGCCCTCCTCCAGTCAGCAACTCCCTGGCACCCAAGGGGGGTTCAGCCCATTGCCCCCAAGGCCCCCAACCCAGCGTGTGTCCCAGTTTTGACAAAAACCAAGAGTACTAGGACCCTCCCATGGCGACATAGCAATTTGCCTTTGGTAGAAAAAGGTTAAGTCCACTACTTTAACCCCTACTGAATCCATGTTTTTTATAGGACTACAGATGGAGCTCACTACTCTGGGATCATGGAAGTTTATTATTATACAGTCCCCCTCCTGTGTTTTTTTCCCCTGCCCTACCCACCCTACTCTGCGAACACTTAGGATAAGCCCATCCACGCCAGTCGGAATTGGCTTATTTGACTTTAGCCAGTGGATGCACTTATTCTTAAGAGATTGGTGGTTCTCCAACTGGCCTTCCTTCAGAGGGGGAACATTTACTAATACGGCGACAAAAGGTTGGCAATCTGGTGGGAGGTTTACCAGGGGGATCCGCCGTGTAAGATTTCGAGGGGCCACTGTAGTAAGAGCTGGGGCTATAGATTGGGGAGCAGTTTTGGCGACCATTCCTGTCGCTGCTCCCTTGACTTTATCTTGTATACCAGGTGTTTGGCTAGCTTTTGCTTTGCCTCTGCTTGCCTGGGGCTGCACTTGTGGAAGTGGCTTAGGTGTAGTTTTGGCAACCTCTATGGGTATTGACGTTCCCTTGGGTTGGGGCCCTACTGTAGGTGAGGAAGGAATTTTAGGTGCTAGGGCTTGCACTCTGGCAGTTTCAGCCTTATTTGGTCTGTTTGGAGGATTAGAATCTACCTGTGGTGGTAAGGAAGCTACTGGGGGCGCACTCCCCTTTGGTCCCATGTCCTGATTGTCGCTCACTCTTTTTAGCTGTTTAAATGTAGTTTTAAGTGAGTAGAACCCATCGAGGGTTGATTGCTCTAGTTTGTCTATTCTAGCCCCCAGGCCCTTAACCTGAGTCAGCAAGGGCATCAAGAGGCTATTTACCCTCTCCAAAATGGTATCTATAGTCACGGGATCGATAAGTTTGGAGACATTATCAGTACTATTACTAGTGGGTGGGCAGTTATTTAAACCCATGTGTGAGACCACAGCATCCCCCTCCTCCTCATCCTTATCCTCTGGGAGCGGGCCCTTTGCGTCTTTCCCGCCTTGGCCAAAAGACTTTCTTGTTCGTTTGTAGAGCGCGGCCTGTCTCACCAACCTGCCCTTAGTATGGTTACCTGCCTTTTTGCTTTTAGCCCTTTTATTCTGCCTACATGCGTCAGTTACAGAAGGCACCCCATCTGGGATTACTGTGGTGGGGGTGGGCGATATTGGCAATGGTGACTGAGTTGTAGCTTTGTTTAGGGGCGTATGAGGTGCAGGTGGAGGTGATGTGCTTGGGCCACCCTCTTCCTCAATGCCACTAGGAAGAAGCGCGGCCAGATGTTCCAACCTGTCTATGTTTTGCCCTATTTCTAGCAGCTGGGGGGGTCTATAGAGCAGCCCGGGACACCAACAGGGGGGGCAGATTGGTCCCGCTCACAAGCCGGTGTCAAGGCCTGTGCAACGGCCCCCAAAGATGAGCGTCTGGAAGGGAGATAGACCTCTGATAGACGGCGTTCAGACATAGCAATCTCCTTTTCTATGACTGCCGCCACTCTGGTGATAAAGCGGTCCATAGTTCCGATCACTGGGCTCCCACCAGCAACTCCCCTTTCACCCTCACTCCTGAGCAATTTGCCAGAACGGGTTGACATGGTTAGGGGTAACCCTAGGGAGTCACACGCGGCCCACCTGTGCTCGGCGCTGGATGTAAGAGACGTGGCCCAGCCCAGCCTCTGTCAGCCCCTGACTGCCACAGACTGCCCGCCCTTTGCTCGGGCTTCGCTCGGCGTCCCGCTCACGTCCCGCTGAGCGTCGTGCCGAGCGTAAAGTAGAAACGTTGCAGGCGGGGGGCGTGTCTGTTGGTGGGCGCGTCCGCGCGCACCTGAGGAAGCAGGGACTCCTGGACTTCCGAGTCCCTGCTACAGCGCCATTGGTGATCTTCAGGTCCTCCCACTGACCAGCGCCTCACAGGCAGCTCTCCCTCGTTTGAAGCCGCGAAGCGAAACCCGCGAAGCGGGTGCGGCGAGAGGCAGCGGCAGCACAGCACTCGGTCCCGAGGTCGGAGGGACAAGCAGCAACCTCCAGAAGCTCCCAGGTGTGTATATGATTTGCACTGATAGTGGCTGCATGCCAGGGGTTGGATGTGCATACCAAGGTGCTCAAATAAACAACCGCTTCCCATCAAATTTGAATGGTGTGTCTTTCCAAAATAAACTCCCGGCCACAAGGGGTAAAAAGCCTTATGTCCTCTCTTTACATGAAAAAAGCGCTCATTAAATTGGGCATTAGTAACGTTTGATATTTGTGATACATAGAGATAGCAACACCAAAGTAGGGAATTATTCTTTTTCCACTAATTCTCCGTCTATTATCATTATTATTATTATTATTATTATTATTATTATTATTATTATTATTATTATTATTATTATTATTATTATTATTATTATAGTGCAACTCCTTTTATAAGGTAGGTTTGGGGCCCATCAGAAGGGTTGCATAGAGTGTTCCAGTAGAAGATTGGCAGCAGCAGAAAGCCGCTCCCCATCCTGCTGCTCGGCTCAGGACAGGGTTTTGAAAAATAAAATGGTAACTTATTACTATTTTATTTTCCTATCCCTTGGGGCATTTTTTTGTGGGGCAATGCTCCCCCGCGTTAATCGCGGATGTGCCCATGTTTCGAATGCAGCGTCTAGATGTAGGGCTTCTGAGTGGCACTGTGTTTCTACAAGCCTACTCAACAATACCAGCATATTCAGAGTTATGAAAGAGGCCTTAGACACATTTGATAAGAGCAACATGCGAGGGCTTGCAAAAGAAAGAGGTGGGAGAGTGGCATGTGCTAGTCATACACTTTCTGATACTTGGATCCACGTCAGCAAAAGCACAGAAGTAGCACTGCTCGCCTAGCCAAGATAAGTAACAGATGACTTACATTTCCCTTTCCCTTTAAGTTTGATATAGAAAAGTCTCAGATCGATAATTCTACGGAGATGTCATTTGGGCACTATATCTGTATTATTTCAGGAGATCTAACCAGATAACTAAAATTGTGCCCATCATGAATATCCTTTCAACAATATTTTCAATGACTTAGACCGACTTTATTGTATTTCTGAAGTCAATAAGCAGAATAATTATCAATGGGTGCACAACGAACATAACATTATTTAATTTCACCCTAGAGACAACTTTTATGAACATAAAAAAGATTTCTTCTTCAACGGTTGGCACAATATTACGTTCTCAGTGATTTAGGAGCCCAAGTACATTGTGTTTCTGCTCCAAGTGCACATGCAAATAGTCACTTTGAGAAATGGCATTTCTCTTTTCAGTGTTGTTGGCGTGAATGGTGTCTGCCTATATGGACCACTCAGTGCTGCGTTCCCCACTCCTCCTGTCACGCCATATTCTATCTATCATGCTCTATGGAAATATTGTTCAATCAAGGATTTCCACTTTCCTGTCTTCGCACTGATATTGAATCTATATTTGATTGATTTTGCACATTATCATTCTTCCGCATGATGCTCTCAGTTCATATTAAGATTTGTGTGTGTAATAGAAATCTCCATGAAGGAATATTTCTCTTCGGATATGCCTCAGGGCTACAGTAAATGTATATTTTTTAAGGTAAAGCAGCATTTGTTTTTGTTTCGGAGGCAGGATTTTTCTTTATCTGGGCTGTAAGCTGCATAAGAATTTCTTCAGTTCAAACGTGTACCAGCAACAAAAGCTCCAATCACTGTTGCCAGAAGTCTCCCTTTTTCTACCCGCTTAAAATATATTGGATGCAATGCTTTAAATGGTGTCAGATGTAATGTGGAGCTGTGTGATCAGGTAGGCACTGCCATGTCTGTCGCTTGATCTGCACATACTAGGGCAGCGGGCAAAGAACATTGATCAGACCGCTATTGTAACCAACGAAGGTGTCAGAAGGAAAACTGACACGCACAAAAATTAAAGTAAAAAAATAGTTGAATAGTTTAAATGAAATTCGTCAGGCGTCACACAGTGACACTAACTAAGCATGCACAATCAAGATAGAACCCCCCACCCCCTCCCGTTTTCCCACTGTTTGTTACTGACAGACAGACAGGCATACTTGGGAGTCCGGAAGACCGCTCACACAGATGGACCTGGTGGCAATGCAGCTGCTGAACTGTTGCTAGGCAGGCCTCTAAATGAAAGGTATCCGGAGGTAAGCCCCAGGTGGTAAGAAAAATAATACACAGTAAATGCGACAGAAATAATGTTACGCTATGACCGGTGAGGAAAGGAGCGAAAATGAAGGAAGTTGCTATAGAAAATCCATCACGCGAGATAAAAGCTTGTGTGACGAAGGAGTTAAGGGGTAGATTTACAACTTCTGGCGCATCTCTGCAAATTCGCAGGGATGCGCCAGAACAGATGCGTCACGCAATCCCCCGCATGCTCAACCACGGATGCGTCGCATTTACAATGCGGCGCACCATGGTGCAAGGAGGGGCAGATGTGTGATGCATCTTGTGGCGTACAGGCGGCGCATTGCTGGAGTCGCAAGTGCGATGCAACTCCTGCAATGCACAGGGGCCGCCCATACTTAACGTGGTGAATCACTCTTTACGTACGGATTTGACGCAGCAGCATCGTAAAACTGACTCAGTGACATCTTGTCGATTTCACTGCGTCGGTTTTACGGGGCTTTTCTACGAGTGAACGCCCACCCTGCGACAGAACGCTCAAATGAAACCTGACACAGGTTTCATGTGGCGCAGAGCTCTACAACGTGACGCATCTGCCTTGATGCGTCACGTTGTAAATAAGTCGCAACGTGGCGCATGGTTTTACGCCGCCGCTGAGTCACAAAAGTGACCCAATGGCAGCTTAAAAGTGTCACAAGGGGCTTGTAAATCTGCCCCATAGTATCTGCTGTTGATATACCCCTAGGTACAGAAAGACATTGTGCTGAGGGCATAGAAAGGGCCAGATTTACATACATTTCATGGAATGCAGCGTAGCAATTAAAGTTGCTGAGCTGCGTTGAATAAATGGGAGAGAGCAGGACAGCATCATAGCTACTAACATGTGCCACTGATCTGCTCTCCCTGTACAGACATGCTTTTGGCTGACATGCACCAACGCAGTCGCTCTTTAGTCATAGGTCAAGGGTGTGTACTTTGTAAAAAGCATAGTTTTTGTACTGGAACAGATCCCTTACAGTACAAAAACTATGGGGCATATTAGCAAGAACCTCGTTAAAATTATCACTGTTTTAGTGGCAGGAAACTGCTAATAAAACAGCGATGATGGGCTTGCCAATATGCGTTATAGAATTCCAATAGAAGCCCAGGTTAGATGTCCTGCACATCCAAACCTGGGCTTCTATTGGAAGGAATTCTAAAACGCATATTAGCAAGCCCATTATCACCGTTTAGCGGCAGATCCTGCCGCTAAAATGGCGATAATTTTAATGAGGTTCTTGCTAATATGCCCCTATATTTTAAGTCATTTTCCACTTCATATGTGTGAAATTGAATGCAGCTCTCATTCTCATTCTTTCAGTTGCCTCAAGGAGGTGCACGGTTTTGGTGCAAATCCCCTCTCTGCAGTTCTTTGTGGATAGGGGTTTGCATCAAAACCCCTGGGTGGTTGCATGGTACCAGCCAGGCAACCCAAGGCTGCAAATTTCACAATTTTGCCTTACTCTGGGTTCCAATCCAACGCAAATCATGATTTACATTGGATTGTAAAAAAGGGAGGAGCCAGTAAAAATATAATGCTCCCCTCTTTGACCAAATAAAATGTGCAAGTAAACTGAGTAAGCTCAACTTTTTCTATGAAGTGTAATTAGAATTATACCCCTGAGCAAAGTTTGCAAACAATAATACAAATTATAAATAGTATAGCATGACTTTAACCCCTTGCATGCTGCCACGATTCCGCACCTGTGCGGCAAAATCGCGAGTGGGCGGGTTTATGACGGCCCCCAGCCGTCATCAGCACACGAGCACCATAGTGAATGACGGATGGGGGCCGTCATCAGCATGCAAGGGGTTAAAGGAATTTGACCAAAAACTATACATTTATCAGTATTTACTTATTTCCATTTACTCTTCTTCCTTTTATGCTTCTTTACTTCCTTTTTTCCACTATTTTCTTTTGTTTTTATGAGTATTTCATTCTTCCTTTCCATTTTTCTTTCTCTCATTTCATCATACCTTTTTTCTAGCTTTCTATTCTTCTTCAAATTCCTTTATTCCTATTATGTTTAAGTCATGTATTTGCTCATTCTTTGTTTGTTTTCTTTTTGTATTCCTTCCCTTTGTTAACTATTTTTTCTCTTCTTTCACTTAGTTCCCATCCTTTCATCTTATATTTTTTCTTTAGCTCATCTTTTATTTGCTTTTCTTTGAACCCTTCATCCTTTATTCTCTTCCTTTCTTTCTCTGAGTTTTACATCTTTTTTTTTATTTTCTGTCTTCATAAGTACCCTTTTCCATTTGTGCTTCTTTTTCCTTCCTTCTTTCATTATTTTCATTTTCCATTTTTTCCTTTGCACTCTCATTCCATTAACTTCTAACTTATTTTTCTTGCCACTTTCACCATTTTGTCTTTCTCTCTGTCACTGATTTAGGCTGCTTTTAGTTTTTATTTTTGTCCTCACCCCACAGCTGTATTATTGAAGTTTATTCTTGCGGAGGTTATCAGTTCTCCTTCTTACTTGCAATGTCCTGCGAGCCAGTAATAAAAGTTAAGAAGGACCATAGAATAATTTAATCTGCTCCAAAGGTACCCCTGCTTATGCTGTGAAAGCGGGTGTTCACTATGCCCTTGGTTGTAAACCTCACCAAACTTCTTTGGGGCTAAATATGACGTCGGTCAGAAAGCCTCTGATCGCTTCTCGGAAGCTTTCCAACCGCAGTTGGAGGCTTTCCGACCGACTCGACCGTGTGAATACGATGTTGCCACTCGGAACATAAACCGGCCGGTCATTCTGACTCGATTCCGACCGGATCCCGAAGTCTTCCAGCTGGTTGGAATTGCACCATAATCCCCTATGGACAGCATTTCCACCATTGAGATTACGGTGTTGGTTTTCAACAGCCTTTCTGTGCTAGCCTTTCCGACATGGAAAGGCTGTTGGAAACTGACTTTGGGGGCCCCTAGCAGGGACCCCTTGCTTCCACGGTCCATGGTTGGTGGTGTGTAAAAGCCTGCACAGTGTGGCAGGAACCATGCAACAAAGCAGTGATGCAACACTTCTCAGCGCGCCCTCCTTGCGACACCATTGATGCACCATATTTACAGTACGGCTGATCATGTCGCATGAGTTACAGATACGTCAGTAATACTGAAGTACCTGTATGCGGAAAAGTGGCGTATTGCTAGGGTGTGTCTGAATCAGACGCATCTCTAGCAATGTGTCCTTTTACACGGGGCAAGTCCCATGTGAAAGGGCCTGCACCACCCTTACGCCTGCCATGAGGCAGGCGTAAGGTTTTGATGAAATGGCATCTCAGGAATGGCGCACTCATATCCTATAGATTTCAATGCGCCACGTCTACAAGGGGTTGATGCGGAAGAATGTCCTTCATGTATTATACCTGAAGCAGGTATAATGTGGTGCAGGGATTTACGAAGGGAAGCATGCTCCTAGATGCGTCACTTCGTAAATATGGAGCAAAATGGCGCATTATTTACGCCGCCACAGCATCACAAAAAGTGACGCAATGGCGTTGTAAATGTTACACTGCACTTCATAAATAGGTCCCTACATTTAGATCTTGTGTGTCACTAACGCAGTGCATTCCTCTATTATTGCAATATAGGTACATATCAATAAAGTTAAAATAATTTTCAACTTTAGAACAGTAAATTAACTAGTCGAATACAAGCTTGGCACCATAGACATAATTTAGGGGTCATTAAGAGTTGCAGATGTGACCCCTGGTGCTGCCTTTGCGACCCCAGGCTCAGAAGTGGCTAAAGCAGTACCAAGAACACAGGGGCAGCTCTGAATTCCATATTTTCTGCCTGTTTTTCATTAAACTAATAGTGAATAATTATGCATTATTCAATATTAGTGTAATAAAAGATGAAGCACAATTAATTGGAACTGGACATATGGTGGCAGTTATGGTAAGTAAAAACGGTTTTAAATGTACTGTGTTCACATTCTCTACCCCAATCCCAACACGGTTGACAGGTTTTTGCTCCTGTTATTGATACACGAGGCGTTGGAGAGGCAGATACTGCCTCCCACTCTCCCTGAAACGGTTATTATTTTGCTACCAAAGCCTGTAAAGGACACCTGATTATGCAGCTCCTATAGACCTTTGTCCCTTTTAAAACTCGACTATAAGATACTTGCTAAGGCGCTTTCATGCCATCTCTCCTTGCTGATGGAATCTGTAATTTCCACTGTGCAATATGGTGCTGTACCACACTACTCCACAGCCTTCAATCTCCGCACATTGTTTAACACCCTACACAGGATAGACCCAGAAATCCCTGTTGCAGCGATATTACTGGACACAGAGAAAGCCTTTGACTCGCTAGAGTGGCCCTTTTTCCTCTCTATAATGCAACGCATGGGGATGCATGCCAGTTTCATTGCCACCACAGCCCTCCTCTATACCCAACCCACTGCTAGGCTTCGATTAAATGGCACTCTATCCGCCCCTTTCACCTTATCTCGTGGCACGAGGCAGGGCTGCCCCTTGTCCCCCTTGCTCTTTATCTTGGCAATGGACCCCCTTCCTGGAAAAGCACCTACACAGAGGACTACAATTTTCACTGGGCCACTGTTAGTCTACCTTTATGCGAATGAAACAATATTGTATGTTCGAGAACCCCAACTAAATATGGATCCCCTTATTTGGGAAATACTCAGATTTGGTACTTTTTCCAGACTAGGCATTAACTGGCACAGGTCGGTGATTTTTCCCCTCACAGCTAGCACCTCAAAATGGGATACTAAGTTTCCACTGGAATGGGGATCAGACTAAGTAAAATAACTGGGTGTTCATATCCATCTTGAGACGGACCAGATCATTCGCCGTAACTATGGAGTGGAATTTTCCAAACTAGAAAAGCAAATAGCTGCTTGGCTAAAACTCCCACTCTCCATGGCCTGGCGGGTAGCCCTCATAAAAATGAATGTGCTGCCAACATTTTTGTATCTCTTTCAGAACATACTGATCGCACTCACAAATTGGTTCTCCGATACTCTTAGTTCACACTTAATCAAACTGATGTGGGGTAATAGAAAACCCAGAGTACGCTGGCAAATCATAACACTTCCCTGTAACAGAGTAGGATTAGGGGGTCCCAGAATTACAACTCTATTACCTGACAACACAATGCAGCTTTGCACAAACTTGGTACCATCCAGATGCCAGAATACCATTCCTGCGTCCCGAATCAGACTTTGTGCTTACTGACACTTTTGCTACAGTTCTGCCCTTGGGTATCCCCAGGGACATCGTGGATAGTCAACCGGTCTCAATGACTAGCTGGACCTGGGCCAAACTAGGCTGCTTATTGAATGCCTCCTCTTTATACTTCTCTGTCCTATCACTCTCTAACAGCAGATGGTTACCCATTACTGGCGAAAAACTTGTCCAAAAGACCTGTATTAAATTTAATCTCCTTAAAATGGGGAAATTTTACCCTGGTGGCCACATTTTTAACCCTGAGGACGATACCCTGTTTCCTGAAACCACCTTTATGGATAGATTTATCCCAATGAGACTACGTTCCGCCTTGAGGGCTAAGTTCCAGGAGTATCCACTGGAACCTGTGTCCTTTCCCCCATTTACTATAGTTATTACCAGCAGTAAGGGAGTCCATCTCATATCCCAGCTCTACAGAGCAAGTGCTGACATTCTTCCAGTTAAAGATGACAAAATACGCGAAGTTTGGGAGATCGATTTGGGGAACTCAATATCAGATGATCAGTGGTCGGCCAGCTGTGCAGTTACAAGATCTGTTTCTCTGAATAGCCGACATAAATTGATACATTTCAAATTTTTACGCAGGATGTATATTACCCCGGCCAAAATGCATAGAATAGACCCCACCAGATCACATTGCTGTCGGCGATGCAACTCCCTCTGTGCAGATTTTCCCCACCTCACCTGGACATGCCCGAACATACACAATTACTGGGTAGACATGCACAAAACAATTAGTAGCATGATAGGAATACCGATGGAACCCCTGCCGGATATTGCTTTGCTGGGCTATGTTGTGCAGTTCCCCTTTGAAAATTTGGAGATTTGTGGCTATATGTTTGCTATTGGCCAAAAGAGAAGTCACTATTTATTGGGGTGGTAAACGTGCACCTACAGAGAAGAGCTGGCTCCACAGCCTTGCATCATGCTCCTCGAAAAGTGAATTGTATGCCAATACGCTCCCACCCAAGTCCAGGCCCAAGGATATTTGGGGCCCCTTTCAGACCTTCCTGGCGGTGCAGCAGTGAGATTTACATACCCAACAGGAACAGGGCATAGTCCCAACAGGTATAGGATAGACTGGGGCATCTACATTTTCTCCAGTGGTGCCTATACAATGTGGGTAGGATGCAAACAGATATTAACTGTTGACAAAGCATTGGAGAAGCATATAATTCAGACCTCCTTGATGTGCCTGATTGAACATGTATGGAAAGCGTATAGAATTGTTATACGTAATGCCAGTGCTAATGTCTATGAATCCTCAATGCAACGCCGACGTTAATTGAAAATGCTAAAGTTTTTTAAAAAAATTAAAAACTACAAATGGACACTACACCAGTTTAGAAAAATAAGTAATCTTTATTAGACTTGAGACAAGACCAAAATGACAAAAATCCACAATACTGTAATAAAATATGACTTTAAAATGGTAGAAATAGCTTAGTTCAATGTAGATGGTAAGTGCAAAACTTTACTCTCAAAGTACCTTGGATGCGTCACTCAAAACAAACAAAAGGGTCGCAGGGAAGGTGATGCGTCGGTTCCTTGCTTCGGGGGAAGTGATGTGTTGGTTCCTAACTGCAGCGCAGGGGAGGTGATGTGTCGGTTTCTTACTGTGATCTGGTTGATGCGACAAGATGGTGACTCGATGCAACGATCCGGTACAATGTGACAAAATGTCGTCTTTGATGGGATGCAACAATGTTGATGCAATGCATGCACGCCCAACGGCGGTGCGGCAAAATTGATGATCTTTGGAGCCGCAAGAGGCCCTGTGACACGCTTCTCCGATGATGCGACGGTGACCTCTGCGGCTGCAGCACGCTTCTCCAGTGATGCGACACACTCTATCAGCGATGGGACTGTGAACAGCTGAGTCGGCGGCATGCTTCTTCAGCGATGCGACGGCAACTGCTGCGGCAGCAACACGCTTCTTCTCATTACGTCTCGCTTCCAGCTCTCAGTGACATGCGGGCCCAAACAACTGCAGGCAACTCACTGCAGGTAGAATTCCCAGCAAGGGAGTTCAACGGGAGCTGGTGGTGAAGTCTTTGTGTCCCTGAGACTTCATACAGGAAGCAAGCTCAGTTCAAGCCCTTTGAGATCTTCCTCAAGATGACCAAGCAAACATCAAAGTCCTTTTCAACTTTCCTTGGCAACAAGTAACCACCGCAGGCAAATCCCAGAAGGCAAACAGCACAGGGGCAGTAATCCTCCTTCAGCTTCTCCAGTTTCTTCTCCTTTGCAAATATTCCTCTTGAATTCCCAGAAGTAATCTAAAGCTCTAGGGTGTGGGTCCCCCTTTTTATACACACAAATCCTTTGTCTCTGAAGGCAGAGAGTGTCTGGAACTAGTCCAAACCAGTTCTGGGTGCACCCTGCCAGTGCACAACTTCTTCCTTTGTCAATGTGGACCAGGGTCATCAGACGCACCACAGGAGGTGGAGCCAGCATTGTGGAAGGCAGGCACAGCCCTATTGAGGCCCAGGTGCTACTCCTCTCATCACTCCCAATGCAGATAAGTTTATTCAGCCTAGGGCTGATTCACCCAGCCTCCTGGAGCCACCCCAGCCCCTTTCACTCACAAACCAGACATGGAATACACAAACCTAGCAGAGGCATGCTGGATGGTTAGGCAAGAAAATACCCACTTTCTAAAAGTGGTACTTTTAAACACAGAATGTAAAAATCACCCTCACTAAAAGATGTATTTTAACATTCTGAGTGTAGGCATTCAAAACTCGAATTTCTACCTAGTTCCCAGAGTCAGTTAGGATTATAAGATGTTATATTCAAACTGCTCATTCTGGCCTATGGGAACAGGTAGCCTTGCAATAGTGAAAAACTAAACTGGTTGTAATTCACTACCATGACATGCCACACACATCAGGGCATGTCCTACCATTTACATGCAATTCACCCTGCCCTTGGGCCTACCTTTGTGGTGACTAATATGTAGAAAAGGGAAGCTTTAGGGACTGGAAAGTGGGTGCACTTGCCAAGTCGACATGGCAGTCCCAGACTGCACACAGGCTCTGCAATGGCAGGCCTGATCGACATTTTAAAAGCTGTGTCTGTGGGTGGCACAATCAGTGCTGCAAGCCCACCAGTAGCATTTGATTTACAGGCCCTGGCCGCACATGGTGCACTGTACTAGGGTCTGACAAGTAAATCATGGAATCACTAGTCCATTACATCATTTTACAATAGGGAGCACTTGCACGTTGGCACTGATCAGCAGTGACAAGGTGCCCAAAGCATCTAGACCAACCAAAAGCAGTTGAAGCAACAGCAAAATGTAGAAGGGAGACTTACACCAATGGTGCCAGGTCTAACAGTAACCCTGCCCCAAAGTTTCTGTGCTGCCTTGTGTCACATGGATAGAGAAAAATATGCTGTATCTAATAAAAATGTGGTGCATTTTTCTCTCCCCATGTGGCGGCACACTTTTGGCAGTCAATGCACACACCCTTGCACCAAAGCACTAGCATGTGTGCCGTCTCTGAAGCATAGGTTTGTACTGGAAGGGGTGTCTACCTGTACATAACTATGTCTTAAGCTTCTTCTGTTTTGTATGTGTGCTGTACAATGCAGCATACATGCAATGTTGAAAATCGATGAGAAATTAAAACAATCCTCCTATTTACACATACCTTGAGTGAGTTTAAGATTTTGGGGCAAATTCTTGTACATCAATGTTTGTAGATAGAAATTTGTATCAAACACCATTGGTGGTAGAAGGACACTCCCATGCACCACCAATAGACTGCCACCTTAACGCAAAATATTGTAAAGCAGTAAATCCTAACTTAACACTTTTTACAGGTTTACATCATAAACGTGACGCAAACCCAGCACTCACTATTAGTAAACCTAGGTCTGTGTCAGTAAGAATGAGTGCTTGAAAACAATTGATTTGAAAAAAAAAGTATGCAAATGAGTGAGTGAGTGAGAATAAATGAGAATGGGTGTAGAAGAGTATGAGTGAAAAGGAATTCACCCATAGCAGAAACTGGTACTAGCACAATTGAGGTAAGCATAAAGCTTAGCATGAAGGTGGACTGCCTGGCACATGGGAGGGTGGAACAAAGAAAAAAAATCTGGCCCTGACATTGGTAATTGTTGACATAAGGTTCACCAATGGTATATGGATGGCATATATTGCAAAATTCTGGCAGTGGCATATTTTAGTGGAGTGGAAATGGTCTCAATGATCAAGAGACAGACCACCCCAAGATTCTGGATGACCAAATGAGATTATTGATCATCGTATGACATTTGATGGGAATCCATTGATCACATATACACTGTGTTTGGGTCTTATCAACAATCACTTATAGTATGGTTTGAAGTTCACTGTTATGTCTTGTTGTGTAGGCTTTATAGGAATTTTGTATCCTTGACTGATTTGATAAACAGTTGTGCCTTCTATAGCCTACCTATTTGGCTTTGCATTAGACCACCGGTTTTTCATAGGTATTGTCAGTGGCATATTTTATGTCAATGTTGATATTAGGGGGAAGCCTTGGAGCATGGGATTACCCATAACAAAATGCTGGGCCTAACACAGTGAAATTAGATTTTGATATATGGAGGCACCCATACACCCATTTTGAACAAAACAAGGTCAACTCCTAGGAAGCATAAGGTTTCATTGGCTTGGCACACCATGAAAGGAGCTGAATGTTAAATTACTAAATTAATGCTTTTCTGTGTCTGTGGCATTTTAGCATGTTTATGTGAACATTGTGCTTTAAAATGAACAGTTTGCCCTATTGTTTTCAAACTTTTATCAGGGGAAGAAACCCCTACAAGAGTTACAAATTTTCCAAACTTACTACAATTCAGGTCGCAATTGGATTGATTAGGTAAATTGTCCGCTGTGCCTATGCTGTAAATGTCCTGAGGCCTGTGTGCTATGCCAAGTGCATTAGTGCTTAACATTCATTGTAAAAGAACTTAACACAATTTTATGAATGATTTTAAAAAAAAATAATTAAAAACACCTACATTTGAGTCATTTCTTAAAGTGGTCTTACAGTAAGCAATGACATCCTGCAATATTTTGTTTATGCGCAATGCTATCCCACCTAGAGTTTACAGTGTTGAAGTGTTCTATTTTTCATAAGTACAGGAAAATGTCATAGAAGACTCTTCTCAGTACAAAGCATCATAAACAAATACCTTCTACCACGCCTGGTCTTTGCTCACGTGGTCACTTTTGGTTTACCCAACTCCTTGGCTGCTATGACAAACAAGTTCACTGCCTTAAATGCTGGCTGAACTAGATTCCCTCCTAGTAGCTTTATCCTAGCCAGCCAACATGATCCTATTTCCCATTGTCTTGGAGTTGGACAAAGTATTTTCTTCCTGAGTGATAAAAGTTCAAGGCAGGTGCAGAATAGGTGGAGCAATGTTTCACTACTGTATGAATGTTGTATGTTGAAAACTTTATTGTATAGTTAATTAAAACCATTACAAAAATAGAAATGTGATATTATGCTAAAAACACAGAAAATTTACACTAATGTGAGAATGATAACATTTAAAAATGGAGGTTAGAGGGGCGTGGCCAAGATGGCGGGCTGAGAGGACGCTCTTGCCGTGAGCTCCCGAGCCCCGGGACATCCTGCACCTTTTTACACCGCTGATCTCCCCCGGATCGAGCGGAAAACGCACCCAGTGCTCCCCGTGGTGGTGTGGAGCAGCCCACAGCCCTCAATCTCCTTGCCGCGGCGGCGGAGCCGCTTGGGAACCGGCCTGCAGCGAGGGCCGCCAGAGGAACCGCCGGAAGGACCGGAGGCCCCCCGATCGCGGGCCCTCGGTTATCCGGCGAGGGAGGCCAGTAGCACGGAGTAGACCAACGGCTTGCGGGCGTCCCGACACTACGACCCCGCTGTGGCCTGAAATGACCTTCCTTGGTGGAGCGGAGCCGCATTAGCGGAGAGTGAGGAGGCGGAGCCGACAGGAAGCAGCTACGCAAGCCCGGGGATCAGGTAGGCCGCGAGGCCTGCGCCACATGGCCCGGCCCTGAGCCCCACCCTTCGCCACTGCCGGGTGCTTCCAGCCCCTCCAGCACCCACGGTCGCCTTCGCGGCCCATGAGACCTAAACCCTCTCCGGTCCCACCTGCTGAACGACTTGCACAACCGGCCTCCAGCCATGTGATAATCGAATGGACCAGCGGGGAAGGACTGCTGCGATCCCCGAGAGCGGGCTTAGACGGAATCACTGGATTTGGTGTTCTGTGACGATCATTGGAAGGACTGTCCAGTAGTGCTCTCTTGTACCGGCAGACCTTGACTTCAACCTTGGGTGGAGCGGAACAGCACATATATAGCCCGGGAGATGAGACTACGCCACACCGGCGCTGGTTCCCCAGGCCGTAGCGGACGGCCATCTTGGACGGGAGCGGAACGATTGCATCGGCCTCTTGGAGCGGCCCTCACTCACGGCGATTGGAGGCGCCTCACTAGGATTGGGTCCGCATCGGCGCGAGCGGTGTGGATTGCCACCTACTGCTGCACTGCTGCCCGGGCCTGTATTACCTCCTCGCCACAGCATGTGGGCTTTGGTGATCCCCCCCTCCGCGATGTCGAATGCCAGAGGGTCGAAGAAGGGTGACCGGACCTTGCCGGACATGCTGGGAAGAGGCGCCCCGAGGCAAGACAGGAACCAGCCAGCTCCGAGCCCCCCGACTAGTTCTCGGGGCGCAGAAGGCGGGGAACCCCCGGTGACTAGATCATTCCTGGAGTCACTGTTCAGCTCTTTGAAGGAGGACTTTCAAGCCCTGAAGCAAGAGGTGGCCGGGGAGGTCCGGGAAGTTCGGAGAGAGGTGGACTCCCTGGGAGAACACAGTGGAGGCGGCTGGCCACTCTAGGGATGAGGAAATCACTCACTTGCAACAGGAGGTCCTGAGGCTGAGAGACCAGCAGATTGACCTACAGGCCCATGCCGAAGACCTTGAAAACAGGTCTAGACGTAACAACATAAGGGTCCGAGGCGTTCCATCCAGCGAGGAGGGTGAGGACGCGGCCGCCTACTTAGGAGCCCTGTTCCGTGATATTATGGGAGAATCGGAAGACTTCCCAATCCGGATCGACAGAGCACATAGAGTTGGTCGGCCTCGCAGGGCCTCAGCGCCTCCTCCGGACATTTTGGCTTTCTTTCCGGATTTCCCCCTGAAGGAGCGGATTCTTCGTGAGGCCCGACGACAATAGCCTTTACGTTTCAGAGATCACCCGGTGGCTCTATACCAGGACCTGTCCGCAATTACACTGCAGAAACGGAAGGCCTTTAAAATTGCTACGGACTTCTTGAGGGAACATGGCATACAGTACTCGTGGGGGCACCCCTTCCGGCTCATCTTTCGCTGGAATGGGGCTCTGCACCAGCTCCGGTCCCTCCAGGATGTTTGCGGAGTGCTGGGAATCACTGCATCGGAAACGGACACCCCAGCGCCTCGTCGCAGGCGGAGCACGCGAGATGGCTGGCAGCTAGTCTGGGAACGGCGATCCCCGCCGCCTGCGAGACCCGACTCGCCTACAATCCGGGCGGAAATGTCCAGCGCCATACAGGAGGCTTCCAGGACTACGGCGAATGGCGATGTGGCCTTGACGGCCTGAAAATGCTCCGGGGGGAGACTGCAGTAGCCTATCTTCATCGCAGGTGCGGGAGTGGCGGGGGCGCTGGAGGTGGTGGCTGGTCGTCCACTTGAACAACTTTCCACGGCCTTGTCCGTTGTGGACCAGACTGGGACAATGAAGTACTCTGCATGGTTTGGGGTGTGGGCGGGGGAGTTGAATGGGTGAGTTTGGGGTTTGGGGCGTTCACTGGGCGGCGGGAGAGAGGGGGGAGCGTTGGGTTCCAGGGAGGGGGTCCTCACAGTTGGGGGATTGGGGGCCCGGGGACTGTACTGTGCTATGAGGTGGTTTACTATCACTGTGTGCTGTGGCCGCAATCTGATGCCTTTGAGTTTAGTCCGGCGGACCGTACCCGCCTTGATGAGCGATGCTGGTATTCCCCTCACTGATGGCCCTTAAGATTGTTACCCTGAATGTGAAGGGGCTGAATAACCCGGTTAAACGGAAGGCGGTACTGTCCCTCCTGGAAGACTCACAGGCAGACATCTGTCTTCTACAGGAGACTCATCTTCTAGCTAAAGACTGTCACAGGCTGCGGA
Organism: Lissotriton vulgaris; assembly: GCF_964263255.1. NCBI lineage: Eukaryota > Metazoa > Chordata > Amphibia > Caudata > Salamandridae > Lissotriton > Lissotriton vulgaris. The sequence continues at coordinate 502,602,665 of NC_141685.1, forward strand.
CCCCAAAGTTCGCCACGCAGCTCTTCTCTTCCTGCACTTCCAAAACAGCAGGTGTAGCACTCATGATATCTAGGAGGTTCAAGGGGGAGGTAATGCAAAAGGTAGTGGAACAAAAGGGGAGGCTTCTGGCGTATAGAGTCAGGGTGGGGGGTCTAGTGTTAACTGTGGGCTCCATATATAGCCCCAACGATCATCAGGATCAGTTTCTACACAGGGCACTGGAAGACGTGACATCCACTCCTGACAGACACATCGTGATTGGGGGGGACTTGAATATGGTATTTGATGCGTCCCTGGACAGGTCGGTGCAAAGGCGCCTACAATCGGGAGAGCTCTCGGGCTCGGTTCGTTCCCGTTTGGAGGATCTTGATATGCACGACATGTGGCGCCGCCTCCACCCCACGACCCGCGCCTATTCCTACTATTCTCACGCCCACAAATCCTATGCAAGATTGGACCATCTCCTGGTGACGGGCCCGATGTACGAGCTAGCCTCGGCCACCGACATAGGGGTCCTGTCTCTCTCAGATCATGCCCCGGTGGAGGGCACTTTCCAGCTACCTCCGGTGTCTCCCTTGCGAGGGGTCTGGCGTCTCAGGGACACTCTGCTGCACAAACAATCCGTGGTGAAACATATCCGCGAGTCCATAGAGGAATATAAGCCTAATAATGACAATGATGACACCACCCGCGCGACGCAATGGGCCGCCTTGAAGGCAGTGCTCCGCGGCGAGTTTATTGCCATCTCCTCGGCGGAGAATAAAGACCGTCAGCTTAAAAAGGACGAACTTACATGCCAGGTGAGGGAGCTAGAACAGGTGCATCAACGGACGGGAGCCCCTCGAGTCTGGAGGCAACTTAAGGCTGCCAGAAAGCTCCTGTCCGCGCTCGACATGGACAGAGCGGAGTACGCTGTACTTTGCCTGAAACACAAATACTACACTGGCGGAGACAGGTGTGGTCGGCTTCTTGCGCATAAACTCTGTGTACAACACCAGCAGCATCGGGTGAAAGAACTGGCGGCCCCCACTGGAGGGATAGTCACGGAGGATGGCCAGATTGCGGACGTTTTCCGTGGTTACTACGCTGATCTCTACACCGGTGTCTCCCCCCTCAGCGCGAGCCAAGACTGACTATTTGGAGTCGGTGTCACTCCTGTCCCTCACGCCGGACCAGGCCCAATATCTTGAGCGAGAGATCCGGATTGAAGAGGTGGTTACGGCCATCTCCCGACTCAAACACGGGAAAGCCCCGGGGCCCGACGGTTTTATCCCTCTCTTTTACAAGACCTTTTGCCAGGACCTTGCACCACTGTTGACGCGCCTGTTTAATTCGTTCTCTGAACCGGGCGCTATCCCTCCGGAGTTCCTTCAGGCGACGGTGTCTGTGATCCCTAAACCGGGCAAGGACCGGACTGAATGCGGGTCCTACCGCCCAATCTCACTTTTGAATTCAGACCTGAAGATCTTCACCAGTATTCTAGCGGCACGTCTGGCACTCCACCTCCCGGGTATGGTTGACCCGGATCAGGCTGGGTTTGTCCTGGGCCGGCAGACTGTCGATAATACTAAAAGGGTGACCCACATACTGGAGAAGGCCTCCCGTATGCCCGGGGAACGCATGCTCCTTTCCATCGATGCGGAGAAGGCGTTCGATAGAGTGCATTGGCCTTACTTGGAGAAGGTATTGAGTAAATTTGGCATAGGAGAGAGGTTTAGGCACCTGGTATTCAATTGCTACCGATTCCCATCCGCGGTGGTGAGGGTGAACGGTTGCAGCTCCCGGCAATTTGCGATAGAGAGGGGCACCAGACAGGGGTGCCCACTATCGCCACTGCTTTTCGCTCTCTATATGGAGCCGTTTGCACAAAGAGTTCGCCAGAACCCCAATGTCACGGGCGTCCACATGGGGGAGTTCCACCACACCCTTAGTTTTTACGCGGACGACGTGATATTGACGCTCGACGACCCAGGAGGTCGTTGCCTGCTTGTATTGAAGAGCTGGAAACCTTCGCGACTGTAGCAGGTTTCAAGGTAAACTTTGGGAAATCGGCGGCCCTCGACATCTCGCTGTCCGGCGCCACCAGGGCTGACTTACAGAGGCTTTTTCCGCTGAGCTGGTCTAAAGACCAAGTACCCTATTTGGGGATTCTCCTAGCACCCTCTCTTCCTGCTATGGTCACGGCCAACTACACGGCCTTAAGTAAGAAGATCAAGGAGGAACTGGCCCGTTGGGACAAGGGCACGTTGTCATTGCTGGGCAGGGTAGCCGCGGTGAAAATGACCCTTCTACCGCAAGTCCTGTATCTCTTTCGGGCCCTCCCGTTGCAACCCCCCAAGGGATGGCTCGGACAGACTCAGTCTGATATAACACGCTTTGTGTGCAGGGTCGCAAACCTAGGCTCAAGAGAGCCATAGCCACGCTAGCGCCTGAGTCTGGTGGCCTTGGCATACCGGACTTGCACAAGTATTTCCAAGCTGCTCAACTGTGCTACCTAGTAGAGTGGAGCCGGTGGGAATCAGATAAACACTGGTTGTTTCAGGACCAGGCGGTGGCGGGCAGGACGCTGCAGGAAGTGCCCTTCCTGCGAAGGGCCCACGGCCCCCCCAACCTCTATGCGTCCTTCATCACGCGGGTCCCGCTCCGAATCTGGGACTCTGTGTCCACCAAACACGACCTTACCACCTTTCCTTCTCCTTTTACACCAATAATCAGAAACCCAGACTTTAGCCCGGGTATGGAACCGGGAGCCTTTGAGCTCTGGCGGGCGGCCCGCTGCGCCGACCTATTCCACATGTATGGCCCGGAGGGTGCCTTCTCCTTCCAGGATCTACGGCGGGACTTCGGTCTGCCCGAGACGGAGCGCATGAGATACATGCAGGCGCGCCACTGGGCGCTCCAGCCGCAGGTACGAGCCTCGGCGGACCGGAAACTCACGGCATATGAGCGTTGGTTGGTGACTCGCTCCTCGGACGCCAAGCTTATCTCTGACCTTTATAAACTGTTGCAACCTCCCCCCTTTCACATCTACAATCCCGGGAGAAAACGCTGGGAGCGGGAGCTGGGGCGATCGCTGAGCCACACTGACTGGGCCCACATCTCCTACCGGGCACGACACTCTGCTTACCACACTGGGCTTACTGAGACTTTCACAAAAATTTCAACTTACTGGTATTGCACCCCCGAGAAACTTCACGAAATGAACCACTCAATACCCAAGACCTGCTGGCGAGACTGCGGACAGACTGGCACACTCACTCATATACTATGGGAATGCCCCCTACTGACTCCCTACTGGGAGGAGGTGCTGAATGAGGTTGACCAATGCTTTGAGATTGAATTACCCCGCTTTCCTGCCTATGTTCTACTTGGCTTGCCAAACGGTTTGATGTACCCCCTAAGATCTAAGAAGGGTAGGCAGATAGCGATCGCCCTGGGATCGGCAATTCAGAATATACTCATTCACTGGCGCACTACCACGCCTCCTACTGTTTTTGGTTGGCTACATAGATTGTGGCATGTCTTGGGCATGGAAAAGATGTCCCTGGTGGTAGCGGGGGAGGTGGACACATTTGAGGAGCTGTGGTTACCATTTCACACACTGTTAAGGTCAGAATTCAAAGAAATTACTTGCCCTAGATATTTCAGATTGCTACGGCTGACGCCTCCGCCAGACCCGCCCATCTGAGTTGCCCGAGTAGTTAGCTAGAGGGGGGCACGGATGACTACGCTGCCATAGTGAAAAGAAGGAAGTTTGATAGCACAGTACAGGGGGCGCGGGGGGGGAATCGGGGGTGTTGGGGGGTAGTTGGTTGGGGGGGGGTTTGTTTTTCTTTCTCCTTTTGGTTTGTCCCCGTCCACAGGTGCACTAGCCAAGTGACTCTGGAACAGGATGTGCCCATCGCACTGCACGAACGGATTTCATCTCTATGTTGAACTGTATACACTATTTCGCGGGGGGCACCTGTGGCTACTTGTTTGTAATGTTGTCCTTTTCTTTCAATGCTGCAATAAAATACTTTAAACCTAAAAATGGAGGTTAAACAAGTGTCTTTCTAGGGTAAGGAATAACAGTTCCAAGTTCAAGATTTTGCCAATGTTCTTTGCTTTTTCTCAAAATATTCAATAAATTTGATTGATCTACAGATGAATTGCGAGTCTGTGGTACATAATGTTTGCATAATCGCAGACCTACAGGTACGTATTCCAAAGTGCTTGAACTTGGCTTTTAACCAATTCCGACGTTCCTGTATGAGAGCTGGGCAGATGCAAATCAGGTGGATAAAGTCTTGTCTTGCTGCACCACATAGCCCGCACCCTTCTCTTTCTTGGGACTTCCACTTAGGATGCTCGGCATTAGTTGGCAGACTACCCAACCTCATATTAAGGTATTTGCATTTTATATAAGGCGAAAAGGCCAGGTCCAGGAAGTGCGCTGGCACTAGTTTTTTGTAAGATTGGATAGTCATCCAGGCATGTGACCGGAGACTGAAGCTATTTTGTCGTCCAACAATGTATGTTTATTGGCTGCCTTCCTGACCACCTGTTTAAATGAAGGTACTTGAAGCTTGGATTCCCAGAGTCCAGCCAGATTTGTTGATTCCATTGACATTTTAAGGTACTTGGCATAGTTTGAGTTTGGACATTTAATGATGGTTTCCCACATAGCACGATGGATCATGATCTCTTGGTGCATCCAGACATTGTACCAGAATTTTATGGTCTCATACTTCCTCTCAGCAGCACTTGAGATTTCAGGCCAAGTTCCAGTCTTATCTGGGCCGGGGATGCTTTACTTGGTAGCGCGAAGACACGCTTATAAATTTTCATTTGCACTTTATCCAAAATTTGTACGCTCTTGCCATAGTGCAATACGCTCCCGTAAGCTATCGTTGGAATTAGTTGAGCTTTCATTATTGTTAACAGTGGCGAGACCAAAGGACCTTTAAGTTCGGTGGCTAAGCTCATAAAGGCGTGCATTAGGGCTGTGTCCTTCTTTTCCATGCTGTTGAATTGTGCCTGGAAATTAAGACGCTTATCCAACAGTATCCCGAGATACTTGTAACTTCCAACCGCTTCCATTTTGACATTGTCTATTGTGAATGTTAGTGGAGGTTTGTGGCGTCGGGTTATGACCATGGTTTTTTCTTTTCGCGCTATTTATTTCTATCATGTTCTGTTTTGTGTAGCGGGTCAGCTCCTGTAGTAGCCGACGCAGGCCTATTCGAGTCTGGCTTAAGAGGACCACATCATCAGCGTAGGATAGGTGTGTTACACGAAGCGTGCTCAGCCGAGGAGGATGGGCGTTGATGAGATCAAGGCTTGATGTTAAGTCGGCCATGAATAAATTGAACAGGTGGGGTGCCAAAACACAACCTTGCTTCAACCCATCAAAGGTGTGTATCTTCCTGGTTATAAATATAACAACAGGAGGGAGGGAGAGAGACAAGTGGATTTAGTCTCTCCTGGTAATTCGTTTAAACAAAATGGAATCCACTCAGAGGGTGGTAGTGGTCCCTAAAGTGATGGGGAGCACATAGTGTTGTTTAAATGTCCCTCACACACCAACAGGCCCCTTGGTGTCATGCTTCATCATCGGGGCCTTCGCACCCCTCTACGGGATGCGGCGTGCTGCGACTCACGAATACGTAGGAGCACTGATAGTGAACTATGTGTTTGTGTGTGTGTGTGAGGGAGAAGTGTGAGTAGTGAGGTGAGGTGAAAAAAGTGAAGGTTAAAAAATACCTGGCTCGTAGGAAAAAATTATTTATTATGTCCTCGGCTGGTATTGTTAAAAAGGTGCAGTGTGAGGTTGACAAATATACGTATTAGGGTATATCAACCTCTGAAAAGCGTTGACATGTTTCGAAGTACAGCAACTCCTTCTTCAGGACGAGGATATGCACGTTATCCTCACCTTACTCACATGGATGTACAATGTAAAAGTGTATTTTACCAAAAAAACTAGGTGTAAATGTACCTATCAGTGTTTTTTTGTAGATAAGCTCTGTTGCACCCAATTGGTGTGAGAAGAACCTGTGGGGTAAAAAAACATAGTAAACATCACAATCGGACGTCCAGGAACAAGGAAAAACAATGATTTCCAGGTGTATGAGGGTAAAAGTGAACTGGAAATAAGGTTCAAGGACCCTTTGAAATAAAACATTAAAAAGACACACAGTAGACACAGACATACATTTAGTGGTAAAACGCCAAGGCCACTTTCCCAACAGTGACTGTGGAGGAAGGAAGAGACTTTAATAGAGGCTTACTTAAAGTTCAAGATTGTCTGACCTCATGAGCCTAAGCGTGGTATTGGGGTTCCTTCCTCACTGCTCAGTATAGCAACCGAAAGGATGTTAAGGGTAGGTTTTAGGTTCATATAATAGTCATGGGAGAAACTAGATGGCCCTTGATTTCACAACCCAACTCACGGTTACTGCACGGTCTAGTAGACTACCTTCCCCTCAACGTGGCTCAGACAATGTGAAGGATTAGGTTGACTAAGGCCTCTTATATACTGCCAAATGTGTCAATTAGTGAGTTGATTAGAAGCGGAACCATGCCCAAACAAGGGTACAATATCCAGGGCAGGTCCGGTATTGCGCGCTGATCAAGGGCGTGATGCGCGGTTGGACCGCGCATGCGCTAGGGGTTAGTATACCTGAACGGCGCGCATGCGTATTGCATGCAATGCCGCCGTCCGGCAAATCTAAACGGCGGGCATGCGTGTGCTGCAGACGCTGTATCGTAGCGCATGCTATCCGGCAGGAGGGTGGGAACCAGGCGGGGATTCTTAGCGCTAAGGGTATAAGTACCAAGGACAGCGTTAGTTAAACCGAAACAGCTCACAACAGTATGGAGGAATTGATAGATTCATAATTAAAACAGCCTAAGTGCATAGATGTTTCAGCACAGTTTCGCTGTCATCACGGAAGGTAAACAAAAGATGTCTATTAAGTCAGACCAGATCAACGTAACTGGCTCCATGGAATGGAGTCATTTAGCCCTGTGGTGTCAGTCCCAAGGCGGAACACCCACCTCTGCTCTTTTTCAAATAGCCCTACTTCTGTGGGCAGTTGCTCAATCCCTGTCCGCTGTATTTCATTAACACATTGTTGGTATTCTAGAAAGTGGGCTGCCATTTTCGTGGTTGTTTTCTTGCATCTTATGTTGCATTTGTGCTCATTGATCCTTATTTTGACTTGCCTAGTTGTCATGCCCACATATTCTTTGTTGCAGGGGCACGTGATTAGGTACACAACGTTCTTACTGTTACAGTTAGTGAATGTGCGTTGTTCCCAACTGGTACCATTCGTGAAGGTCAGGGTCTGGATTTTCTCGGTTAAATAACAGCTGTTACAATTGCCACAAGGGTGGTGGCCATGTAATCCTTGTAACCTTGTTTGTTCCACATTGTTTGTGGGAGGTCTAGTATGGACAAGCATGTCCTGTAGATTCCTACCACGTCTGAGGGCAAACAGTGGTTTTTCCAGATTCAGTGAGCCGCTTGTCAGAGTGCGCCAGTGTTTATTGACCAATTTTGAAACTTGGTTCGAGATTGGACTGTAAGTGGTGACACAGGCTGTTCTGCTAGGTTAGTTGTCTCTCGGAGGTCTGTCTTCCAAAAGGGCTTCACGGTTATTGTTTCTAGCTCTTTTCATTGCCTTTTGAATAACCTGGTTTGGGTATTTTCTCTGTTTCAGTTTTTTACCCAGGTCCTTGGCCTGAGCTTTGTACTTGGCTATGTCGCTACAATTGCGACGTAGGCGTAGGAACTGCCCGTATGGTAAATTCTCCCTCAGGTGACGTGGATGGAAGCTGTCAAACCTGAGGAGGCAGTTCCTCGCCGTTGGTTTGAAATGGGTCTCAGTTTTTAACCAAACTGCCTCATGATAGATGTTAAGATCTAGGAAGACCATGAAACTGTTGGACATTTGGTGGGTGAACTTGAGGAAAGAGTTCTGGTTGTTGAGCCATTGGATGAACTCAGTGATCGATTGGCCATCCCCTTCCCAGATCACCAGGATGTCATCGATATAGCGTCGCCACGTTCGGATTTTCTCCCTGAAAGGATTGTCTGGGTGGAGAATCTTGGAGGATTCTAGATGGTGAACGTACAATCCCGCCAGGCTCGGCGCAAATGTGCTCCCCATACTAGTTCCGTGGCTTTGCCAGTACAGAGTGCCCTCGTATTCAAAAAAGTTTTTGGTAAGTGCTAGCGAGATACACTCCATAACCACTCCACAGGGGGTTTGGTATCTCCATCCGTCAGAGTGAAGTACTTCCTCAGAAGTGTCTCGTCATGTGGAAGGCTAGTGTAGAGACTCTCCACATCAAGGCTCAACATCATTTGGGATTCAGAATCAAAGGGATGGTTCTGTAGCAATTGCAGAACCGCTTTGGTGTCTCTGAGGTATGTGTCGGTTGCTTGCACCAAGGGTCTTAAAAAGGCATCAGCAAACTTAGACAGTGGCTCAAGGGTGGATGAAATGCCGGACACAATAGGGCGGCCTGGTGGGTTTTCAAGGTTCTTGTGGACCTTGGGTATTGTATAGAAGTACGGAGTGCGGGGATTTTTTTGAACAAGGAATTTTGATTCTTTTTTGGTAAGCCAATTGTGCGCCAAGGCTTCCTCAATCATTGCCTCTATTTGTACTCGTAGAGGCTCAGTAGGGTCTACTGCCAAACCTTGATAGTTCCTTCTATCAGAAAGGAGTCTCCTGCATTCTTTATCATATGCAGTTGTGGTCTGAATGACCACTGCCCTACCTTTGTCTGCAGGTTTTATGGTGAGGTTTTTGTTCTGTTTTAGTTCTCTAATTGCCTCATTCTCCAGTCTGCTCATGTTTTGGAACACCTTCTGCTTGGTGTCTATTTTGCTTAGTTCCAGCATGATGGCCTTCTCGAACGCCAAGACTTCCACAGGAGTTGGTTGTCTAGGGGTGTGAAACTAGACTTCGGTCTTAGACCTGTATCGGAGGTTTCTTGAGATGATTCTTTGTCTTTAAAGAAGGCCCTCAGTTTGATTGTTCTGATGAAATTCTGGATTTCTTTATGCAAAAGGAAAGTGTCAGGTTTATTAGTGGGGACGTACCCTAAGCCTTTGTTGAGTACCTATCTTCCTGGTTAGCCTTTGCCCATTATTGATTTTTACCTGCATCCAGGTGTTGCTATACAGGTCGATGATCTGCATTAGGATTGACTCCGGCAGACCCTGCTTCTTCAATCTGGCCCATAACAAATTCCTATTAACACGGTCGAAGGCCGCTTTAAAGTCGACCAAACAGGTATATAGTTCCCAGTGGTTAGGTAGACTGCTTTCGCCAATCAGGCACAGTGCCATTGCATTAGCCATTGTACCAGTTCCGCGATGAAACCCTGTCTGATTTAACGGGATCTTGCTGTTCATGTCCGACCACTGTGTTAGACCGGCTAGCACCAAGGATGCATAGTATTTTGCCTCTGCATCATTCAGGGCAATTAAGCGGTAATTTGTTGGATTTTTGCGATCTCCGCCTTTACAGATGGGGTTAATGATGGCACCTCTCCAACTTTCCGGGACCCAACCAGAGTTGCTAATTGACTGGAATAGGAGGTTGAATTTGCATGCCCAGAATTCAGGGTCCTCTTTATAGATCGCCGGCGGGATGCCGTTTGGCCCCGGAGCACTCTCTTGCTTGCCTTTCTTAATAATAGAACATATTCGGTGATCCTCAGCTGACCACATGGATTGGTCCAAACCCTCCACGCTATTGGCCGTGACACTGGGACTGGAAAGAGATTTGCTTTTCTTGACCTTATGTCTTGTAGTTTCGGGTACCATTATAGTCATCTTGGCCTGGAGTTCCACTGGTTTTACCGCAAATGTGTCGACTATACGTTGGACCCAGACCTTTTCCGGGACACATGTCATGCTTGTGGGTTGTGCTGCTCTGTTGATTGAGTTGATTTGCATCCAGAACGCCCTGGAGTCTGCTTTTTTAGTATTAAGCATCAATTTGGCCCAGAAGTCATTGTATTTGTTCCTTTTTTCCATCCATACTAACTTTTTGTATTATTTCCTAATCAACCGAACTTCTTGCCAAGTGCTTTGCTTTGTCCTTGAACCTTTTACCCATCTTGTGAGCTTTTAAAGATGTTTGTTCATGGCTAGAGTAGTTATTGAGAATTTGGTTTTGATCGTGGGACTGCTCTGCGTCCTGGCCTTGCTGCTTGATTTTGGCAATCTTTCCAGGAAGTTAGCCTAGGTTTCTGAACACAGATCATTCTCTGCCGTAACCATTTGTAATACGTTCTTGGCGTCCAACGCTATTTGGGGTAGTGTTTTGCTTGTCCACTTAAGCCGCTTCAAGTTGAAGGTTGATAATTGTCCTGGTATTTTTGGAGCCTTTGTATACCTAGAGGAGCTTAGTTTCATTTCAATATGTTGCATAGAATGATCACTATCTAAAGTGCTGATTATTTGGATTTTTTTGCCTAGGCTCAATAGGGGCAATGTTATTAATGTGTAGTCCAGAGTTGAGTTTGTGTTGTGACCTATGTATGTAGCAGCAGGGGGTTTATCGTGGATCGATCTTCCAGTTCCAGGACCCAAACCAGTTGCTTACCCACTTGGTCTGTCCTCAATGGTGATATAATCTCCTGGCGTTCGTCATTCCACATTTCATTTGCCACTGAGATATTGTCCTCTTCCTCTGATTGATGCAAAAGATTTGAGTTGAAGTCACCCATAACAATAATCTCCCTGCAAGGGTGGTCGAGACGGAAGGAAGTTACAGCATTAACTACACGTTGGAACAGTTGTTTTTTTTACTGTTTTTTCGGGTGGGGGTATATGTTGATTAGGACGATTGTCCTTGCTACGCATTTAATTGTGCTCTCCAGCTTGATGATTTGCATATCCGTTGCTGAGGCAGGCATTTCCGAGACATTGATCTTTAGTGAGGTGGAAACATAAATAGATAGACCTCCCCTTGCGCGGCCGTAGCGCTGAGTGCGTGTCGCGTTTTCATGGAAACATAATCTTCCTGGTACATCGATTGGCTCAGTTGACCAAGTTTCCTGCAGCGCTATGATGTCATATTGATCCCAACTAGCTGTTTTCCTGCTATGATTTAGGATGTTTTTTGCTCCAGCGATGTTCCAGGAGAGCAGTTTAATAACGTTTTCTTCAGTTTTACCAGCCTCATAATAGGTTCAATTACCATTAACGCCCTGTACTTGTCTCTGGTGACTACTGATTGATGTTTCGGCCCCCCTGGCACCATGTAATATTAAATGAGTGGTCAGGGTTGTTTAGTCTTCTCTTTTCCTACATCTTTTTAACAGGGGTGACGGTTAACCCTTTTTTGTTTGTTCTTTCAAAGAAATTCCCCACTCTTCAAATTTACCTACTTCTGCGAGGATGCTTTTTGCCACTTCTAGGCTCCTCCAGGTGGTAAGTGTGCCTTCCCTGAGGGCAATCACTCCTAACGTGACAAATTCGATTGATGATAGGTCAGCCGACGTTAGGTGGCTTAGGCTGGGGATAGAGGATGTGAGGTGGAGAATGTTCCCTCGGTTTAAGAAGTCTTGGATGCCTTGAGGCTCGTAACTTGGAATAAACAATATCTTCCCCGCTGTGGCTAGTTGCATCTCAGAGGGTATTTTGCTACTGATCTGGGCTTTTTCATTTTTAGTAGATTTCTGATCATTGAAACCCTCTGCATTAAGGTGGAGGTATTGCCCTATTTGATTGTACGTTTCATTCTGAGTTAGTACTAGTGATGTCTTTGTCGTGGCTTTTGCCTCATGGCCTAATCTGTTATGTCCCGCCTGTTCTCGGTGGTGCCCACTGGATGTAATCACAGGCCAAGGGCATGGACCTATTCTTTCCACATTTACAATCTTTTTTGATGCCTGAGTGCTAATGTGTATTGAGAGTTTCGGTTGGTCATCCATATGACTATCAGCCTTTATTCTTATTTGCCTATGACTCTTTTGGTCACTTTTTCCCTGGGTCTGATAGTCAGACAATATGGTGATACTTTTCCCTGTGGTTGCATTGATGCTTGGTAATGTGACACGAATGAAGGATACCTTTTTTTGATTTTTGTTCGTGTCTTTAAGTACAGCCCAATGGGGTCTCTTGTTGCTTAGTTCATATCTATTCATTTGCTCAGACTTATTTGTGTGGTTCCTTTTACCATCAAAACTGGTGCGCCCTGTTTGTTTGGGAGCAGACTCAGTTTTTTGGGATTCATCCAGAAGATTATCTTGAGTTTTGTTTAACTGAGTAGCTATTCCGAGCCCTTGGTCCATACTGTTGTCAGTAATACTTGCAGCGGTTGTTGAACTCAAAAGTTCTGCATTACTAGCATTCCCCGCTTCTAAGTTTTTAGCAGGTGCAACTCCCACAATTTGTGATGACTTTTTTGTTGTTATCACTTGAAGTGTGGCCTTGGGGCTTATCCATGGTCGTATTTGGCTATCTTCTCGGTCTTTATAGTTCTTATGTTCCGTATCTATCTTAATTGATGGATTATGTTTCCCCTCTGTAGCGTTCGATTCTAGCTTTGCTTTAGTTTTTACCTGATTAAAAATAGGGAATGTGATCAACGTCTGTTTGTTGGCGGGTGGGCAGTTTGACAACTGATTTCTGATTTTCCTTGGCCTTTTTTTGCCTCTTGGTTAGGCGTTTCTGGCCATTTTGGTTCACCCCGTCTCGGTTTGGTGATCGTAGACCTAATAGTTTATGGTCATTGTTTTGTACGATAAGGGATGTTGCGCCGATTGTTTCCGGTTCCTCTATTATATCGTCAGGTTTCATTTGCAGCTTATGAAGTGCGGTTTTTCCCACTGTTATTTGCGTTGCTGGACCATTTGATTGGTCTGCATGTTTGTTTTGTGGGCTCTTGGAATTTTCAAAAGAAATAAGGTCGCATCTAGTTAGTGTGTTATTGTCACTATGATTTGCGTGTTTGCATTCCTGCAGTATGTCTGTGAGTATAGATGGCAAATTCTTTAATTTTTCCAATATTGGATGGCAGGTGCAGGTTTGAAATGATGCCCACGGTCAGGTCTGATCCTTGATGGTGGCAAAAACGCTGGCCATGTCGTCTAGCTTTTTATTTATGTTAGCTATGTATTCCTCCATTGTACTCATAAGGTGTATTTGAATATCCAATTTATCAGACTGCAGGTTGAGGGTTTTGATTGAGGTTTCCAATATGCACCCTAGTGCACTATGCAATGTGATTATGGATTCGAAGTTTTCGCCGATGTCATGTCCTCTTTTTTGCCGGGGTCGATCTCCAACGTTGCAGCCAGGTGAAAGTCCGTGTGGAACTTGCTTTGTAGATGTTAAATCATTATCCTGCTCTTTGGTTTTTTGCCTTATTTCACGGCAAATTTCAGGATTTTGTGTTGTTACCACGTTGAGGGCAGCTGAAACACTTGAGATCTCTATGATTGAGGGCTCTGCTTGGGCGTCACTGTGAGTCACATACGGTGAGTCTGTGAGTAGAATGATATCCACCTCTTGATTCATTCCACTGGATATATCTACTATGTTTTTGCTTGGCGACTCCTGTGATGGAGAGTTTTTAGTACCCCAACCGGTTACCGTTGCTCCTTGGTACGTCCTTCCAGTATAGATTACTTTGTTAGGGTTTTTTTGTCCCTCAGGTTTGCTTCCAGTTATTTCCTGTGCCTCAATTTCGGAGGCGATTGATTTACTGCAGATTTTCAGCCCTTCTTGGGTACTTTCAATTGTATGGCTGTCAGAGCAAGTTTCTTGTATCTTAGTTCTTCCTTTGTTGTGGATCGGTACTTGGGTCGCCCAGCAGAGGTCTAAGTCTTTTATCTTTATCCTCTCTATGGATTTGTTCAATGCTGGGCTCATACGTTGGTCCGGTCTAGGGGTTGCGTGGCTATATAGAGACACCTTGTGTGCCAATTCATACACACTTATGTCTGAATTGTGGCAGGCTTCATTGTTGGATTGGGCCAGGTGGCTTCCCGTTATTAATTGCTCTTGAAATATGGCATGGGTTGATGTTAGTGGTGTTACTGGTGTTGATAACATTTTGTCACATTTATTCTCTTGTTTTTTTTCGTGCGGGGACCCTGTTTTATTTCCTTAATGCTGGCCGCCCGTAATATTAGGTGATCCTGTGTGGGTTGTTAGTAATTTTTCCTGTGCTTGCCCTTAAGTTATTTTGTGCATTTTATTATCCTTTTTATTCTCCTTGTGCACCTGGGCTTGAAATTGAAAAATGTTTTTCACAAGGCTGGCATTCATGCGCTTATGTGTCTCCTCTATTTCATTAGCCTTATCGGTGTTCATGATTTGGGTATTCCGAGGAGTCCTTTGTGCTATTAGCGCTGTTGGTCCTGCTGGCATTATTTAAGTTTTTTTTGGCAACATTGGTTTTTGCAAGCCTATTGGGGTATTTGGTAATGCATATAGTGCTGATGCAGGGTCTTTCAGAAAGGCAAATCTGCCAGTGTGGTTCATATTGCTGAAAATTGGATATACGGGGGGAATTAGTAGTGCAGGCGAGTTTCCATCCGCTAGGCCGACGGGAGATTTAATTTTGGCCTTGGCTTTTTTCCTCGGATTCTTGGGTGGGTTTGTGCGTGTTCTCCCCGACCTCATTTTGTTTTATTTATCCCCTGCCGTCTCCGCTCCGCTTCCCGTTCCACCTCCCAAGCCTGTCTGCATCCTCAGTCGGAATAGCTGCCGTCAGGGAGATGGCGAAGTAAGTACTATTGCGGTGTGTTGCCGAGAGACTAGTCCCACTCTTGTATCCTGTAGGCGCTAATACTTCTGCTGGGTTATGCTGACGATGCTGGTGTGATCCGCCGTCTGCTACCCGCTTTCTTGTGTCCACAGATACCGCTGCCGCTGCTCGCTACTGAAACGAGTGAATGAGATGCCAGATGCACGGTCGGATGCACAGCCTCACTTTTCCCCCACTCCTCCTCTCCACCTTCGCGCTGGGGCGGGCGGGCAGAGCAGAGCAGGATGGGGGGATTATTGGCAGCTGGAATCCAGCCGGAGCTTGGGTGCAGGGCTCACACGAGGGAGGAACCCCACCGATGAAAGACAGCAAGCAACCGCTGCCCCTGTTGCCCCCGCTCACCTCCTGCTTCCTCGCTCGCTCGTTCTCCGCCGCTCTCCGCCGCAGGCTCGCCGAAGTCAGGTTGGACGTCGCCGTAGCTTCTCCCTCCTTGTGGCTACTCAAGGCGGCTACTCGAAGGCAATGGCGGTGGTCCGCTACGGCGTCTAGCTCTCTGCTCGCTGCTCGCTCGCAGCTCTCTCAATACTGTATCCACAGAGACAACACTGTGGTTGACCAATCTGTTTCCATGCAGAGGTTAAGTGTTTTGATGGGCCTCATTACAATGTCAGTCAGAAAGCTATCTCACTAATTCCTTGTCAGAATCGGTTCTGACTGACTTGTGTTTTGCGAGTCCGACTGACCGATTACGATGGTTCCAAACATTGTTTGGAAAGTCTCCCATTGACTTCAATGGGAGTCTGTGTTTCGACCGACAACACAGGATCCCATTGAAAAAGGAGGTGGTTGCGTAAAACCGTGCACCCTGTTGCAGGCCCCACATGGTGCCTGGCACACTGTGCATGTTTTAAAGGGGGGGGGTCCCTTGGGGACCCCCACAGCCCCCAACCAGATTCGGAAAGGTTGTCCGAATCTGTCCTTGTAATAGGTCGGTCAGAAATGTGGTCCATAGAGCTGTACTATTCGGCTTCGACTGACTCAGAGTCTTCAAATGCCAGTCGTAACCGATTCAGACTAACCGAATGGTTATCTTTCCATCGTAATTGGTCAGTCGGAAATATAGGTTCCTACACGGTTTAGAAGAATCCGACTGCCATTTGGAGCCTTTCAGACCAACATCATATTGATACCCCAAGTTGTGCTTCTTTGACTCAGAGAAGTGTGCCGACAGGTATGACCTAGGTTTCAAAACTTTGTAAGTGGATAGGACCACTCATGCTTGCCTTTTGTTCAACAAAGCTGCTTTGTCTACTAAAAGGGATTTGTGTTTGGCTGATTTATTGCTTCTCCATTTCAACACTGGGTACTCTGTTATGGTGTGCCAAGGCTCTTCTAATTTTAGGGCTGTTAATGACTGCTGTAATGAAGTGTAGATGGATTTCTTGGGACTGGCTGTTTTTTTTTCTATTTGAAACCAAAATTAGTTGGCCAATTAATTTTTGTCTGCTACCCTCATTCTCCAGCAGTATTTTATTAGAGCACCATGTCTGACCGGAATCTGGTTGAATATCCTGAACTCCACCCTATTATACAGTAGGACATGTAGGTTTTGAGACCTCAGTGGACTTAATGCACTTAAGTGAGCATTGTTGTGGTGTCTAGTGTCATGTAACACCAGACCTGCCTTGCAGGCTTGTTTTATAATAAACTTGTGTACAAATTCGACAGTGAAATTAAAAGTACTTCTAAAGTCCATATCTATCTTTTATTAGTTTTAAGTCACCCTAAGTCCTGCCCTAGGTGCCCCAAGCGCAAGGTGCATTGTTATAAAAATCAGGAACAATATAAAATATGTTTTAAATGCCCTGGTAAGAAACAATTTCCAACATCGTTTTTCCCTATTGTAATGCTACTATCCACATAGGCTAACGTGGGAAGGCTTTATTCAAATTAATAAAATCAAACTTTTGATTGGAGCTAGCAAGACATATCGTTCAAAGTATCAACATAATGGTTACAATAAATCCAACACCTTTCTAAGGTTGGTTTTATTATACCCCCTCTTCTGGGGATTTTGGCCCTGTGGACCCCATTCCCTGGGCTAGGCATTCTAATCCTGGGTGCCCTGGAGCCCACCCAGGGCACTCAGTGTGTAATGTTGGGGACACCTGGGGAGCATCAATACCTCCACGGTCCCTGCTGGTCCCCCCACAGGGAGCCGGAATTGCTCCAGCACACAGGGAGTTGCATGTGGGAGTAATGTTTTCATCTGTTTTCCTGCCTGCTTGACAGTGGGCTGGAAAACAGATTAAAAGTCCCCTCCCAGCGAGCGGGACCAGTTTTTCTGCTGACTTTGCTCTCACTTGGTGGCAACTTTTTTTCGAAATGTCTTCTAAGTCCTAAGGTAAGCCAAGACTAGGCCTAATCCCCCATGTGTAGTAGATCCACACTCCATCTTAGTCTGCATACATCATCATCATCATATATAACTTTATTCGGTCATTTGTAGAAAAACCATCAAAGTATACAAGGTATAAAACATAAATATATCTACAATTAAAATAGTATTAAACCATTGCTATCACAAATACAAATGACATCTCAAATAAGTTTAAGAACGTGAATTCATATACCATCAATCTAATCATGCTTAAAAGGGGAGCGATACCACCACCAAATGTATGAGAAGTAAAGCATATAAATCAAAGTAAAGATATAAAATACATATATATCATGGAAAAAAAAATAAGAGTTAAAATGGTGTCATAACTAAAAAATATTTTATTTGCTAATTAAACAGAAGGATAACAGAAAACGACTGATGGAAAACACAATTGGCCCGGAAGTATCTGTTTTTAAGATTCTGAACGCAATCTGGTACTTTCTAACACCCATATTAAGGCAAATAGGTCTAATCCATATCCTACGTAACTGCCTGCCTGTACTTGGGGCAAACGACCTATATATGTTCATCGGTTTCGTCAGCTTCGCAGCATGCCGGACAGATGTCTATAACTAGACCCCTCTCCTCTTTCCCCGGAAATTTTAGTAACAGATTACCATAATAAACCTGATATACAGACTTTTAGCAAGAGGAGGCGAGATCAGGTCAAGGAACAGTTCAAATAGGGAACAGGATTTTATGATTAAAAAATTTGTTGTTAGCTGGCCTCTTGTTTGATTGTTGATTTAGTGCTCCCCATAACTTTCCAGTAAATAGCTTTAAGGGACAAAATGTCACGTCTAGTGGCCCTTTCTGGGTACTCCCATAAGCCTATTAGGTTCAACAGCTTGTACCATTTAGCGATATGCTTGAACCAAGGAAGTTTTTTCGACCTGTTCAGCGCCAGGACCTCCCGTAAAGAGTTACGATATTCAGTTAATTGGGGAGTAGTCCATAGACGCAACCAAGAGGTTAGGAGTTTCAGGGCGGACAGATCACTAATTCTTTTTAGCCAAAGGTCACAAAAAAGTGGGGTGAGTGGTGTTGTGACAGGTAGCGAGATCAGAGCACTTGCAAAGTTATTCTCACAAATCGTTAGTTGAATTAAAGGAGTGAATCCCGAGATCTCTGCTCCATACAAAGCTCCATTTTGGGCTTTTGCACAGAAAATTTCAAGTGCCGGAGAGAAGGGTTGGGTATAGGATTGTTTAAAGAATCTTAATACTGATTTATATCTTTGGCATAAAATAGGGAAGCTCTTCCTCAGCTAATATTCCCAACTAATGGGCTCATTAGGATTGCGGTTTTTCCGCATCCTCGGGGCCGGCGGAAGACACCGCCGGCCCAGAGGATGTGGAAAAACCGCAGCGGACTGACCAAAGACCCACCGCCACATTAGGATGGCTGGTGGGTCCTGGTTTCCGTCCGCAGCTTTTCCGCCGCGGCTGGCTTACAACCGCGGCGGAAAAGCTCTAATCTGGTGACGGTGTCTCTCAGACACCGTCAGGCAGATTAGGATGGGATGTAAAACATGCTGTTCCGCAGCGGCTTTTCTGCCGTGGAAAAGCATGTGTAACTTCACTGCAGGGGCCCGTTGCGGGCCCCCCTAGGTGAAGGGGGGGTGGGGGGCGCACATGGGGGGTACCTATGGTACCCCCCTGCATTTGTATGCAGAAAGCGGCAGGCACCGCAAGGTGCCTGCCTCTTTCTGCATGCAAATGCAATGACTGCATTTTTAACATTGCCGCGGGTGCAGCTTCAAGCCGCACCCGCCGCAATGTTAAAAATAGAGGATGTGACCGCCAGGGTGGCGGTCACATCCTAATCGCACAGGAGGGGACTCCGCAGCCCATGCGGACGTCCCCTCCTATCAGTGATCATAATCGGCCCCTAAGTGTCTCATTTAAGCCTATGCCCAAGAAGTCAACAGTTTTTACTCATTCCAATAGTTCATGTATGATCTTGCTCTCTCGTATACCAACCCTTGTTTTGCCGAGCACCAAAAATGTTGTTTTCGAGGTGTTCCATTCCAATTTCCTCTCCTTACAAAAGCTCAGGAATTTGTTCAATAAAACTTGTAAGCCCATAGGGGTAGTAGATATTAGTGACGACTCGTCAGCAAAGAGAAAGATGTGTACTTTTGCATTGTTCAACCCATTAAACAACCCACCACATCATTGATATACAGAGAGAACAGTGTGGGGGTGAGAACACACCCTTGGTTCCCCATTTACCCCCCACCTGACCTGGGCATAATTTTCCTTATGCAATCTGGCAATCACAGTCACCAAGTCTACCGGGGCACCTTGGTCAAGCATAGTCTTCCATAGCAGGTTACGTGCTACCAAATCAAGGTCGCAGGTCCATGGGAGCCACATAAAGTCGCTGTTTCCTAAGTGCACGTACTTCCATGCTAGCCGGAAAAATCTAAAAGCTTGGTCGCATGTGCTAATTTTTGCACGAAAGACAGCCTGAGCTGGAGACAATACCATATTGTCATCCATCCAATCTTGGAGTTTATCTAAAACTTGCCTCGCCTAGCAAAAACCTTCTGTAGGTTGTCTATTAGACTGATGGATCAATAATTAGAGGGGGAAAGCAGGATTGCCCTTTTTGAAGATGGTTATTACCTCTGCCCCCTCCATGTTTCCGAAATATCACCACCCGCTAATATACAGTTGGACAGAAGGTTTATATATGGTGCCCATATCGCGGGTTCAGACTTGTACAAGTCCCCTGGAATCAAATCGGGTCCAGGGGCTTTACCTGTTTTTAATTTACAGATTGCTGACAGAGTATCCTCTAGGCTAAAAACTAGCGGAGAGTTTGTTCGGCCCATCAGAAGCAGTAATATTTGAGAACGGAACAGCCTGGTCAGTGTGGTGATCTGTGGGAACCCTATCATCAGAATATAAACCAGAAAAATGGTCCACCCAAACCTCCGTCTGGATGTGATGGCAATTAGAAGTGGAATTCTCCGCAGTACCCTTAGACACAATCAACCAGAACTTACGGCAATCTCTTGCTTTGTCTGTTAAAACTAGGTCATTCCAATTGGTGTCAGCGTATTCACGTTTTGGCTTTGTTAAATGCAGCTCTATAAGTATTGCAGGCATAAATTAGGTATGATCTAGATTGCCTCTAACTGCTATTTGTAGTGCCTTCTTGGCTCTCTTACAGTCGTCATTATACCAGTTGTGAGCCCTTACACTGACACTTTTTCCAGATCAACTAGGTTTTAAGAAGACTAGATGCAAAACTTCAAAAAGTTCTTTGTGAGCGGCAGTGACATACAAAGCATTGGACAAAATAGTGCTATCCTTCTAGCTGGACACATTGGTTAAGGTGGCCACTACGAACTTGTATATTTTAGCATAGAGATCTTGATCAGCTTGAATTTTGGGCCATCTAACTCTCCTACGATTATTAGCTGGACTTGGCTCTATTAGTTTAGAAATGTAACAATGAGCACCCCTATACAGATCCTTGCCCTTTAATTTTAAATGGAGAGAGTTATGATCACTATCTGTCCTTGGTTCAATTGACATATCTTCCACTAAAGACCATATTCTAACATCCACGAAGATATAGTATATAATACTTGTATAGACACCCCTCTTAAAGGTAGCATTCCTTCTTAAATTTGAAGGGGTTCTCCCATTACATGCCAAGCTCCTACCAGCAGTCAGGGAAGCAATCTGTAAAGAGACGTTAGGCTGATGCTGGCCAGGTTTACCGGCTACCAAATTGGGGATACCCCAAATCTCGTCTTCCTCATCAAGGGAAGCCCTTAATAAAGTGCAGGGTTCGAACACGGCATTAAAGTCCCCTGTAACTATGATTTTAGAATTCACCTGATATCCTCCCACTAAATCTTCTAATCGGGAAACTACTACAGATTCACCAATTAAAAGGTTCTGACCCGGCGTACACATTTAGCAAGATCAGGATTAGACCAGATGAGATAGTGAGCTGAATACCCAATATATCAGGTGAGTTTATTAAGAGTTGCTTGTATCTACAAGCTATGGTGTTTTTAACCAATATTAGCAATCCGCCACTGCCTCTACCAGTCGTTTTTGGAGGGACAGCATCCACACAATATGAGTTATAGCCATTGATATACACCTTATCTATGGCCCAGGTTTCTTGAAATGCACAGATTTCAATGTTATCCATAGCAGTAAACCATTCAGGATCTTGGAGTTTAGACTGTATCCCTGCTAGGTTCCAGGATAATATACTTAAGCTCTTGTTTACCCTGAGTCTGCTGTCAGTGGCACTCCCAGGTACACCGGCTACTCCATCAGTTGCAGCGACGGCTCGTGGAGGGAGTTACGGTGGGGCAGGAGGGTGGGGAGGGGGAGGGGCAGGGCGGAGGTTGCTAAAAACCGGCATATGGATAATTGCAGGTAAGTAAACAATTTAATTAATAAAACGAATTTCGTAGCTCGCACTGCATTGCATTTTGCGATGCAAGGCGCACTACGAAATTCGTTTTATTAATTAAATTGTTTACTTACCTGCAATTATCCATATGCCGGTTTTTAGCAACCTCCGCCCTGCCCCTCCCACTCCCCACCCTCCTGCCCCACCGTAACTCCCTCCACGAGCCGTCGCTGATCAGTTGTATTTACGATTATCTCTTCAGTAGCTATAAAGGGATATCCCCATCTATTGGTTCGATGTAAAAATTGGCATCCTGGGGTTCAAGAGTTGGGGAACAGACAGCATTCAAAGTAGCCATGGGCAACACATTTGTGTGTAACGTAGGAGTATGCCCATTCTCTTTATGCGGACTACCAATAGTAGATTTCACAAGTGAGACCCTGTCCACCTCTCTCAAATCAAAAGTACCCACATCTTCCGCACAGGTATAAGGATGAACTTTGGGTGAGCTACCCCTAGCCAGGGCATTATATTCAGAATTTCCACTGCCCAGTAAATTCAATGAGGTCAGTCAATCATTCTCATCTAAGGGGTTAAAAACATCAAACTGGTGATTATCTGGGATCACATATCTGGCCTGTCTCTGCCCTTCTGTTAAAAGCTCCCCAAATGGTACATGTATCATACAGTAATTTTTATAAAAGTGACCAAGAGGTAAAATGCTAATCCCTGTACATGCCATCGACGAATTACCTGTCCTTTCTATGAGTGTGTGAACTAGGTTGGGTGATCCAAAAGAGATTACTACACAGTCACCTTCTCTAGACTTGTTCGAATTCTGTACCCAGCCAACCCGTCTCACCATTTTGAAATTTCTAATGGAGCGGGTTACTTATCCTTGTCCTCCTATTTAGCTCAAGTAAGGATTTATTTTTCTAACTGGACCAATGTTCCACCGCTCCCGGAGGCAGTTTAGGAACATTGGCCAGCACTATTGTGTACGGTGTTGCCTCAGGAGGCAAATGATTACAAAAAACAATTTGATGGACAGAATGTAGATCAATGTCTTACATTCACCCCAGTACAAGGATCTGGGCCTAAATCCATCGTTTTTTGCACTCCACACCACCCTGGGTCAGATAATGGCTTTATGCAAATCAGCTCTGACCCTGTGCCCCATGGGAACAGTCCAGTCCGAACTACAACAGCCATATCTTTCCCAGACCGGAATCAAGCATCCGAGGACCGGACCGGTTTCGAGGTAACACCTCTCATCAGCCCGGCTAGCTTGACTCCAGTGGTGTGGAGGCTCTGGGACCCACGTCTGAGCTACCCCAGTACACTGAGGGAGAAAATTACAAAAAACAATTTGATGGACAGAATGTAGATCAATGTCTTACATTCACCCCAGTACAAGGATCTGGGCCTAAATCCATCGTATTTTTGCACTCCACACCACCCTGGGTCAGATAATGGCTTTATGCAAATCAGCTCTGACCCTGTGCCCCATGGGAACAGTCCAGTCCGAACTACAACAGCAATATCTTTCCCAGACCGGAATCAAGCATCCGAGGACCGGACCGGTTTCGAGGTAACACCTCTCATCAGCCCGGCTAGCTTGACTCCAGTGGTGTGGAGGCTCTGGGACCCACGTCTGAGCTACCCCAGTACACTGAGGGAGAAAATTACAAAAAAACAATTTGATGGACAGAATGTAGATCAATGTCTTACATTCACCCCAGTACAAGTATCTGGGCCTAAATCCATCGTTTTTTGCACTCCACACCACCCTGGGTCAGATAATGGCTTTTTGCAAATCAGCTCTGACCCTGTGCCCCATGGGAACAGTCCAGTCCGAACTACAACAGCCATATCTTTCCCAGACCGGAATCAAGCATCCGAGGACCGGACCGGTTTCGAGGTAACACCTCTCATCAGCCCGGCTAGCTTGACTCCAGTGGTGTGGAGGCTCTGGGACCCACGTCTGAGCTACCCCAGTACACTGAGGGAGAAAATTACAAAAAACAATTTGATGGACAGAATGTAGATCAATGTCTTACATTCACCCCAGTACAAGGATCTGGGCCTAAATCCATCGTTTTTGGCACTCCACACCACCCTGGGTCAGATAATGGCTTTATGCAAATCAGCTCTGACCCTGTGCCCCATGGGAACAGTCCAGTCCGAACTACAACAGCCATATCTTTCCCAGACCGGAATCAAGCATCCGAGGACCGGACCGGTTTCGAGGTAACACCTCTCATCAGCCCGGCTAGCTTGACTCCAGTGGTGTGGAGGCTCTGGGACCCACGTCTGAGCTACCCCAGTACACTGAGGGAGAAAATTACAAAAAACAATTTGATGGACAGAATGTAGATCAATGTCTTACATTCACCCCAGTACAAGGATCTGGGCCTAAATCCATCGTTTTTTGCACTCCACACCACCCTGGGTCAGATAATGGCTTTATGCAAATCAGCTCTGACCCTGTGCCCCATGGGAACAGTCCAGTCCGAACTACAACAGCCATATCTTTCCCAGACCGGAATCAAGCATCCGAGGACCGGACCGGTTTCGAGGTAACACCTCTCATCAGCCCGGCTAGCTTGACTCCAGTGGTGTGGAGGCTCTGGGACCCACGTCTGAGCTACCCCAGTACACTGAGGGAGAAAATTACAAAAAACAATTTGATGGACAGAATGTAGATCAATGTCTTACATTCACCCCAGTACAAGGATCTGGGCCTAAATCCATCGTTTTTTGCACTCCACACCACCCTGGGTCAGATAATGGCTTTATGCAAATCAGCTCTGACCCGTTGCCCCATGGGAACAGTCCAGTCCGAACTACAACAGCCATATCTTTCCCAGACCGGAATCAAGCATCCGAGGACCGGACCGGTTTCGAGGTAACACCTCTCATCAGCCCGGCTAGCTTGCTCAGGAGGCAAATGAAGCACGTCATTACATTTCGAGTCACTCCCTGGTTTATTATAAGGACTGTTAATCCTTTGGGACTGTGTTTCCTCAGTGCGTACGTGTTTAAACTTATTATAGGGGGTTGTTATTTGAGTATTAGGGCACAGTTCCTGTGCACTTGGGATATAGGCTGGGTCCATGGCTCTCGATAGGGTTTTCCACATGCAATTAGTGTCTTGGCTATTAGAAGGAAAGGGATTAAGAACTGGTAAACAGCCCATACCAGAGTTAGTGGATTCACCATTACGACTGCAGATGGTCCCAGAATGCTGAGCAGATTTAGCGCTGGAGGCCCTGACCAGGGGAGGCCGAGAGGAGTGAGCATTTTTAGGGCATAGCTGCTTCTGTGAGTCTAAAGAAGCAGCCCTTCAAGTTGATCAAAGGCCTTTTCCAGTTTATTCAACTTTTGCATCAGTGGGTTCAATAAGACAGATACAGCATTACCCAATTTAGATCAAAACGCTTCGCTATCAATAGGTGACAAAGAAGATAAAAGTGGTGGAACCGAGGCAGTTTTATCCATTATGCTACCAGATATGTCCTCGGCATCCTCGAGAGCCTCTCTCACTGCGCCTCTATGCCCTCTTTTAAATAATGGGTAAGTTTATTTGCCAGGACCTGACCCTTTCTGTTTCTTGGGCTGAGGTCGGGAGCTGCCCCCTTGTGGATCTTTCATTATTTGGCTTTTAGTATGCATTTTAGATCTAACAACTGTTTCGTTTAACACTGGGGCAGTACATAGCACAGGGCTCTGGTCGGGCGGAATGATAGTTGCCAAGGGTATAGGCGATCTAGCAGAGGAGCCAGAATTAGGGTGGGCGTGTGGGTTAATATAACTGGAGGTATCAGCTTATAAAGGGTGATTGGGGCTCAAGAGAAAGTCTACGTTCGGTAAGAGCGATTTCATGGATAAGGACTGTCTCCGCCATCTGTAGGAAGGCATCTAAAGCCCTTTCCACTCCCTGATCAACCAACGATTTCCTCTTAGCAAGTTCCTTCTGCTCCATAATCCCAAGCAAGAGCCTTTTTGGCACACAATAATATAGTAGTAAATAGTACAAATACCCTGTACCTTATTTCCCAGTCCCTGTCTTTCAGTCTCAGGTCCAAGTCAAGGTACAGATTCCCCGGAACAAGGGTCTGTGCAGCATAGGGAATGGCTTCTGCCAAAGCCAAATAACGTGGCCCAGCTCTGCCTCCTTCATCCTCTGATGGCTTCAGACGGACCCACCCTTGGTCCGGACTTCATCCGGGCTGCGTCCCGCGCAGTGGGTGGAGAGGCAGAGCTTTATGCGCGATCACCACGCCTCCCCCTCACTCACTGCAGATGTCTCGAGAGTGTTGCACCCCAGGGGCTGAAGTCCTCTCGCAGGGTGTTGTCGCCGCGCTGCCAAACAATCTCCAGCAGCAGCAGAGGCACTCCAGCGATAGCAGCAGTGGGGTACCAGAACACCAGCATGGGCTCACCAGCAGTGACAGCAGCAGGATTATGACCCAAGGATAATTGGAGATCCTGCATTCATTTTTTACTTTGCTCCAGTCTTGCATGACCAAATATTTGCGGTTGTTTCTTTGATCTTTCAGCTGCTATGTTTCCTTAAAAATTAGATTTAGTTTGTTTTGAATTCATTTTATTTATTAAAATATTCCCTTTTTTTTCTTCTGTTCTGGTTGTGTGCTTTATAAATACCTTACACAGTGCCCCTAAGTTAAGCCCAACAGCGTTTGTGGCGAGCTACCAGTGGGTTAAGCACAGGTTAATTTAGTGACTTTTGAGGTTCACCCTGACAAGAACTGTAGTTGTTGCTTGATAAGGGTCTTCACTCCCCTCAATGAAAAAAAACAACAATTTCCTATAGGACTTAATTGTGCATCATTCTCCCTATCAAATTTCCCACATAACAGTACACAAAACAACACTTTGCTATTAACTATTGAGGTTTACCATACAACCAAATACTTGGCACTATAGAACGTCATTCCTAATTTGCAACATGCTTTTTGTGAACTCTTTAAACTAACATACCTTGGGCCTCATTTATGAAAAGTGACGCATCACTGCGTGAAAACAGCGAAGCGTCACTTTTCATTGCGCACTCCTTGCGTCATGATTGATGCGTCATATTTATAATATGACGCATCATGTCGCAAGGAGTTACAGATACGTCAGTATTTCTGACGTATCTGTAGGCGCAAAAGTGACGCATTGATGGAGTGTGTCACAAAAGTGACGCAACTCCAGCAATGTGTACTGTCACATGGGCAAGTCCCAGGTTGTTAGTGACTGCGTCTGTCCTACGCCTGCCATGAAGCAGGCGTTAGATTTTGACACATTAGCGGCCAAGAAATGGCGCAGTGAAATCTTATAGATTTCACTGCATCACTTCCATGACCCTTTCTTGCGTCAAAACGCCCCCCTTGCATACACTATACCTGGCGCAGGTATAATGTGGTGCAGGGGTTTACAAAGTGACACATCTACCTAGATGCGTCACTTTGTAAATATGGCGCAACAAGGCGCTTTTTTACGCCACTGGTGCATCACAAAAAGTGACGCATCAGCGGCGTAAAAGTGACACACAGCCTCATAAATGAGGCCCCATGGCTTTTATGTTATAACTTACATTTTGTACCATTATTCAAAGATGTGACTTGTGTGATGTCACCAAAGGCTCTGAAAGATTCATGTAAAGCGCAGAGCCAGCATTTAAGTTTACTAGTGGGAATACGATAGAAAGTAGTTTATAAATCCGCAGAGGTATTACATTCCAAATTTAAAAATTGCAGGTAGACAGACTTGATTTTACCGCAATGTGTCACGTTAGTTGAATTAGTGTTTTCCAGCTCTGCCTGACTGCTGTGAAGGCAGGAGGTAGCATGAGGACAATATACATAAACTGTTGTAGGTTTACACTTTGTAATTGTTAACTTTAAATGTAACGTATTGATTGCATATTTGAAGAGTGCTGGATTTCTGCCAGCGCTTTGAAACTATCAGATCTCGCATTAATGAGTTGAGCAAACAACACACTCACACAAAACCAACTTCATGCATTAAAACTTTGGTAAATTCTTTGGACATCCGTAGCGAGGGCTCAGCTGTTATTTAAAGCATTTTTTGTTTTGCTCCTCAAGCTGATGACTGTGCGGATTACTCAAAACACACTGACGTCTTGTAGTTATATTCCTTCTAATTGTCTTGTTCCAAAATGACACCCTCGTTGGCCTGGAACTTTGAAAAACAAATCTGCTAATGTGTGCAATTTGTATTCCTCGGTGTCGATTGTATGATGCAATTAGCAATGTCAGGCATCGAGTTTAAAAACCCATTAGGTTCTAAGGAC
This sequence comes from Lissotriton vulgaris, assembly GCF_964263255.1. Classification (NCBI taxonomy): domain Eukaryota; kingdom Metazoa; phylum Chordata; class Amphibia; order Caudata; family Salamandridae; genus Lissotriton; species Lissotriton vulgaris. The sequence goes on from NC_141685.1 coordinate 502,630,545, forward strand.
CTCGCTAGAAAACATCTTGAAGTGTAAATGCAGAAATGTTAATATGTGAAGGGCAAATTCTTTGATGCGGGTTCAGTGCATGATAGGAGTTAATGGGTCTCCTGTATAATTTATACCAATTATTTTTCACAGCCACAATATCCTGCTCTATGAAGATGGCCATGCTGTGGTAGCAGATTTTGGAGGTGAGATTTCACATTGGCTGAAAATGTGTGGAAAACAAAAAGCAGCAGTGTCTGCAGTTTCGATCTACGGTGGAATATCGTCTATGGATAAATACGCGTTTTTTACTCATGTGGAACTAATGTATTAATCATCTTCCAGAAAGTCCCCATGCTGCACACCTGAGCATGCAATGCTCGTGTTAATGTTATTTGGACATGTCTACAAGTCCCACCGATCAATGATCTGATTGATCAAGGACAGTGCCGTCCACCAAATTCACACCCATCTAATACCAAAGGTACCGTGTCAAAGTGGAGATTGAAATTCTAATTCTCACCTCGTCCACATCACAGCCTTACTGCACTTTTAGTGCTGATTACATTTCTAGGTGTGTTGGTTTATGTTTTAATTCATCAATATCATTCATTTCATTACAAATCATGTAGATTGAGTAGAAAATCCATAACAATATAAAATCACATATGAATTCCTAAACATGCTACTGCTAGTCAACATATGCATACAATTGACTCTTTGCAGAGTCAGATGTATGTTTATCTTCAATAAGTGCACAAGATTAAAATTAATTCTGAATTAAAAATCCTTTATCTGAGATGCCCTTATAAATATTCGAGCTGACAGTGAGGTTCATGGTCAATTTCTCAAACTCTTCAATACACTGTTTAAACCCAGGTTGGAAGTATGCATAATGAAACTCAGTTTCCTCTGATTCATAGTAATTAGTGAAATGCAGAGCAATACAAATGCAATCCTGTGGAATAGAAGAATATTTGATGGGGTTGTAAGTTAGTGGTTTAGAGAACAGTGGTAGCTCCAGAACACATTTGTATACCTGGACCTTAATGAATCCTTAATTAACTCAAAGAAAACACTGTGGACATCATAAAAAGCGCCATGAAATTCACAGGAACAAACAACAGTTAAAGGTCAGGTATGGTTCAGTGAACACAAAATTGAAAAGCTGAAAAAATCATCAGGTATGGTGTGCAACATACAATGCACACCATGCCTCAGATCATGATGAGCTGTGCTAGCGCATCACAGATCTGATCACCTGCAGTGTATAAACTGTATTCATTTAACCCAAAATTTCTCTGAGTTAGGGCTTCATTTTCTGACAGCACAGCTCAAACAAAGGCACACCTTGCTCACTGTTGTTGGGCTGAACTATCTAGAAATGAAGCACTAACTAAGAGAACTATAGTGTTAAATGACTTCACTTTAAGCACTGCAGGTGCATACACAGGCCCTTGCATCTGTACTATTAAAGCCGGTAGTGATACGAATCCATGTGCCATGTTCTGTGCACCCCTAAGCTGATGCGGGTCTAGATCAAGGGGGTAGTCCCAGAAAGTTGTTTTTACCATATGAATTCCCATAGTAATGTTGCAAAGCAGCTTCAGAAAATGGAATGGGAATACATGAAATTTGGCAAAAATGTTAGAAGGTAACTCAGAAACTATACTCTTTGTTATTGGGTGTAAATCCATTTAGGCATTTTTGAGATATTAGCTTATAAAGAGGTGCTCAGAGTGGTCATGAAGGGCAGAGAAAATTAGGTATCTCAGGGAGTTGTGATCCACGACAGTCCCACATAACCACCATTGCAGTAAATGGGGCCTTCTGATTGGGCCAGGGAGCCTTTTCTCCCTTGGGTCCTTTTGGTGCCGTGGGCCCACGACTGGTATAGTAGTACCAAGGAATTTGATTGGCTGGCCACCACTACAAACAAAATGCTGCCCACACCATTAGACGACTCTGAGACTTGGGGCCTGACTGTTACGGCAGGACATTGGTGGCGGTCCCACCGCCATCCAGCCCACTGGATCTGACTGCCAAATTAGGATCCAGACAGTTGGATCTTGGCTGGTGGGGGGGAAAGACCGCCACATACGACAGGTTCAAGGATCCCGTCAGTGCTGAAGTCAGACTCCTATTCCTTACAATGGGGAGGTGCCTGCTCAGGCACCGCCGTAGAAATTAGGATGTGCCTTTCTGGCGGCCCTTTCATGCCGTTAGGCCCCCTTAGTCAGACCCTCCAGGATTTCGCGATTTCGCGATTTGCAAAAAAATCGCGAAATCGGCCGTTTTGTAAAAATGCCGCGATTTTTACAAAACGGCCCGCGAAATTTGAAAAATGTGAATCCATGCTGGGATTTATTTCTGCATTCTCGATGGCACAGAAGTTTTAAATTGCCGCTAAATTTCCATATTTGTGCCGCTAAATTTTCATTTTTGTGCCGCTAAATTTGCTAATCCATGCCACTATATCCTGGGGGGTCTGCTTAGTTGCCTCTCTGCCATCGCCATGAAAAAGGTGTTGAAAAGGCCAATGGTAATCTGCTTGGCAGTTTCAGCAGGTGCACTGCGAGCATATTTATGCCGGTTGCAGACCGCCGGCATAGCAGGATCCTTGATCCCGGTGGAGCCGGCAGTCTTGTGATGGGCAAATCGCCACACCCTGAATACTGCTGGCGGACCCGCGGTGTGGCAGTGGTCGAACCGCCACCATGAGTATGGCGGTCCTGTGGACTGCTATACTTGTAATTAAGCCCTATGTATATGAATGCAAATGCATTGATTTCGTTTTTTGTATTCCTGTTTGTGCTATAGATCTTGCCATTTGATGCACTTAATTCCACCACATGACCACCACAATGTTGTACTTTTAGAAACATCACTTTACATCACATTGATTCCTTGCTTTGTACTGTGCAGCAGTCTTTTTTGATAGGTGTAATTTGAGATGTTCTCACAAGCACTTCCACAATTTAAATTTAAACCTGTGTGCACATACGATGTGAAAGTAACTGATACAAATAAAAAGTGAGTGTTCTGCAAGCTTTTCCAACTGTAGTTACCTTCGCTAGACCTGTTTTTTCAAGATTATTTTTTTTCACAGAATCCAGATTTCTACAATCTTTAGATGAGGACAATATGACAAAACAACCTGGGGTAAGCTTCTTCTTAAGTGTTATTTAAATCATCTAAAGTTGTCCAACTTTGTATGAAATACATTAATTCAACAAATGTATTTTGATTTTCTTAGAATTCATTATTTTCTGGTTAAATATAAAAAATGTGTTGCATTCGCATCTGCTGTAAGTTGTTGCAGTTTGTTTTCATGTAGACCTCGTGGTATAAACTGTGCAAGATTTGTTTCTAGTCGAATAGGAAACAACTGGCTCACACTGGTGCTATTGTACATGGAATGCTTCAAGAAAAACATGATAATGTCTGTCATTAAGTTTTCAATTGCATTTATATATAAACAAGACACAATAATAATTGTTATTTGCATAGTGCTATTTTCACCCTATGATCTTGAAGAACTGACTGGTGTGTTACGTGCAGGCGACAAGATACACGTAAAGTTCATGTAACATCATTAACATTTTCACAGTGCAATATTTGATAATTGTGCTTTACTGTACCTCGAAATTGTCATGTAATGCAGATTTCTAAGTTGCAGGCCTAGTATCTAAATTGTTGGTCTAACAATCCAAATATGAAGCCAATTTTGGTATAATTGGATGTTTTCATATATCTCTTACATTTGCATATTTTTCTAAGCCAGGCTTAACGAGCATTGTGATTTGAGCTTCATGGATGGATGGAAGAGTTAATTGTTCTACTGCCCCATCTGAAAAATCAAATATCCTTGAACACAGTAGGTCTATACCAGGGAGAGTGAGTAGCTTTCTTCTGCTGAAGGAACACGTTGGGATAGAGTCTGTATAACGTATAGCAACAACTCTATGTGAATTAGCTCAGAGGAAGTCCTTACATGGGACTTAGGGCGACACACACATCTCTGGCAGTAGTCACCACCGGAGCTCTTTTGTTTTGGTCAAAATTTCTTTTTATTTGGCAGCATCATGGACGGATACAACAACATAGAAGCAATGGAGGCTGTACAACCCCTGGGCACAATAAACAGCTAATTACAATCCAGTTTCACATGTTGCATGGTCATTTCACCCCCACCCCCCGTATGTAGAAGAGAAGATGCTTGATTTAAAAAAACTAGCCCTAAGGTTATCCCCTACGTAGAGAAGAAGAAATCATAAACAAGGAGAGAACCATAACCACCCGCAGTTGAGCCACTTAATAATATAGTGCAAAATCTGGTAGTGCCGCCCCCCTTCCTTTTTAGGTTGACACAACACATGAAAGGGAAGGCAAGCTCTCACCCTTTGCAAAATGAAGCTTGTGACGAGAGAGCGTAAGCAGGACATCAGGTCCCAGGGAAGCTCAATAGGAAGAGTCTGAAAGATATAGAAGTTTTGGCAAAACCGTACCTTTGACTGTGTTGATTCGACCAAGCCAGGAGATGCGGAGAGGTTTGGCCCTTTAGCCTCATTGCTTCGGTGTCAGAGAGGGTGAGGATAAGTATAGAGGATTTAGAGAGGTTAACTTTAAACCCACCACCAGTTTGAAGTGCCTCAGTTCTTCCTGAACCGCCTGGAGGGAGAGTCTGGTTGCCGGAGTGTGAGCAAAATGTCATCCGCAAAGAGAGGCGCTGTGTGGTCTGTGCCACCGAAGCAGATACCCCGGATTTCCTCATTAGCTCAGAATTTCCCCGCCAGTGGTTCAATACTAAGGGTGAATAGCAGGGGAAAGAGCGGGCAGCCCTGCCGTCTACCTCTTCTTAAGGGTGAAGGGTAGGGAAGGGTTCCTGTTGACTAAAACTCGTGATTGTGGAAAATGATAGTTGGCTGGACCATGTTGAGAAATTTGTCCCCAAGTCCATCTTGCCCATGGTGAGAAAAAGGAATGACCAAGCCAACCTGTCGAAGGCGTTTTCAGCATCGAGAACTACTAGGATGGCCGAAATCTGAAATTGTGTGACCTTCTCAATGATGTCAATAGTGCGCTGTATATTGTCATGCATTTGCCACCCCTTTATGAAGCCTGATTGATCAGAGTGGATTAGTTCAGGCATCAAAACATCCAGCCTGACAGCTAAGATCAGAGAGTAAAACTTCACGTCGAGGTTAAGGAGCGTTATGGGCCTATAAGAATCTCAGTTTTGGGGTTCTTCCCAGGTTTGGGAATTACAGATATTACTGCCTCAGCCATGGATGCTGAGACCTTGGCGTCCGTCGCTATCTCATTGAACAGTTCGGTGAGGTATGGAAGTAATTCAGATGCAAAGCATTTATAAAAATGAGCTGTCTGCACCTGGGGCTTTGTGAGATTTAACTTTAGATATGACTTGCCTAACCTCCTCCACAGTAATTGGAGCCTCTAGAGGTTCTGTGGCTGCGGGAGAAAGATACAGAAGGTGAACCGAATCGAGGTATCGCTGCTGCAAAACTGTGTCTGGTGGGTTACCCGAGTATAGTTCCCCATAAAATTTGCCAAAAAGATTAGCTTTGATGGCATCGGAATGGGTAAGGCAACCGTCCCCATTTAGAATGCCCCAATGTATTCACGTTCCCACTTTTCACAGAGCTGTCGCTCTAAGTGGGTTCCTACTTTGTCCCCCTGAGCATATGAGTACTGTTGCAATTTCAACAAGGTAAACTTGGCTCTATCATTGTAGATGGCACGCAATTTGCCCCTTAGTGTGGTGAGCTCTCGCTGAAGCGCTTGTGGGGGAGTGTCCTTATGGCCTCTTTCTACGGCTTCCAGTTCCCCTCTAGTGCTATGTCCTCCCTTGCTCTGTTTATTCAGGATCGAGTTGATCTGGATGCATTTGCCTTTAATTACTGCTTTAAAAGCATTCCAATTATTCTGTGGAGTAGTTTCCTGCAGCGTGTTGAGAGCAAAGAACTCACAGATTCTTTCTGTTGCACACAGTCATTGTACACGTGGTGGAATGGCGGGATGGGTTGGTACAGCAGGCAGGGAGATTAAAATAGTCTACAGGCCCTGCCAGGAAAACCCCAAATCAAGAGACACCAAGGACGGTGATGAGGGTAGGTCCAGACACATACATTCATGTTTTTTCTGAGGAAGAAAAGGCAGCTTTGCCAGTGATTGTGGAAAGACTTCGACAAAATCCACAAACATGCCTAGCAGTCATGTGGTCCCTAGGAAACTGCTGCTTGTGTCTAGAGCACTCTACCAAAAGCACACTGCAGAAACCCCATTGGAATTGGTCCAGCAGGGTTTGAAATATCAGTATTATTATCAGCGGCTCGACCTTCGCACGTCAGACAAGAGAAAGCCCAAGCAGGATTAGCAGTTCACACCCAGGGAACCCCTGAGAAGCTGCATCCACCTGGAAGACCGTAGCACCTGCTTGTGCAAGTTTTAGGATGTCTCCATTAGAGAAAAAGGACCACCATCCATTACTACCAGGCACCAGAGTACAGCGTCGGGCAGGGCGGAGGTGACAGCAAAGTCTATGCAACTTAGAGAACTTATGCACAGTTTCTGTCCCCCAGTCTAAGATCCTTAAAGCATTGCTAAATCCAAATATGTTGTATCTGTAGGGAAAAATTTAACATGAGACATCTATTGGAAATGTTTAAATAGAAGTAATGAAATAAATGTTGTGGAACACTTTCAAGAAAAAAGGCTTATTTTGTGGATCATTTGGAAAGCTAATATGACATCATCAAGCTATCTAGTCAAAATTCACTGAAAGGGACACCTATCGAGCAGTTAAAAAGATATCCTTTGTGGGAGCTCAAAGTGATATTTTAATGCAATTTTTATATCTTACAAACACACATTTGTAATGTGATTTTGTTTTTAGCATATGCCTTGACACTCAACAGGAAAAATATGTCTATGGAAGATTGTTGCTTCAAGTATTGCCCAATCGCCTGACTTCCTTAAGCACCTATTAATAAAATGGCACATGTCTTTTGGCTCCTCTCCTAATTCTTTATGGAAATTAAAAAAAAAATCTTTCATGCCGTCAAACCTTTGCTTTACTTATGAGTTTTGAGTGTAACCCAACATGCCCTACATCATTGCGTTGTTGGTGCTTTTTACAGCAGAATTCGGTTATAGGTCCTATAAATATAATGCTACAATTGATTCTAAATCCAAGGAATGCTTGTGCTGGAGCGGCAAACAGTTAAAAAAAAACTTGGTTTACTATCATGCACAGGGCTAATCCCTGCTATACTGCAGCCTAACAGTTCAATGGACCTTGGTCATTGCATTTGAGAAGACCAGGAGAAAATCATCACATAATTAGGAATCACAATTTCAAGTCGAGTAAATAATGAGAGTTAATTAAAGTTTTTATTTTAGTTTTATTATATCATTTTTATTCAAATTCATGAATGTTATTCATATTAGTTTTAAATCAATAAATTACAGAAATCATTTGCACAACTTCATTCTCTGGAACTAAAACAAGCAGGTTAAAGGAGGTCAAGTTCAGTTTATGTACTGCATTCCATGTGGGTTTATTGCTCATAATTCTACTAAATGACAAATTCTAAAAAAGCATTCAAACCTTCTTTGTACAAACAGGAACATTTTGCAGAGTTATGTGAAACGCTTATTTGATAAAAAATGACCATTGAAAGGTCAAGAATTAAACATTGTAAGCAGTTTACTGACAAAATATGGACCCTCAAAAATATCACCATACAAAAATATTGTGACATAAATATCGATGTCAAACATATCACCTTGCTATACTTATAATGTAAATTACAAAAATATTTTAAAATATATATTATTGTCACTAATGTCATTCTCTAAAGTATCCTTTTTAAAAAATATATATACATTTAAGTAGTAAACATTAAGGGCCCGATTACGATCTCTTGAGGTCGGAGGCCTTACAACAGAGATAGACGGTTTCAATTCCGACTGGCTGATTACAATACAGGTGGTCGGAATATGAACCGGACGGTCATTCTGGGTGGATTCGGACAGGCTCCAGTAGCCCAGTTGGAGACAAAACTGTAATCCAAATGAAAGGTGTTTCCGCCGTCTGGATTAGAATGCGTGGTTTCGGGCAGGGGTTTCCATGCTGGCCTTTCCAACAGCCCTTATGGCCGGGATGCCCGCCACCCCCTCCCAACACCAATTCCCAATGGGAGAAGACAGACACAGGTTTGAACTTTTGGAAGGCGGGGGGGAGTTACCCCCGGCCATATTTATTAAAATATGAAACAAAATTTAAAACATTAAATAAAAGTTTCATGAATTATGTACAATTTTACATTTATTACATTTCGATGAAGACATGTTCTTTGGCTAACCTTAACAGATCTCTAATACAAAGGTTTCCTAGCCGAGTCTAGCATCCTGAAAATGCATACATTCTAAATTAAAATTGTACATCCTAGCATTAAGGGCCAACGGCAAGGTCTTAACCGGTGTCAGATCCCTACTACCAAAATCCCGCCCTCACGGTGTGAGTGGCGAATGCGCAGAGGACTTTACCCTCATTGCCAACTGTAACTTCCCTTGTCGTGGGGGCCCCCTTTTCACTCGACGCCATCTTAAAGGTCGTCCGAGTTCCCGTGTGAGGTATCTGTAGGAAGGACAGCGTGGACTCCCCCCCATCCCCACACTCTCTATCCGCCGTCGCGGATATCCGGCCCCCGGGAAATTTGTAGGAGGGGCATCTAGCCGCCTCCCCCCTGGGAGGGGCCTATGGCTGTCTCCCCCTAGGCGACCCATCCTTAGTGGGTGCCGCCTCCCCGTGGAAGGGGCCAATGGCCGCCTCCCCCCGGGCGCTCCCATCCATTCTGGGTGGCGCCCCCCTCTAGGGACCTTGAAATTACTGCTCACCGATCATGACCTTACCGCCACAGGCTGGATAGTTGACCGACTATCCGGCCCTCCACTCCTCCTAAAGGTCATGCTTCCTCAAACCCATTAGCCATGCTATGAAGTCTCCTATGAGTAAATCATTTCCCTCCCTGGACAGGTGAACCCCATCATTCAGATACATGTGATCACCCCGAATACACCCGTGAGGAATGCTATGCAACTGCGCGGAGCGAAACAATTTCCCAACTTTATTGTTAACCCTTTTCACAGAGTAGTTCAACGCTGACACTGAAATGCCCCCCCACCAACTCTTCATGGGGATCATGTGGGACCAGGCAATCGTGCACCCCGGGACTTTTTTAGCTAACCAGCTAACTGCCGACAGGATGTGTTCTAATAACACTCGTCTTCCCAGTGTCACCAAGTCATTGCCCCCCAGGTGTACTATGACTACAGATGGCGGTGACCTTTGCTGCCCTAAAAGACCCTCAAAAAACGATTGAAATTGGTCAAAACAGAGCCTGCCCTTCCCATGGAAGGTCACTCTGTACCCGTATTACCCAGATGCGTGAGTCGCGTCACCTGCCTTGAATATGTCCCCCGCGCGCCTCACATATGAGTGGCCCACGACCCATACCACTCTCTCTCCAGTCGGTGATCCTCGACCGCTGGTCTCCTGATACTGGGTCGACTTCCAATTCCACCCCGCGTGACAGGCTCGCGAAACTGTAATTCAAACAAAAGACAAGAAGCGTGAGTGCATGTCAATTGATCTTTACAACATGTGCAATCGCACATACCTTTTGAAGCAATTCGAGGACCAACGGCCTAGCTGTTTTACTTCCTCCGCACTCTGACCCCGGGCTGTAGCCTCAGTAGCAGCCCCTATCCTAAATGAGTGGGTCCCAAAATCGTACGGGTCCATGCCCGCGGCAGCGATTGACAGTGCTAGCATCCTCTGAAACTGAAATCTCGTCAGTGGGGTGCCATCCTTGTGCCTAAGCAAGCTCCCCCCCCATGTAGCCGTCCTCAGTGCCAAGTATTCCTCTAAACACTTTATGGGACAAGTGGGGGACCCTCGTGCGCGCTGCACGATAACACTATCACCCATAGCTCCCTGGTCAGTCTTGGACCTGGCTATCGAGATTACCATCGAATCACCCCTTATTTGGACGTGATCCCTGCCCAGGCCTCCCTCTATATCCTTCTTGTTCCTTGCGACAAGTTCGCTCACCCGCATAGCCCCATGGAATGCCAAGGCGAAAGCTGCCCGGAACAGAACTGCTTCGAAAAGGGAGGAGCACGTCTCATCTAGCTTTGCTAAAAGTAGAGACAATCTGTCTAAACCAATCGGGCGCCTCGTATCCTGCTTGCGACCCCCGAGGCGTTGCCAGCCGCGGAGTGCCTTCCTAACCAAAAAGGAACCCGTCGGGTCTCTAATGCCATGCACCTGTGCCATGAACGAAATGGCCGCCCTATGTCTATTGGCCGTTGCCGCTGATCGGCCTTCTCTGTGCAGCGCAACCAGGAACCCCAGGAAGGATTCCTCCTGACCCCAGCTCTGTCTCCCTGATGGACCCAAAAATGTGCAGTAGGAACGAAACGCTCCTTCGTATGCCTTCCTTGTTCTGGGAGCTAAGTTGGCTGCCACGAGGTCTTGTAATCCGGGGCACCGATTAGCCATAGTGCTTCGGGGAACGGTGCCGCCACTAGGTCCGCCGTGGGTAGATAGCCCCTGAAAGCCTGCATGTGTGAACGAGAGAGTGCATCAGCTGCATAATTCAGTACGCCTGGCACATGTTTTGCCCTGAACTGTACATTCAATCTCATGCAACGTAATACAATTTCTTTCAATAATCTCAAGATCCACTTGCAGCGGGCTGCCTGCTGGTTAATGCACTCAACCACAGTCATATTATCAGACCAAAACACCACCGAGCGGTCCCTGAAGTCGTCTGGCCATGCCATCAGAGCAACCCAAATGGGGAATAGCTCCAAGAACCCAATATTACCTGTCAGACCGCTGGAGTGCCACCACGTCGGCCATACTTGCGCCGACCATCGGTTACCAAAGATGGCGCCAAATCCCACGCTCCCAGCTGAGTCAGTCCACAAACCTAGTTCATCCGAAGATGCTGGTGGCTTGTTCCACACAACTCGACCGTTGAAGTCCGCCAGAAATGCCAACCAAATGCGCATATCCTGGCGAACCTCTGCCGACAGTCTTGTACGGTGGTGTCCCTCCTTGAGACCAACCATAGCTTGTGCAATAGAGCGTGAGAAGGGGCGGGCCATTGGTATCACCCTTAAGGCAAAGTTAAGCTGACCCACTGTTTGCTGTAACTGGTGCAGGGTCACTTTCTCCTTGCCCAGGCATTGTGTCAAGGAAGCCCTAAACTTGGCCACCTTTTCCATCGGTAAACGGAAACATCCTTCCACAGAATCGAGCTCAATTCCAAGAAACTCCAGTGAAGTAGATGGTCCAACCGTCTTACCTGGTGCCAATGGGACTCCGAACTCCCGCATGAGGATGCAGAAGTCCAGTAGCGCCTGCGCACATTTCGTATCGCCGGCTGCTCCCAAAAACAGGAAGTCATCCAGATAGTGCATAACATACCTATGCCCTGTGGTCTCAGTGAATGCCCACTCTAAAAAACAGCTGAACATTTCAAAATAGGCACAAGAAATGGAGCAACCCATAGGCATGCATTTATCCATGTAATAACTCCCCTGAAATGCAAAACCTAGCAAGCGCTGATCTCGCGGGTGTACCGGGAGCAACCGGAATGCCGATTCGATGTCCGATTTCGCCATCAGCGCTCCGGGGCCCAGGTGATTTAACATGGCCACGGCATCATCGAACGATGCGTACCGCACGAACAAATATCTGGGTCAATGGCTTCGTTCACCGAAGAACCCCTTGGGCAGACAAGTTGTGAATGAATCTAAACTCCCCTGGGTCTTTCTTCGGGACCACCCATAGCAGGGAACACACGAAATCCACCACCGGCGGGCGATGAAAAGGCCCCGCCACCCGCCCCAAGCTGACTTCTTTGGAAATTTTTCTTGCAGCTACGCTTGGGTTATGTTGGACAGATAACTGTTTTTTACAAAAGGAGTCCCCCCGAAAATCCCCCGCCGGGATGTTGAAGCGATATAGGAATCTATTCCTCAACACCCCGGTGGATACATGATCAGGGTATTTGTTCAACCAAGGAGTCAGAGCCATGATATCGACAGGTGTAGGCAATCGGTTACAAAGCATCACCTCACTCTTGCTTAGACCCCCCCTTTTCCTCCTGTTCCGCTGTTTTTAGATCTACAGCTACTCTCCGGGTGTGAGGAGTTCCCACAGGCCGCACACGCATGCCTGAACCTACATGTTCCCTGCGGCCTGCTACAGTTGCCTCTATTGAAGCCCCAACAAACCCCCCGCTTGCCGTCATTCCCGCCGGTCTTGGGCTGATATTCTCCACCGGCGCCCGCTCGAAAGGGCACCGCGGGCTTTTGGCGAGCTGACCCCGACCCGCTCCCACCCGGCGAGGACGTACCTACCGCCCCAGGCAAGAGCTGCTTGTACCATGACACAGAGTCGAGGCAATCCCAGGTCAAAGTTGCATCAAACTCTTTCGCTTTTCGGAATTTCATATCGTAACCTTTCCACTCGTCCCCCTCATACATGGTATAAAAATCCATAATCCTATTCTGATAACAGGTCAATTCGGTTATGACTTCAGGCTTTCGTTCCCCCATGACTGCCGTAAATATCGAAAAGGCCTTTACCCAATTTGCTACCGTCTCATCGACCCTAAATTCCGCCATCTTGGCCCGCCATACACTGGGGTGCCATAAATCCTTCTGGGATTTTGCATATTCCATCTCGCGATGGTCAGTCAACAATGAAAACATATTCACATATTTCTCTCCCCATATCAGTTCCTTTGTGGCCGCAGGGATGTGCTGGGCCACCCTTTCGCGCCTTGAAGGTAATGAACCCTCCCCTGCCATTGGCAATGTGCGCTTACCAGGTTCGACCGTCGTGTCTGCCGCCTTTTCCCGGCTAACCGCAGGTCCTCCCGGCGCCACCTGTGGGGGAACAAGAGGAACATTCGCCGTCGCGGCCTCTCTCGACTGCCGTAACTGCTCGATTATTAGTCTAGCCTCCTCGGCCGGGTCCCCCGCGGCCACTGCCCCCCCCACCTTTCTTCTTGAGCCATGGCAACACTGCCGCTAACTGGATGGCCAGTTCCGGGGGCATCTCATCATCATTAACAGGAGTAATTACAACCGGGATTGGTAAACCTATATCTGGGTTTGGTACCGGGCTGTCCGCCGGTGTGATGGGGGCGACTGGGGGCACCTCAGGAACCGGATCTTCCCCAGAAACCGCCCTCCTCTTAACACGCTTCCCTCTACCCTCAGGGACGACTCCCGGCAAGGCCGGGCCTATTACCTTCTTAGGACGGCCTGAGCTGTTCTGGGCCGCTAACTGTTTTTTAACATTGGCCAAACCTCGACCGATCGAGTCAACTTTACCGAGTTTTCGGTCCATGATCGCCATTCGGTTCGACAAGGTGCGCAGTACCTTCTCCAACTCGGAGCTCTTTCCTGCTTTCTTGCCGGCCATAGCTTCGTGTACTATGCGCTGGTTGATCAACGAGGTCCTGGATCTTTCGTACTCCAAATAACTGAAAGAAAAACAACAAGATTACAAGTTCTCAAAATTGCCGCTTGTTCCGTCGAGGGCTCACGAGCAACGAGTTGGTGCAGCCTTCAGAGCACAGGAACAAGAGGACGCTTCTTCGGATTCCCGCTCTATTTATGCATCTGCGGGAGGGCGGGGACCCTCCTCCGGTACGCCTACTGGGCGTGGTCTTCCGTGCGGGTGTCTAGGACAACCCCTCCTGGGCGGGAAAGGGCGCGCCCCGGCTACGCCACTTTGGGAATACCAGCCGAGCCACGCCTCCCGCCCAAAATGGTTTCCCGGGGGGATTGGGGCACCCAACCATACGTTCGGGGGGACCGAGTGGTCGCCCCTTTCCATTCTTCACTTTATGGTATGATCAATAAGATCCTAATTTAACCTTAATTTAACATGTGAAATTACACCTGATCCAGAAAAGAGACCCACATTTCACTACTTTTATAGCAGCCTCACACAGTGCAAAGTTAGCAAATACTCTTTCGACCATCAGTCACCTCTAGTGGTTCTTATCTTTAAAGCAGACCTTAAAAAGTTACAAACACAAAAAAGTGTAAAAACATCGGACAAAAGTTGTAAAAACCGAAAGGCAACATGTGCCTGCCTAAATCTAAGCTTTACTCAAAGCCCCTGAAGGAACACTTATGCGAGTAATTTGTCGCAGCTACAGGGTCCTCTATGTTCTGCATGTACCCTGAATCCGGGGGGTGAAGCCGTTAAGTGATGAAATAAATTTAATCTAAAACGTCGAATCTATCAAGTGCACTTCTTATAAGGGATGAATAGGGTTCCATACCCTGCACAGACTTTACTAAAACATGTTCTCTGACCGTGGGTTTACCGAGCTCCCTGTCCCCAGGGTGTGCAGTGATATGTTTAAAAACCAAGTCTTAGATAAGCTCTTTGTCCTGAGAATCCACCTTGTGATGATTAGTAAATAGATATTCACGACCTAGTTAGGTGAAAGTGTCTTTTACATATTTTTACCACAGGATTTTTAATGCATAATCAAAGGAGAGGAAGTCCTGGATAACCAGTCCGCCTGAAATATTTATTTTCTTCAGTTTGTAATTTATTAGCCACCTTTATATCCGCATACCTCACTACCAAATTAAAACTTAAGAGGTACAGAAGGAGTTGTATAGCTTTAAAATTGTCCCAGGTGACCAGTTGCCTAGTCTATAAGAATTGTTTGCAATTGCTTGAATTAACCTTGTCATTCCAAGACACTTCTCATCTAATAGGAGGTCTATTAGGATGGCGGGTGGATGGCCACCGCCCTACCGGCAGTGGTGATCTGCCCGCCAAAACACCCCGCCGGACGGCCTATTACCCCCGCCACATTAGCATGGCGGGGAGTACCACAGTGGATGGAAAGACCGTCCGTCGCTTTTCCGTCAGTAGGTAATCATCGCGATTGCCTACAGGGTGGAAAAGGCCTGCAATATGGTGGCGGTGGATTGCAGGCACCGCCATCCATATTACAATGGTGGAGGTGTAATGCCTTTCCATGGCGGAGACTCTGCCATGGAAAGGCAGGAGGTGTTTCCTTTGGGTGGGAGCTGCACTTGGGGGGTAACATTAGCATACACAAGGTGACAGGCACCGCTCGGTGCCTGTCACATTGTGCATGCCAATGCACAACATGCATATATTGCATTACAGCACCGCCCGCCACAATGAAATATATGCGGGATGCGACTGCCAGAGTGGCAGACGCATTCTAATTGGCGGTGCGGGACCGCCGCACTACTGGCGGAAAGTCTCAGCAGCGCTAGGGTGACGGGCAGCCTGGAGTCCGCCTGCCATCCTAATAGACCCCTAAGTGTTTAAAACTCAATTTCTCCATCAAAAAAATCCCCAGATATGCAAAGGCCAGTACTTTACCTAGACTATGTGAGCCTACTATGTATGTATTGGGCTTCCTGCTCTGCTTTCAAATTTCCATTATATAGAGTTTAGTTAGATTGGGTGACAACTCCATCATATCTATAAGAATCACAAACACATCTATTAAAAGCTGCAGGCCCTTCGGAGTGTGTCCAAGGAGGACCGCGACATCAGCATATAACAAAAAGGAGGCCGGTCTTGTGCCTATCCTCCGGGTGTCAGCCTGTAAGGCAGTCAGGGCAGAGTTTACACAATTAATGTATAATGTGAACAAAAATGGCGCTAATATATAATCTTTTCTGACCCCACTAGCGCAGCTAAAATGCTCTATGGTGTTCCCCTGCTGTGTGTATCTAACTACTGCGGTAGTGTTAAAATGTAGGGTATTAGTTATTGCTGGATTCATCCCGAGCTCTCCAAGGAGTTTCCACAGTTTTCAGCGGTTAACTCGATCAAAAACCGTGGTGAGGTCCATAAAAGCTAGTTACCACACCCCCGGTTTAGCTATTGTTTATTTTGCAATTCTAAGGTAAAGGTTGAGACTTTGATTTATAGTGTATTTACCTGCTCGGAACCCATATTGTACATCCAATATTATTTTGTTGGCCTCTGCCCATTCAGACAGCCTATTCAGTAGCACCCGACCCAGAACCTTCACCGTCACATCAATAAGCGATATGGAGCGATAACAATGTGGGCTGTTCCTATCTCCCTTCTTAAAAACTGATAGAATGGTGTTGGTGGAGCATGATGGTGGCATTGCTGTCACTACTGCCGCATTTAAAACCCTCAAAAGGAGAGGGGCCCATATCTCTGTGTTGCATTGGAAAAGGTCTGGCAGAACCCCATGAGGTCCCGGCGCCTTATACAGCGAAAGTTCCTCAATTCCTTATCTCACCTCAACAAAAGTAAAGGTAATGTGATCAGATCTCTGTAATGGGATCAGATCAGTTCCTGTAATTGCACCTCTCTGGGAATGATTATAAACTCCCTCAAAGTGATCCTGCCATTGCTCTGGTAAAATATTATGGCTTGGCCCTGGTTTATTCGATTTTTTAAAATATGGGTTGTTAATGTCCCTTCAAAAACGGGTAGAGTCCTTTAGTTCAGATGCCTTTGTTAGGCCACCCTAGGCTTTCTTTTACAGTTGGCGCTTCTGTCCCTTGACAGCTTGCTTGTATATTTTACGGCAGGCCGCCATTCGATCTCTATCTCTCGGTGTCTGTTTAAGGGCCATCTCAAGATCTAAAAGAGCCGCAAGAACTGTCTTGGGACATCCATGCTACTGGGGCGTGCCGGCACTGTTAATAAACCATCCACTATATCTATAATAGCAATAAATGCCTGAACGATTTCTTCCCCCTGCACTTGTGGGTTCAAACATTTTAAAATCTCTTCTTTGCCAATAGTTAAAAACCAAATTATTAAAAGCAATACTATCGACCTGAACCCAACATAACCGCCTACCATGGTCAGTTACACAGATCATACCCCCTATTATCCTATGGGGTACGGGCTGATTCCAAGGGGCATCAAGTGCCATGATCACAGATTTATGGCCACTAAATATACTATGGTTAATATTATAAAAGGATAGGATCAATAAATGATGAGCAGCCTCTGCCTTGTAAGTTGGGGACACAACTACATCAGGATGGATAGCGATCAGGTCCAGAGTATGAGTTGGGCCATAAGTGTTTAGGAGGACACTCAAATCCGACCTTCCTGAGTATGTTTCATACGAGGTTCTCACTTAATGTACAGGTCAACTAGTCTTGATTAGTCACCATTAAGTTGGGACACAAATGGCAGTTGAAATCTCTCACTAGAAGTAATTGAGATCACGACAGGTCTTCCCCCTGGATTTGCTCCAGCCGTCTACTTAATTTGTCCAGACTTGCCGATCCCTGTGAGTGTGATCTTGCATTATAAAAATTAAATAGTACTGATCGATGTGAGTTACTCAATAGTGTGAATCCTTGAACGACATCAGAGTCCCACAACAGAGTCTTCCACCTACCATGTATCCTGAGGACTATAAACACAATTAAATCTCCCCTTGCTCTCCCTGCACCCGACCTTATTGCTGGGCAGAAAAAGGTTTACAACCCTCTATAAAAAATGATTAACTGGCTTCCACGTTTCGTGAATGCATATTATATGACAATCTCTGAAATATTGGAGCCACTGCTCATCCAAAAACTTGCTGACCAAGCCTGCCACATTCCACAAGACTATTTTTAGGTCACCCACACTGCACCCACCCTGTAAAAACACATATATAATAAAGCATAGATATTTATTTAGATGTATCTAATAAAAAATATTCTGAAACTAAGAATTTAAATATATGTAATATTTTTTTTATCTAATGTAAATAATATATATATGTGTATATATATATATATATATATATATATATATATATATATATATATATATATATATATATATATATATATATATATTACCTACTGGCGGTCGTCAGTAGGTATATATAGTTAGGATTTTTTCTCTATGGGACTTTTGAAAATTCTATGTCTAATAACTTTGGCGTTTGTGGACGGAATCGGCTGAAATTTTCAGGAAAATTGCACATTTTCTTTCTGAGCAGCCCCTGAAACTTTGGAGGGGTTTCGTCAAGGGGGGGCCGAGAAAAAAGGGGGGTCCCAAAACGCATTTTTCCCATGTTAATTTCCATAGGGCGTTTGGCCTCACTTTTAGCTCGAACGGCTGAATGGATTTCCACGAAACTTGGCAAAATTGTAGGGACTGTTAGCCCGATGTGCCTTTGCTGGGTCTCAATATATGTGCTCCAGTGGATTTTGAGAAATTAACGTTTTAAAAAACAGATATATCTGTGACAGCGTCCTGGATAGCGCTCCAGATAGCGTACTTTTCACATAACGGAGCTTTGCGAAGCGAAGCTGATTGGCTCTCCGGTGTCTGTCAACATTCTAAACAGTCCGGAGCGGCCGCCATCTTGTCTCTCGGTAGGATCGAGAGACAAGAGGAGGAGAAAAACGAAGGGGGAATTTAATGAAAGGGGGCAAGGTAGACCCCTCTTGACCCCCTAGGAATGATGTTGGGGTTATTAAAGGGTCCTGTGGGGAAAATAAAAAAAATTTGATTTTTCACGGTAGAAGCGCTTCCCGGTTCGCGAACCGGGCCGCAAACTGGTGGCGAAACGGGAATTCGCCATTTTGTGTTTCGGTTTAATTAAATTACAGGGTATAAGGGGGTACGGGAGACGTATCCTGACCCCTTATGTTTTCTGAGGGTGGCTGAGGAGGCTCATATATGTTGATACATGTCTTCCAGCGGCTGTGCGTGAGCGTTTTTTTTTTTGCTGCGTGACGTCTGTTAACGTTCGATTCGATGGAAATCAGGAACTGTTGACCGCCATTTTGTCACTGCGAGTAAATATTTTGTTAAAAATAATTGTTATAAATTAATCCTTATTGATAAACATTGTCTGCGCCATCTTGCCTTTTTTGCAATGCCACACTTTTGTTGAGCACGGCAGCCATTTTAGATGCCTTGACCAGACCCACTCTCTGCACGCCGCCGATCCTCAGCATGGCTCCTCACCCTCGCAAGCATCTCCCCCACGCACTGGTCACCCCCGCTCTCTCTCTCATGCGTGGGCCAGAAACCTCCTCCCATCTGCGCTGTTCTTCTCTGAGAATCACACCCTGTGCCCGCCCGACACCTCCCTTTCACCCTATTCACTACCGCACCCTCTGACACTCCTCTTCCTCTGTGTCCGATTGTCCAGGCCGGTCCCAGGCTATCACCTAGCCCTGCAGATGTAGTTTATGGCCCCAGCTGTAAAGAATCACCCCTCTTCAAAGGAGTTACAGTAGATCAAGGCCCCCACCCGATGAGATCCGTTACACCACACGCGTTCCTACTATCTGATAACCATCCTGTATTGTGCTTGGGGAGGGGATTCTCACTGTGAGGGTGTGTGGGTCCGAGCCTGAAGCGGAAGATTCCAGGGATGCCTCTTTGTACATCAAAGTTTTTACAATTATGTGTCACATTAAAAATATATAGCACTCCAACAAAGTAGTAGGATTATAAAACTTTAATAACTTATAAATATATACAACGCAACAAAAACAGTAAATACATTTAAACATTTTTTTGAAAAAAGAAGCAACAATGGTCAGTAGCTGTGTTTTGTGCGAATAGTCCCAAGGCAGCACAACGTGCTGAGTTCTGGACGGCACCCAGGTGATGTTACCTGGGTGCCGCACTGGTTTTTGGTATCCTACAATGCAGCTCCGAAAAACGGCATGGGGCGTCCCGGGGGGTGCGGGGGGAGTCAGTAGCAGTCTGTTGTGCGAATAGTCCCAAGGCAGCAGAACGCGCTGAGATGTGGATGGCACCCAGGTGATGTCCAGTAAGTTGCCGCACTGGTTTTGGTATCCTACAATGCTGCTCCGAAAAATGGCGTGGGGCGCCCCGGGGGGGGGTCGTGGGGGGGGAGGCGTCATGAACGGGCCTCCCCAGGTGGAGGCTCGTCTGCTGTAGTGGGGCGCCCCTTTAACGTTTCAGTTGCCATTCCGCCCGCTTTTGGTACACTGTGCCAAAATCCACCATTCAGCTGAGTTGCGCCCACTCTTGCGGTTCAGCGATAGGCGGCTGCTACAGGACTCTCAAAATGGCGGCAGGCTCTTTCCTTTTTGGGCCTGGTCCACTAAAATGGCCCTGGGACACCTTGGAACTCGGACGCTTGTCTGCTAGGTCTTGGACCCCATTCTCGAAAGCGTCCCCTGAGCCTTGAAGATTCTACAAAAGTCTTGGGGGCCCCCGACTCCTGCAGGCTTCCGGTGGGGAGCGGCTACCAAGATTGCTCGCGGAATGACCACGACGGAGCCACGAGATGGTGGTGCTTTCATGCTGACGCCAGCTTCAGTCTGAAACATCCAGAAACAAAGTGGGGCTTTCATCGTTTGGGAAAAAAAAATGTTTTAATCCAATGAAAAGTGTTATTTTTAGGTCATATGATCAAGCCTTCCATCATTAGGAAACCAAAAGTAAAATGAACCAATGAAAAGTTTTATAAACAAGTCACATGACCTGTTATGCGGCATAGGGCTATAAAAAGCGTATAAAATCCGTTGGCACGTGAGGCGGCTTCAGTAGCGGACCGATGTGCGAATAGGCCGAAGGCAGCACAACGCGCCAAGATCCGGATGGCACCGAGGTGGTGTCTAGCAAGTTGCCGCACTGGTGTGGCCATCCTACAATGCTGCGCCGAAAGTCGGCGTGGGGCGCCCCGTTGGCCTGTGAGGTCGCGTCAGTCAGTGGGGGCTGTTTGAGGATCTGACTGCATTGGAATGCAATGTGATGCTGTGCATCGCCCCCAAGATGGAGGCTCCTCGGCTGCAGTGGGGCGCCCCTTGGTGTTTCACTCGCTATCCAGCTGAGTTGCGTCCGCACTTGCGGCTACAGTAGGCCGAAGGCAGCACAACGGGCCGAGATCTGGATGGCACCGAGGTGGTGTCCAGCAAGTTGCCGCACTGGTGTGGCCATCCTACAATGCTGTGCTGAAAGTCGGCGTGGGGTACCCCGTTGGCCTGTGAGGTGGTGTCAGTAGCGGACCGATGTGTGAATAGGCCAGAACCAGCACAAGGCGCCAAGATCCGGATGGCACCGAGGTGGTGTCATAGTTGAGAGTTCTGAGCAGCGCTTGTAACACTGTCTGAAGCTTATTTGCACCTGCTGCAGCTTCACTATTGCCCTGGTGTGGCCAAAGATCGCCCATGACATAGGCGGCCGGCTCCCGGGGTCTGGCGGAACTTTTTTCCTTTTCCTTTCTGCATCTTGTCCCACAATCCGTTTGACCTGAAGACACGACCAGGTCCCTGAATGTGTGCAGGGGGACGCTATTGATTGAATCAAAATGGCGGCTTCACACAAAGCTGACTCAAGCGTTGCTGCTGATGCTATACAGACAAAAACTGGTTTTCAGTTTGTACATTCTTCAGGATTTTTCCATCCAAGGCTGGTTGAGAGTTTGTAGAACAATGGCTTCAGATTTTCAACATACTACTCTTCAACATTCTTCCTAAATGTAACAATGTGAGACTCACTAGGAGAACGGCTGTTTATCTTTCCTTTCAAAATGCTGCCAACAATATTTTCTGAATGGAAGAGACCACAAGGCGCTGAGATCCGGTTGGCACCGAGGTGGTGTCCAGCAAGTTGCCGCACTGGTGTGGCCATCCTACAATGCTGCGCCGAAAGTCGGTGTGGTGTGCCCGAAGGGGTGGGGGGGAGGCGGCGCAAACGAGCCGAAATATAGTTATGGTAATTATACCATGCATCGTCATATGGAGAGGTGGCACCGATTAATTATAGTGCTGCACAAATGAGAGATTTGGTGGACAACCCCCGACCTGCTAGTACATCCACCAATGAAGTGGCACTGACAGCATCAGAGGCAAGGGAAACGGTCCCAAATATTCAGAAGAACTTTGGAAAGATTAAAATGACATGTTTAGATTGTGGCAAATTAATTTCATGTGGACAGATGAGTGTTACTCTAATAAATAGAGCTTATGAACATCATCATAGTCGATGGTTGGTGGAGACATTTTGATTATATCCTGGACCTGCCCGGCCTCGCCCAAAATGGCGCCGGTATAAATGGGACTCGTAACTCCTTGTTGTGTACTGGTTGCACAACCTTGACATCACGAGATACGTATGCAGTTTTGAAGCACATGGCGGGCGGGGACGAGAATTGATTGAATATTTCGACATCCCTATTGATATTAAGTTCTGATGTGTTATTGATTACTGTACTATTGAAAGTTCGAATTAACGTCACCCATGGTACTTGCCCGCAAATGTATATCTAGATAATTTTATTGTAAGTGGTCCTGTCGTATTTTAATTACAAAATGTGCGTCCACCGATTCCGCAACTGTTAGACACCTTAGTTCTTGCAACCTAAGGGCCCGCTCGTTACGTTCCTCTACAGTGTAAATGTCTCCTCATCATATACGCTTCCAGTTTGCTCCGTGGCCGGCCCACGTGGTTATAGGCCCGTATTTGTATACTGACATTTTCACAATAAAGGTTTTTAAAACAAAACATGGTAGTAGTATTTACATTGGTAAAGTTTTTAATTTTAGTCACTGTTTTCGAATCAGTAAAAGGCAAGTGAAATAAAGCAGTCCAATTACATGACGGATTAAAGGTATAATACGCAGGAACGCAGTAAAGATAAATGGTCAAGGGCTGTTGTGTTTTCTACTCCTGCAACATAAAGTGATCGATAAGAATCTGATATTCAGGCGTATCGGCGACTAAGACAGCAGGCCGAGCCTCTTTTGCTCAACAGCTCCGTCATGGGACGAAGAAACGCCCTTTTTCTCGAAAAAGGAATATATTTTACTTGCAGGACAGTTGTAAATTTTCCGGGAAAGTACATTAGCCTGGAACATTATAACATATATGTTTAAGAAAAAATAATGTTCGAAAGCAATAAAAAGCGTAATTTTTAGGTCATATGACCAAGCCTTTCATCATTAGAATAACAAAAGTAAAATGAACCAATGAAAAGTTTTATTAACAAGTCACATGACCTGTTATGCTTACGTTACGCGCTGCGCGCCGCGCCCCCGCTCGCTTCCGGGAAGCTGCGCTTCGCGCACCGGATTACTTCTGGGTGCGCTAACGCGGCGTGTCATATAACGCATTACGCGACAATGTAGGTCCAGAATATAGTCAAAATGTCTCCACCAACCAGCGGTCGGAACACAACCCCTTTCAGCAGTCTAAAAAGTTCTGTTAAATGACAACAGAAGGGACAGGCAACAAGAACCATCAGTCAAAGAGGGGAGGGCAAGTTCTTCTCTACCGGGCCACGTTGGGGCGCTACCGGAACTGATCGAATTGGTAGTCTACAGTGTTTCTGGATGTTTCAGACTGAAGCTGGCGTCAGCATGAGAGCACCACCATCTCGTAGCTCAGTCGTGGCCATTCCACGAGCAATCATGGCAGCCGCTCCCCACCAGAAGCCTGCGGGAGTCAGGGGCCCCCAAGACTTTTGTAGAATCTTCAAGGCTGAGGGGACGCTTTCGAGAATGGGGCCCAAGCCCTAGCAGACAAGCGTCCGAGTTTCAAGGTGTCCCAGGGCCATTTTAGTGGACCACGCCCAAATCTGAAGAGCCGGCCGCCATTTTGAGAGTCCTGTGGCAGCCGCCTATCGCTGCATCGCAAGAGCGGGAGCAACTCAACTACATGGTGAGCGAGACGCTGTAGTCGCAAGAGCGGGCGGTAAACAGCTGAATGGCGGAAGAGGCACAGTGTAGCAAAAGCGGGCGGAATGGCAACTGAAACGGTAAAGGGGCGCCCCAGTACAGCGTGTCTTCAGGTCAAACGGATTGTGGGACAAGGTCCAGAATGGAAGAGTCATCAAAAGGCAAAAAGTTCCGCCGGACCCTGGGAGCCGGCCGCCTATGTTGGGGGCGATCTTAGGCCACACCAGGGCAACGCGACTTGGGGAGGGGGCAGGAGCCAAGCGCCCCCTCCCAGTCCGCGCCACCACACCGTATTTTGAAAATCTGAAGCCATCGTTCTACAAACTCTCAACCAGCCTTGGATGGAAAAATCTTGAAGAATGTACAAACTGAAAACCAGTTTTTGTCTGCATAGAATCAGCAGTAACGCTTGCTATCAGAGTGCATGAGTTTCATGCTCGATCGATTGAGCTAGCCAGGTCAGGTAACAAAAAGTATGAAATAGTTATGTAAATAGTTATTTAATAAAATGTTTTACCCTGTTACTTTGCTGGTGTGTTGTATATATTTATAATATTTGCATAGAGTTTATCGTTATTTTGGGCGGGGTGGGTGGCAGAGCCGAGCTGTCTTGCAGCCATCATGGTGTGGAGCTCAGTTCATCTCACTAGTTTCGTATTTCTCATGAAGGGTTGTTCCTAATGTTTCTATTTTAGCGAGGTCAAAAAGAGATCCCATTAGTGGCCTACTGATGTTGCTCGATTACTTTTGTTTTTTTACACGATTTTTCACTATCTGCAAAGACTAAACAGAGTATTGCGACTCTGTGCTTGTTTGTAAATAGAGAATGAACCAAAGAGAATCAATTCTAAAACAGTAAATGCTTGGATAACAATCAATCAAATGGAGAGACAAGCAGGCACGACGGATTACAACGGGGGCAGAGGCCTGCGTTAACTACCCTTCACTATCTGCAAAGAGAGAGTACTACTAAGAGAAAAGAGGGGGGGGCAGCGTTCAAAGCACATCAGCGTGCATAAACACGAAAATGTTTTTACCTATCATGTACTTGACATTTGACAGCTTTTGATATTTGCTATTAAAAAACCATTGAAATTCACTGAAAAAACCATAGGTTATAGACCATATATAGTTAGGAATTAGCATTTACAAAACCTTGAAAATTCAATGAAAAAACCATAGGTTTTAGGCCATATATAGTTAGGGATTAGCATTTACAAAACCTTAATTTACTCGCACAAAACCATAGAAATTCGCATATATAGTTAGTTGCAATAACTATATATCGCGCACCCGCAATCCACTGCTGATGATGTCACATATTACATCATTCATGACATGGTCAGTGACATCACTGATGACATCACTGATGACATCTCAAATGACATCACTGATGACATCACTGATGACATCTCAAATGACATCACTGATGACATCACTGATGATATCTCAAATGACATTACTGATGACATCACTGATGACATCTCAATTGACATCACTGATCACATCACTGATGACATCTCATTTGACATCAATAATCACGTCACTGATGATATAATTGATGTGATAATACAATGCACCTCCTCACACTCTAAAATAACCTCTGTTACACCCA
Source organism: Lissotriton vulgaris (assembly GCF_964263255.1). NCBI lineage: Eukaryota > Metazoa > Chordata > Amphibia > Caudata > Salamandridae > Lissotriton > Lissotriton vulgaris. The sequence continues at coordinate 502,655,917 of NC_141685.1, forward strand.
GTGTTAAATACAGAGTTTCATTTTAAGAACCATTGACACACCAATACCAGTTACTACATACGCACTCACTGATTCCTACGTCTACACACACATTCACTCATTCACCCATACAATCACTCATACATACAGTCACTCATTATTACAACATTATCATATGCACTCATACACCTATGCAGACACTCAAACACTGCCACTCATCCATAGAGTTACTCACACACCTAGTTAGTCCTGTAAATAATCAATCACACTTCGATTTCCTCATCTATACAGTTAAACACAGAACACCTTATTTATTCAAACATATACTAACACATACTTACTCTCTTATACAATTACTGATACAAGTACGCATTAATGTGCACAGAGTCACACACCTCCCAGCCAGCCACACACACACTCAGTCTTCCATACAAATACTTGGGCAACCAATCAATAACCCATATAGCCACTCATATAGCTACTGATCAAACCATGCAGCAGTTTGCACAACAACAGACATATTGATGCACACTTTCAGACAGTTTAGTCACTAATCCATGCATTCAGTAAGACACATTTATTCACTCACTCACTCAGTCACGCACCTACTAAATCCTTCATCCAGACACTTATACATCCACTCATTCTTCAATATGTAAGACATTTTTTAATTTTACAGAAACATACAGTCACTGGATGTTGTCATCAGTGATGTCATTTGAGATGTCATCAGTGATGTCATCAGTGATGTCACTGACCATGTCATGAATGATGTAATATGTGACATCATCAGCAGTGGATTGCGGGTGCGCGATATATAGTTATTGCAACTAACTATATATGCGAATTTCTATGGTTTTGTGCGAGTAAATTAAGGTTTTGTAAATGCTAATCCCTAACTATATATGGCCTAAAACCTATGGTTTTTTCATTGAATTTTCAAGGTTTTGTAAATGCTAATTCCTAACTATATATGGTATATAACCTATGGTTTTTTCAGTGAATATATATATATATATATATATATATATATCAGCACAAATCTTCAAACCTCCACTGCACAGCGGCGAGAGAAGAGACAGACCCCACGCTTTCCAGGCATGCAAGACTACATCGTTAGTCGAAACGTTGCATTTTTTGGAAGGCACAAGAGCTTAATAAAACATCTTGCCTGGAAAGCGTGGGGTCTGTCTCTTCTCTCGCCGCTGTGCAGTGGAGGTTTGAAGATTTGTGCTGATACTATTGCGGAAGCCGGCTGTCTCCGCTGGCAGCACCCCCTCCTCTTTGAAGTGGCTTTTCGAACGAACAACCAAACGTGGATGCGGATTCCTGGAGGAATATATATATATATATATATATATATATATATATATATATATATATATATATATATAATTCACTGAAAAAACATAGGTTTCAGGGGCCTTATAGCTAGCTGGACATTTCACTCGAACAAAACCATTGAAATCCCCCCGTTATAGTTAGTTCAGCTAACTATAACTCGCGCGCCCGCAATGCACTGCTGATGACGTCACATATTACATCACTCATGACATGGTCAGTGGCATCACTCATGACATCACTGATGAAATCTCAAATGACATCACTGGTGACATCACTGATGACATCATCTAGTAAATGTGTGTTTTTCTCAAAATTAAATATGTATATCTCAAGGTAGATGGAAGAATAAATGGGTATATAAGTGTCTAAATGGATGAATTTTTATTTGTAAAATTGATTGTATAACGGACTGATTAACTGTGTCTTAGTGAATACATGGGTTAGTAAGTAATGTTTAAATATGTAAATATCTGTATCAGTCTCTCACTTTGTGTATAAGTGACTGCATGGGTTGGTGAGTAGCTATATGAGTGTCTATATGGGTTATTACTTGGTTTTTCAAGTATCACTATGAGTGTCTGAGTGTCTGTATGGTTGTATGGTATTACTTAGTGCATAGATGCATGAATGAGTGTGTCACTATTTGTATGTGTTAAAGACAGTATGTGTGCAGGACTGTATGAGTGGGTGAGTGTGTGTAAGGGTGTGTTAGTGAGTGAATGACTGTCTCAATAGTGTCTTTATAAGTAACTACATATATTGTAATCTAGTATATGTCAGTATTGGTGTATATAAGTGAGTATATGTGAGAGTGAGAGATTGAAAGAGTTCCTGTATGAATAAGTATGTGTTTCTATAAATGATTGTGCAAAAGAGTAAGTGTGGTGGTGTGTGTATAACTGTATATGGAAATAAATGGATGTTTGATTCTTTATTAGTATGAGTAACTATGTGTGTGAGTAACTCTATGGATGATTGGCGGTGTGTAACAGGATGTATAGGTGTATGAGTACACATGATGAGTGAGTACATGTATGAGTGACTTTATAGGACTGTTGGTGAATGAGTGGATGTGTATGTAGATCTTAGAATTACTGAATAGGTTGTGTTAACTGTCCATTGATTTGAACATTTTTGTTTCTGTTTTTGTATGTGTGTATCAAAGCTTATATTAGGGTGAGAGAAGGTCTGCCACTCTATCACAAGGATGATGTCATCAGTGATGGCATCAGTGATGTCATTTGAGATGTCATCAGTGATGTCATGAGTGATGTCACTGACCATGTCATGAGTGATGTAATATGTGACGTCATCAGTAGTGCATTGCAGGCGCGCAAGTTATATTTAGCTAAACTGACTAGAACGGGTTTTGTCAAGTGAAATGTCCAGCTAACTATAACGCCCCTGAAACCTGAAGAAAAAACACACAGAAAGAAAAAAAAGAAATGCAGAAAGATGCAACAGAAGTCATCAAAGACTAAGAAAAGTGCAGGAAGAAAGAAAATGTGCAAAAAGAATAAACAGGGTTGCAGAAAGAAGCCTTGTTGCAAAATCATCCTGTACCCTCAACTTTTTCAGACGGGTACTGGTGGTAACTGAGTCTGACGGATCAGTCATAGAGCCAGTCCTACATACACTAGGGAACACTATGCGTTGGGGTCCCCCTGTGATTAGCATGACCTCCTCTGTAAGCCCTTAGTATGGGATATAATAGGGCGGGAGATTAAAACTACCTCTTATAATGCGCCACGGGGTGCGTTTGCACACTGGTGAAGGGAGGGGGGGCCTGAGATGATATGTGTGCAAACACGACCTGTGGGCGTTTTAAGTTGGGGATAAAGTCCCCTTGAATCCTGAGGGTCCCCGGGGGCCAACTAACCCACTCAACTATATCTCAAATTACAATCCCCCAATGACATTTCACTCCTGAACTCAACGATCAGAAACACCCAATCCTGGCTTGCCAATAATCATCTCAAACTCAATGCTCTGAAAACAGAGTTCCTTCTGATCTCACCTCCCGCGAAGATCTCTACCACTCAAACCTGGCTTAAACAGCTAACTGCACTCAATGTCCAGCCCACCTTAGTGGATTCAGCAAAATCTCTAGGCATAACTCTCGACTCCAATCTCAACATGCAGCATCATATCAGCAAGGCTACTAAAGGAGCGAACTTCCAAATCAACACCCTGTGGAAACTTAAACCCTTCCTGCCAAAGACTTCCAAACTGCAGTACAAGCACTAGTAATCCCGCGAATTAAATACGGCAGCATCGCCCTCTGCTGTCTCCCGCTAACTACTACTGCACCCTTAAGAGCTTCTCTAAACGCTGCAGCGAGACTCATCACGGGGTCAAAAAACACTCGCATATCTCCCCTGACTTGAAATCCTTGAACTGGCTGCAGTTTGAAGCCAGAATACATCTGAAAATAGCCTGCATGACACACAAGGCTGTACACCTGAGCTCCCCTGGATACCTCACTCAGAAGCTGTCAATCTCTGGCGGCTCTAGAAACACTAGAGGCACAAACAATCTTATGCTAAAACCTCGAAGATTCCGGAAGGAAAAAACCTATAAATGCTCTTTCTCAGGAATGGCACCCAGGATCTGGAACTCACTCCCTCCTGAAACCAGACTCATCTCCTCCTTCACACTTTTTAAGAAAGAAGTAAAAGCTATTCTCTTGGCCAAATACACTTGACCTATTAATGTTGAGCTGTAAAGATTCTGAAGATTCTGCACCGATCTGTATTATTCTGTTCGATTCCTATGACATTGTGTTGTACCTGTACTATTGGCTTACCTGACTATCTTTGCACACATTTATCTGTAATATTTGCTTTATTGTTGTATCGTTGCTACTTTACTCCTTAATGACCTGCTTTTCATTCTCTTGTTGGTATTCCCTGCATTGTAAAGCGCTCTGATATCTGCAAGGATCTTGTTCGCGCTATATAAAACTTTCAAAATAAATAAATAAAAATAAAATAAGGTATGTCCAGTAAGTGCCACAAAGTTGCATTGCAGAGAGGTGTAAAATGGGGCACGGCCTCGGACCACCTCTCTGCAACGCAGCTCTGTGGTGCTTACTAGAGGTACATGGTGGACTAGTTGGATCCAGGGACTCTCAGGATTAAAGAGGACTTAATTCCCCAACATAAAATGCACTACAGGGCGTGTTTGCACACGTCACCTCAGGCCCCGTCCCCTCCCTTCACCACTGTGAAAACATACGCTGTGGCTGTTTTAAGTTGGGAGATTAAGTCCCCTTTAATCCTGAGAGTCCTTAGGGTCCAACTAGCCCACTAGGTACCTCAAGTAAGTGCCACAGAGCTGCGTTGCAGAGAGATGTAAAAAGGGGAATGGCCTAGACCACCTCTCTGCAACGCAGCGCAGTGGTGCTTACTGGAAGCACATTGTGGGCTAGTTAGCCCCCAGGGGCCCACAGGATTGCAGAAAATGTTTTCCCCAATTTTAAAGGCACCACAGGGCGTGTTTGCACATCACCTCAGGCCCCGTCCCCTCCCTTCCCCACCTTGTAAACTCGCCCTGTGGCAGTTTTAAGTTGGGAAATTCAGTCTAGTTGAATCCTGAGGGTCCCTAGGGTCGAACTAGCCCACGAGGTGTAAAAAGGGTCGTGGCCTTAGAACACCTCTCTGCAACGCAGCTCCCTGGCGCATACTGGAGGTTCCTGGTGGGCTAGTTGGCCCTCAGGGACCCCCAGTATTCAAGGGAAATTAGTTCCCCATCTCCAAACGTGCCAGAGGGGGCGTTTGCAGAGTGGTGCAGGGAGGGGGTGGGGCCAATGCGCGATGCCAGTCTTTTTTAAAGAAAAAATTTAAGAAGGGGGGCTGTGTATCACCCCTTCTTTTCCTAATCATTTGGCCCTGGGGACCCCATCTCCCAGGGCCTGCCCCCAAATTAATTTTTTTTATTTTAACTTTGGAAGGTGGGTGCCTGGCCCCCCTCCCAAAACCATAATCTGCCCCGGGGAACCCACCCCCCAGGACATGGCCATTTATTTTTTTATAATAGATTTGGAAGGGGGCTGCGTTGCCCCCCTCCTCAGGCCACTTATGGCACCGGGGACCCCGTCCCCCGGGGCCTGCCTTTACTTTGTTTATTTGGCTGGCTGGATCAAGTCTGTGTGCCATGGCGGGGTAAAATGTATACGGCGGAGAAATTGTCTATCGTCACTTCGCAGCATTTTGTCCACTGCTCCTCAGTGAGGGGGCGTCCCAAGCCCAGCGCCCATGTTCTGCGGACCGCGGCTTCTTCTATTGGTTGTGTGCGCGGACAAGTTTTATACAATTTAGAGATTAGATGTGCCCCTGTCTCGCTTTCTATCAGCAATGGAAGTGGTGCAAAGGGGTCAGGTTCAATTGGGTAAGTGGGCAGCATAGCACGAAGAGCCAATCGAATCCGGCGTAGGACGAAACTGTCCATGAAGAAGATCTCATGAAAGGGTGTGTCATCTGTGTCTGAAAGACATGTCCCTCTGGGAATAAATCTCCTATTTTGGCAATGTCGTATTTAGCTAAAGTGCACTGCACCAGTTTTTCACCCGTGATTGGCAGCCATGGTGCGTTGAGGAGGGGGATGGCAGGGGAATATAGTGTAGTCACACCGAAGAGGCGTTTTAGTCTGCTCCAGGCCCAACATGTAGTGGAGACCGTCTGTATGTCCTTTGGATCTCTGGGAATGCCCTTGGGTAAGACTGCAGACAGCCGTTCTGGTATCACAAAATCCTCCACTGGGTGAAAATAAGGGCAGCATTGGGCAACCAAATAGTACAATTGGAGGTCTAGGACCCCATATCCCCCTCTCATATGGGATGGTGAGCACCTGACGCTGGACGCGTGCTCCCTTACCACCCCACACCAATTGTACAAAATCTGTGCGCAAACGTTGAAAAAAAACTATTTGTGAGGGGTATGGGAATGTTATTACAAAGATATAGTAATTTGGGAAGCACAATCATTTTGAGTATTGCTACTCTGCTGGCTATGGGCAGTAGCAATCGCAAACACCTGTCCACTTGCGCTTCTAGGATGGAGACTGCCTGTCCGTAGTTTAAACGGATGATCTGAGCAGAGTCCCGGTGTATGTGGATGCCCAGATATTTGACCAAGGCAGTGCACCAATCAAGTGGGAACTCACAGTGCCATGGAACAGTACTCTCGGTCAAAGGAAAGCTCACTGACTTGTGCCCGTTGATACCGAGACCTGAGAAGTGACAGAATCTAAGGATTTCTCTGATGAGTGGATTTAAATTGACCTTTGGGTTCCTGACATATGGAATAGTTTCATCTGCATAAAGCGGTACTAGAAGGGGGCCAGTGTTGAAGTGCAAGCCTCTGTGTAAATGTTTTTCCTGGAAATGGCAGATTACTGGGTCCATAGCCAGAATGAACAATAATGGGGACAAGGGACTGCCCTGTTGCGTGCCCCGTGATAGAGGAAATGAACGGGATAGTGTGCTGTTTAAACAAAGCCTCTCCGTGGGTTTGCTGTATAGCAACACAGGGGTAGTGATGAAATCCAATGGCATGCCCATGCGGCACATAACTGAAATAAAAAAGGGCCATTCCAATAAGTCAAAAGCTTTTTCCGCGTCTAGTAGGATCGCAGCAGCAGGAACCTCTGAATTTATTCTGTGGATAACAGAGAAGAGTGTTCGAATATTTATTGAAGTGCAGAGGCGGGGAACAAGGCCAGATTGAGCCGGTGCAATGATGAACTCCATTACCTGGGAAAGGCGATTGGCTATGATTTTTGCTAAAATGTTATAGTCTAAGTTTAAGAGGGAAAGAGGTCTGTAAGAGCCACATAAGGAAGGGTCTTTGCCCAGCTTTGGAATGAGAATGATGACCGCTTCACAAAGCGTGGGAGGTAGTGTCTGTTTCTCAAGGGCCTCTGCATAGACCTCTATCAATTGCTGGGCTGGAGAGTTTTTGTATGCCTTGAAAAAGTCCCCTGTAAACCCGTTGAGTCCAGGGGCTGAGGAGCAGAGGAGGGTGTCAATGGCGCCAAGAACGTCCGCCATGAAGATGGGTTCAGCTAAAAAGTCTTGCATGTGTTTTTTGAGATATACCAGTGCAATATCGGACAGATAGTCTTCCTGAGCAGAGAGGTCACTTTCTGCCCTAGTGATGTAAAGCGACATGTAATAGTCCATAAATTCTCCGATGTGGAGGTTAGTAACTGATTGGCTGAGGAGCGCAGCTCAGTGATGTATGCTGCACTAATTGGGGGCCGGAGCATCTGAGCGAGCACCCTGCCTGAGTGCTCGCCCTCCCTATTCTGCTGGGCGGTCTGATATTTGCCCAGATATAAGATTTCACGGTCCGCAGTGTCTTGGTCCTCAACGAAAAGGGCAATGCGGCGACCATCTGCGTCTGGGTCCGGGGATGGAGGTGTAACAAAATCCAGGTCTGCGACTTCACGTTCTACCCGTGTAAATGTGTTACGCAAATCTCTAAGTACTCCTGCATGCTTGGGGATGCAGACACCTCTGATATAAGCTTTGAAACCCTCCCATAGGACTGTCCATGTGTCAACCGATCCCGTATTTTTTTTAAAGTAGTCTTCAATGGTTTTGCGTACCTCTGTGTTAAAAAGATCATCGTAGAGGGCCCAGCTCGGGAATCACCATTGTAACTCAAATTCCTCAGGACGTGGGACTTTCTGGTTAAGCTGTACTGGAGAGTGGTCCGAGTAGGTTCTTGGTAGAGTTACTGGCAACCGGGACCAGCCAGCGATACCCGGCAAAATCAGCCAGAAGTTTAGCCTAGTTCATGTATTGTATTGACCTGAATAATGTGTGTAGCTTGTGGAAGTAGGATTGTGCTGGCGCAAAACGTCTAGCCGGTGAGAGATGCTCACACAGATCTTTCAGCGCACGTCGCAATCTAGGCTTGGAATCTGGTTTTGTGGCGGTGCTGTCTAAGTCAGGGTTCAGGAGTAGAATGAAGTTGCCCCCCACCAGAAGGAAGCACAGCTCCAACCACGCCAGCTTGTCATGCAGGGAGTGGAAGAACTCGGGGGAGTCCGTGTTTGGACAGTACACACATACCAGGGCCGTTTTGTGTCCCATAAGTGAGCCTGTGACTATTATGTACCTGCCTTCACTGTCCCCTACCATTGAACTGCACCTGAAGGGAACTTTTGTGGATAAGGATAGCGATACCCCTTGCGTAGCTACTGTAGTTGGCAAAATACCTATGCGCCCCCCAGCTAGCCGCAAATCTAGCTGGGTCCGATTGTGGGAGGTGAGTTTCCTGCAAGTAAGCAATGTCTATGTTATGCCTAATCAAATAGTGGATCACCTGTCTTCTCTTGTGATTGTAATTAAGGCCCCTGACATTCCAGGACATCAACGATAAGCCAGAGGGACCATTAGTGTTACCTAGTCGGGTCATCGGGTGTACAGTTCAAGCCTAGCAAATTTAAGTAGTTGTCCATAAATAAAATCCATGACAGTGACCAATGCTGTGTACAAAGAAAAGGAGTGCAATCATGTACAAAAAACCCACACCCCTCACCCAGCCCCACAACCATCAAAGCGAGGCAAAACCATACATAACAATATCGTAGTGAGTACCGATCAACTTTTCACAAAAATTGAATACCTTGTAATGGTACATACAGTGTAACAAGAACAAATCCAAAGCATACACCGTGAGGGGTGGCAACGCCACGTCAGTCAGCCAGCAATATGCAACAATACAGATGAATGAATAACATTAACCCAGTGTGTTTAATATGATGCCATAGTAGTTTGACATCCTGCACTTCCGTGGGGTTGTCAAAAATGCGAGGCCAGCCGCCCACGTCTAGCGGGATATAACATGCCATATTTGAAGCCAAGATTTCTAAGGGTGGCTTTGACCCCAGTGTATTTATGTCTTGCGTCCTGTACCATGACAGTGAAATCCTGGCATAGAGAGAGCTTAGAGCCCTGCCAGATGGTTTCCCCACGCGCTATTGCGAGATGCCAAGAAACAAGAGAGAATTGCCAATACTGATACTCCATTTACCTCAAATTTATAGCCAAAGTAAAGACCACAGTTCAATACTTTGATGTGCTATTCAAAAGCTGTTTATTCAAAAATAATTTGATAATATGCATTTTAGAATCAGTGTCAACAGGTCAACCAATTTTATATAACAATACTGAAAGTGAGGACACAGCCAGTGGAATAAAACGTCATATATACCATCACTCATTACTCATCACACATATCACAGTCAAACCACTTACATTCAAACAATCAACCTGGGTACTTCACACACTCTGGAGAAACATTAAACCAGTAGGTGAAGTACTGGGTCTGCTATATGATCTAAAACAATCCCTGATATTCTCAACAATACACTATGAAAATATTCAGTTAAATCATAAGGTTTTAAACATACTCACCAAAGTTTCAGTGTATAAACACAACTAAAGATGTAAAAAACAAATTAACATCAAAATGCAACCAGGAGACCCAACGGCCTACGCGTTTCGAATCCCTATCAATCTCAGGATTCTCTTCAGGGCCAAACTCAGTTTGTCTTTAGCCAATAGGTCATATTTCAGAAGTGTATGCCCCTATGGGAGGGGTTTTCTGGACCGAGTTCTCAGCTGGCTGGTAGCAAGTCTTCAGAGCGCTGTATTTGAAAGGGGGACCATGAAGGTCTGTGCTTGGCGATGCGGTGGGGAAGGCAATCAATGGGTTTAAAGTCGGGCGTAATCAGGAAAGTCAATACCGAGGCGTCGCTCGTACGGACGCCAGTATTGTTATATAAAATTGGTTGACCTGTTTAAACTAATTCTAAAATGTGTATTATGAAATTATTTTTGAATAAACAGCTATTGAATAGCACATCAAAGTAATGAACTGTGGTCTTTACTTTGGCTATAAATTTGAGGTAAATGGAGTATCAATATTGGCAATTTTCTCTTGTTTCTTGGTTTTAGGCTCAGCCTTACTGTTTAGAGCCAGCCCTTATTTTTATTACTCTTTTGAGATGCAGCGCGGTGTCTCTATCCCAGATGTTCATGATCCGTGCAATAATAGGCCTGGGGGGCTTCCTGGATTCGGCCATGGTCCCAAGGAGCAATGGGCCTGCTCAATCACAAACCCGGGGGTGAAGGAGTCTTTCCCGAATAGATCCGACAACAACTTTGTAGTGATGAAGGTCCACACGGGAGGTTGTAATTCAGGATGTTTCATTCATGAAGATAACAAGTAGTAAAGTTCTGAACATCAAGCAGATATGGTGTAGATCAGAGCTCCACCAGGAGCAGCCTGTCTGCTGCGCAGCCCATGTCCAGTTGTCACCTAACAGCTCCCAACATTCCGAGGTGCATCATCAATCACCAACCTTCTAAGCAGCACTCAGCACAAACACACTGGCTGAGCAGGGAGTGTACATTGGATAACATTAACAAATGCAGGGATATAAATATCTCCAGAACAGAAGGAGTAAACTGCATACCCTAAACAAATGCAGGATACTGCATATCCCCTTTCGTTCTAACAGAAGCACAAATCCAATATGTGAATAGCATATAGCAAGAGAGAACCAAGGAAGAGATAACAGGAAGAACAGCAGAGGAACAGAAAAAACGTCAAGGAAAGGAGTAAGCAAAGCAGCGTGAAGAGACAGGTGGAAGAAAATGAGGAAGCAAAGGGTTAAAGGAAAAAGGATGGAGATAACCCAGACTCAGGAACATAGAAAAGGGAGGAAAAAACAAACAACCAGAAGATGAAAACAACAAAGGCACAGAGGGACACAGACGCACCAAAGACTAACCCCGGAACACACCCACTGGCCAGGCAGGCAGGAAGGGAAGGAAGAACAAGGCACAATACAAACCAGGCACCAGCCTACACACAGACACTGAGAAGAGGGAATAACGTATCTCCTCCTGAACAGGGAAGACAAAGAATGAAAATATGAACAAGGGAAGGCTGGAGACAAAGGACGACAACAAGCAATGTAGATCCTGAAACCAAGGATGAAAATTATGTATAACATCATGAGGAAAGCTGGACATAAGAAAAAACAGAGAAGAGGCAAAGTAGATACATACAGTATAACTAATACTTGTCCTCATTTTCAATTAGGCAATAACAATACGCTATAAGAGTGACATTGCGTTATACAAAACAGCAAACTAACTAAAGTAGAAAGAAAATATCAGCCAATGGGAATGAAACTAATGACCCTCCTCTACTCCTTTACAAGAGGGTGAAGAGCACTGTGAATGGGACTGTGACCCATAATGTGAAAGCCGGAGAAAGGACAATCCCTGTGTAAAGGTCACATGTAGAATAAAAATGGGACAAAAACCCATAAGACGCACCGTGTGTGAGGGTAGCGATGTGAGCGTAGATGGGACTATAACCCATGAAACTGTGCCCTGTGTAAGGGTGAAGATCGTGTGTAGCCCATGTAGGCAGGTGTATGTAGGCAAATGGGACTAGAAACCATTCCCATTGTGTAGGGAAACGTAAAGGGTAATGAACACATAGCAATTAGGCAAATGTGTGCATGAGCTAATGGGGTCGAGACCCATTGCCATCCCACTGTAGGGAAACGTAAGATGTAATGAATCCATAGTGGATGCACAGTGAATAAATAGTGTGTATGGCGTAAGTAATGTGAGTAAGCCACTGCTACAAAAAGCTACAATTACAAATCACAAAAAAAACATTTGCATAATTAACTGTAAGTTAAGAGTAAATGGTGTGCGTGTGGAATAGTCCTGTCACACTGAACCTTGTTCTTAAAATAGCATGGGCTAACAAACAGTAACCAACGTGAACTTGCAGCTCACAGGATCCACTTAAAACTTGCAGATGGAGAACTAGAGCAGCAAGAGGGTCAGGAAAAAGGAGGAATGCACCCCTTACCATCCCTAACATCAGGAGTGTTAAAGGAGAAAAATGTAAAGACCCAAAACAGATATAGGTGCTCCTCTCGTAAGGACACCTATGGTATAAAAAAGAGAATTGTAAGCCAACCAACTATAGTGAACAATACAGTCACAATTGTTGTCCAGTACAAGAGAGTTGCACATCGGAGTTGATGACACACTGCAATCTTTGACGGTTGAAGACTGCGTAACACAAGAACCATAGGGGCACAAGAGTAAGGAACAGAAACTCCTATACTGTCCCATAGGTCAGCACCAGTGTGTAGAGAACAGACCTATGTACGGAAGTCATCAAAAACGAGAACGTGCATACCTAGTCACTGTTGTGTTATATAGTCCCCTTCACAGTATGGCAAACAGGGATATATGATGTTACAACGCGGACTTTTACACCGCATACCGTTACAACGCATCTTTTACAACGCAGGTACTGTTACAACTCATGTTTTTACAACGCATTTTTTTAACAACGCAGGTACCTTTACAACGCATACCATTACAACGTAAGTATTGGTAAGTATATATTAATATTAATATTATAATAGTAAATTATTTTTAAAACATATAATTTAATGCAAAGTAATTTAATTTAATTTAAATAAATTAATTTAATTTAAAATAAATTTTACTTTATTTTTACCCTGTACCCCTGTACCCCAAAAACTCAAAACTGACCCTCAACCCCCAAAATAATTTAATGTAATTTAATTTAATTTATTTTCAAAAAAATAATTTAATTAAAACTTAATTTAAATTTATTTTTACCCTTTACCCCTGTACCCCAAAAACTGAAAACTGACCCTGAACCCTAAAAATACCCCTTTACCCAAAAACTGAAAACTGACCCTGAACCCTAAAATACCTCTTTACCCAAAAACTGAAAACTGACCCTGAACCCTAAAAATACCCCTTTACCCAAAAACTAAAAACTGACCCTGAACTCTAAAAATACCCCTTTACCCAAAAACTGAAAACTGACCCTGAACCCTAAAAATACCCCTTTACCTAAAAACTAAAAACTGACCCTGAACCCTAAAAATACCCCTTTACCCAAAAACTGAAAACTGACCCTGAACCCTAAAAATACCCCTTTACCCAAAAACTGAAAACTGACCCTGAACCCTAAAAATACCCCTTTACCCAAAAACTGAAAACTGACCCTGAACCCTAAAAATACCCCTTTACCCAAAAACTGAAAACTGACCCTGAACCCTAAAAATACCCCTTTACCCAAAAACTAAAAACTGACCCTGAACCCTAAAAATACCCCTTTACCCAAAAACTGAAAACTGACCCTGAACCCTAAAAATACCCCTTTACCCAAAAACTGAAAACTGACCCTGAACCCTAAAAATACCCCTTTACCCAAAAACTAAAAACTGACCCTGAACCCTAAAAATACCCCTTTACCCAAAAACTGAAAACTGACCCTGAACCCTAAAAATACCCCTTTACCCAAAAACTGAAAACTGACCCTGAACCCTAAAAATACCCCTTTACCCAAAAAACTAAAAACTGACCCTGAACCCTAAAAAGGTCAAATTCAGTAACGTTTTAATCAGCCAAAAACATTAGTGAGCACGATCAAGCTGGGCAAGTGTGTGATTTAACCCCATATCTGCCATTAAAAAATTATCTGTAATACCCGAGGGAGGTCTTTGCATTCCTGAGTTTCTCGAGCGCCATCCCCGTTCCTGTGACCAGGAGGCTGCTTTCTCCTCACCTGCTGACCTGCTCGATCTCTGACCCTTTATACACGAGGCATGTTGACACGCATAGAAGCCCCGCACCACACACTAACGGTATCAAACGTTTTCCCGCCCTTTCCCAACTATGATGGACAGCTCACTCAAGGGACCGCGGCGCCTTTTGGCACTGTGGCAAAGTTACAGGTACACATGGTTAGTAGAGACAAATCTTCTGGCCCTACGCAGCTGCAGTGTAGGAAAAGCACTATCATTACCCAACGAGGTAGCACTTACTGGATTAGCCAGTAGAAAGTACTTATGATGTACCCTGGTTTGTAGGACACCCTTTCCTGGTTCGATGACTAAATCCAAGAAGGGCAAACTGGTCTTGGTAACTAACAGAGGATTTCTCTGGTTAAGCCACTCAAGGAAGAGGCCGACAGATGTTTCATCGCCCCTTCAGATGACTAAGGCATCGTCGATATATCGACGCCACAGCCTCATGTTGGACCTCCATGGGCAAGCTTCATGATAGATAACAGAGTGTTCAAATGCACCGACATAAAGTCCTGCCAAACTTGGTGCGAAAACGCTACCCATGGAGGTCCCATTGGTCTTTAGATACAAGTTGTTTTCAAATTCGAAAAAATTCTGAGTTAATGCTATCTCTGTCAGATGTAGAATGAATGCTCACTGGGATTTTTAAGCCCAATCTTCCTGAAAAAGAATGTCTTCCAACACCCATGGGACCTCCATGGGAAGCGCTTTCGCACCAAGTTTGGCAGGACTTTATGTCAGTGCATTTGAACACTCTGTTATCTATCATGAAGCTTGCCCATGGAGGTCCAACATGAGGCTGTGGCATCCATAAATCGACGATGTCTTAGTCATCTGGAGGGGCGATGAAACATCTGTTGGCCTCTTCCTTGAATGGCTTAACCAGAGAAATCCTCTGTTACACTTTACTTCTACTGTTACCAAGACCAGTTTGCCATTCTTGGATTCAGTCATCGAACCAGGAAAGGGTGTCGTACAAACCAGGGTACATCATAAGGCGACAGACAAGAATGCATTACTAGCTTTTAGCAGCTTCCACCCTCGATCGTTGCGTGAAAACTTACCGGTGGGACAGTTTTTTCGCATTCGTCGAAACTGCTCTGAACAAAGTGAGTTCATCACGGACGCTAGCCTTTTGTCTGTAAAGTTACAGGAGAGGGGTTATCCAAGAAAAATAATAAAACGAGAAAATAAAAGAGCCTGAAATCTTGATTGTGAAGCTTTACTGTCTAAGACTAGCAGACCAGTAGTAAAAAATAATTGTCTTTGTACCAACATTCAGGACTGCTTCGCAACAATACTACAATATTGGAAAATTCTGAATTCTGGCAACCTGCAAATGGATAAACCACTTTTTTCCTTCAAACGTAGCCAGAATCTTAAAGATCTATTAATCCACACGAGGCCAGGGACATCCCATAGACAGGGCATGGGCGGAATCATCTCAGGCCTGCCACCTGTGACTGGACACTTTCGCTGTGGCTCTTGCAGTGTTTTTCACCTCACAACCAATACTAAGCAGATTGACCTGGTTTATCAACTCCCTGGGAACAGAGGTCACATACTAACTGCAATTTGCAGGCAGTGATATACCTAATTACATGCCCGTGTGGCAAACAATATGTGGGTATGACCAGCAGGAAGGTCTTGACCCGTATTACTGAACATCGCAGCACTATTAGATGTGGCAGATCTAATACTAGGCTGACAACACACTTTTTAGAGGCCGGACACTCTGCGGAGGACCTAAGATGGACTGTTATAGGAAAACCAGTAATACGGTCCAGTGGACAGGATGAAAACAGAGCCCTATTCATGAGAGAACAAAAATGGGTCTTTTGCCTTCATAGTGACCAGTTAGGCCTCAACGATGAAATACCACTGCAGGCCCTGAGCAGGTAAATTCTAGGATTCAGGATACTACATGATCACATAGGATATCTGTCAAAATCTCTTTAAAATATAGTGCATTTTAGCCATACATTTTTGTGCCCTATGAACATCACCTTCTGATTATCCGAACAAAAGTAACTTATGAATCATGGGTGCGGTCTCCCTACTCTTTATACTTGGACAATACTCTAGTGCATGAACCATTCCGCCATTGGGTAGAGTACTCACTTTCTTTCATCCCATTTAGCTGACGTAGAGACTGAACTGGGGCATTCTCTTCTCTACCATATGGGCTTAGTGAATCAATTATGAATTAATTACTTCCCTCCAGGCACTCACGTATAGATACTGCAAGCTTTACATGGCCCTTGCTTGCATCAATAATGTGCCTACGAGTGATTTTTCACCGCTATGATTATGCACCAGGACTGTGGCTTGTGCTATAAAACTGAATACTCCTGCCTTCTTAGTGCACTTAATGAGTTTTGCCGTCCTGAACCATGTGTCACAGAGCTACGGGGGCAGTTCCGCTTTTTGGCGATGAGGCACCGCAATTCCCGCAAAGGAGAAACTACATTTCCCGGCGGCCCAACGCACGTAGTGACGCTTTGACATGGGCTCACACATGACGCTCAGCCGCCTGGGAACAACAAACGAGCTGTTTTAAAAGGCTCAGGCAGCTTCGCGCCGATACCTTCGCGGCTGATCAGAGAGCAGGCACAATTGGTGCTGGAGTCTCCTTGGGAACAGTAAGAGGGTGCTCTGGGACTCAGGATGGGTGGTATTCCCGGGTAGAATTTGGCTTGGTACTTTACCGACGGGGGTGATATGGCACGGTTAGGCCATCCAATGGAATTATGGAATTTTGGAAGTCTGTATGTTTGCCAGTGAATAACTCATAATGAAGGCAGTTCTCAGAGAATTGGTGTGCCATCATTGGGGTATAAGAAATTACTTTTTTATATTGAGTATGTTTTCTCTTCGAACACAGGTTGTGTTCTTTGGAACTCCCCCCGCCTGGCGCCAGTACGAGCCTTATGAGTTAATGGACTCGGTAAGCCAACTATGCATTACTAGTATGGGGTGAGGTTGATATGAATTTTACACAGTGCCGTGATATGCGTGAAGGGGTATTCTTCATATATGTGTGATATGGCAGTGTATCTTGGTGCACTTTTCACACACACATATATATATATATATATATATATATACAACACAGTCCAGGTACCCCAAAATTGGACTTGCCACTCGGAAGTTGTTTTAGTCAAACACCACTTTATTGACACATGCTCGTGGACTTCAAACAGGAATGTGCCTTCAATCTGTCTCAGAAGCCAAACGCGTTTCGAGAGCCAAACATACTCTTTTCTTCAGTGGCTGCAGGTCGAAAAAATGAAGTGACAGCATGTTGTGAATTTATTGCCAGCACCTGCCCTCCTTGGGCGTGGCCACACATGGCCTTCTGGGCCACTTCGACCTTCGCTGACACCATCACTGGGTACAGCGTGTATGGCGGAAGGGGAGCGTGATGCATTCCAGGATTGCGTGCGAGCCCGCACCAAATTGCCACAGAAAAGCAGCGTGGAACAAAGCAGGACATTTGCCTTTCACCCACCTGGGAAATGAAAATGGTTTTAATTGTATGAAGTGCGCATCCACTTGGAGGACACTGTTTCTAAACTACAGCGCCCAGAAGGCCATGTGTGGCCACGCCCAAGGAGGGCAGGTGCTGGCAATAAATTCACAACATGCTGTCACTTCATTTTTTCGACCTGCAGCCACTGAAGAAGAGAGTATGTTTGGCTCTCGAAACGCGTTTGGCTTCTGAGACAGATTGAAGGCACATTCCTGTTTGAAGTCCACGAGCATGTGTCAATAAAGTGGTGTTTGACTAAAACAACTTCCGAGTGGCAAGTCCAATTTTGGGGTACCTGGACTGTGTTGTATATATATATATATATATATATATATATTCACTGAAAAAACCATAGGTTTCACACCAGTTATAGTTAGGAATTAGCATTTAAAAAACCTATTAAATTCACTGAAAAAACCATAGGTTTCACACCAGTTATAGTTAGCTGGAAATTTTACTGATATAAAACCATTGAAATTCCCACGTTATAGTTAGATGGACTCACTATAACTTGCGCGTGCAATGCACTGCTGATGACGTCACATATTACATCACTCATGACATCACTGATGACACCATCCTTGTGACATAGTGACAGACCTCCTTTCACTGTAATGTAACCCTTGAAACAAATATTCAAAAATAGAAACTGAAATTTAAAAAAAAATGCAGATACCCATATCAGTTACAACAAGTAATTCAGTAATTCCACCATCTATATACACATCCACTCATACATATACTCACTCATCATATGAAGTGATACACCTATACATCCTGTTACACACCGACAATCATCGAAAAGTTACTCACACACATACTCACACGTGCAAATAAACTATTGAACATCCATTTATTTGAATATAGAGTTATACACACACTTCCACCTTACTTCTATTGAAAATTACACATATTTATTCTCTTAAACAATCACTTATAGAAACACATACTTATTTAAACAGGAACTCTTTCAATCTCTTACTCTCACATATACTCACTTATATACATCAATATTCACATATACTAGATTAAAACATATGTCGTTACTGATAAAGACACTAGTGAGACAGTCATTCACTCACTAACAAACACATATACACACTCATCCACCCATACACTCCTGCACATATGCTGTCTTGAAAACACATACAAACAGAGAGTCAGACACTCATGCATCTATGTGCTAAGTAATACCCCCACCAAACCATATAGACACTCATACTGATACTAAGAGAAACATCTAATAACCCATATACATACGCATGTAGCTACTTACCAACACATGTAGCCACTTATACACAAAGTGAAACACTAATATATATATATTTAAATATTTAAACATTACTCACTAATATTTATTTTTCAGAAAGACACATATTCACTGGATGGTGTCATCAGTGATGTCATGAGTGATGTCACTGACCATGTCATGAGTGATGTAATATGTGACGTCATCAGCAGTGCATTGCACGCGCAAGTTATAGTGAGTCCATCTAACTATAACGTGGGAATTTCAATGGTTTTATATCAGTAAAATTTCCAGCTAACTATAACTGGTGTGAAACCTATGGTTTTTTCAGTGAATTTAATAGGTTTTTTAAATGCTAATTCCTAACTATAACTGGTGTGAAACCTATGGTTTTTTCAGTGAATTTCATAGGTTTTTTAAATGCTAATTCCTTTGTATATCGAGTTTCTAACCTTTTTTTTTTTTACAATTTGCTGTTTTTTTTAAAGTATTCATGTTTTTTTTATATAATTTTTTTCTTTTGCGCTCTGGGTGCGCGCTCCGGGAAGCTTTCAGCTAAGCTCTCCGGTAAGCTTTTCCGTGAGCTCATCTGAAAGCGCACCCAGAGCGCAACTGTCGTTCGTGAAAAAAAATATGAATGAAAAGTTAATAATAATGCAAAACATTTCGTACCATACAAATAAAATTAGTTTTTTTTAATAAGGAAAATGATTATGCATTTCTGTAAAAGTTTGATGACGTCACTTCGGCGCGCAACGTAAGTGCCCTCGGAAGCGCCTACGTTCGCGGCGCATAAACGCACGCAAAAGCGCCTACGATCGCGCCACGTTTGCGCCCCGGAAGCGCCTACGATCGCGCTGCGTAAACGCACCCGGAAGTGCACCGGAGCGCGCAGCGTAAACGCGTCGGGTCATGTGACCCTAAAATAACACTTTTCATTGGTTGCTAACAGTTTTTTTTTACAATGAATGAAATCCCCACCCATTTCCTTCACTTCTTCTTTCACTTTTGTGACTGAAAGACCTGCCTTTTTTGCTGTTGCATATTTCTTGGATAATCATGGCTGCCAGACCATCCAGCAGTGAAGATGACTCCAATGATTTCATTGATGAAGAGCCTCCTCAGCCGAAGGTCAAAGAGCATTTCATCTGGAAATTTTTTAAGTTTCCAGCAGACCAGAAAAAGGTGAATGCACCAAAAGTAGAGTGCAGGATCTGCAAACAGGTCCTGTCACGGGGTAACCCCCAAAAAAAGTACTCTTTTGGGAACTTTACCATGATCCGACATGTGGAGAGGAGGCACCCCCAGAATTTTTCCCGGGAAAGTGTCAGGGCTCTGGCACAAGAGGTTCCCAGAGATGGGGCCTCTACATCAACCGGAGGAGCAACTTCTTCTGGGAGAGAGCAATCGCAGGAGCAGGTGCCAAACATACAACCTGCATTTAACCATGGGGTCGTCAGATGCAGATACTGCAATCAACTCCTCACCTATGGGGAGCAAAGTGTCCTGCTCATGGTTCGAGCATTGGAGAACCATCGCTGCCCTTCCCACCCCTAATTTTTTTGTTTTCTTTTTGCTCCTGTTGAGCAGTTTCCATTCCCTGTTTTTGTTCCTGTTCAGTTAAAAGAAGAAAACCAAAAGTTCTTTTCAGAACTACCTCCAATTCTCATCAAAGAGCTATATTCTTAAAAAAATGAAGAGTAAGTGAAATATAGTGCATTGATAATTGAAAGGAGAATGAGTAAGAAAGAACAGAAAGGTATGAGAGGTGAAAGGAAGTGAAGTAGGAGGAATGAAAGAAGGTGAGTGTTAGAAAAGAAAGTTATGACACAGTGAATAAACTGGAGGCCTCATTTCTGAAAAGTGACGCATCGCTACGTGAAAACAGCGATGCGTCACTTTTCTGGACGCACTCCTTATGACATTCCAGATATGTCATATTTAATATATGACTAATCAATTCGCAAGGAGTTACAGATATGTCAGTATTTCTGACGTATCTGTAAACACAAAAGTAACGCATTGCTGGAGTGCGTCACAAAAGTGACGCAACTCCAGTAATGTGTCCTTTCACATGGAAAAAGCACCATGTGAAAGGTTTGCTGTGAAGCAGGCGCAAGATTTTGGCGCAACAGCATCCTAAAAGTGACGCACTGCGTCATTATTACCAAGCTTTTTGCAGGGGAACAACCCCTCTGCATGCATTATACCTGACACTATTTTTTAAAAAGTGACGCATCTAGGTACATGGGTCACTTTTTAAAACTCTGCGCCACATTATATCTGCATCAGGTATTATGTATGCAGAGGGGGCAATCCCTCGCAAAAATGCTGGTAATAACGACGTACTGAAATCTATGAGATTTCTCTGCGTCACTTTTAGGATGATGTTGCATCAAAATCTTGCGCCTGCCTCGCGTCACTTTCATGTTTACAGATATGTGAGAAATACTGACGTATCTGTAACTCCTTGCAACATGATTCGTCATACATTAAATATGACACATCTGGAATGTCATAAGGACTGTGGACAGAAAAGTGATGCATCACACCAGCAGTGTAATAAAATGTGCCTCGTTGCACTATATTTAAAGGATGCAACAGCATCCTAAAAGTGACGCAGTGAAATCTCAAACATTTCACTGCGTCGCTATTACAAAGCTTTTTGTGGGGGAACACCCCCTCTGCATGCATTATACCTCACGCAGATATAATGTGGTGCTTGATTTTAAAAAGTGACCCATCTACCTAGATACGTCACTTTTTAAATATAACGCAACGAGGCACATTTTTTTACACCACTGGTGCGATGCGTCACTTTTCTGTGCGCACTCCTTATGACATTCCAAGTAACGCATTGCTGGAGTGCGTCACAAAAGTGACGCAACTCCAGTAATGCGTCCTTTCAAATGGGGAAAGCAGCATGTGAAAGGTCTTGCCTCAGTCTAACACCTGCTGTAAAGCAAGCACAAGATTTTGACGCAACAGCATCCTAAAAGTGACGCAGTGAAATCTCAAAGATTTCACTGCGTCGCTATTACAAAGCTTTTTGCGGGAGAACACCCCCTCTGCATGCATTATACCTGACGCTATTTTTAAAAAGTGACGCATCTAGGTACATGGGTCACTTTTTAAAACTCTGCGCCACATTATATCTGCGTCAGGTATAATGTATGCAAAGGGGGCATTCCCCCGCAAAAAGCTTGGTAATAACGACGTACTGAAATCTATAAGATTTCTCTGCGTCACTTTTAGGATGCTGTTGCGTCAAAATCTTGCACCTGCCTCGCATCACTTTTATGTTTACAGATATGTCAGAAATACTGACGTATCTGTAACTCCTTGCAACATGATTCGTCATACATTAAATATGACACATCTGGAATGTCATAAGGAGTGCGCACAGAAAAGTGACGCATAACACCAGCAGTGTAATAAAATGTGCCTCGTTGCACTATATTTAAAAAGTGACGCATCTAGATAGATGCGTCACTTTTTAAATATTGCATAACAATGCGCATTTTTTTACACCGCTGGTGCGTCACAAAAATTGACGCACAGGAGGCGCAAAACTAGCAGCGCAAGGCCTTCATAAATATGGTCCTGGATTTTCCCCGTGCTTCGCCGGTGCGCGTACCATGCGCTTCCCCCGCGCAAAACGAAAAAATAAATAAATAAATTAATGCCCTGCAGGACCCTATTTTAGCCCCTACATCAAACCTAGGGGGTCAGAGGGGGTCTACTCTTCCCCCTTATGGTCATTTGCCCCTTTTTTTTTCAAACCCCTTGTGTCTCGATTTTACCGAGACACAAGATGGCGGCCGCTCCAGACTGTTTAGAATGTTTACAGACACCCAAGAGCCAATCAGCTTCCTGCGCGCAAGTCGCGTGTCGCGCCGGGAGCGCTCACGGGTGCGCGTACCGGAGAGCGCCTATAGATATATATATTTTTTTGAACCTAAATTACTCAAAATCCACTGGAGCACATATCTTGAGACATAGCAAAGGCACATCGGGCTACCAGTCCCTACAATTTTGCCAAGTTTGGTGGAAATCCATTCAGCCGTTCGGGCTAAAAGTGACATCGACCGCCCTATGGAAATTAACATGGGGAAAACGCATTTTTGGGACCCCCCTTTTATCTCGCCCCCCGCTTGACGTATCCCCCCCAAACTTTCAGGGAAGGACCGGAACGTCGCGAGGCCATTTTCAGGAAATTTTCAGGCAGATTCGTCAACCGGCGCAAAAGTTATTCCAAATAGAATTTTGAGATTTAACATTGAAAAAAATCCTAACTATAACTACCTACTGGCGACCGCCAGTAGGTAATATATATATATATATATATATATATATATATATATATATATATATATATATATATATATATATATATATATATATATATATATATATATATATATATATATATATATATATTCTCGTAACACATGTCTTGTTAGGGCTCGCCTGCTGTGCGCATGCGCATAGCTGGCGAAGCTCTAATGTGGCTTATCCAGAGGTTAACAACCACTGGCGATTCCACTAGCGATTGTATGTAGTGCATGTGCTTTTTAGGTGATTGCGCAAGCGCAAGCCCTAAAAAGCGCGTGCACAATGCCACCAGCCGCCTGCCTGCCTGCCTCGCATTACCACATCAAAGGCAGCCCGCCCCCCTCCCACAGCTTCTCTAATTATTCACGGCCTCCCGGCCGTACTTTACATCATGCCTGTTAGACCATGAAGTTCCGTCCTGTGTGATTTTATAATAAACTGATCTGTAAACTTCGTTACATAAACAGCTACGCATTTGAATTAAGTTACATACTAGTAATTTAACAACAATATTTAAGTTACAGTCAAGCTTGATGTGCTTGTTTCTAGATTGCTTTAGTTGGAGTCTGGTCTTCGAAGCTGGTGTATTAATGCAATATTGTTGCCGGGTGGCATTTACATAGCCTGGAAGTTTTGTTTGATAGGATTTTAAAGTTTGTGTTTTTTGTTTCTGCTCATTGCACCTGGTAATGCACGGAGCTGCAACTCAAATTAAACCACTATATAATTATCCATTTGTTTACCTTCTATTGTGAGCATTCTTTCATTGGTCTTGCATCGCAGGGTCCAATGCTCTTGTTGGCCTGTTTCTGAGAACCTTGTTGCATAGTTTGGTAGAGGCTACTATGCTACGGGGCCTGCACCTCCTCCTCTGACAGTGTGTGTGCGCTCTCAAACAGGAACCGGTTGCTTCTGTATAACCACGTAAAATAAAAAAATGTAGTCTCCCGATTTAGTCATCGTTGATAAAAGTGGGTACCGCTAATTTTACTTTTTTATGGGAAAACTCACAAAATGTTGTGAAATTACACAAATGGCATATCGAGTGAACATTAAACGCAAGAGCATGCCATTTGTTTTAAAGGCACTAAAGAAGGAGTGGTTTGCGGAGTAAATGTGACTTTTTTCCCTCAAACTATTCTCCCGCAACACATTGCTGCTTTAACCAGTCCTCTGCAGCAAATAACTAGACAATGTCATACTTGTGTCATTTTTGACATTTTGCATAATTTTTGTAATGCAAAGTGCACAAACTTGGCAAGCTCAATAAAAAAAAAAATTGAGGCCTAATCAAAGTCAGCACTTGAAAGTGCATCTACTTTGTTACAACAGATGCCCCCACCACACAGCTCCACAGATGCACCCACCACGCAGCTCCACTGAGGCACCCACCACACAGCTCCACCGAGGCACCTACCACACAGCTCCACCTATGCACCCACCACACAGCTCCACCTATGCACCCACCACACAGCTCCACTGATGCACCCACCACACAGCTCCACCGATGCACCCACCACACAGCTCCACCGATGCACCCACCACACAGCTCCACCAAGGCACCTACCACACAGCTCCACAGATGCACCCACCACGCAGCTCCACCGAGGCACCCACCACACAGCTCCACCGAGGCACCTACCACACAGCTCCACCTATGCACCCACCACACAGCTCCACCTATGCACCCACCACACAGCTCCACCGATGCACCCACCACACAGCTCCACCGATGCACCCACCACACAGCTCCACCAAGGCACCTACCACACAGCTCCACCGAGGCACCTACCACACAGCTCCACCGAGGCACCTACCACACAGCTCCACCGATGCACCCACCACACAACTCCACAGATGCACCCACCACGCAGCTCCACCGAGGCACCCACCACACAGCTCCACCGACGCACCCACCACACAGCTCCACCGATGCACCCACCTACACAGCTCCACCGATGCACCCATCACACAACTCCACCGATGCACCCACCACACAGCTCCACCGAACGACCCACCACACAGCTCCACCGATGCACCTACCACACAGCTCCACCGATGCAGTCACCACACAGCTCCACCGATGCACCCACCACCCAGCTCCACCGATGCACCCACCATCCAGCTCCACCGATGCACCCACCACACAGCTCCACCGATGCACCCCACACACAGCTCCACCGTGCCACCCTCCATACAGCTCCACCAAGGCACCCACCACACAGCTCCACCGATGCACCCACCACACAGCTCTAACGAGGCACCCACCACAAAGCTCCACAGATGCACCCACCACACAGCTCCACAGATGCACCCACCACACAGCTCCACCAAGGCACCCACCACACAGCTCCACCGATGCAGCCACCACACAGCTCTACCGAGGCACCCACCACAAAGCTCCACAGATGCACCCACCACACAGCTCCACTGAACAACCCACCACACAGCTCCACCGATGCACCCAGCTCCACCAATGCACCCACTACACAGCTCCACTGATGCACCCACCACACAGCTCCACCTACACAGCTCCACCGATGCACCCACCACACAGCTCCACCGAGGCACCCAACACACAGCTACACTGATGCACCCACCACACAGCTCCACCGATGCACCCACCACACAGCTCCACCGATTCAGCAACCACACAGTTCCACCGACACAGCTCCACCAATGCACCCACCACACAGCTCCACCGATGCACCCACCACACAGCTCCACCTACACAGCTCCACCGATGCACCCACCACACAGCTTCATTGAGGTACCCACCACACAGCTCCACACATGCAGCCACCACACAGCTCCACACATGCAGCCACCACACAGCTCCACCGACACAGCTCCCCCGATGCACCCACCACCACCAATGCACCCACCACACAGCTCCACCGATGCACCCCACACAGCTCCACCTACACAGCTCCACCGATGCACCCACCACACAGCTCTACCGATGCACCCACCACAAAGCTCCACCGATGCACCCACCACACAGCTCCACCGAGGCACCCACCACACAGCTCCACCGAGGCACCCACCACACAGCTCCACTGAACGACCCACCACACAGCTCCACCGATGCACCCAGCTCCACCAATGCACCCACCACACAGCTCCACACATGCAGCCACCACACAGCTCCACACATGCAGCCACCACACAGCTCCACCGACACAGCTCCCCCGATGCACCCACCACCACCAATGCACCCACCACACAGCTCCACCGATGCACCCCCACACAGCTCCACCTACACAGCTCCACCGATGCACCCACCACACAGCTCTACCGAGGCACCCACCACAAAGCTCCACAGATGCACCAACCACACAGCTCCACCGAGGCACCCACCACACAGCTCCACCGAGGCACCCACCACACAGCTCCACTGAACGACCCACCACACAGCTCCACCGATGCACCCAGCTCCACCAATGCACCCACCACACAGCTCCACTGATGCACCCACCACACAGCTCCACCTACACAGCTCTACCGATGCACCCACCACACAGCTCCACCGATGCACCCACCACACAGCTCCACTGATGCAGCCACCACACAGCTCCATAGACATAGCTCCACCGATGCACCCACCACCCAGCTCCACCGATGCACCCACCACACAGCTCCACCGACACAGCTCCACCGATGCACCCACCACACAGCTCCACCGATGCACCCACCACACAGCTCCACCTACACAGCTCCACTGATGCACCCATCACACAGCTCCATTGATGCACCCACCACACAGCTCCACACATGCAGCCACCACACAGCTCCACAGACACAGCTCCCGATGCACCCACCACCACCAATGCACCCACCACACAGCTCCACCTACACAGCTCCACCGATGCACCCACCACACAGCTCCACTGATGCACCCACCTACACAGCTCCACCGATGCACCCACCACACAGCTCCACCGATGCACCCACCACACAGCTCCACTGAGCGACCCACCACACAGCTCCACCGATGCACCCACCACACAGCTCCACCGATGCAGCCACCACACAGCTCCACCGACACAGCTCCACCGATGCACCCACCACCCAGCTCCACCGACACAGCTCCACCGATGCACCCAACACACAGCTCCACCGAGCCACCCACCATACAGCTCCACTAAGGCACCCACCACACAGCTCCACCGATGCACCCACCACACAGCTCTACCGAGGCACCCACCACAATGCTCCACAGATGCACCCACCACACTGCTCCACAGATGCACCCACCACACAGCTCCACCGAGGCACCCACCACACAGCTCCACCAAACGACCCACCACACAGCTCCACCGATGCAGCCACCACACAGCTCCACCGATGCAGCCACCACACAGCTCCACCGATGCACCCACCACACAGCTCCACCGAGGCACCCACCACACAGCTACACTGATGCACCCACCACACAGCTCCACCGATGCACCCACCACACAGCTCCACCGATGCAGCCACCACACAGCTCCACCGATGCAGCCACCACACAGCTCCACCGACATAGCTCCACCGATGCATCCACCACCCAGCTCCACCGCTGCACCCACCACACAGTTCCACTGACACAGCTCCACCGATGCACCCACCACACAGCTCCACCGATGCACCCACCACACAGCTCCACCGAGGCACCCACCACACAGCTCCACCAAGGCACCCACCACACAGCTCCACCGAGGCACCCACTACACAGCTTCACCGATGCACCCACCACACAGCTCCACCGATGCACCCACCACACAGCTCCACCGATGCACCCACCACACAGCTCCACCGAGGCACCCACCACACAGCTCCACAGATGCACCCACCACACAGCTCCACAGATGCACCCACCACACAGCTCCACCGATGCACCCACCACACAGCTCCACCGATGCACCCACCACACAGCTCCACTGATGCACCCACCACACAGCTCCACCAATGCACCCCCCACACAGCTCCACCAATGCACCCACCACACAGCTCCACCAATGCACCCACTAAGCTCCACCGATGCAAACACCACTCAGCGAAACCACAGCATCGCTCAGCGCAACCACAGCATCGCTCAGCGCAACCACAGCATCACTAAGCGCAACCACAGCATCACTCAGCGCAACCACAGCATCAATCAGCGCAACCACAGCTTCACTCAGCGAAACCACAGCATCACTCAGCGCAACCACAGCAACACTCAGCGAAACCACAGCATCACTCAACGCAACCACAGCATCACTCAGCGTAACCACAGCATCACTCCGCGCAACCACAGCATCACTCCGCGCAACCACAGCATCACTGAGCGCAACCACAGCATCACTTCGCGCAACCACGGCATCACTTCACGCAACCTCGGCATCACTCAGCGCAACCACAGCATCACTGGTTCAAATATGTTCTTTCAATGTTTCAAGCTGTTTTCAAGCTTTCATGCTTTATTACAAATCACAAAAAGATGTTAATATTTCACTTCTGTTCTTGGATTTTCGTCACAATATAAAACACTGAACATAATCTTGACAAAAGTTATTTACAAAAGTTTAAGCTATTGACATTAAAAGTTAAATAACTTATTTAAGTATTAATTATTTAAAAAAATTAAAAGCCATTGTTATTTGTAATATCAATACATCTAAGTCACGTAAATACAAAACATGTTGCATTACAAATGCTATAGGTGTTTGCAAAAGTTATAACTATTGACATTGTAAATGACAAAGCTATTCATTTAGCTAGTTTAAAAAATAACACATAAATAAAAAAAATCATTTATAAGACCAATAGCTCAAACTTTCCTAATGCGAGCCCTATTGCATTTCCAATGCTTGTTTTTAATATAAACAGTCAAATATTTGCTGGGACCGATTGATACACGAAACAACAAGTTTTAAGTAATGCCCCTGGAATGAAAAGGTTTCTTGGGGGTACTAATGGGAGCAAGAGTTTTTTAACCATCTATACATGCGAACAAATGTGTGATATTCCTCCCAATTTACGGTATTGAAGTGTATTATATCGTTGGAATGGCCTCTATTTGTATATTTTTGCTTTTTGCTTTGTAGTAATGATAGTCCATGTTGGTGGAAGATCCCTCCATCTGGGTTTCCTTTAATTTGCCAAATTGAGGTAAGAGGAAAATAAGGACTGGGACAGATAGACTGTCCTGAAGAAGACAGACGTGACCCACGAAAAAGAGGGCACCTTAATACGGTCGAAACATGTTGACTACCGCAGTCTAAGGAGTAGTGTTTTAGGACCTCCTGCCTAAACACTTTTAATCCTTCACTTATTTTAATCCTGACCGTGGAACCTATGAATAATGGGTTAAGCAGGTATCCACGAGTCAGTTTTAGCGAGCACTACCTAACTACACTCTCTGTCTATCACATACCCAGTCTTTAAAGGGTAACACTTATTGTTTGTGATTACTGTCAGTCACATTTGTGTTCGTTCCTGTTCTTTTTCTGTTTTGTGTTCCCCCCTCCCTATGCTCCACCCCCTGCGTGGCTACACGGGGGCGTTTTGTAAGCTGACCAAATGATAATGCATGCCAAACACATTGTGTGTGAGTGAGGGCAGTTTTTCAAAACTTATGTATTTTTCTTAGCCTTTTCTCTTCGTCTTTATTGGGCTTAGTTCTCCCCACCCCTTGTAGCAGGGATTCTGCTCCTACACAGAACTGTGCATAGAGACTTAGAACCTAAGTGAATTAGGGTGTGCCAAAACTCACCTTAGTATCCAAAATCCCCTACCAGACTAGCAATCAGTGTCTCATTGGTCCTTACAAACCCCAATGATTTAGACAACACATAACATGGACTTAGAACACCTCAGGAAACATGGAACACATGAACACTCTTTCGTTATACTAACATATCAATCCAGAACCAGGAGTAAATGAGGACACGTGCGAGTTTGAAATGTTTATTTCTAATGCAGTGTTCTCAAACGCAGTATCTTAGCTAATACAAGCAAACCTATTATAAGGAACAAGGTTAACAGCATGGTTACGATTCCATAGAATACAAAAGGTCTAAATAGAACCTCAGTTTACCCTCCCTAGCTAGTATATTATAGTATATCTACAGAAGGTCTCTTTGGGTTTTAGAAGGGCGGGCCCATACCTTTGGGTTCAGCAGAAATGGATCACATCATCTCCTGCACCAACTCTCTGCATACGGATATTCATCAAGTTTCTAACTCATGCTCTATGCAGTGCATTATTAATCGCGCCTAAACCCAAAGTTGGTTAGTAGGGGTGGATAACCCAATATACCCTTGCGGGCTCGGGCAAAAAATATATATTTTAAAAAAGGTACCGGCAAGGGTTTTATTTTGAAAAACAGAACTTTCAGCGTGATAGGGTCTGTATTACTAGGACTCCTAAACTGAAATAATCAGTCACTGTTGTATTTATTGGTACAGTTTAAAACCTCAAAAAATCTACCACACTAGCTCTGCGGAAATCAAACAATTTAGAAATGACAATTATGTTCACCAAAATGAAATTCAACAAGAGAAAGAATAATGAGAAGCAACACAGGAATTATATTTCAAAGAAACTTATTATTTGTATCTTCAAATCAAATTCATATTTTACACGGGTACACAATCAAATTAATTACAAGTAAATCTTAGGTATAAGGAAGCGGCAAAATCATTCCATAAATACACAAGATTGATAATCCAGTCTGTATACTTAATGAAGAAATAACTCCTTGTTGGAATAACCAGAAAGTCAGATGTAGAATGTAGACATGGACTGGTGTGTCGACGTTTCGGTCTTATATGGTTTTATCCTAAGACCATCATCAGGACGGAGAATTTAGTGCAGTATGGATGACCCCTACAGAATGATATAATCATGAAATTAACAAATCTTCTTTTTGAGTGTTGCTAACATATAGCCATTTGATATATACATTTTATTATATACATTTTCTTCTAATCTCTTTACATTTCAAAATATACATTACTTTTAGCTAAACATACTAGTCAGTGTGGTGACAAAGAGTGCTAGCTTACAGAGCTTTGATTTAAGATGCTAACCAGGGTAAAACGTTAATACAATGCATAACTTACTTATATTAAAAAACACAGATTGCACTGCGAGCATTCAGAAGTGCAGTTCAGTATGTAAATTCATGCCCTGTGGAAAAGAGAATGCAAACAGAGAAAAGTTTTCCCTTGTGTCTATTCTAATGCATTATCTTGGTTGTGTGTATGTTTCTCCACATTGTTCAAAAAGCATTTTTACCTTAGGGATTCAAAAACTTGTCCCTTTGATGGCGTTTCAAATAATGATTCAAGCCAGGTTTTGTTTCGCGATGCTTAGAACCGGAAACGCTGAAATGAATAGATAATATACATTCAGCGTTAAACATGTTCTTAGTTGTATATTTAATTTCTCTATTTGAAACTTCGGCTTTATTATCTGGTCAAATGGTGGCAGACCTTAGTACACCCGGTCTTTTTGTTGAATATAGTTAACTGATTCCAAGAAATCGGTTTGAGTGGCTGATGCTAACTTACAAATGCTATTTACTATAGTTAACTGACCGTCAGAGCATATTTCTACCCCGAAATCGGGAAACATGTTTAGCCAAATTTGTTTTATCAAAATTGCTTGTGGGCTCGGCACACGGAGTAAAGCACAATTATTTAAGAGCCAAGGGTTTGGAGTCACCGATTGGTTCTAGGAAATCTATTTGAGCGGCTGATTCTAGCTACCAAAATATATTATTGTAGTCAGTTGATTCCAGGGAACTGGTTCTGACCTTCAAAGCATATTTCTACCCTGAAATCGAAGTAGTATGAAATACATTATTAGCCAAAGTTGTTTTATCAAAATTGCTTGTGGGCTCGGCACATGGAGTAAAACATAATCATCTAAGAGCCGAGGTTTCGGAGTTACCGACAACATGTCATGTCTATTTCTAACTCACAAAACGTTATATATAGAAAGAGTTCGTGCAAAATTGTCAAAGTGCCATAGTTGTTTTATCAAAATTGCTTGTGGGCTCGGCACACAGAGTAAAACATAATCATCTAAGAGCCGGAGTTTCGGAGACCGACAACATGCCATGTCTATTTCTAACTCACAAAGCGTTCTATATAGGAAGAGTTAGTGCAACGAAACCCCATTAGTTTAGACTAGTAACACTTCGTACTTACTTCTTAATCGGGAGAAAACGGAAACAAACAGCCGCAAGCGTCGGGTCAAAGGTGATCAAAGCGCTCCACCAATGCGATCATATTTATACTTCACGGACGCATTGCGTGCAAGTCACATGTGATAGTTGTTGTTAGTGTTATTTTATCTGGTCAAGACGGCGGCCATCTTAGAACGTCTACATTAGTGTTGATCTTTTAATCAGAAACGACACTCAAGAACATTTCTTTTTAATTTTCCAGTTGGCATAATAATTATAATGATATAGTAACTGTCAAGGTGTAGTTAGATTTTAGTATTGACCCATTATTAATATATCATCATATCGTTAGACCTAAAACTAGTCTTGTCGATCTATTATCGTGACATAATCTTGTGCATTGATGCATATTTTACAGTTTACTCGGGTATTTTGTGGGAGATTATCCTGTTTATTGAAGACTGCCAAGCTATGATTCTAACTTATATTAAGTCAATTTACACCTAGATAATGGTGTATTTGAATGGAATTCACAGGATATGGACTCAACTAAACTGTACAGAGTAAAAACCTTTGTTCTAACCTGTCACCTCTATGGTGTGTACAATCTTTACCATTCGGTTTCCTAGGTTTCATACATTGGAGCCTTGAATACAGTTTGGTTCCAAACAAGAAATGTTGCATAGTATGAACTTTAAAAGCTTTAAGTACAGACTGTCGCAGATCTATTGCGCGCACATTCTTGATGTCAACCTCAGTTAATATTCTGTCATTATGTATGGATCTCACAGCTGTATATATTTCTCTCAGACAACTTTTTTTAATGGGGAGAGACATCTTAGGTCAAACAGGCTAGTGTGTGCCATTCAGTTGAAGAGTTAAACCCATTTTTAATACTGTTGGTGGATTCGATCCATTGGTTTTCTTTCAGAGTCAGGAGTCGATCCACATTTGGTTGTGTGTCGTTGGTTTTATGACCTCTATGACCCACCATTTCATGTCCCTTTCATTGTGATTAAGGTGGAGAAAATGTTCCACAAGGTGTGCATTCTCTGTTCTACACCTAATCCTGGACTGATGTTGTAGGATTCTTTGTTTAATCATTTGTGTGGTCTTACCTATGTATATCAAGCCACATGGGCATTGTATACAGTACACTACATTTTGTGTACGACAATTAGAAAAATTCTTGATCTTAATCGTTTTGCCGTTAAGATCAAATGATTTGATGTTTTGAGTAGTGTCACAAGCAGTGCATTTATTGCATTTAAAGTGTCCTATCAAGGGGGCCAGTTGTTTCATGTTATCAACAAAGTTGTGGTTATCAATTTCATAGGCATGTACTAGCCTGTCCCGTAGGTTACAGCCACGTTTGAATGAAATGAGTGGCTTCTCCTTAAGTTCAGGTAACTCTGAAAGTAATGACCAATGTTTTGTTATTATTCTCTTCAGTTGATTGCTGATGGTGCCAAAGGTGGTAACACATACGAGAGGATTGCTTTCTTTTCGAACACAGTTGGTAAGTAACAGATCACGGTTGTTGTACTAGGCTCTCTTTAAAGATTGTTTAAGAAGTTTGTTTGGATATCCCCTTTCGGACAATTTGTTTTTCAATATCTTCGCCTCTCTTAAATAGTCTGTTTTCTTTGTGAAATTTCTCCGTAAACGGAGAAATTGGCCAACTGGTAAACCATCCCGCAATGCCTTGGGGTGATGGCTACTGTATTTGAGAAGGGTATTTCTGGATGTGGGTTTTGTAGAAAGTGTTGTATATAAGGTATTATCCTCATTGACTTAAATTGTTATATCAAGGAAATTCATCTGACGATTGTTGCTTTCTAGAGTGAATGACAGATTAGAATTTCTTTCATTCAGCCACAGGTGAAAGTTGGCAGGAAGATCTTTACTGCCTCTCCAGATGACGAAAACGTGAAATGTTGGCCAGGTATGGATTCAATGGATGATAAATGAATCTTTTCTCAAACTCTGCAACATAAATATTCGCTATGTCTGGGGCAAAAATTGCCCCCATGGCTACCCCTTTAAGTTGTTGAAAGTAGATTCTTTCAAATAGAAAGAAATTCTCGCATAGAGGAATCCTAATGCACTCTAATATAAAGTCAGTTGGTACCTCATGTGGTCTACTACGGCTGTCCAACAGATCTTTCAGTATAGCCAGAGCCTCTAACTGGGGAATGTTCGTATACAGGCTTTCTATGTCCATAGTAACCAAATATTCTTCTTCTGGATTGAAAGGATGGTTCTCTAATTTATTAATGACTGATGTTGTGTCCTTGATGTAGGTCTCAGATCCTATAGCAAATGGTCGAATAAAGTAGTCAGCATACTTGGCAAGGGGTTTTAGTATTGAATTACACCCTGACACTATGGGTCTCCCTGGTGGTTGAGTGGTGTTCTTGTGTACCTTTGGAAGGATGTATATCGCTGGTACTGTTGGAGCTTTATTTATTAGGAATAGTGCTTCTTTTTCACAGAGCCAGCCCCCTTCTAGACCAGTTTGACTGAGGCATAATATCTCTTTTTCTAATCTACAGGTAGGATTGACTGAGAGTTGTTTATAATTGTTTGTGACAGAGAGCTATTTTAGGACTTCATTTTTCTAGGCGACTTTGACCCAAAGGACAATGCCTCCCCCTTTGTCCGCCGGTTTAATCAGGGGTTCTGGTAATGATTCGAGGTTTTTCAAAGCTATTTGTTCTTCTTTGCTAAGATTATTTCTAGCAAATGGCATCTGTTTGAAAAGATTTTCTGTTTCAATCCGGACTGCTTGTTCAAAAGTCATTATTTCCTTTGACACCATATTGTTTAGTGGAAAAAAGTTTGATGGTAGATGTAGACCTGTAAAATTTCTTTCCCATTTGGATGTTTTATTGGAAAACATTTTTTTTAATCTGATAGTTCTAAAGAATTTGTACAACTCTAACTTGGTTTAAAATTGACTGTTCCTATTTGTAGGTACGAAGGAAAGTCCAGCGGAAATAACCTCAATTCCAGGTTCGGTCAATATATGATTGGAAATGTTGAAGATAGGGATGGTGTTTTTATCTCCTACCATTCGTAGTACTGGTTCCGCGTTTGGCGCTGACCGGGGGTGTACTGATTTCGGAACCATCCTCTCCTTCCACCTCTGTTGTTCCGAGGTCGCCCTGTTCTTCTCCTGTCCTGTGCTAAAAAAGAGGACTGTCGGGAAGAAGATGGCTGTTGGTCAAAGCTAGATCTAGACTGTCCCCCTTGTTGTTCTGAGTCTGTATCAGATCCTGTGTCTGAGAAAGTTATACATTTCTGTTGGAAATGTTGGTGTCATGAGGTTCGTAGAAGTCCTTATGCAAATACGGGTATGTTTTACCTTTGTTGTAGCTGCGGATATCTTTGTGCAGCTTATCAGTTTTCTTCTGCGCATTAAAGGTTTCAAACTCTTTAATGGTTTGTGTCACCTTATCTAGGAGCAACTTAGCATTGGTGATACTGCTGTCAGAATTAATCTTATTTTCAATTATTTCAATTTCCTTTTATAGAAGAATGATCTGTTTGGCTGCAGTTTCAATGCTTAGGACCATCCATGCCCTTGAACATTTGTTGGCAGCGAAGTTCTGTTTTTCAAAATAAAACCCTTGCCGGTACCTTTTTTTAATATAAACCCAAAGTTGGCCACAGCTGCATATATATTATGTCTACTCAGTGCGCTGATCAATCCAAACAACAAGCGCTGTGTTGAGATAACCTTGAAGGCCTCGGCACTCACTGTACAGACATAGCTTACCAAGCAAAGCTGATATTATAAGCAAACATGTTATTCTTGTGTGAAGCAAAATATCCAACTAGGCGAAGAGCTTTAATAACAAAATGTGTCATGTGCAGAGGCTGCAGAAAAGGAAAATGGCGTTTAAACTTCTAACAAGCTCAAGTTAACATAACACAGTGCAAAGGTGAAACCAAAACACAAGACACCCTCCCTTTGATCCGAACACTGATAGGACAAGTAAGAAGGGGCAAATTTAGGATCGATAGTCCAAACACAAGTCTCCAATTTGGTATCCTAAAAACAGAGATAAAAGAAACATAATTGTTGAAAAAAGGGAAGAGAAAAAAAATCTCAGTTTCGGACATTGATAAAGTCAATAGGCAAGGGTTTAAAAAAACTGAGGGCCCAAAAAATCCAATGAAAGGTGTCTGTCAAGAAAACGAGACTGCCAACACAGTTCATCCTAATAATGAATATGCAAAATATGCAGCAACAGCCTCCAACAGGAAGTCACTGTTATCATCTGAAAATAATTTGGCCATCCAATTTAACAAAGAGAAAGAACATACATGCTCTTCAATTACTGGAGCCTCTTGCACCATCAGAGGACAACTCAGTGGGTTCTCGAGAAAGCTGCGACCCAAGAAATCTTGCACCGCTGCGAACACATTTCAACGACCCAGTATTCCATTCATCGCTGCAAAGGCCATTATCCCTCCATCAGAACAAAGCAACTCATGAGCAACTAAGGGACTCATAAGTTGATTATAATCTGCATTGGGAGACACCGTATTGCAGAGACACAAATCCAGGGCCCATTCGAAGTCGCAACTCAGGCAATGGAAAACAGGCTGGACGCATGTAAAGTAGGAAAATCGAAACGATAATCCATAAGCTGCACTTAGTGTGGCAAGAGGCAGCGCACCATAGCACTCAAGCATCCGGGCGCGAAGCAACCCTAGCCGAGACAGCTCGTCATGCAACACAGGATGTGCATCCATTTTGGAATAAACAAAATAGCAATAGCACGCTAGCAGCAAGAGCCAGTAGCAGGGGGAATCCACCAAACAGACTGGAGAAAATAGGATGGAAGAAGGCTGGAATGACTCCGAAAATCTTTTGGAAGGAAGTCACTAAGCCACTGCTAACAACTTTAAAAAAGTGAGCCAGCCCCGAAGTGGAGGATGCATTGAAGATAGTGTGAATTAACACACCGAAGTGCAAGGGCAAATCAGTATTTAATAAAGCATGGACTTCTGTGCGGGTGTTAGCCACGTGAAGGACAAATGTTTCACGAGCAGATGTGAGGGCAACTTCTTTCTGGGACAATTGAGCTCTTATTGAACTCTGCTTTCAAGGTCGGAATCTTAGGCCAGATGGAAACTTCAAGTTTCCCATGCGGGGGTGGATACATTACATTCTTGCAACAAACTACATGTTCACTGACTGTAACGACATAAGCAATCCCTTTTGTTATCCCACAACAATCCTCATTGTTCAAAAGTAAATAACTCCCTTTTGCCAGTAATGTGAATGTGGGAATGATGGCAGGCACAGGGGTACCTTTCAAAATACAGGCTAAATTAGGCTCGTTTTGATTTCAAGAGCCATGTAATTGGATATGTCGACACATTAAGGAATGATCCGGCGTTTCAGTGCATTCTTCACCATTCAAATAAACTTCCTTTCCCTCCCTAAGGCATCTATATGTAAAAGGAAGCGACCAGGCTTCATGGAGATAAGACCTTCCAAGAGGCTCGTATCTACCAATAGCAAAGTACTTCACACAGTTTTTAAACTCGAACAAAGGAAACGGCAGAGTTATTAAACCGTGAATAAGCCACGTTGCAGTATTGGCTTTTGACACAGAAAACGGTAAAGGCTCCAACCTCTCAATGTGTAACATGGAATAAGAAGCATCCTTCATCGACAGCAAAAGTTGCTTGTCAGTCAAATTAAAAGGGGCAAACAATGATGATGTATGCATGTAATGCCACGGCACTTTACCTGCCTTAAGGGTCTGCAATGTCCATGCAAACTGCATAATGGAACGCAACTGATTTTGACTGTGGTACAAAGCAGACACTTCATCTTGCACAATATCTACAACAGATGACACAATATTATCTAATGCTGTTATCTACAACTGCTAGCACTTTTTCTAAATTAGCTTGATCTATAGCTCTAAGGCGGGTAGTCGCCTCAATCTGGGAAGTTTTCCAGAATTCATTATAAACAGCATATATCCATCTTTTAGATCTACCTTTAGCCGGGCCTTTAATAAAATCATTCAGATCAACATCGTCAGTCAGTTTAGATAAATGCAGTTCAAGTGACGCCAAGGTAGAATGTCTGAGCCAGTTCTGACACAATTTGCCTACAGAATAGGTAGTTACAGAATGGCCACTTTCAAAACGGGGATCCATCCTGACCTGTGTAAAGCCATGAGCTAAACCCAGAAAACAATGCTGGCATGAGTCAGCACTTCTGTGCCAGAGCAACCAGCCTTCGGGATTCAAACTGGTTATGTTAAAGGAGGAATTCAACAATAGAGTTTGAAACTCTCTTATGGAAAATTTAGTAGTATCACTCCAACCGGAATATTCCTCCAAATCAGGAAAAGAAGGAGCATTTAATTTTTTAGGAGTAGCCAATCTAAAGCATGTTGTCTGTGAAATTGTAGAATTCAAAAACAACATATGGTTCGGGATGAGGCATGCACGATGCAAAGCCTCAGTGCCTTGCACTTGCCAGCTTTTAGAACCCCAAACTGATTTAAGGTCTATTGTATCCTTCCACAACTCGTAGCCCCCAGTAGCCAACTGGTCTAGAAAGGACTTCGAATACAATAATTTAGTATCAGTAAGTCTAACCTTGGATGTGGACTTTTCAACCATTTTAAAATAAAAGGCATTGGGATTAGATTGATTAAAGTCTGTAAAGTAAGTGAACCTTTTCAAAAAGGTAGAAGAAATGCCTTGTATAGGAGCTGGACAGTGTTCACAATCGGTGTAATTTACAGTGAGTCTCCTGGTATTAGTTGTATGCAGGTAGTGATGCCAAAATGTTGATAACAATACAAATCACCGTAATTAGCAGACTCCAAATACAAATCTTCAGCACCAAAGGCAGCATCCCATACAATTCCATCCAAGATAGGCCAAGTCGTGATATTAACTAAGGCCAGGTCTCTCTTAAATCTGTGTGATGAGGAATGGGGAGCCAAAGTTCCATTGATATGTTGAATGCATGTTCTCTCCTCGACATAATGTCCATTGACGAGACGGAAAAAATAAAACACAAAACCAATTCACATAAAAAGGTAAATCAAAAAAAGCAACATCCAAATATAAGTCCTAGGGGGAATAAAACATTTTTTTTAAACAGTCTTGCCAAAACAGAAATCCTCGAAGGCTTTTTTGATGTGTGGGAAACAGTGTCAAATGAAAATCTGGATTCTGTAGCTAAGCGAGTTTGCAAATCAGGCATCGATAAGTCAGTAGGTTGTTTCATCATGTTGAGTACTCAATAAAGAACTGGAAATTGCAGGCAACTCGAGAGCAACATCAGGCCCGGAATTGGAAACCTGGGCCAAAACAGAATTTCTCAAAATCGAAGGACATGAGACTGCCGGTGTCATACTAAGAAGAATCAGCCACTCTGTGTATCTTGATGTTGTCAAGGGAGATATACCTGTTCTCCTTACGACATGGAAGTGGTGGAAAAGTTACTGTTCTTGTGCCCTTCACTCCAAGCACTGGAACCGGGGCTCGATAAGAGGGACCAAATTCTTTCTCGTTATCGATCTTCTCACGAACCAGTTCTCCAACTTGGGGTAGCCAGCCAACTACCGGGATCTGCAACGCATCATCCGAGGTGGAGGGCAAATGTTCCTTTGCAAGACTGTTTCTTGTCTTTTGTAGATCCTGTAAAACATTGCAATGTTCATCTACGTCAAAGGAGGCAGCTTGAGCCACCAAGTCTAGACCGTCAAGGTCCAGGACATACATCTTGATACCAAATAGCATTTCGTATGGGGTCTGCCCACCCAGAGACCTTCTAGGGAGATTATTAGGAGCACGCTGCATGCCATTGAGATGGGCCAGCCAATTCCTGCCAGTGCCAATAGCTCGGGCCGTCAAAGACTGCTTTAAATCTCGGTTCATCCGTTCCACAACACTATTACCCTCAGGTCTGTATGGAGAGGAAAACTTGACTTGGATTCCCAACAAAGTCATGGCATCCTTATACGCCTTAGAGACGAAAGCCGGACCCTGACTTGAATAGAAAGTACCACAGGCAAAAATCCATACAAAGATACGCAAGTCTCTTATGACAGTCCGCGAATCAGCGCTGCGGTGAGGCCAGACCTACACAAAGCGTGTGCATGAATCAACTGCTACTAAGATGTACTTATACGCAGTATCAGAAAGAAAAGGGACCGCAGTGATCTAAATAAACACACCCAAGGGGTTTATTAGAAATGTACAACTGTGTCTGGGGCAGACGCGCAGCAGTTGAAGGCTTATTCTGCTGGCAAATGTCACATTGAAGGACATAATCACGTGTCTGCTTGTACAGCCCCCGCCACCAGAAACGCTGTTGTAACTGAGCTACGGTAGCCGAAACGCCTGCATGCACAGACTCATGGGCTGCGGTAATCAGTTTAGGCCTGCGGTCCGCGTTGGGAAGCAACCTCTCACCAACGTCAGGTATTATCACATAAGGAACTTTATCAGGACTTAAGTGGTATGAATACTTCGAAGGGAATCCTTTTGGATATTTACCTTATTTCTCATTTGCAGCAACAGCTGCCAAGATATCATCATCAATCTTACTTTTGGAACATGTACCTGCTGCAACCAAATATGTTGATACCACTGATTTTGCTGCCTCATCGGCAAGCGAATTGCCAACAGCGTGGACTCCCACGCACTGATGACCGAGAGTATGAAACACAAACACGAGGGGCAACTGCTCTTTAAGCTCAGCCACTCAGACCCAGATCATTTTATGTTTTATTGTGCTATCCTTGGAATCACGAAAATCATTCTGAATCCAAAAGAACAGGTTTTCATTGTAAGACTGGACACAGTAGTAAGAATCACTCACAATAAGAGTTGTCACACCAGAATCGGCGTACTCCAATGCAAGCATCAGAGCACGAAGCTCCGCCAATTGTGCGGTGCAGTCCCCTAGAGTCTGCGTGTGCACGACTCTGGACTTGAACTCATCATTCACCATGACACCTACCACAATAGCGCAAGCGGAAACGTATGCGTGCTTAGACCCATGCGCAACCTGCGCCGAACCATCAGTGTTTATGATGCAATGGAAGTCCTCCAAAGGCCGCATAGCCAAAGGGGCAGGATGAACAAATTCATACTGCAAAAACTCCTGCGACTGTAAGGAGGCATCAAAAATAAATGTGACATCCGGAAACGTCAATGATGCTGCCCATTGTATCCACCGAGGGTGCAAAGCTTTAGAATTTGGTACACTGGCTTTTGTCACTGCCTCTAAAGCAGGACCCGGGGTCACAACCACCATGCGTTTCCCCTGAGTCAGTGCACGTTCCTTGAGAATCGCCATTTTGCACTGCTGTCAAAACTTTTTCCACAAAGGAAAACCGCATTTCAGCCGAAGTGTACAAGTGTGACTTGTAAGCAATAGGTACTGTGTCTCCTTCGTTAAAAGTAAGGTACTTGAAACCCACCGCCCCAGGGATGATTCTTATCATGAGGTTCTACGATTTTGGATTTCGTTCCTTATCTAGCCGCCATTTTGTGGTTCGTCGCCATTTTGTGTTGCCCTCACTCAGGCAGCACGGCGAACGATGTGCTTTTGCTTTTCCAGCTGCTACGTGTCCTTTCAGTTAAAAAGTAACTCCACTGCCCTTGTCTATGAAACCCGATGTCAGGGTCTGGCTGAGTTCGTTAATCCATGTCTGGCTCAATTGATCCCTGTCTTGGCCGACTATTTGCCCTCTCCTATTCTTTCCTTATACTATCTTATCCGAATGACCTTCGCATTTCTCTCCCCGTATGTTCCTATCACACAACCATCCTTTGAGACACACAATTGCATCCTGCCACCTGCAAGAAGGGATTATGGACGCCATCACTGATTAATTTGTTGGGAGGGGTAGCACGGGGTCTGAGAGAGGGGCATATTTGAGACCCCTGATAGCTTGTTTTCCAACTTTTCTCATTGGTCCGTTCTATATGCGAAAGGAGTAAATGATTGTAAATATGTTTCCTATAAAAGATTGTACGCCACGGATTGAAGTGGCAGTCTCCTTAAAATCCACCTTGAGTGTAACTTCTTGGACAACTGTGCTTAGCTGCAGCTAATAAACCTGGCTTCCACGCTCAACGGAGGTGAACTCGGGGATTAAGGCGTGCCCTGCGCCGCCCGGCCCATAAGGCCCGGTTCTACAATCACCAGGTTGGTGAGGTTATCACGAGTCAGTAAGAATTTAGATTCTAGAAGATCAGCCTGCAAAGATTGCAAACTAGCTGAATGTTCTGGCAGCCAGCAAGATTTGGTAAAAGTAGGTTGTATCAAAGCATACAAAGGCTTGATACGCTGGGCATATTCGGGAATATATGTACGCCCGAAATTCAAAAATCCCAGCAAGGACTGTAATTTTTTCAGAGTTTTAGGAGCGCGCAGTTGTGCGCATTTCTCCAAGAATTGAGGAGCCAATCCTCTACCTTCATTGTTGAGCTCGCAGCCCAGGAACAACACTGTGTACTCTGCAATGTGAGACTTTGCAAAGTTGAATTTGTAACCAAAGTCTGCAAAGTTACAAATTATGCGGTCAACCCGACACAGATGCGCCCAAAGCTCGTCGTCTGTGAGATAAATGTCACCAACATACGAACATGCATCAGTGTCTATCCTCTCTAAGAGAGAGACTATACGGGCAGCAAACACACCTGGACTATTCTTATAGCCCATCTGTAATCTTTTATACTGGCGCTGTTTGCCGCCACAGGTAAAACTGGTCCACTGGGAACTCAGTCCTCCTGCTCGAGGAAGCCACAAGACACGCCCACCTCTGTTGGCCACGCCCCCCTCACAGGTACAAATAGTGCGCGCTGAACACTAGCGCTGCATTATTGATTTGAGAAACTCCTGAGGCGGAAAGCCGGGAGCTGTGACATTTAAATCCTTCGCTTTTTATCAACTGTATACTGTGTTTTTATACTTATTGCACATTTGCACTGACCCCTGGCACCTACCTCAACTACGCCGAGCAGCAGATTTAAACGCTGTTTTTTGGCCAAAACGCTCGATTCTGCCGCCATTGCCTGCTCGAGGGAGCCACGAGACACGCCCACCTCTGTTGGCCACGCCTCCCCTCACAGGTACAAATAGTGCGCGCTGAACACTAGCGCTGCATTATTGATTTGAGAAACTCCTGAGGCGGAAAGCCGGGAGCTGTGACATTTAAATCCTTCGCTTTTTATCAACTGTATACTGTGTTTTTATACTTATTGCACATTTGCACTGACCCCTGGCACCTACCTCAACTATGCCCAGCAGCAGATTTAAACGCTGTTTTCCGGCCAAAATGCTCGATTCTGCCGCCATTGCCTACTCGAGGGAGCCACGAGACACGCCCACCTCTGTTGGCCACGCCCCCCTCCGACGCCCAGAGCATCTACCATAAATCATGAGTCTCTGCCGGAAGCGCAGCGGACGAGCGCAGCGGGCGTGACGATGGCGCGACGAAGGCGCGCTTAAGGCAAGCTCGTCTGCGCTC
The DNA here is from genome assembly GCF_964263255.1 of Lissotriton vulgaris. Taxonomy (NCBI): domain Eukaryota; kingdom Metazoa; phylum Chordata; class Amphibia; order Caudata; family Salamandridae; genus Lissotriton; species Lissotriton vulgaris. The sequence continues at coordinate 502,699,729 of NC_141685.1, forward strand.
CTCCGCGACGAGGACGCGACTAGCGTAGACCACTCTGCTCAGATTCTCACGCGGCCCCCGCTTTACACCCGTGAAACCTTGCTTAATCTGAGAGAGTACGCACATGAAGGTCAGCCCATCCTTGCTGACACCGCCTTTCCACTGCATGACTTCGCCAGTAAGGGTCTGCTCCTGGGAGGCCTTCTGAATGTCAGATCATTACCAAAACACGCTAACGAAATTCATTTACTTATCGACACCCATCACTTAGATGTCCTCTTTCTAACCGAAACATGGACCCACGCAGATTGTGACATCGAATTAGACTGGGCATGTCCTCAGGACTTTAAAATTCTGCACCTTCCTAGACCCAAAGGGCGCGGTGGTGGAGTAGGTATTGTCTACAGAGCCTCTTGGCTCATTAACATCATAGACATGGACTCAGTTGCCGGGACCGAGATCATCGGCCTCTCCATAAACTGCCATACCGGAGCCACTTTCACGGCAATTATCTGTTACCGTCCCACGGGGACCTTCACCTCCCAACAACAACAATCGCTACTCACCACCTTCACGAACATGGCAACCTCCCATAATAAATTAATCATCTTGGGGGATTTCAACCTCTGGCCGAACGGTAGTCTAGATACTGGTCTACAAAATCTTTTGCTCTCTTGCGAAAGCGTGGGACTCTACCAACTGGTTAAGCAACCCACTCATTCAGCAGGTCATCGACTTGACCTCATTTTCTCCACTCCTCAGCTAGTACATCTGAATGACATCCTGCCTATGGGCTGGACCGATCATGCTCTTCTCAAATTTTACATTACCAGTATAGAAGCCAGAACGCCGAAACACAGCGCCTCACCAGAATTCATGTACAGAGACTGGAAAGCTCTGAAAAAACTGAGTTCTACCAGTGCCGTGTTTAACGTGGAAGATAGCTTTTCCTCTGCTAACTCGGTTGAGGACAATTACAAGGCTTTTTGCACGAGGATATCCTCTACTACGGACTCCCTGGTTCCATTAAAAAGATGCAAACCTAAGGGCAGAGCATCAGCCCCATGGTTTAACGACTTTTTGAAAATCCTCAAATTAGCCTGTAAAGAGGCTGAGAGGAAATGGAGGCAAGGCTACTGCGACACAAATAAAATACTCTGGAAAAATAAGCTCCTGGAAGATAAATCTGCAATTGCTGAGAGCAAATCCACCTACTACTGCTCCACTATAGTCAATGCCGCTAATAGCTCCAAAAGCATCTTCCAGATTCTTAACAACCTCATGCATCCCGACTGTGCCAAAAAACTATCCCTCCTTCACAAACACTCTGCGATAATCTCGCACTGTTTTTTAAGGATAAAATTGAGACCATTATCCACAACCTTAATACCTCCCCCTCACTAGATAGTCTCAACGCCCCCGGGGCCGCCACTACCAACCTCGATCCGGTGAGCCCAGGACACCTACCCAGGGAAAGTCTGCGGGTTTTTCCCCCTATCTTGGAAGCCGACTTCAAGAGAATGGCACACGGAATCACCTCTGGTTCCCCCCTCGACCCTCTGCCCCCAAAAACCTGGAAAGCGCGTGGAACAGAACTCTTCTGCACCCTCTGCAGGATTTGCAACCAATCCCTGTGTTGTGGACTTGTCCCGACTCCCTGGAAGCAAGCACTCATCCCCCCGTTGCTGAAGAAACCCTCACTGAACCCTGAGTGTTTATCAAACTTTCTGCCTATATCTCTCCTACCTTTCCCGGCGAAAGTTGTTGAACGCTGGGTTAGCTCCTGTCTATTGACACATCTGGAGCAGAATCACATTCTGGACGACTTCCAATTTGGTTTTCGCCCAGCCCATGGCACCGAAACAGCTGTGCTCATGGCCATGGAGGAACTTCGTATGCGTGCAGACAGGGGCCATGCAGTGGCCTTGATCTTATTGGACCTGTCTGCCGCATTCGATACGGTCAATCATGTGACTCTGCTAAAGAGACTCAGAGAGGCAGGGGTTGACGGCACCGCCCTGCTTTGGTTCCACTCATACCTACGAGATAGGAAGCAGGCTGTGTCCCTTCCCCCTTTTCAATCCGCCTTCTCCCCAGTACCTTACGGGGTGCCTCAGGGCTCGTCCATCAGCCCCATCCTTTTTAACGTTTATATCAAACCGTTAGTCACTCTGATCAAATCCCACAGGCTAAAAGCTATAAACTACGCGGATGACACCCAGCTTATCCTTTCTTGGGAGGGGGAAGATTCAATCCCCCTGGAATCGTTCCACGACTGCCTGAGAGACACAGCTGGCTGGCTGAACAAAAATTCCCTGCAATTCAATTCCTCTAAAACCGAGGTTCTGTTTTGCGCTGGAAGCCGGATTCCTCGCCTGTTTCCTGCGGAATTCTGGCCCCCGGAAGCCCCAGAAAAACCTCAGCCGGTCACCACTGTCCGTAACCTGGGTGTCATGATGGACAACAAGCTCAGCATGGAAACGCAGGTCGCAAAAACAGTTTCCACCTGCTCGGCCCTACTGCGTTCTCTACGCAAGATCATGCCACTTCTTCCCGCACAGGCTCGAGCACTAATAGTCAGGTGTACTATCCTTAGTCGCTTTGACTATTGCAATGCACTTCTGCTCGAGTCCCCAGCTGTTCTGCTGGACAGACTCCAAAGAGTCAAGACGGCCGCCGCCAAACTAGCCCTCGGCTGGACCAGGAGATCCTCGGCCACAGCAGCTTTAGCCGAGTTACATTGGCTCCCTTTGAAGCAACGCATAGCTTTTAAAGCACTCTGCCTTGTTTTCAAAGCACTGCACGGAGCTGGACCCAGATCCCTGCAAAAAATGTTCACCTGGTACACCCCTACCAGAACTCTCCGATCCGCCTTAGCCTGCCTTGTCATGGTACCAAGATTCAACAAGGTCAGGACGGGGGGTAGATCCTTCAGAGTGGCAGCCGCTAAACTTTGGAACAGTTTGCCTGTCGACATCCGCCAAATATCGCAACTCCTTCCATTCAGAAAGCGGATTAAAACCTGGCTCTTTCCTTAATTCCGTCTCCGACAACCCGCTCTCAGTCTCCCGATACTTACCATCTTAGGAGTAATCTCTCAGCGCCAGGATACCTGCTAGGTGACAGCTGTGCTATACAAATGTTTTAAATAAATAATAAATAAATTGTGGGCAAAAAACGTTGGATATGTCAAGCGTGGTTTTAAACCGCTTACGCACAAGATCATCCACAAGAGCAGAGCCGTGTGTATTCTGTACTGCACAGGTACGGCAATGCGAGTTCAAATGCCGGTAATCCAATACTAAATAGTACGAGCCGTCAGGCTTGGTCACAGTAAAAAGAGGGTTATTCATCAGTGACACACAAGTTTCAATCACACCTTCATATTCCAATTGTTCAAGGATTTCTGCGACCGAAGCCTTAGCTTCACGTCGGATTGGATATTGAGATTGAGGCTGTGGCATTGACCGTAAAGGGAAAATATATCCCAACCACACTGTGTACGGTACAGAGCCGGCGCAAGAGCCTTAGCCCACTCTTCTGCAAAATTCAGCGCATGGTCTTTCGAGACTGTGTGCGCGAAACTAGGGAGGATTACCTCCCCGCCTCTCGGAGCTGCAAGCACAAAAGGTGGGGGCCAGTCAGCCTCCGCTTACAAAATGTCATAGGTAGTCGTAAGATTTTCCCAAAATACCCTTTTGTTGGCACGTTGTATGTCACCTTCAATTAAGAGGACTATGTAAAAAAGTCTAACAGGGAGAGCTACTCTAGTGTCAGCTGTCTCCACAACAACATATTGGTCAGTTGCTGTCACCTTCAGTAGCGGACGCAGGGCCTCTCGCATATGGTAATCTCCACCGCGCTGTCCAGCAAGGTCAGAGCCCATGTCCGATTCTGAAGCTGTGTTCTCACTATCTGTGGCATATCTTGCTGTTAAAGCAGCAACTTTCTTTTTCTGAAACTGGGGTCTTTTCGGTGTTGAATTGTACTGTTTGCCTTTACTGTCTTTCGGGCGGGGCTGGTCGCATCCCTGCTGGACACCCTGAACTCTGCCGCCTCCTCCACCACCGGTCGATGAGGCCGATGATTCCTGAAAAGAGCATAGAGAGTGTTGTTCAGAAACCTGAAAACGATTAGGTGATTTTATTGTCGCGCGATCGTGCAAGTCATAAATATATTCTGTAAGCGCAGGCAATGGAGATGCAGGACGTGACTCCTGTTTCTGTTGTTATTGTTTGCCCTGTTTTGGTTTTTTCAGCCAATGTTGCTTTTTAGCCTTGGGCTGTTCGTCAGTTTCCGACTTCAGCCCTTGGGAAATGGCTTGACTCCCACTCTATTGCGGCCCACGGTGTTATAAGCCGCCACAATAATCCTTGGTAACTGTCGGGGTTTATCGCCATTGGGATCCGCCTGCAAATGATTGGACACCTGAAAGTTCACCGCATCTCCCTTGACTTCGCAAGTAGGAGATTGGAAACTACATCAAAGGAGCCGCATAGGCGCATACCCAACTTAACCTCTGCCTCAGGTCCGTGCTCATCTTGAACACGTTTAATGACTGTTGGAAGGACAGTCATGGACGGAGTGCCGAAGCACCTCGCATATACTGCCGCAAATATCTTTCCCACAACTCACAGTCACCAATTTTTGGGGTCAAGTCTTTTGGCATGCTAATCATCAGAATCCTGTGTTTTTCACCAGGAGTCGTGTTAGGAAATACTGTTTCCAGTTGGTCAAACTTTTCGGCAAGCCAGAAAGGAAAATCATCCTTATCCTGGGGCGCTTGCCCATCACAGCATTGACCATTACAGGACTGAGCTTCATTCCGTCCTGTCCGGCAGGAAGCGCTGCACCACCTGGGACCCCGCCCGGGAGATTGCGGGTAATGTACTGCACTAACAACCTAATTATGCTCATTGCGACAACATGTAGTCGTCTTAGTTCAGCAACGGAACACGGCCCATGCTGAGGATGAGGTGTAAATCCAGCCAAAATAGGCCAAGTCGCGCCTGGAATGGACAAGGGACCTAACCTCTGAGCTGTCAAAGAGTGGGGTAGGACGCCATTAAACCAAACTCGGTGCTGCCAAACATCAACCGGAACTTCCTGTGTCCTATGTGGAGCATAGTCCTGCGGCACAGCAGTGGGAGTGCACGTGTCGAACACATTGTATTTGCGTTCACAGCTAGGAAGGTCACCCACGAGTAAAAAATGTTGTACGGGTTAAGTCACCTCTGCACTCACCACCATTTTCATGGCCATGCCATCCACAGGGACATTATAATTCTGCAAGTGATTGCGCACCACAATGCGACTATGTTGCGGAGTGTCCACCTCGGCCATAGTGACACATAAATGAAAAGATACAGCAAAAAACGATATAGCACAACTGGGTAGTAATTCAAGGAAACCGTTTAGAATGAATCAAGCTTGAAAAGGCCTATTTAAGTAACGGTAGATTTGTCCGACACCACTGTTTTCCGGAAACAACAGTGAAGGGTGTTAAGGACTGATATAAGTACTACTCAAGTGTCATGTAATAAGACCACCAACGATCGGGCGCCATGTAGCAGGGATTCTGCTCCTACACAGAACTGTGCATAGAGATTTAGAACCTCAGTGAATTAGGGTGTGCCAAAACTCACCTTAGTATCCAAAATCCCCTACCAGACTAGCAATCAGTGTCTCATTGTTCCTTACAAACCCCAATGATTTAGACAACCCAAAACATGGACTTAGAACACCTCAGGAAATGTGGAACACATGAACACTCTTTCGTTATACTAACATATCAATCCAGAACCAGGAGTAAATGAGGACACGTGCGAGTTTGAAATGTTTATTTCTCATGCAGTGTTCTCAAACGCAGTATCTTAGCTAATACAAGCAAACATATTATAAGGAACAAGGTTAACAGCATGGTTACGATTCCATAGAATACAAAAGGTAAAAGCATGTTAAAATGCTAAAGGGAAAAGGTCTAAATAGAACCTCAGTGTACCCTCCCTAGCTATTATATTATATTATATCTACAGAAGGTCTCTTTGGGTTTTAGAAGGGCGGGCCCATACCTTTGGGTTCAGCAGAAATGGATCACATCATCTCCTGCATCAACTCTCTGCATACGGATATTCATCAAGTGTCTAACTCATGCTCTGTGCTGTGCATTATTAATCGCGCCTAAACCCAAAGTTGGCCACAGCTGCATATATATTATGTCTACTCAGTGCGCTGATCAATCCAAACAACAAGAGCTGTGTTGAGATAACCTTGAAGGCCTCGGCACTCATTGTACAGGCATAGCTTACAAAGCAAAGCTGATATTATAAGCAAACATGTTATTCTCGTGTGAAGCAAAATATCCAACTAGGCGAAGAGCTTTAATAACAAAATGTGTTGTGTGCAGAGCCTGCAGAAATGGAAAATGGTGTTTAAACTTCTAACAAGCTCATGCTAACATAACACAGTGCAAAGGTGAAACCAAAACACAAGACACCCTCTATGTGTTTATATGTTTGGTTAGGGGGTTTGGGGTGGTGGAGTTTATTTATTGACCCTCTCCCCTCCTTTGTGTAAAAAGATGAGATAAGGTGTACACAACATCTCTTAGAATTATGGACACTGATGTATGTTCTTAAAAATGTATGGATGTGAAAATAATTATGTACTTACTTCAAATTCTTATTAATAAAATAATGAATAATCCCAATATGAACACCTGTTATAGAACCGACTTTCATCACTACTAGAATGTTTTTGTCATATTTTCTCTTTAGGGCACTGATAAACATCATTATAGATTAGGGACAAGCAAAGAAGCTTCCCAAAGGTGCCTTCAAAAAGCGATACAGTGAAATCTTTAATCCTAATTAAATTCACCCGCCTAGCCACAAGAGTTACTTCTCGCTTGCCACCACTTCCCAAATACCAATGTGTTATATACGTACTTAGAAGTGGGTTTGTACTACTGAATATCAAAATGAAGAACATTGTGGTACAAGAATATCGAGGGCAAAATAGCAATAGGGAAAAATTTGAAAGGGAAGTGTGAATAGGCAAGTATAGATTTACTGTTCCTAATTCCACATCTACATATCTTGAAGATAAATGTACAACGTATGTACATGTATGTGGAGTTTGGTATAGAAAATCTAGACTTACTTATCTGTCGATATTATTTTTGAACCATGATATTTGTTACCCTCGATATTCTGACTTTGATATTTATTTAATGTGCACACCCAAAGATGACATCATGATTGTAAACAACAAAGACAGCTAAATAATATGCTGACTTTTAAGTATATGTGCAAACACAGGCATGTACACATGATATCAGCATGAAATGAAACGAAAATGCAACAGGAAAAACCATCAGACTTCCCAAAGAGGAGAAGAAAAGTGGTTTTTTATAGCCCTTTAAACAATTGTGTTGTCTCCTGTTTTGGCTCTTGCATACATTTCCAGTGCTTCCTTCATTTTCCTGACATGTCTGACAACTTTCCACAGTGCGTTCAACCCTAACACACCTTTGGGGCACAAATCCATTCATATTTCAACCAGCATTATTCCAATTCTCTGTGAACTTCATCTAACTATAGTGTCCTCTTTTGTGTCTCTGCAGTCCTCCAACTTTCATGGTAGCTCCAGATGCTCTTGGAACCAGCAAAGAGTCTCAATGATAACCATACAACTGCATACTCAGCCAATTTAATATGCACACAGAGTTAGAAAGCCAGTTGTAAAATGAGTTTCTTTCCTAAAGGAAAATTACCTCAGGATTAAAAGAAGGTAAACATTTCAATAAGGCATCACACTTTTGGTTATTCACAGGCCATTCCCATTGTATATGATGCATTTTTGATGCTGCACCATCATTTACTTAATAAAATAGTCTTCCTCTCTATTGGGCCTAAACACGACAATACTCCAGCTAGAATTTCAATTTATACCATGGAGGGCTCATCGTGGCCTGCTGAAATTTCTTAATCACGTTTCCCTTCATTCAGAGATTTTTTTTGAAAATTCCCCTGTTTCATCCTGATATTTGTAACCGCAGCTCAACCTCCCCCTAAACCCCCCACCCAGTATTCCTTCCATTTTGGATCTGGGGATAGATTATTCCCAGCCCCCCAAGATGCCCAACCCTGCATTAGTACCCTAGTGCTGTACCAGGCATTCCCAGTGACCCCAACAAAAACTAAGTGGAGGGTCCAAGGGAATATTTAAGGACCAAAGCACAGTTACAGCCCCCTAACAGAACATATAAACTACAAGAAAGTAACTGTAGGTCTACTCTGGAAAAAAAACGATGTAGTCTGTGTATGTCTCAGTAAAAGGTGTGCAGCATGTATACTAACAAGGCATACACTGTGATGCTTCACAGTGTGAAGAAATATCCATCAGTTACTCAAACTGTACCGCCCTTTTCATCATTTGGACCACTTCACAGAGTGGGGAGTCCATGTTGTTGCCACTTCCTCTAAGATGAGTAGTGAAAGTGATTAGACTTAGTGTGTATGTTTGGATTCGGGCGATTAACAGCTAGTGTTTTTAGGTAACTGAAAGCAGTGCATGAAAAAAATCAGTGAATGAAAAGAAAAAAGTGCTCTATAAAATTGGAGAGTGACCGTCAACAACACTTTATTCAATAACCGTACACTTCCAATCTTTAAAAACAATCTAAGGGCAAAGAATCAGTAGGTTCAGCAAATAGCTACTGACTAGATGTTTCTGGTCGATATGTTTCTGCAGATTGACTGATCCATTAAGGTATCTACTGCTTCATCAGGACCACTATGACTTCGCTACTGCTTGTTAATATAAAACAAGGACTGAAATAAATTAAACAAATATCACCTGTTTAGTCCATCGTGTCCTCCTTGAATGCAAGAAGAACGTGCCTCTCCTCACCTGGCTACAGCTCTAGATTATGGGGCACCGCTATGTCCGTCGGTACTCCACGCAGCCAACCGGGCTGTTTGGGGAGGTGACTTCCCGCTAACTCAAAATAAGAGAGATAGAACAAGAAAAGAAGAAGGACCTAAAGAACCAAAATAGAAATAATCACATTGACAAATGTTTCACTAGCTCAGTTCTAGATTCTCGGAATATAAGAAAGTAGGGCCTGAGCCGCCTTGACCACCATGAACAAATGAAATTGGTCATTAGTAAGAACCTTCAACTTCGATTGCTGTACTATTGATGCATGTGCTCACAAAAGTTCAAACTCTGAGGCCAGCCCTTGAAAGGATTTTCAGTGTTGTGCTGCCATGATTGAAAGATCTGAAAACACCCTCATATGAACATTGTCCGCCACCAAAAAAGACTTCTTGGGAATTGCTGCATTTAGAATCCGCTCTTTTATGCGAAGGTCTGAAAAATTGACCAAGATTGTTCGTGTATATTTTATGTCCGCCGGCTGGTGTACTGGGGCTCTGTGTCCTCATGATTGCCAAATTGGCTGTTGCATCCATTAAAATATATTTTCTAATCAATGAATAAATCAGCTGGAACACACTGTGAATATGCCCCAGCGACTCACTCCCCTCTGGAATATCTGTAAATTGGAGGATCGCACATCTCGCATGGTTCTCCAATTCTTCAACCTCTTTTTCTAAATAGCGAACCTTTGTTTGTTTACGCAGGACATTTTTATTGAAGGACACAACTTTATCTTCTAAGTCTGAGATCTTTTGTTCTGACTCTTGCAGCCTTTATGGCATCTGTTTAAGGTTCTGTTAAAATGTTGTTCTTCTTTGAAGTACTATTTCAATCTCCTGGTCCTGCTGCTGCTTTGGTTCATGTATTTCTATTAGTATTGTTACAAACATTGATTTTAGTGACTCAGACTGTAATGTAGCCATCTAATTGCTGCCTTCTTTGTTTTGCTCAGCAAACAAACCCTAGGATGTGGAACCTACTTTTTTACTTTAGGCAACCCATTATAAAACCAATACCCCCAAGATATCTATTCCAGAAAAGTATTCACAGGCATATTTCTCTTCAGCAAGGGTTGAAAGGCGGGGAGTTGTTATATTACTCTCCAAAATAGCGGAATGGGTGATAAAAGAGGTTTTATGAGATAGCAAGGGTACGGGGATTTGGAAAAAGGTCATGGTAGAAGGTAATGCATTGAATCTCTTAAACTATTATGGCCCTATATTAGAAAAACCACAGACTCTAGAGCAAATATACAATCATGCAATCAAGGCTGAGGGACCGCTAGTGATGGGGAAGATTTTAATGTTATTCAAGATCTTACTTTAGACACCTTGAATAAAGCCAAGAAGCAGCGTAAACCTAAAACAGCTAAACTTTAAACTATAATTAAGCAAGACCCTGCCCTGGTGGATCCTTGGCGTTTTGATCACATGGCATTCACGCAGTATACCTGGTATTCTCCTTGGTTTTAGATGGCTTCATGATTAGATTTTATTCTTCTGAAGAAAGTATTGAAAAGAGAGAGGGTCGAGACAATCCCTTTTCAAATCATTCAATAGTTTCACTCGTAATCATGTTTGAATCACTGCTGAGGAAGAGGCCAAGGTGGCAATTCAATAAAGTTTTGCTCTCAGACCAAGTTTGATAAAGCAAAACATTTTTTTCAGGAATTTCTTTTAGATAAATTCAAATGTGGCTCCCATTTTTGTGATATGAGAAGTGTTTATGGCCACATTTAGGGGACAGGTGATGTCTTATAAAGCCAAAGTATCTAGGGCTCGGTCGTACAATATCCAAACCTCCAAATAGCAATAAAGCATACTACAGAGGAATTTATTTGGGTATCCAGGGGACCTTGTGGCACAGTAGCTCATCAGCAAGTTAAAGATTATCTAGTCAGGGCAAAGCAAGAACGTAAGGACTTTTTTTTGCTAGAGGAAGTTGCTGGAAGTAAAGCCTTTCAATAGAAGCACTATGAGGAGAGTCAGAACGTAGGACATGGTTGACTAAAACTCAGAAGAGTAGGCCCATAATCACTCAATTTAGAGACCTGCCACAGGGGTTATAGAAACTGATAGTGAAGGGGTAGTGGAGGTATTTTTGTATCGCCATAGGCGGTACACCTGCAGGTGCCTCGAGAAAACGTGACGACCACTGAAGCCCACACCGACCACAAAGTCGCCATGAAGAACTACCATCAGTGTAAAAGGGACACCAAAACTATCTTCATCAGGGAAAAAATCAACGCCAACGTAGCCATCACAAGGGAACTCTTCAATGTCATCAAGCATCTCACCAAACCCCCATGTGAAACCTCTGACATCACACCCTCCCAAGATCTCTGCAACAAGCTCAGCGCCTTCTTCCACCAGAAGATCATGATCCTTTACGACAACTTCAACAAACCATTGACTGTCTTCACCCCTACAGCCACTACCACCGCCAAACCCACCATCATCACCTGGAACCCCGCATCCATCGAACTTGTCGCCACCACCATGAAGAAAACTCATTCAGGAGCCCCCACGGACCCCTGCCCCCTCACATCTTCCACAGAACCTCTACGGCCATCCCTCCCGACCTAGCCCGCACCATCAACTCCTCCCTGGCCTCCAGCACCTGCCCCATGGACTGGAAACAGGCAGAAGTGAAGCCCCTCCTCATAAAACCTTCGGCCGACCCTACCAACCTCAACCCCCCCTATTCTATATGGGGACAATGACACAATGGCGAACCAGTTTGATAAATGGATTTGAGTCGTTGTAAATAGTATTGTGCCAGAAACAAATAAAATAAGTAAAAGAGTTTCAGCAACCGCACCTTGGTACAGCCTCGACCTTAAACGCAGGAAGATAAGCTGTAGAAGGAGTGAACGGCCTTGGAGGACTGATTACAGCTCCAAGCATAAGCTCGCTTACAATGCGAATTTAGAAAAATATAAGATGGCCATCATTGAAGCTAAGCGGGCGTACTTCGCGACCAAAATAGCGGAGGCCTGAAGTTCCTCTAAGGAACTATTTAAAACTGTTCACACACTAGCCAAGCCACAGCATATTGCTGAGTTCAGACCAGACCAAGAGTTCTGCAACAAAATGGCCAACTTTTTTCAGAGTAAAGTACAACTAATATATAACGATCTTCTAAATTCTGCTTCTGTCAGTCCGGGTGGTAATACTTCCACCTTGAAAGCCTGGGCAGGACATTGTAGACTGTCACGTTTTCGGGCCACTCTCCATAGAGGAGGGCCAGAAACTCATTTTATCAACAAAAGCAGGCTCTCCGAACGATCCTTGTCCCCCAGCCTGTGGTAATGAGAATTCTGGACCCTGTTATTGTGTGGTACCGAAGCTCTACACTCGTGTCAAAAATATCATCGTATCATGACGATTTTGGTATCGGCAGACCGGTAATGATTGAGATATTATACCTATGCATTTGCGTCATGATCGAGTGACGAAATCACCCTGAAATCGTAGTTTCTGTCTTGAACCCTCGGGTTCCATTTCGTGAGCGGCATCTATTTTGTGGTTGCCCTTACATAGTCAAAGGACCAAGGCCGAATTCGATCTGAAAGGACACGTACACATTTGCTGACTCCTCTGTGACCTGGGCGAGCTGACTCCACTGCCTCAAGCCAAACCTGTTCGGGCAGCCCCCATCCCAATGACCGAGCGAGATTAGCATCAAAGCACATGTCATAAACCGTTCATCGCATACAAGCTATGGCTAATCACACACACATCTGTCCCTGTTTCTTCTTTATGACTAGTTTTACAAGGAGGAGGTGCCCGATTTTATTGGGGGTTCATCGATATCTGATGGAAGTTCTGGCCCTTGCTGGGTAATCTATCACGAACTGGACAAACTAAAAAATGGGCTTGCCATCATGACTCTGCTCTTTCTTTTTAGTAGAAATATTTATATAACCAACTGTAAAAACAAAGAATTCTTGCCTGAAGTGTAATATTTTGTATAAAAAGAGAAGGCTGGTTCTGTAAAAACGAGCAGTCTCCTGAGAACATACATGCGCTTCATGCTATTGTACTTCTAGGATACCTGTTACTGGTTGCAGCCAATAAACTCGATCCTTGACATCACCTAGAAGACTCTGTGTTTCTGTGGTCCGAAACAGGAAGGACTCAAGAGGTCTTTGGGTGTTCCCCTGGCACCGCCGGGTCCATAAAAACCCGGTACCTCAGTTGGCGCGCAACTCGGGGCGGTATCAAGCGGTATCGGTCTAAGCCAGATGTTCGTGAGGAGCTTTGTGTGAAAATTCCAGAGGACGGCCAGCCACTTCAGCGACCCCTGCATGTCGACGTGGTTCCGGAGGTCTTTGCTGCGAGGTTCCGCGCGTCCCGACGGCTACGAAGGACTGCTGCCCTGACTATCGCCCTGTTTTGGACCCTTGATGCTTGGTAGAGCGAAACGATAGACGAGTCTTCTAGTGACGTCATCGATCATCGATACTTCAGTTAAGTATAAGTGGAGCGTCTCCCAGTCCTTAGTTTGGTTCTTAGTTTAATATCCCGTGGGATAGCTTTGTTTGGAACTTGCAAGTGCCAAAGCCGAAGGACTCGTGTATTCACGAGGCTATCGTATTCGATAACCCTTTGAAATTTGGAGCTAGACTAGAGAGCGAAGATGCCTGGTCGTAGCAGACTTGGAAATTTGTATTGTCTTGGTTGTAGTAGGGAATCCTGATTGGAGGACTCGTGTCCGGTTCCTCTGATTGGAACTCCAACATATAAGCTCTATGTGAAGCATGGCGTAGGCCCTATTACATACAATGAAGTATGGATCCGATACACCAGAAACGATGGTGTTCTAAAATGACCCCAATATGGTAGCTTTGACACAGAGATTTTGGATAATTTAGAGGTAAAACTTTTCAAGAAGAAAGCCCGGCCGGCGATGTTTGACTCCTTTCGCCTATGGCGCAAAGAAGCCAAACAGAAAGAAATTAAATTAGCAAAGAAAAATAAACGAGGTATGTCAATGGTACAAGCTGCCATTGCGTTCAGGGATAATGAGGAAGAGAATGAACAAGCGTTTAGAAGTAGGAAGTTGGCAGTAGACAAATGCTACCCAGTTCTGCCACGTAAAGGACGAGGATCAAAAGAAGAACTTGATAAGGATCCTTTAATGTCCCATTTACTGAGTTCACCACCACCATATGCGCAAAGTGCTACAGCACCGCAACAACCTTTTGTTGTACAACCCCCTATGGTTGGACAACAGGTTCTACGACAAGCACCAGCTCCTCTTCAGCTGGTTTCCACTCCTACGGCGCAGCCCTCTCAAGGGCCGCCGTCTTTGCTACCTACTTCATCTGCTTTTTGTACGACTTCGCCTACTGCTCCAACTGCTTATCCTAATACTCCCTCTGCTACTGCCTCCACCTCTGCTTTACATCAGCCTGTCTTTTCTGGCGTATCTGCCTTTCCGCCAGTTTCTCCCTCTGTTCGACAGAGAGTAGCAAACACTGTCACTGGTCTTTTCTCACCTTTCTTTGGGTCGCCTAATACGACCCCTAACCGAGAACGAAGACAGTTGCGAAGTCGACTGCCTGACTATCAAGAGAGGGAAGTACTAAATAAGTTAGCGCGTAAATGGGTTAACAGTACTGTAAAGTATGACGTTCAGTCCGTCATGGAAGTCTTCCGTCAGTGGGAAGCATCTATGCAGAGATATGTTTTTGAACGAAGTGAAGTAGTGTGGCTCACTGGTTAGAGGCGGCAGACCCGAGAGCAGAGGACGGCCCGGGACCAGGGTTCGATTCCCGGCGCGGCAGGTTTCTGGACCCGGGTCAGCGGACTCGATAATTCTCTCGCCTCGGTGCCCACTCTGATCAGCGATCACACTCGGCAACTCTGGGCATTAGCTTGCCTCATCTTCACTAACGGCCCCACCAGACCGCCGGGGATGCCTGGTCTCACCCTGGAGATACCCAGTAAGGGACCATCTCTCAGGGAAGCCAGGAAGGGTTTCGCAGCGGTCTAAGCGCCAGGACGCCTACGGGTAGCAGTGCGCTATATAAATGCCTAGACATTTACACATGTGTATATATCTCCGTGAAGATTTGGAGGGAAATGATCCAGAGCACGCCATGCCTGAATTATTCCGTGAGCGGTTCAAGTTCGCAGAAGGCATGATTGTGGGTGCCGATGTTGAACAAGCGATTGAGACGTTGTTGTCTTATAGGAGTAAGGGAAGCAATTCTCGTTCACTATCTGAACATGACATGCAAGGTAGGAAAAAGGCGCGACAGTATCCCATGAGAGAGGTTCCCCCAGTTTGGAGGGAAGGTGATGCAAATGCTATTCCAGCCATTCCACCGCATTTTCAGCGTGTATGGGTACATGTTCCTTGGAAAAGATCTGAGGTTTTGGCTCTAAAACAGACATTGCCTGATCCCCGTAAAAATCCTGCAGGGTATTATAAGGAGTTATCACAGACTGCCAGCTCCTGTATCATAAATCTAGCAGATATAGACATGTTGTTTGGAAATGTTGTTCCACAGCCTTTATGGGGAAGATTCGTCATGCAGATCATGATCAAGAGTTAGGCAGCACATGGGTTAATATTGCTGCTGATGATGCTAGACAAGTTGGTGGCTCTAAGCCCGAGCCCTTAGTAGCAGAACTTCCTGGTAGGATCATTACGTATATGAAGACTTTAATGCCTGAATTGCGTGTGAATTGGGACAAGTTGTCTGCGTGCAAACAGAAGAAAGATTAGAATGTGTCTGACTTTTTCACGTGGTTTGAAGAGACTTTCGTCGATCATAGTGGTCAGGATATGGCTACTGAGGGTGGCCAGAGATTGTTTGTCGACAAATTTGTACATAATGTGCTTCCTGAACTATGCAACAATTTGAAGGATTCTGAGAGCGCTTGGGCTGTTTCCACGTCAGTGCAGATTTTAGCTATGGCCCAGTACTATGAAAATAGGCGCAAAGATGAGCTAGAGAAGGCAGACAAAAAGACTAAAGAATTGAAAACTCCTTCTGCAGCAAGCTTATCCACCTCGTACTGCTAGTCAGCACAATTATCAGCAACCCCAGCAGTATTCGAGGAACTCGCAAAGAAACGAGTCTTCTCAACGGCGTTTACAGTATGGTCCGAATCCGTGTGCGTATTGCAAGGAAGAGGGTCATTTCAAGAGTAGTTGTCCGGTTTTGTTACGGCGTGTGAATGGTGTTTCCGGTGCAAGAGGTCGAGGTGTTCAACAGGCTCCTAGAGGTAGGGCCCATGGAAATTTCCCCCAGAATGCTCCTTCTTTCCCGCCTCAGAATTCTATGAATAGTTTTGACCCACAGAATAATGCGTTTTCCAGGACAGCTCAGTACTATGCTGATGACTACTATGCAGAAAACGAGAATGAGGGTAATGATTGCTAGGACAGCCATGGACAAAGAGAGGGAGTTGTTTCAGTTCCAGTAGATCAGAATGGACCTTATGTTGAGGTAATTACATCAGGTGTGTCAGAGCCTTTTCTATTGGATACTGGTGCTACAAAGAGTTCTATTATGCACTCAAAGCTCCCTGGCGCACCTTTGTCTGGCGAAATGAATGTTTCAGTAGGTTTTTCTGGCACCCCGGTTAGGAACCCGATCTCTAGCCTTTTGTCCCTTTCTGTTGGGCCATGTGAATTAGAAGCACCCCTCATTCTTACAACAGGTTGTGGTGAAAACTTGTTGGGATTGGATCTGTTAAAGAGATTATATGCGACTTTGTACTGTTCTCCTTCGGGAGTACAACTTACACTGGGTAAGAAAGTGGTTTCTCCAATGTATTTGTCAAGGGAAAAACTTCCGACAGAATTGTCTTCTCTTCCAGATATACTTTGGGCCACTGGCTCTAATGATGTGGGTCTTTTGGAAATAGCGCCATATGTTATAACGTTGAAAGCCAATGTTAGAGTGCCACGTATTCCCCAATACAAGATCTCTAGCGAAGGTGAAAAGGCGTTGTTAGCAATCATTTGCGATCTGATTGAGAAAGATGTCATTGAAGAGACAACAGGAAACATCTGTAATAGTCCTCTTCTGCCGGTGTTAAAGCGTACTGATCCTTCCCAACCACCTGTCTATAGGCTTGTGATTGATCTTAGAGAAGTGAATAAGATTGTTGTGCCACAGTTTCCAGTTGTTCCCGATATCACTGCCCTGTTGACTATGATTCCAGCTTCAGCCACTTGGTTCTCAGTGATTGACTTGAAGAATGCTTTCTTCAGCATCCCAATTGTCGAAGAGAGCAGGGATATTTTTGGCTTCAATTTAGGAGGCCGAAGTTTCCGCTTCAAACGCGCTCCTCAGGGTTACTGTGAAAGTCCATCAATATTCAGTCAGGCTCTGAAATCACAGCATGACACGATTGTTCTACCTGATGGCGCAACTCTTATTCAGTACGTAGATGATTTGCTGGTCGCCGCAGATACTGAGGAGATTTGCAAACAAGCCACTTTGTCATTGTTGCGACATTTATTTGATCTGCGCCACAAAGTCTCTCTTTCAAAGTTGCAATATTGTCGACAAGAAGTGACCTACTTAGGTCACCTCTTATCGAAGGAGGGAAGGAAGCTGACCCCAGAAAGAATTCAGGCAATTGCAAAATTGAGTGTCCCAAGGACACAGAGAGAAGTGCGTGCTTTCTTGGGAATTACATCATATTGCAGACAATGGATACCGAATTTCTCCTTGTTGGCCAAACCTTTGGTGGCATTAACTCGCAAGAATACACCGAAACCCATTCCGTGGTCTGAAGAGTGTCAGAAAAGTTTTTCCGAGTTACGTGATGCATTGTGTTCGGCTCCTGTGTTAGGTACCCCCGACTACAGTAAGCCTTTCACGCTGTATGTCCATGAGAAAGAAGGTTGTGCATTATCAGTTCTAACACAATCTTTTGGGGGCAAACAGCATCCGTGCGCGTACTTTTCTGCAACTCTAAATCCGGTAGCTAAGGCATTGCCAAGTTGCTTGAGGGCCACTGCGGCAGCAGCTGTCTGTATTCGACAGTCTGCTGGGCTAGTAATGAATAATACGCTGATTGTCATGGTCCCACATGCAGTAGACATTTTGCTAAACAGAACAAGGACACAGCATTTAACTAGTGCTCGATTGTCAAGTTATGAGCTGACACTGTTAGCGAGTCACATACACATAAAGAGGTGCGACACACTGAACCCAGCCACGTTATTGCCCATTCCAGTAGAGACAGATGAGGTCGAAGAACATGACTGCTGTTTTAGGACAGAAGAAGAGACAAGAGGGAGAATAGATTAACAGGACACTCCTCTTTCTGAATGTAATGATACTTTATGGGTTGATGGTTCGTGTTTCAAGTTGCCGAAGGGTGATACGACTGCTGCATATGTTTTGACGACATTGCATGCGATTGTTGAAGCTGCACGTATACCCCACAACTCAGCGCAAGCAGCTGAGTTGATTGCACTTACAAGAGCATGTGTGTTGGCAAAAGGAAAACGAGTAAATGTGTACACGGACAGCCAATACGCCTTCGGCGTGGCTCACAGTTTTGGACGATTGTCGCGTGAACGTGGGTTCCTGACGTCGCATGGTACTAAGATCCAACATGGTCAGTTAGTAAATTAGCTTCTCAAGTCACTGACCTTGCCATTACAAGTTGCGATTGTGAAATGCAGTGCACACAAAAAGGTGACGGATGATGTTGGTCGTGGGAATGCGTTTGCGGATGAAGTTGCAAAAGAAACTGCAAGGAATATAATGAGTCGAATGCACGTTGCAGGCCCTGCGAGATGGATTGGTGATATTGGTATGTGTGAAGATACGATTGAGAGTGTGAAGTCCATCCAAGCTGAAGCCACAGAGAAAGAGGTGAATGAATGGAGAGAAAGCAAGGGTAAATTGGATGCGAATGGTTTTTGGATTGAATTATCAGAGCATCAGAGATGGTTGCTACCCGATGCGTATGTGCTTGCAGTGGTGACAATGGCTCATGGAATGGCTCACATCAATGTGAAAGGGATCTGTAAGATGTTGGCTCCAGTATGGCAGAATAGTGGAATCCCTAAATGTGCAGAGAATGTGGTCAAGAACTGTATGGTGTGTCTGAAGTACAATCCTGGTAAGGGAACCCCAACTCCAGCTGGTCATTTTGCGCCCCCAACGTATCCGTTTGAGGTTTTGCAGCTAGATTTCATCCACATGGAAAGGTGCAACAATTTGAAATACGTACTCGTTGTTGTTTGCGCCTTTTCAAAATGGATCGAGGCATACCCCCTGAAGGACAACACTGCCTTATCCACAGCTAAAGCCCTTGTCAAAGAGTTCTTCCCTAGGTTTGGAATGCCTAGAATGATCTGGAGTGATAATGGGAGTGAATTTGTGGGACGAGTGATGAAGAAAGTGTGTGAGGGGCTAGGCATACAACAGAAGTTCCACTCTGCAAATCACCCCCAATCAGCTGGATTAGTAGAGTGCTATAACGGCACATTAAAGTTGAAACTAGCCAAGATTCAAGCAAACACAGGTCTTAAATGGCCTGACGCTCTGCCCTTGGTGCTCCTATCCACAAGAATGACTGTTCCCTCTAGAGTGGGACTTAGTCCACATGAAATTGTGTTCGGACGTCCGGCCAACATATGGGGAGTGCCAAGGCCCACCAGGTTCAGCGAAATAGAGCATCCTGTACTGCTTGACTATCTGTCTGAATTTACGGCTAAATTGCGTGTTTTACACCAACAGGTCCACGACATTCTACCTCAGGCCTCTGAAGCTCCAGGGCATTCTATTGATCCTGGATCATATGTGCTGGTCAAGAACTTCCAGCTAACAAAGAATGACCAGCCCCGGTGGACCAGCCCTCATCTAGTTCTTCTCTCGACCAGATTTGTCATCCGAGTTGAAGGGAAAAAACATTGGGTTCACGGCAACCATTGTAAGAGGGTCCCACTGCCTCTTCCGTATGACCGGTGGGTCCAGGAGGGAATTGCTGACTCTGAGGCTGAGACTGTGCCTCGGTTCCTACCCTTTAGTGATGCACGTCTGAAAGGAACTACTTCTGAAAAGGAAAGCGACAACATTTTACAAGAAGCTGTGCCTCCGTCAATTCGATTGAACACTGCTGAACCTGAAGTCTTGTTTGTAGACCACACAGCACTTTGTCGAAATCGTTATAAATTGAGGCCAAGACCTATGACTATGGACAAATAAAAGTTTTTTTTGATTGTGCAGCTCTCTCATCCAAGAAACTTTCTCATTTTTGATTTTCGAACCGCCATCCGGTTCTGCTGCTAGGGTCGCGGTTGCCACAGTCTTTGGAGTGCAGCTGGAGACGGTTAGGTCGACAGTTCTGTTTGGTTCAAGGGAGTTACCCTAGATTGACAGAAGCACTCCTTAGCAGAATCAATCTCCCACCGCGGGCAGCAACTTAGAGGATGGAGTTTCCCAAGATGGAGATACCTGCCAGATCAACGAACTTTGAAACGAGAATATGCACTGTGATGGCAAAAACACGATTTTTAATAATATGCATTTTCATGTTGTGTAGTATAATGATGTTTTTAATAGGCTACGCTTTATTCACCTTTTGAGTATCATTTGCACACACCACACAGTCCACACCTCCTCCTACTGTTTCCCTGCACTCTTTTCACCCTCTACCTGAACACGAGTCTGCCAGAAGATTAGAATTTATAAATAACTCATTCGTTCAGCTCCTACACCAGCACCAGTTTGTAATGAACACGACAAATTGTTGGGTATGTGGACTTTTGCCACACACGACAGATAAGGGTATCTCATATTTTGTCCTGCCATTTAGCTACTATGGTTCTTTGTGGGCATTTCAAACAATGTTCTTATTTGCCATCGAACCATATCCCCCACGTCCCACAGGAAGCAATTCCAGCAACAAGGCACTAGTGGCGGGAATCAGAAATATGAGCAGATATATCGACACGTATAGAACGATTCCCAGAGATGAATTGAAGCCTTACAGTAGATGGAATATAACAAAATATGGAATTTCCTTGAGTGAGAGCCAGCGAGCAAAGAAGTCCTCCCCAATTTGGATAGTACCCCATCAGGGTCGCCTATGTCTGCAGGGAAATGGCAAAAACCCTAGAGCTCAGTTAGGGAAGAGTGTCTGTACTGAGACTTACGTCTTCTCGTCTCAGACCTCCCCTTCGTTCTAAGCAGCTAAGGGTACCTACTTCGTCTGCCATGATAGAGCATATACATGGCTGCCCCCTGACTTTTCGGGCACATGTTTTATCTCGTTTCTGCTGCCACCCACCTACACGGCCGAGGCAGATTACCATAGGACAAGGACAGTTAGGGGTGTTGTGAGTAAAGACGACACTGCGGAACAGAAGTTTGGGGATTTCGCAAAAGGTTTTCTGCCGTTTTGGGGGCCTATGGTGAACAGCAGGAACATTTGTCAATTGACAAGGGTAGTTGAATCCACCGTGATTGAAACGGCTGGTGCCCTTAGTAACTTGACTGCGGAGCTCCAGTCGGACCGCCTTATGACGCTTCAGAACAGGGTTGCCCTAGATGTCATACTTGCAGACCGTGGTGGGGTATGTAAGGTGATCCAATCCAGTTGCTGCATTTTCATCCCTGATAATGCTCCGAAAGTGTACCAGGCCATCTCCAAACTACCTAAGATCTCTGAGTCCATTCACGTGGATAAAGGGGACTGGTCCTTAATGGGATGGCTCTGGGAACTGATATCTGCCTGGGGATGGAAGATTCTGATAGTCATTGGGATGGTCTTAGCCATTCTGTCATGTTCTGTCTGTGTGTACAGTGTGCTCCTGCGATATGTGGCCTCTGTGCTACATCATGTGTAAGGAAGCCTGTATCAAGAGATGAACTAAGTAATAGGATGATGCTACAGCTTCATGGGCTTGCCATCATGACTCTGCTCTTTCTTTGTAGTAGAAATATTTATATGACCAACTGTAAAAACAAAGAATTCTTGCCTGAAGTGTAATATTTTGTATAAAAAGAGAAGGCTGGTTCTGTAAAAACGAGCAGTCTCCTGAGAACATGCATGCGCTTCATGCTGTTGTACTTCTAGGATACCTGTTACTGGTTGCAGCCAATAAACTCGATCCTTGACATTACCTAGAAGACTCTGTGTTTCTGTGGTCCGAAACAGGAAGGACTCAAGAGGTCTTTGGGTGTTCCCCTGGCACCGCCGGGTCCATAAAAACCCGGTACCTCAAGCTATCTTCCGTTTAGCTTTCAAGCTTATGAGTACACCACTTACCTCCCTGCTGAACCAAGTTCTAGCAACCGGACAATATCTTAGTGCTTGGAAACAGGCCTGTATCAGGCCAATCCTTAAAAAACCGGCCCTTGATCCTACAGAGACTAAAAACTATCAGTCAATTTCTAGGTTACCGATGCCTGCAATAATCCTTGAAAAAGCGTTAAAAAAGGAACTGATACAATACTTGGAAGAGTATAGTCTACTTGACCCGACACAGCATGGCTTTAGGCCTCGCCATTCGATGGAGACTTCCTTAATTTTAGCTACGGAAGGGATACGGAAGATAGTGGATACGGGGGCAGAGCTGTTCTTATCCTCTTGGATCTGTCGGCTGCATTCAACACCGTGAATCACACGGTGTTGGTGCAGCGGCTGAAAGACGTGAGAATAGAGGATACCACTCTAGCCATCCTTTCCTCTTTTCTAAAAGACAGCGAACAAAATATCCACTGCGATAATTTACAATCTGAAACTTTCCATCTTCCTTGTGGTGTCCCACAGGGATCAGCTCTGTCACCTACCCTTTTTAATATATATATGTCCCCGCTGGCCAATGTTGTAAGGAAACATGGTTTTTCCTTGATCACGTATGCCGATGACTTCCAGCTCACGATATCAGTGTCTAAACAACCAGAGCTGGTAGGCGGCAGTTTTCATGTATGTCTGAAGGACATCATGATCTGGATGAGCCAAACATTTTTGAAAATTAATACCGATAATATTGAGGTCCTTGAGTTGGGAAAGGGACCCTCTCTGTGGAACAACAGTTGGTGGCCAACAGAGGCGGGGGAGCGTCCATGCCCTGTCGCTAAGGTCAGGAATCTAGGTGTGATCCTTGATGATCAACTCAAACTTTCAGCTCAGGTAAATCAGTTGACATCTTCTTGTTTTTTCCTCCTGAAAGTTCTGAGGAAAATATTTCCGTTCATCTCACAGGCACTTCAAAAGACTATTGTAGTGGCACTTTTTCTCTCCAAGATTGATTACTGCAATATGCTTTTCGTAGGAATTGATAAAGCGCAGAGCAGTAAGTTGCAATCCTTGCAAAATGCTGCAGCTTGATTGCTTATGATTATTCCTAAGGGTCGCCCACGTCTGATGCCATTAGGTTCTTACATTGGCTTCCGGTACAGCAAAGAGTAGATTTTAAGTCCCTCTGATTGGTACACAAGGCCTTCCATGGAGGAATCTCCTGGGAGACAAGGAAACTGTTTTCCAGGTATTCACCTACTAAAACGCTTAGATCCACCACGCTGGGTCTTGTCTGTGTCCCAAAAATCCAGAAGGCAAGGTGAGGGGGGGGCGCTCCCTGTCCTTCTGTGCGTCCAAGTTGTGGAACAAGATGCCGCTTACACTTTGACTCTAGCCTAACCTCTGTATGTTTAGGAAGGAGCTGAAAACATGGCTATTTTCTAGGATCTAATATTTCGAATATGATGTCCCGTTCTGTGTACGATAACCAATGCCAAGATGCCACGACATTCGAGCGCTTAACAAGAAACAATTCAAATTCAAATTCAAATTCAAGAACTTCCGACCCTTCTCCCTCCTCCCCTTCACTGCCAAGGTCACAGAAAGGCTTGTGAATGCCCAGCTGATAACCTTCATCGAAGATAACTGCATCCTGGACCCCTCCCAATCCGGATTCCGCAGCAACCACGGTACCGAGACTGCCCTGATCGCCGCCACTGACGACATCCGGATGCTGCCCGACCAGGGCCACACTGCAGCCCTCATCCTCCTGGACCTTTCCGCAGCCTTTGACACCGTCTCTCACCACACACTACCCACCAGGCTCCACGGCGCAGGAATCCAGGGAGACTCCCTCAACTGGATCCGATCCTTCCTCTCCGGAGAGAACACAGAGGGTCATGCTCCCCCTTCCTCTCCGACCCACCAACATCATCTGCGGAGCCTCTCAAGGATCTTCTCTGAGCCCTATTCTAAAAACAATTTACATGGCCCCCATCGCCACCATCGTCAGGCAGCACGGCCTCAGCATCGTGTCCTACGCTGACGACACCCAGCTCATCCTCTCCCTCACCAGCAACCCAGAGGACACTAGACTCAGATTCCAAGAAGGAATGAAAAATGGGCCGCATGGATGAAAGACAGCTGCCTCAAACTCAACTCCGACAAAACCGAGGTTCTCATCTTCGGACCACGCCTCTCTGCATGGAAATTGGATTACTGGTGGCCTTCCACCTTCGAACCCGCACCACCCCTACGGATCACTCTCGGAACCTTGGCATAATCCTCGACTCCTCCCTCTCCATGAACCGCCAAATCAACGCTATCTCCTCCACCAGTTTCAACTGCCTCCGGATCCTAAGCACGACCTTCAAGTGGATCCCCCAAGACTGCAGAAAGACCGCCACACCAGCAGGCTCGACTACGGCAACACCCTTTATGCCGAATCAGCAAATCCCTACTGCGTAAACTCCAAACCATCCAAAATGCAGCCGCCAGACTCATCCTAGGGATCCCACGCCACGAACACATGACCCCACACCTGCGAGATCTCCACTGGCTTCCCGTCGAAAAGAGGGTCACCTACAAAGTACTCACCCAAACCTACAAATCCCTCAACAACAGCGGGCCCAAGTACCTCAACAACTGAATGAGCTACCACGCACCCAAAAGAAACCTCCGCTCAGCCGACTTCGTCATAGCAAAGGTCCCCCGTATCCACCGAAGCAGAGCTTGAGGGAGAGCTTTATCCTACACCGCAGCCATAGCATGGAACACCCTTCCAGTAGATGCTCACCAACCCTGCAGACCTTCAGACCGGCTCTCAAGACCTGGCTTTTCGACTGACCGGAGCAGCCATCTTTTTTCCCTCCCCCAGCGCCTTGAGACCCTCACCGGTGAGTAGCGCGCTTTACCAATCCCTGATTGATTGATTGACCGCTGTCTAGGATTTAGTGCTGTACATCGCTTCTGTGCAGCTTCCCCAAGTTTCTAATGCTCAAAAAGACACACCTATTAAGAAAATAAAGCTCCCTGAAGTTGTGACTTCTCTCAAAAGTATGGCTAACACCAAAGTCGGTGTGAGTAAAGGATTTTCCAACAAAGTTTATACGATTTTTTAAAAAGGAGTTGATTCTGTTATTGATGCAACCTTTTACACAAAACAAGGATGGGGCTTCAAATTCATAGAATTTTAAAGAGTCAGTGGTAGAAAGTTTGCTCAAATATCCAGAATGCCATCAATACAATTTCTGGTTATACATGCATAGGGTGCTTCAAAGTCAATTATGTGAAAACGGAGCTCCTCTTATTTAATTCAACAGGGTCCGAGCTCCCCTCCTTTCAACAGATCATTCCGCACATCGTATTAGATCCTAGAAATCTATGTTACAAATAATTTCTCCCAATTAATCCAGCTAAATTATGGGATCATGCTCACTAAGGCCAAAATATTACTAGAGAGGTGGACCCTTCTGCCTTTGTCACTAATTGGCAGGGTTGCTTTAATTAAAATGCTGATTATTACTTTATTTTCATTTCTTTTTTTAATCGCCCACTTCAGATTCCCAGTTCTTGTTTTGATTTACGGAATACCATTATTAGAAGTTTTGAATTGCTTAAAGAACAGCCTAGGGTGAAATTGTCTACCTTACAACAAGAAGTAACCCATGGAGGGCTAGCAATACCGTACTTGTAGACATATTACCAGGCAGGTTTACTTGATTCTGTAGTACAATTCATAGCAGCATGCCCAGTGTAAAACAGTTTTATTTTGGATTGCATTCTTATGGAGAGTAACATTAAGCTACCCGTCTTTCTGAGCATTGCAAAACTTCCCAAGAAAACAAGGTGTAAGGTAGTGCTTACGCTATCTTAACTTATTCAAGTATTTATTTACATTTTGGAGTTTATTGGTTTGCCATGCCTGTACTCCCATACAAACGTGTGAGATCTGGGGTTGGCACTTTCTTGTTGTAATATACAGCTACGGAAAGCGATGGAGTTCAAGAAACTAGGGGGCTCTTAAATAGTGCAGATCTGATTTTGTGGGATTCTATAATGCAACAATTTGGTAAACAGAATTTGTTACTCTCTTTTAGTTTTAATCAAATCAGCAGTTTTCTTAAAAGCAACTTTGTGGTAATGAGCGAAGCCACTCATTTGTTAGTCTATCATGCAAATGAAACTGCAAACAATTTATTAGGAAACTAATTGTAGGTTCAATGGTAAGAAATTGCAGTTTCTTAGTGAGTTAGTGCATAAAGCATTTAAAGCTGCAAACTATAAAAGAATAGCATTTTTATCAAAATGGACAGCGTTCTGAACACCACATAGGTTGCATAAGATGTTTCCATCTCTTCCAGATCAGTGTTTTAGCTGTAATGCAATAGGTAGGGGCTGATCGGTGCACACTATTTTTGACTGCCCTAGGTTGGAACAATTCTGGAGTGAGGTCTTTTGATGAAATTTGTCGAAGTTGATAGTGAAACACTGCCAATTTCGTTTTTTACTATTGCAAGGCTATCTGCTCCCTTAGGACAGAATGGGGAGTTTGTATATAACATCTCATAAACATAACTGACCCAGGGAACTAGATAGAAAAGTACAGTTTAGTACGCCTGAACTCAGCATGTTAAAGTGCATCTTTTAGTGAGGGTGATTTTTACATTCTGTGTTTAAAAATAACACTTTTAGAAGGTAGATATTCTCTTGCCTAACCATCCAGTGTGCCTCTGCTAGGTTTGGGTATTGCATGTTTGGCTTTTGGATAACAGGGCCTGAAGAGGGGCAGCAGTTCCAGAAGTCTGATATTAATAATAATAATAATCCACATTTGTAAAGCGCGACAATCACCCGTAAGGGTCTCTAGGCGCTGGGGGCTGTGGGGAAGATTAAGCAAGCTATTGCCCAGAGTCACATGGTGCTGGGCTAACCTGCCGCAGGAGCTGGGGATCGAACCGTGATCCCCAGATTCCAGCGTCAGTCAGGACTGGGTTGAATAGGCCTGGTCTGCATTTGGAGTGATAGGAGGAGTAGCACCTTCACCTGAATAGTGCAGTGCCTGCCTTTCACAATGACGGCTATGCCCCCCTGTGGTGTGTCTGGAGCCAGGACTCACACTGACAATGGAGGTTGTTGTGCACTTGCAAAGTGCCCCACAGAACTGGTTTTGGCTAGGTGCAGACACTCTCTACCTTCAGAGAACAAAGGATTTTGGTGTATAAATAGAGGAGCCAAGAGCCCAGACTTTTAGATCACGTCTGGGAAATCAAGAGGAACCTTTGCCAAAGAGAAGAGTCGGATAAGCTGAGGAGGAAAACTGCCTCTGTGCTGTTTGATGTCTGGCGTTGGCCTGCAGTGGCTGCTTGCTGCCAAGGCAAGGAGAAAAAGGACTGTGCTGTTTGCTTTGTCACCTGCTTGAAGAAAAGATCTCCAAGGGCTTGAAACTGAGCTTGCCTCCTGTTCTGCAGTCTTAGGGACACAAAGACTTCACCACCACCTCCCCTGAATTTTCTTGCTGGGAATCCCAACCTGGATAAAGGTGCCTGCTGCTGTTTAGGACCTCTAGAGACTGTTTGTCACTGGGAGCTGGGAAATCGACAGAGCATGTCTAATCCACACCTGTTTCTGATGCATCGCCGAAGAAAACACTGCAGCACCTTCCGCTGCTCGAGAAATTGCAGCACAACACAGCTGGTGCAACTGTCTCCGATATCCGAGATCACTGCACTGATCCCGACCTAAGCCTGCTGTCTGGCTGCATGAAACCATGCATAGTACAGGATCGATGCATTGCTGTGCCAAGAATGTCTCATCATAGGGGGCTGCAGTAAGAAACCAATGCATCACCTCCCCATGCAGTAAGAAACCAATGCATCACCTCCTCTCCGGTAATGAACCGGCGCATCACCTTCCCTGCGCAGCAGTAAGGAACCTACGCATCACCTTCCCTGAGTGTAAGGAACCGACGCATCACCTTTCCTGCAGCCTGTTTTGATGTTTGTGTGACGCATCCCAGGTACTTTGTGTGAAAAGTGTTGCATCTGCAATTTGCTTTGAACTGAACTAATTTACCATCTGAAAGTCTTGTCTGGTCTTGTCTTGGTTTAGATAAAGATTACTTATTTTTCTAAACAGGTGCGGTGTCCATTTGTAGTGTTTTTACGGTATTACTGTATCTGTTCACAAATGCTTTACACACTGCCTCTGAGATAAGCCTGTTTGCTTGTGCCAAGCTACCAAGCGGGTGAGCAGGGGTTATTTTAAGAGTATATACCCCTTACCTTGACTAGAAGCAAGGGTTCCTATTTGGACACAGGTACCTATCTCTGCCAACTAGAGACCCCCATTTCTAACAGGGTGGAAAACAGTCAAGTTCTTCCCCAGCAGGTTTCCTTTGAGACCCAGTAAGGATCTTTTCATGAAGTCTTTTGTATCCCTGAGACTTCTAACTAGAGGTCAGCAAACACAAGCTCATGGAGAGTTTTCACAAGCAGGATACTACAGCAGGGAAAAACAGTCAGTCCTTTTTCTCCTCCACAGACATATGCAGCAGTTGCAGACCAACCGACCACTCACTCAGAAATGGTAAGGTTCTCACACAGTCCTTCCGCTCTGCTTCTAGGGAGGGTCCTCTTTTTCCTTGAAGTAATCTAATGTCATGAGATTTTAGGTGTAATACTTATACCCCAAAATGTAATTGTTCCCTTTGTGGCATGGGTCTCTGAACGCAGTCTCTACCACTCTAAATGCAGACCAGCTCTATTCAGCCCTGCATTGAGACACCCAGGCAAGGCAGGGCACACATCAACCCCCCAATGAGTGAATGCACCTCTTAGCTCCTGCCACTCACACACCAGACAATGAATACAAAAACAGACTATGGGCCCAATTCTGATGCGGGTTGGAAAGCTTCCTGACCCAATCGGTTTGGAAATGGTTCCGAACGGGAGAGTCCGACCGACGGAGTAAGATGCATGCGGGTGCTCCCAGATTTGATTTGGTTGGACTCCCGTTGACTTCAATGGGAGCATATGTTCCAACCCAGTCATAATTGGGGCCTCGATCCGGAAGACACGTTCCTGATCCGATTTGGAAGGAGCAAATGCCGTTAGGATGCCTTCCTAACCACATCAGAATTAGGCCCTATGTGGGAATGCTTTCCTAACCGCATCAGAATCAGCCACAGAATGGTAAAATAAGAAATGTCCACTTTCTAAAAGTGGCATTTTCAAACACAGAATTTAGAAACAACCTTTACCAAAAGGTGTGTGAGAAATCAGAGAGCCTAAAGTAAATGTTTACATTGTGTCCCTATAGAAAATTACACCTGTAAAAATGGTATGGACCAACCCGAATGATAAGCCTGTGGTACAGATAGCCTTTCAATAGTGAAAAACAAAATACACAGTATTTCACTATCAAGACATATCACACACAAACACCGCTATATGTCCAATGCAGACACTACAGTGGTAGGTCTGAGACAAATTTACAGGGCTACCCGTGTGGGTGGCACAACCAGTGCTGCAAGCCCACTAGTAGCATTTGATTTATAGATCTTGGCACATTCACCACATTGTACTAGGGACTTACCAGCAAATAAAACATGCCAATCATGGATAACCAGTCATTGTCACAATGAATACAGAGATCATGTGCATTTTAGCACTGCTCAGCAGTAGTAAAGTGCCCAGAATTCTATAGACAATGAAAACAGGGTCAGAAAATAGGAGGCAAAAGGCAAAACATTTGGGGAAAAACCTGTCTAAAGGGCCAGGACTAACAATATTCAATAGTTGAATATAGTTGTCAAGAAAATGGGTCATCTCTTTTGTGACTTGATATGAGCAAGCAAATAGATTTCATTCAGCTCTGATTTGCACGTAAGCATTTTTTCCATTCTCATATAATTTATACAGATGGTTTTTTGATACTATGTTTTATTGTTTTCTTTTTGCATTAAACTGTATTATTACTATTTTAAAGTATATTATGGCAAACTGAATTTTTTGAGTAAATGTGCAATCTCGTTACTAGGTTTATAGGTTCTAAGAATTGTTCTTTGTAGTCCTGATTGGCACAGTTTGCATTGTAGCACTTTTATATTAGATACTGCTGCTATTCTATTGCACTACTTGCACTTTTTCTACTGGGTACTGCTGTTGTTATTAATGATTCTCGGGGTTGGCAGTGTGAACTTGATCTTAATTAAGTTTTCCAATGATGGCAATTATAGTTATACGTTTACTGTGTAATGGAGTTTTTCTTGCTCATTCTGCTCAATGAAAATTGTGGGGGGTGGGGAAAGAACGAAAGCAGGTAGAGGTGAAAGAAATCCATCATTAATCTGCAGGGACAGATTGACAAGTGGGTGGAGATCAACTATCAAGGAAGCTCAAAAAGGATTACCAACTAAAAATACTCACTGTCTAAGCTTATACAAAGCATTACTTTTATCATTAGTTCATCAATTATAATTAGCTCCAGATCATTATTAATTAAACCTGCTCACATGAAACAAAAAATCAATCAGATGTCTTATTCCTTAAGTGTCTGAGTTTATTTTCCTCAAATTGTATGAATATGTACATAATTGAAGGTTTTATACAGTAAAAATAATCTTAAGGAACATACTTAGTTAAATGAAGGAGGGTTTTATCTCAGTCTGCACAACAAACAATCCTTAATCCAGATGTTGAGTTGTGTCATCCTTACTCCTATGTTCCTCCACTGCAAATTGGGACCTGCAGTCTCTCTGTGCTTAGTTAAACCTATCACTTCCGTTGAGTTTGGTAATGGGAGTTGCTGGACCCATCAGAATGATGAGTTGTGGTGTTTCATTAGGAGAATTTGGCTGCTAAAAAATGCAAAAATCACCAAGAAAGAAGGAAATTAGGATTATTTTATATTATTATCCAAAAATGTGTAATCTTCCCACCTAGAATTACTGGGAACTGCAGTAACAAGAGGCAAATGACAAGAATTGTTCCAGGGCACTCATCATCAAGGCCTAGGTGTGCTGTGTGTATTTCAGGAGGATGCCATCATAGTATGCCCTTTAAATGTGGAGTACATCAGGGCTCCTCATTGAGCTACACTGTTTAATCTATATATGAGATCTCTTGCTGACTTCGTTCTCCCTTTGGGATTTCAATGCAGAGATTGTGAGAAGGTTTGGGTTCACTCCAGTGTCATACGCTGATGACATCCAGCTGCTTTTCCCTTTCAACTCTCTTACGCCTGATGTGAAGAACAATTTTGCCGAGGGCATGAGAGCAGTGTCCAACTGGATGGCTACCAACTGCCTTCAGTGCAATGTCGGGAAGACCGAGGTAATGCTTTTTTGGAAAGCTAGCATGCTCTGGTCTCCCGATTGGTGGCCTTTAGATCTTGGCCCTGTCCCATGCCCAAAGCCAACTGTTAAGAACTTGGGGGTGAAACTTGATCAAAATCTGAGCCTAAAGGAGCATGCCAATTATGTCACAGGAGCTTGTTTTAGAACAATTGGCCAGTTAAGGCGAGTCTTCCCTTTGCTGCCTGACATCCACAGGAAGACTCTTGTACAGGCCCTGGTGATAAGCCGTTTAGACTACTGCAACGGCCTCCTCATATCAGCAAATGAGGAGGCGCTTAATCGTTTGCAGGGAGTCCAAAATACAGCGGCCAGACTAATTCTAAATGCTCCTGCAAGAACCCCGTCCAAACCCCTGTTAAGATACCTTCACTGGTTGCCCATATGACAACGTGTTAGATTTAAAATCTGCTGCTCAGTGCACAAATGCCTTTATGGACAAGGCCCTAGATATTTGGCACAAAAATTTCAGATATACAAACCTGAACGCCTTTTACGTTGCAGCAACCAGTGTCTACTGGAAATCCCCACTATAAAAAAAGTCAGACAAGGTGGACGTGCCCTATCATTTATAGGCCCTACCATGTGGAACAAGCTTCCATTTGACCTAAGACACAACGCCAACCATCTGTGCTTTAGGAAAGCCTTAAAAACTCATTTGTTTCAGGAAGCATAACTCACCCTATGGTACTCCACAGAGACAACATATCCTAGTACTTATGCGAGCAAAGCGCGGACATACCTCATGGGTCGGTTCTGGCGCGATACAAGCAATTAAATAAATAAAATAAAATAAATGATGGATCCGTATCCCTCTCAGAAGTCCATTGTCTAGAGATGGTTGCCAAGTGGATGAAGAGCTCCATTTCTTAAATTACATAGTGACAAAACTGAGCTAATGGTCCTGGGAAACAATCCTAATCCATCTTTTAATTTGGGCTGGCCATACTTACTAGGCCCCGCTCCAAAATTAGTCATGAAGAGCTTAGGAATGTGGCTGGATAAATCTCTCAAATTTGACTTCCAAGCTGTAAAACTTGCCACTATTTGCTATAGTATGCTGAGGTTATTACTTAAAATTCTCCCTCTTCTCCCTTTTACCTTCAAAAAGGCTGGTATTCCAGGCGCTCGTTCTTGCTTGCATGGACTACAGCAATCAACTTTATTTGGGAGCAACCAAAGCCACAATATTGGAATTGCAGATAGTACAGAACTCAGCCGCTTGGATGCTGCACAACATATCAAGACAGTAATCTGCCCAACAACCCCTACACCTCCTACACTGGTTGACTGTGGCTGGGAGGATTACTTTTAAATCACACTGCATTGCCCACAAGGCAATTTGTGATAAAGGGCTTTACATCATTGTCTCACTTTTATTCTTCTACACACCCAGAAGATCGCTGTGCTCTTTTAATGCCTATTTGGCTAGGTTCCCTGTCATTAAGGGAGCAAGGCATGGAGAGCGGGCTTTGTCATATAACAAAGCAAAACTGTGGAACTGTGGAACAGCCTCCCTTATTCTCTTTGGTTAGTCAGAAAGGAACTCTATTTCGGGAAATCACTGAAAACTTGGCTTTTCGGGAATGGGTCTCTATAAATTTCTCTTACGCTTCAGTGCTGCACTATCAGAGCCGGGTAACTATTTGCTATACAAGTGTTCTTAGAATAGAATAGAATGGCGCTGTAGCATATTTAAGGCATTGAGTCAGGGATCCTATGTCAGGAAGTTACTTGGTTGGAGCAAACCAAAGACTCCTTTGTGTCATGGGTTCATTTTAGTCTAGGTTTGGTTTGTGCAGCCATGACAAAACCACACCCTTCCTTACTACCCCCCTTCATTTTCATTCCCATCACCCTAACTTACAACATAGAGGGATTGTAGGGCTTCTTCCCAATTACGCAGTGCTTCCCCCCATTTACGCAGTGCTGTCACCCAACTACAATACCACAGAAGAGGAGCCGCTTTTGCCCTGCCAAGTAACAGTCAACCAGTCATACTGAATTCTTTTAACTTTTGACAATTTACTGTCAGTCAGTTCAATATTATGATCCAGGTAAGTTTAGTAGTTAAGTATTCTGTTGATTTGACAGATTTACCTGTACTGGTAAATCATTAACATACATATAGATATATTCTTAATTCACAAAGTCTGAAAATAGAAACTCATGGACAAAGTAATAATTTTTTATCCTTTCTATGATTATGCTTCAGCGTGCTAGGTTGTTAACACCATACAATACTACATCTTCGATGCATTTACAGTACACACATTAGAATGCATTTGATCGCACATCCATGTTCATGAATATTTACAAAATGTGCAGTAAGATGTTTAAAACAACAAAAGCCATTTTACGGCCACGTAAAACAAGTGCAAGACAAAATGGGTCAACTTTAGTCCTTAAAATGCTCGTCTCTGTCTCATTTCTTGGCCTTCTTGTGGAACTTTCTGATTTGTCTTAACTCTCTTTAATGCCGCCACCTCAGACCAGAGAAACCTGCTCAGATTTCTGAACATTGCCTGGTCTTCTAATAGAGGTTCCTAATTTCCCTAAACTTTCCACAATGCCACCACCACAGACCATGGAAACTTGCTTACATTTCCAATCACTTCCATCTTCAGTATAAACTTAATTATTCAGTTTGACCTATTTTGACCTAAAATGGCTATGCATTCTTTTTTTTAGCTCAATTTCATTTTCACATCACAGTCTTCTACATCCAAAATTACGGGCAGCTATATCACCAGTAAGAGAGCCGCTCTGGAGTGAAAGAGAAGCACTTTGGCCAATATTTAATAAGGTTTTGCTCAGGTGCACATGTGACACAACAGCATCAATTTAACTACCATTTAAAAGCCTGCATTTTCAGCACTAAATTGCATTGAATCACACAACTAAACAGTGGCCCAAATATGTAATAAATCCAATAGAGTGCCAGTAGAAAATACCCCTTTTGGGATCACCCTCATTTTTTGCAGAATTCCTTAGCTTGTGTTTATACTTTGTACACTGGGGCACTGCTGTCCTTTGTATTTGCTCTGATCTCTAAAACATTAAAACAATAGCTAATCCATTATTGGTATATATAACTATCCAATAAGGCCATAGCACTGGGTGCATAAACTACAACCATAGCATGAAGAGTTAAACATCACTTGTGGACTGCATCACTTATTGTGACATCAAGTAGTGTGGCAAGAAAAACATGGCGTCAGGTCTGCAAGTGTAACCAGACTGCTGCAGCTTAAATCTGCAGTCTGACCTGTCAAATAACTCTTTGGACAGGGAAGAAAACCTCCCATTTACAACTTTGTAAGTCATCCCAAAGAAGACTTTGTAGCCCGCACGGTAATGTGCCTAGTATTTAAAAGTGAGACATGTAAAAACTTAGTGTTGGCATGTTGCTAAAATGATAAGCCCCAAAAAGCTGGTTTCACTGTGAATGACTCAGGCTGTCCTATGGGGAAATTAGTGAGCAGATTAATATATTAATTCTGCTATCCCGGGTGTGGGACAAGCTAGAGAAAAGGTTCAACCAATATTTAAAATATTTATTAAAAATCCAATTCAAGTTTGCTGTTTTATGTTAAATAAATATTTAGAAAAGGTGACTTTCCAAAAATTACTTTTCCCTTGCCTGAAGCTCCTAAGTGCTAATTTGCATTTGCTGTCTAAAACCTATGAGGAGACCTGATGGCTGGAGTTGTTCCGACTTATACACAGGACAAAGAAGTTGACTCCAAGGGTCTGTTGGCTGACCACTTGTGTGACTACAGGAACGCAAGAGACCTTTTTCTTGAAATGCCAAACTTTCCAATAGCAATTGAAACTGCACTGGACCCTGTTGGTGTTCTCTATTGGAGTGAGTTAAGTGTTGTCCCTAAGGTCATAGGAGCCTTCAAAATGACCAAGAGCTGCTGCTCCGGAAACTCCAAAAAGTTGGGACTTGGAACATTTTATTTTCAAGACCTCTGGAGCATCAGCAAGACCTTGTGGCAAAGGTGTCTGACTTTGACGCACCTGAAGGTAGAAATCTTGACCAGACAAAGGCATGAGAAGTATCTGCCTAAACCGAGGACGTTGTTAGCCACAACATTTGTAATGTCTTCTACTTAAAGCTTGTAGACACAGGGATTCCCGGTTGGCTAGGGCTTGCACCAAAGCCAGGCAGAAACCCCCGTTCTAGTCAGGGCAAGGGAGTTACACACTGGACATATCCCCAGCTCACCCCCTTGGTAGCTTGGCACGAGCAGTCAGACTTATCTAAGAGGCAATTTGTAAAACGTTTGCGCAACACACATACAGCTGCGACCCACTAGGCACACTACAAAAGAGACAAGGGGCCCGATGTAGGTCGGTCGGTAACGGCCGAAAATCTGTATTTTCGGCCTTTACCGACCGGTATACCTGAAATGGTATGTAGGGGCTCAATTTTACAGAATCGGTAAATTTACCAAATCGGTAAATTTACCGATTCTGTAAAATACCGAATCGGTATTTTTACCGATTCGGTAATTCTCCGATGTAGGTGGGACTCTTCAGAGTCCCAGGAGCCTTAACAAATCGGTATTTTACCATCAAATCCAATTTGATGGTAAAATACCGATTCAGGTGTGCATGCACATGTGTGCATGCACACCTATGCCATGTGACAGGCAGACCTGCCCTTAGGGCAGGTATGCCTGCCACATGGCACCCGTGCCTGTTTTGGGGGTGCCAGAGGGTGTCAAAGTGACACCCCCTGCACCCTTGTGTGACTCGGTATTTACTGATTCGGTAAATACCGAATCGGTAATGCCCATTCATTCCTATGGGCTATGAAGCCCATAGGAATGAATGGGCATTACCGATTCTGTATTTACAGAATCGGTAAATACCGATTGTTAAAAATTCGGTATTTCAACATCTGGATATACCTACATATCCACACTTTAGATTTACCGATTTTTAATTACCGAATCGGTAAAATTCGGTAATTAAAAATCGGTAAATCTAATTTACCTACATCTGGCCCTAGGTTATTTAAAAATAGCCTTTGTATTATGTAAAACACATTAGAATCACAATCACAGATATATACTCTGTGCCTACAGGCACCATGTCATTATATACAGGCGATTATGTTCAAGGCAGAACCATCACAAAGCATAAACAGTAAATTTAAAATCACCAGTAGTAAATGTATGACAGCCAGCAGCTACTAGTCATAAATCACATTTAGATCAGGCATAACCTAAGCATCATAGTATGACATTACGCATAATCACACGAGCATCTCATTAGGCATATACCACCTTAGATCAGGCATAAATCATGAGCATAAATCACATCCTGCATAACCACCTTAGCATGAGTACATTAGGCATAAGGACAGTAGTGCACACATCATACCTACTGCAATGACCCTAGTCAGTCGATGCAGCTGCCCACGCTCTCATGGTCCAGCTGTAGAAACAAGAACTGGCACTAACAAGGTGCAGATTGGGGGCCCACGTTGCAGCTGCCCACTTCTGTGGCGCAGCTGTGTCCAAGAACCAGAAGAACAGCACCAAAAGTATTTGCCCTGTGGTGCAGCTGCCTGCCTCAGTTGCACAGCTGGAGAAAGCATACATTGGTAATACTGTGCCTGGTGAGCCCCACTCTGGGACTCTCAGCAGCAACGAATGGCACCCATGTTGCAGCTGCCGCCAACTGGCGGTGCAGCTGTACAAAAAAACAGCCCAGGAAGTACCGGCAATTTGGAGTCCTCCTTTGGGACTCTAAAATCAGAAATAACCCCAGACATTGTAGCTGCCCGCTTCTGCGGTGCAGCCGTGCAGGTAGAGACCAGCGCAGGCCCTCCTGGTGCCTCGAGACTTAGCCCCCACTCACCAGGATTCCTGCGGGGGCTCCTTGGGCACCAGAACCGGGGCCGTCTCCTCACTTCACCCGGGCCCCCTCCTGGGCCCTCTCCTGGGTCCCGGGACCCCTCCTGGGTCCCGGGACTTCGATGTTGAGCCCGCGGGGCTCCCGGCGGCATATGGCAGGCCCCGCCCACAGCCAGGAGCGGATGCCCAACTTCTGCTTTCCGGTGCTCCTTTTCTCCGGGTCGTTGCTCGTGAGCGGCAGCCCATCAGCAATGCACAATTGGGGGGTAGGCTCTCGATTCGTGATGCTCTCGGATGCTCGGGCCGCGGCGTGATTTGGGGAATTTCAAAATGCAGGGTGGGCTCCCGCTTGATTAAATAAACAGAAATGCAGCACAAACGTGCGGTGGGCACCCACTCCAGTTTTAAAAGATGTCCACATGTGGGGTAGGCTCCCTCTCTTTCACAGGCAGCCCAGGGGGAATCCCACACCAAGATTCCCTCAGGTATTTAGAATATAGGGCTCAGAAGGCACGAGGAGCCAGGAAAGCAGTTAGACAATGTTGGACCAGATCAGCAGGCAGTAGGGCAGCTCAGCAGAACAGGACAGCAGTCCCCATGAGGTTGTTGTGTTTTGTGCTTACTTGGAGGGGACACTCTGCCAGGAGGAACCACCGCAGGACCCAGCTGCTGGGCCCTGAGGATCCCTGCGTAAAGGCCCCTGTTCCCAATTTTGCTCCTTTGGCTTCTACAGGACCAGGAAGGGACTTTTGTTGGAGTGAAGACTGCTGCACCAGTAGAATTGCCACACTAATTGATTTGACTGCTCCTAAAAAAATCATCATTAGCAGCAAAAGTTTGAAGCAGATTTACTAAGCAACCTTGTAGCAACCACCATCATCCCTGATGAGACAGGGTCACAAAATTTAAATCCCTACTGAGAGGTGCCAGGTACAGGGCTGGAGGATAAAACCAAAGACTGGGAACAAGGTAAGTGAAGTGTCTGGAATCTCTGGATACTTCTTGAAGAGGCCAGTTAACTGAGGGACACATTAAAGCTGCAGCTTCTGACAGATTTGGAAGGGTGTAACAGCAACATTTTAATCAGAAGTTCTACAAAATACAGTGGGACATACAAGTAACTAAAAGAAGCACTGTTAGCGAATTAAAAAATGTGAACCAATATGTCTCATCTTCAACTTCATACCATGAGCTGAGTGTATCATTAGCTGTATTCGTTGTAAGGCTAGACAACCTGGCACAACACAGTGCTTTCCCCAATTCACACCTGATGACCCCATTCAACTGTGGATCATTAAATTTTGCCTATCCTAAGGAACACAATTTAAACTCTTCAAAAAACATTCTTATTAAAAGGACATCCTCCAGAGTACAAAAGCCAGGGAGATGGCCAAAGACAAAGCATTAGACAGCAATGTAAAAGGAAAAGAAAGGGAATATTTAGATATAATAAAGGAAGACACTAGAGAAGGAAAGAAAGCAGAATGGTGTGAGGATAAATGAAGACATGGCAAACAATTTCTTCATTTAACACACACCTGCATTGGAAGAGGGGAGCAGTAGAGAATTGTGGTCATCAATAGACTGGTTCGATTCAATCACTAAACTAATAAATACCTGTGTGTGACATGGGGCTTCAAGCCTCATAGACACCTACAACAAAGTATTAATCAATAGTGTTTTTCATGAGAATATCTCTGGAGAGAGGAGGACACAAGCCAGAGTCAATCTATCACTGCAATCACATCCTTCAAATTATAACATAAATCTACCTGAGAAAGGTAATAGAGAGAGAGAGAACTGTGAGACAGTTGTCAGTCTCACAAGGGATGACCGCAAACAAAGCACACATGATCCAAGAAGACAAAACAAGATACTCCCATCGGCAACATCAACAGCATTTGTCCACAGAAAATTAGGTAGAATGTGATTCCATCAAATCTGTGCAAGATCTTCTAGCTCAAGCCAGTGTCACTGTTGGAAAATCATATGTAAACAGAGGACGGGGTCAGGCTTGAAAAATGCCTACTAATTAATCAAAGACCCAATTAGCTTTTTGTAATAAAATGTTTTTTATTAAGTCAGAATTGATCAGATCACATACCCCATTGGCAATCTAATGGACACATTTCATTTTTAAAGAATCATTAATATCATACAACGAGCAAGAACGGAGTAGCAAATGAGCAGGTAAAAAGAAAAAGTCCAGATGTTCTGTTTTGGGGAATCTGCTCATGGTCAGAACTAAGCGATACCAAAGGGGATGATGAACGGAGTGCTTGAGCAAATCAAACACTGACCCCCAGTTAACTGATCTGGGTTTAATCCATCACCATTCTTTAGCTCACTCCACTACCCCAGTTCAGACATGGCCATATGCAAATCAGTCTGACCCTGTGCCTCGTGGGAACAGTCCAGCCTGAACTGCCAAGCTTTATCTTCCCTGGACCGGAAACAAACATCCTGGGACTAGTTTCGAATTCATAATCCTCATCAGCCAGGATATCTTGAATCCAGTGGTATAGTGAGCAAGGGACCCATATCTGGGCATACCCTGCCAACTTAGGGCGAACAAAGCAATACCAAAGGGGATGATGGACGGAGCGCTTGAGCAAATCAAATACTGTCCACCAGTCAACTGATCTGGGTTTAATCCATCACCATTCTTTAGCTCACTCCACCACCCCAGTTCAGACATGACCATATGCAAATCAGTCTGACCATGTGCCTCATGGGAACAGTCCAGCCCGAACTGCTAAGCCATGGCTTCCCTGGACCGGAAATAAGCATCCTGGGACCAGTTTCGGATTCATAATCCTCATCAGCCAGGCTATCTTGAATCCAGTGGCAGAGTGAGCAAGAGACCCACGTCTGGGCATACCCTGCCACTTTAGGGCGAACAAAACGATACCAAAGGGGATGATGGACGAAGCACTCGAGCACAGCATACACAAACCCACAGTCAACTGATCTGGGTTTAATCCATCACCATTCTTTAGCTCACTCCACCACCCCAGTTCAGATATGGCCATATGCATATCAGTCTGACCCTGTGCCTCATGGGAACAGTCCAGCCGAACTGCCAAGCCATGTCCTCCCTGGACCGGAAACAAGCATCCTGGGATGGGTTTCGGATTCCTAATCCTCATCAGCCAAGGCTATCTTGAATCCAGTGGCAGAGTGAGCAAGGGACCCACGTCTGGTTATACCCTGACAACTTAGGGCGAACAAAGCGATACCAAAGGGGATGATGGACGGAGTGCTTGAGCAACTCAAACACTGAACTCCAGTCAACTGATCTATGTTTAATCCATCACCATTCCTAATCCTCATCAGCCAGGCTATCTTGAATTCAGTGGTAGAGTATTGCTTTGTTCGCTCTGACTGCAGACTGATTTGCATATGGCCATGTCTGAACTGGGGTGGTGGAGTGAGCTAAAGAATGATGATGGATTAAACCCAGATCAGTTGACTGGGGGTGAGTGTTCGATTTGTAAGTATGGGCGCAAAATCCACTCCGCTCGCGAAATTTGCGAATTTTTGGCAATTTCGCGATCCGCGAATTTCGCAAAATTGGCAAAAAATTCGCGAATTCGCAAGCAGGCGGATTTTGTTTTTTGGCCCACAGGAAGCACAGTTAAGGCAGGCGCTCGAGTTGAAGCTAACTTTTAACCATTTTAGAATGACGTCGGCAAGCTGCCAGAGTGCTTGCTGTCGCATTTCTAAAATGGTTACAAAGTTAGCTTTAACTCGGGCACCTGCCTTAACTCTGTAAGTGCTTGCTGTGGGCCAAAAATTAAACCTCAACAGGAACCACTTACAGATATAAATAAAGCAGGTGCCCGAGTTGAAGCTCAAATTCAGTAACGTTTTAATCAGCCCAAAACATTAGTGAGCACGGTCGAGGCTGGGCAAGTGTGCTTTAACCCCATATCTGCCGCCAAAAATTATCTGTAATACCTGAGGGAGGTCTTTGCATCACTGAGTTTTTTGAGCGCAATCCCGGTTCCTGTGACCAGGGGGCTGCTTTCTCCTCAACTGCTGCCCTGCTCGCTCTCTGAATCTTTATACACAAGAGGCATGTTGACACGCATAGAAGCCCAGCACCACACACTAGCGGTATCAAACGTCTTCCCGCCCTTTCCCAACTATGATGAATAGCTCACTCAAGGGACCTCTGCGCCTTTTGACACTGTGGCAAAGTTACAGGCACACATGGTCAGTGGAGACAAATTGTCTGGCCCTACGCAGCTGCAGTGTAGGAGAAGCACTATCATTTACCCAACGAGGTAGCACTTACTGGATTAGCAAGTAGAAAGTACTCCAGTTGAGTAGAGGTATTGCACAAAACAGTGACATCTTTGTGGATAACTATGCAGGGCAGGATTCATTTTGGCACAAGGCTCCTGTCACAAAAATTAAACCTCAACAGGAAGCACTTACAGATATAAATATAGCAGGTGCCCGAGTTGAAGCTCAAATTCAGTAACGTTTTTATCAGCCCAAAACATTAGTGAGCACGGTCGAGGCTGGGCAAATGTGCTTCAACCCCATATCTAACGTCGAAAATTATCTGTAATACCCGAGGGAGGACTTTGCATCCCTGAGTTTCTCGAGCGCAATCCCTGTTCCTGTGACCAGGAGGCTGCTTTCTCCTCACCTGCTGCCCGGCTCGCTCTCTGACCCATTATACACAAGAGGCATGTTGGCATGCATAGAAGCCCCGCACCACACACTAGCAGTATTAAACGTCTTCCCGCCCTTTCCCAACTATGATGGACAGCTCACTCAAGGGACCTCGGCGCCTTTTGGTGCTGTGGCAAAGTTACGGGCACACATGGTCAGTGGAGACAAATTGTCTGGCCCTACGCAGCTGCAGTGTAGGAAAAGCACTATCATTTACCCAACGAAGTAGCACTTACTGGATTAGCCAGTAGAAAGTACTCCAGTTGCGTAGAGGTATTGACAAAACGGTGGCATCTTCGTGGATAACTATGCAGGGTAGGATTCATTCTGGCAGGAGGCTCCTGTCACAAAAATTAAACTTCAACAGGAAGCACTTACAGATATAAATAAAGCAGGTGCCCGAGTTGAAGCTCAAATTCAGTAACGTTTTAATCACCCCAAAACATTAGTGAGCACAGTTGAGGCTGGGCAAGTGTGCTTTAACTCCATATCTGCCTTCGAAAATTATCTGTAATACCCGAGGGAGGTCTTTGCATCCCTGAGTTTCTCGAGCACAATCCCGGTTCCTC
This sequence comes from Lissotriton vulgaris, assembly GCF_964263255.1. Taxonomy (NCBI): domain Eukaryota; kingdom Metazoa; phylum Chordata; class Amphibia; order Caudata; family Salamandridae; genus Lissotriton; species Lissotriton vulgaris. The sequence continues at coordinate 502,742,366 of NC_141685.1, forward strand.
TGACCAGGAGGCTGCTTTCTCCTCACCTGCTGCCCTGCTCGCTCTCTGATCCTTTATACACAAGAGGCATGTGAACACGCATAGAAGCCCCGCACCACACACTAGTGGTATCAAATGTCTTCCCGCATTTTCCCAATCCCAACTATGATGGACAGCTCACTCAAGGGAACTCAGCGCATTTTGGCGCGGTGGCATGTTACAGGCACACTTGGTCACTGGAGACAAATCTTCTGGCCCTATACGCAGCTGCAGTGTAGGAAAAGGACTATAATTTACCCAACGATGTAACACTTACTGATTAGCCAGTAGAAAGTTCTCCAGTTGAGTAGAGGTATTGCACAAAATGGTGGCATCTTCATGGATAACTATGCAGGGCTCCTGTCACAAAAATTAAACCTCAACAGGAAGCACTTACAAATATAAATAAAGCAGGTGCCCGAGTTGAAGCTCAAATTCAGTAACGTTTTCATCAGCCCAAAACATTAGTGAGCATGGTCGAGGCTGGGCAAGTGTGCTTTAACCCCATATCTGCAGTTGAAAATTAGCTGTAATACTCGAGGGAGGTCTTTGAATCCATGAGTTTATCGAGCGCAATCCCCTTGTAGTTCCTGTGACCACGAGGCTGCTTTCTCCTCACCTGCTGCCCTGCTCACTCTCTGACCCTTTATACACAAAAGGCATGTTGACACGCATTGAAGCCCCCGCCCCGCATCACACACTAGTGGTATCAAACGTCTTCCCGCCCTTTCCCAACCTATGATGGACAGCTCACTCAAGGGACCTTGGTGCCTTTTGGCGCAGTGGCAAAGTTACAGGCACACATGGTCAGTGGAGACAAATATTCTGGCCTTTTACGCAGCTGGAGTGTAGGAAAAGCACTACACATTTACCCAACGAGGTAGCACTTACTGATTAGCCAGTAGAAAGTACTCCAGTTGAGTAGATGGAAATTGCAAAAAAATCTGCGATTTTGCAGGAAAATCCGCAAATTCGCGTACTTTTTTGCAATTTCACGGACCACAGATCCGCAAAATTTGCCCATACTTATTGATTTGTTCAAACACTCTGTCCATCCTCCCCTTTGGTGTCGCTTTTTCGCCCTGAGTTGTCAGGGTATGCCCAGACGTGGGTCCCTTGCTCACTCTACCACTGTATTCAAGATAGCCTGGCTGTTGAGGATTATGAATCCGAAACTGGTCCCAGGATGCTTGTTTCCGGTCCAGAGAAAACATGGCTTGGCAGTTCGGGCTGGACTGTTCCCATGAGGCACAGGGTCAGACTGATTTGCATATGGCCATGTCTGAACTGGAGTCGTAGAGTGAGCTAAAGAACGATGATGGATTGAACCCAGATCAGTTGACTGGGGGTGAGTGTTTGATTTGTGCAAACACTCCTTCCATCATCCCCTTTGATAATGCTTTGTTCGCCCTGAGTTGGCAGGGTATACCCAGACGTTGGTCCCTTGCTCACTCTACCACTGGATTCAAGATAGCCTGGCTGATGAGGATTATGAATCCGAAACCGGTCCCAGGATGCTTGTTTCTGGTCCAGGGAAGACATGGCTTGGCAGTTAGGGCTGGACTGTTCCCATGAGGCACAGGGTCAGAGTGAATTGCATTGTAAAGGTCGTTTTTTAATATGCAATGTAGTGTCATGCAATGTAATGGAATGCGTTTTAGTGGATGTTGCAATGTAAAAACTGCGTTGTAAGTGCATGCATTCTAAATGTGTGCGTTTTACCATCATATAATCTTCACTACACCCTACCCTGATCGGACCTCGAACAAAAGGGAAGCAATTTAGGAACGCAGAGTTCAAGTTCAAAGAGACAGAACCAAGTTCATATTTTGCCAAACCGGATATTTGGAAGTGATAAGTTTGAAGTCTTGTGGTAAAAATGAGAAAACAATGAAGGGGCGGTATAATGCCCACCTTGGAGACAAAAAATATAGTAAATTTTAGGATGGATAACTGCCAATTTAATCCATCAGCGTGTAAGCACAGTAGGTTGCAACAGCCGCCAAAAGGAAGTCATTGTTATCATAGGCAAAGAATTCAGCCATCCAATTTATTATAGTGAACGAACATACATGTTCTTCCATAACTGGAGCCTCTAGCACAATCAGAGGACAACTTGTGTGTTCTTCGAGGTAACTTCGTGCCAGAGAATCATGTGTCATTGCACATATGTTCCATTTCCCTAGAACTCCATGAGCAGCCGTTATAATCCCAATGCCAGAACAGTCCAGTCCAACTCATGAGCCACTAAGGGACTCATCAGTCGATCATAATCCAGGGCAAGTGACACCGTATTGGAGAGACACAAATTCAAAGCCCATTCAAATGACGAATCCAGGCAATGGAACACAGGTTGCACACAAGTGAAGTATGAGAACCGGAAGGATAATCCATTGGCGACACTCAAAGTGGCCAGAGGTAGCGTTCCATAATATTCAAGCATCCGGTTGCGAAGCTGAAACAGCCGGGGTAGGCTGTTTCGTGACACAGATAGTGCAGCCCTTTCAGAGCAAGCTAATCAACAGAAGTACACCGGCAGCCAAGGCGAGAATTAATGGTAACCCGCCGAAGATGCTGGAAAAAATAGAATGAAAAAATGCTAGCATCACACCAACTATTGTTTGGAAAGAGGGCACAGCTCTGGAGCTCAAAACCTTAAAAAAATGTGCCAAGCCCGTTGTTGACAAGGCATTAATTATAGTGTAAATCAGAGCGCCAAAATGAAGTGGGGGATCAGTATTTAAAAGCACATGCACCTCAGTGCTGTTGTTAGCCACATGAAGGACAACTGTTTCACAAGAACAAGTTAGGGCGATTTCTTTTTGGGACGATAAAGCCCTTATTCTGCTCATCTTGTTGAACTCTGCTTTCAAGGTCGAAATGGAAGGCCAGATGGATATATCGAGTCTCCCATGCGGGGGCGGGAAAAGCCCATTCTTACAGCAAACTACACGTTGGGAGAAAGTTAGAATATACAGAATCCCTGCCACCATCCCGCAACAAGCCTAATTATTTAATAGTAAATAACTACCGTTAGCTAGTCCTGTGAAAGTTGGTGTTATAGCTGGCACTGGATTTCCCTTTAAAATGCAAGCTAAATTTGGGGCTTGAATGTTACACGTTCCATGCAATTGTATATTCTTGCACACTAGTGAGTGATCAGGTGTAGAAGTGCACTCCTCGCCTTTTAAATAAACTTCCTTACCATCTCTCAGGCACCAGTATGCGAATGGCAGAGACCAAACTTCATGGAGATAGGCCCTGCCTAATGGTACATATGTGCCTAGTTCATAGTGTTTCATACATGAACTGAATTTAAACAAGGGAAAAGACAGCATTTTTAACCCATGGATGAGACAAACAGCAGAATTAGATTCAGCGACAGAAAATGGTAAGGGTTCCAATATTTCTATATGCAATAGTGAGCATGTTGCATCCTTCATGGACATGAATTGTTGTTTTTCAGTCAAATTAAATGGTAAAAGCAAAGATGACGTATTCATGTAGTCCCAAGGAATTTCCCAGACTTTAATGTTTGCAAAGTCCAAACTGCATTATAGAACGCAATTGATTTTGACCATGGAACAAAACAGACACTTCATCTTGTACAATATCCATGACAGATGAAACAATATTATCAACAGTGTAAATTCTAGAAGAAAGAGTATTAATGCTATTATCAATGACAGCGAGCACTTTTTCTAAATTAGCTTGATCAATAGCCCTCGATCTAGAAGCGGCTTCAATTTGAGACAATTTCCAAACTTCATTTTAAATAGCATACACCCATCTTTTGGACCTGCCTCCTACAGGGCCTTCAACAAAGTCATTCAAATCAACATCGTTAGTCAATTGTGACAAATTAGGTTTAATTGACGCTAAGGTGGAATGTTTACGCCAATTTTGACACAATTTGCCTACTGAATAGGTAGTAATGCCCCTTTGGCGGCATGGGCGGAGTCTTTTGGGGCCCAGATTGTATCCTATGCCGACGATACCTAGCTCCTCTTTACGTGCAAGAAAGGAGAATATTTTGATGGAGAGAGTATCCGTGAGTGCCTTGGGGCTGTTTTTAAATGGTTCCAGCTTAACAGCCTCAAGTGCAACTCAGAGAAATCTGAGGTACTCTTCTTCGGTTGTCCATCTGATCCGGAGTGGCAGGAATGGTGGCCTGTCAATATGTTCCCTCCATCGTGCTCGTCCCAGTTAGTTAAGAACTTGGGGATCAAGATGCATAATGGTCTGACGCTAAGATCTCAGATCCTTGGTGTCACGGGAACATGCTTCGGCCTCCTCAAGATGCTCCGTAAGTTCCTTCCCCTGCTCTCGGAGGAGCACAGGAAGACGATGGTGCAGGCCTTAATTGGTTCAAGATTGGACTATTCCAACGTCCTCTACTTGGGCCTGCCGGAATATCTCTTGCAGCGGTTGTAGGTGGTCCAGAACTCGGCAGCACGGGTCATATATGGCCTGAATAGGCGAGCTAGAGTTTCTGGCCTTCTGCAGTCGCTCCACTGGCTGCCTCTCCGGAAGCGGATAGTTTTCAAGGCCTTGACCTTGGCCCATAAGGCTCTTTACGCCGTGGGAGCAAAATATCTCCAAAGGAGACTTGCCTTATACCACCCGGCTCGATCTTTAAGATCTGAATCACTATTCCTTGTGGTGGTCCCGCGAGCAAAAAGGGCCCGCATTAGTGGCCGCTCTTTTAGGCTGTTAGCACCTCAGCTCTGGAATACTCTGCCTTTGGCATTACGTAGCACTGCCAATTTGCTAACCTTGAGGAAGGGCCTTAAAACTTGGCTTTTTGCCCTTTAGGCTGCTTTTCCTGTCTCTTTGTTTCTGCTGTTCTGTTTTTTTTTACTGTGTTGTGTTATTCTGCTGCAGGGTTCTCAATAAAAGCGCCGGGACACTCTTTGGAGTAGCTGCGCGCTATAAAAGATAAAAATAACATAACATACCATAACATAACAGAATGGGAGCTTACAAAATGGGGATCCACCCTAACCTGCGTGTAGCCCGGGGCCAAACCTAGAAAACGATGTTGGCATGAATCTGAAATTTTCTGCCATAATAACCAACCTTGGGGATTCAAGCTGGAAATATTGAAGGAGGTATTAGTAATTAGGGCCTGTAATTCATCAATGGAGATGTTTGGGTGATTGTTCCATGTAAGATAGGCATCCGAATCAGGAATGGCAGGGGCATTCATTTTTGTAGAAGTAGCCAAACAACAAATGGTTCGGGATGAGGCACACACGATGTAAAGCTGCTGTGCCTTGCACCTGGCAGGTTTTAGAATCCCAAACAGATTTAAGATCAATTGTATCCTTCCACACCTCATAGCCCCCTATAGCTAATTGATCTATAAAGGACTTGGAATACAGTAATTTAGTGTGTGTGAGTCTAACTTTGGAAGTGGCCTTAATAGTCATCTTGAAATAAAAGGCTTCAGGATTCGATTGATTAAAATCAGTAAAATATGTTAATTTTTTCAACAGAGTGTTTTGAACTGCCTTCAATGAGAGATGGGCAATGTTCCCATTGCGTATAATGAACCATATTTCGAAATGTATTTGCTTTATGCAGGAAATGATTGCCATAGTGCTGATAACAAAATAACTCTGCATAACTTGCAGAGTCTAAGTAGAAATCTTCAGCATCAAATGCAGCATAATATTTCAAATCAGAAAAGAGAGCTTCTATCGCATAGACATCACAATCGCCAGAGCGTATGTTTTGTTTTACAACGTCCCACATAGAAACACAAAGTACATTGGGGACATTTATCACCTCTGTCGATCCATGAATTTGAAATTTTACAGCATCCCATATAATCCCATCTAACACAGGCCAGGCAGTGATATTAACAAAAGTATGGTCCCTCTTTGTGATGTATGTTCCATCAATTACCCTAATTGTAGATCTTTCTGTAAGGTAATGTCCATTAACTAGACGAAAAAAGACAACCACAAATCCAATCGACATGAACAAAATAAATAATAGAGATGAGCACCAACCAGATGTAAGTCCAAGGGGGGATAAAAAAATGTCTTTTAAACCAAACAGCAAAAGTAGAAATTTTCGATGGGGCTCTTGATGTTGTAGAGCTAGTGTCAAATGAAAAACGTGAATGGTCAACTGCACTTGTCTGCACACCAGGCAACTACACATCTGTGGGGTAGGCGCACTCAGTATCTTCATGGGGATCACCAGCCAGTGGATTCAGCAATGAATTAGTAACTGTATGCATCTCAATGGCAATGTCAGGCCTGTTCGTATTTGGGGCCAGATGTAGGTGACCGAGCGGTAAAGGTCGATTTTGGCCGTTACCGATCGGTAAATGGGTGACAAGTATGTAGGGGGCATTATTTTACCGAATCGGTAAAATTACTGATTCGGTAATTTTACCGATTCTGTAAAATAAAAATTCGGTAATATTACCGATTCTGAGGGACCCAGATGTAGGTGGGACTCTTTAGAGTCCCAGAGGCCTTACCGAATCGGTATTTTACCATCAAATCCAATTTGATGGTAAAATACATGCACACCCATACCATGTGACAGGCAGACCTGTCCTTAGGGCATGTATGCCTGCCACATGGCACCCGAGCCTGTTTTGGGGGTGCCAGAGGGCTTCAAAGCCCATAGGAATGAATGGGCATTACCGATTCGGTATTTACCAAATCGGTAAATACCGAATTCTCCCGAAACGGTATTCCAGCACATCTGGAATACCTACATATCCACTCCTTAGATTTACCGATTTTTAATTACAGAATCGGTAAAATTCGGTAATTAAAAATCGGTAAATCTATTTTACCTACATCTGGCCCTTGGTGAGGCCAAAACAGAATTTCTCAGCATTGCTGGACAGGAAAGCACTGGAGTCATGCTAAGAAGTATCGGCCACTCATTGTAGTTTGATATTATCAATGGAGATGTACCTGTTATTCATGCGACCAGGAAGTGGAGGTAAAATTACTGTTCTTGTACGCTGCACACCAAGCACTGGAACTGGTGCACGATAAGAGGGGCCAAACTCCTTCTTGGTCTTCACCTTCTCACGGACCAGGTTTTCGACTCGGGGTAGCCAGCCAACTACCAGAATTTGTAGAGCAGCTTCAGCTCCAGATGTGGAAGGCAAGTGTTCCTTTGCAAGACTGTCTTGAGTCTCTTGTAGGTTCTGTAACACAGCAGAATGATTATCTATGTCAAAGGGTATGGCTGTTGCCGTCATGTCTAGACCATCAAGATCCGGGACAAACATTCTTATGCCAAAGAGCATTTTGTATGGAGTACACACACCCAGAGTACTTTTAGGGAGATTATTTAGTGCACGTTGTATGCTACACAAATGGGCAAACCAATTCATGCCAGTACCTAAAACCCTAGCTGTTAAGGATTACTTTAAGTCACGGTTCATTCTCACATAGGGAACTTTATCAGGGCTTGAATGATAAGAGTATTTCGAAGGGAAACCTCTAGGGTAATCATCTCCCTTCTCTGTTGCAGCAATAGCTGCCAAGATGTCATCATCAATCTTACTTTTGGATCTTGTAACTGCTGCCACTAAATATGTTGTCACTGCTGTTTTTGATACTTCGTCAGCTAAACTGTTACCAACAGCGTGTACTCCTACGCGCAGGTGACTAAGAGTATGAATTACATTCACGAGAGGCAGACGCTCTTCAAGTACTGCAACTTGAACCCAAAGCATTTTATGCTGTATTATGCTACCTTTGGAATCACAATATTCGTTCCGAGTCCAAAAGTATAAATTGTCATTGAAATACTGAATACAGTAGTAAGAGTGACTTACAATAGGAGTAGTCACACAGGGATCAGCAAACTCTAGTGCAAGCACCAGAGGACCTAGCTCTGCCAACTGGGTGGTACAGTCCCCTAATGTCTGCGTGTGCACGGCATCGCACTTGAATTCTGCATTCACCATGGTACCCCCCACTATGGTGCAGGCCGGTGAATAAACATGCTTAGATAACGTCGCAGGTTTCACCGAACCGTAACCGTCCATGTAAAGGATACAATGGTAATCCTCAAGCGGGCGTATAGATAAAGGAGCAGGATGAACAAATTCATACTGTAAGTACTCCTGGGTTTGCAATGAGGGATCAAAAATAAACATGACATCCGGAGACGTCAAGGAAGTGGCCCATTGTATCCATCGTAGATGCAAAGCTTTAGAATTTGGTACACTGGCTTTCGTCCCTGCCTCAAGGACAGGAAATCTAACAACCAGCATGCATTTCCCCTGTGACAGCAACCTTTCTTTCAGAATCACCATCTGTACAGCTGTTAAAATTTTTAAGACAGAAGAATAACGCATTTCAGCTGAAGTGTACAAGTGTGACTTGTAAGCAATATGGACTGTGTCTCCTTCATTAAACGTCAAGTATGTATAACCCACTGCGCCTGGCACAATTCATATTATCAGGTTTGTGTGCTTGTAACATGTAAGTAAGTATTTAGATTCAAGAAGATCATACTGCGAAGATTGCAGAATAGCAGAATGTTCAGGATGCCAGCAGGCTTTGGTAAAAGTAGGTTGTATCAAGGCATACAGCATCTTGATACGCTGGGCATAATCGGGAACAAAAGTATGCCTGAAATTCAAAAATCCTAGCAAAGATTGTAGCTTTTTTTGAATTGAAGGAGATCGCAATGTGCATATTACTCCAAGAAGTAAGGTTGAAGTCTTTGACCTTTGTTGTTGAGCTCATAGCCCAGAAACAACACTGTGTACGCTGCAATGTATGATTTGGCAAAGTTAAATTTGTAACCGAAGTCCGAAAACATTACAATGAGGCGGTCCACGTGACAGAAATGTGGCCATAATTCGTCGTCCATGAGATAAATATCATCAACGTACGAGTACGCATCAGGGTCAATTCCGTCTAACAAAGAGACGACACGTGCGGCAAAGACGCCTGGGCTGTTTTTATAGCCCATGGCTAACCTTTTAAATTATTTTTGTATGCTGCCACAAGTGAACACTGTCCATTGACTACTAAGAGAGGAAAGGTTATAACTAAAAAAGTCGTTGGAAATATCTAGTGTGGTTTTAAACCGTTTACGCACAAGACTGTCCACAAGAGCAGAACTGTCGGTATTCTGTAACGCATTGTCCGACAATGTGTGTTTAAATGCCGATAATCCAAAACTAGGCGGTACAACCCATCAGGTTTGGTCACAGTGAAAAGAGGATTATTCATGGGTGACACACATGTCTCAATCACACCTTGATATTCCAATTGTTCAAGGATTTCTGCAACGGGAGCTTTAGCCTCTCGCCGCATGTGATATTGGGGTAGTGGCTGTGGCATAGACCGCACTGGAATCTCGTGTCTGGGAGAAAGTCTATCCCACCCGACCTGAGTACGGTACAACGCTGGTGCAAGCACCAGAGCCCACTCTTCTGCAAAGTTACGTGCCTGCTTCTTGGGCACTGTGTGTTAAAAACTAGGGAGGATCACCTCCTTCCCTTTCGGAGCGGCCAATACAAAAGGTGGGGGCCAGTCTGCTTCCGCTAACAAAATGTCATATGTAGAGGTCAGATTTTCCTAAAAAATCCCTTTTATTTTACGTTGTATGTCACCTTCAATTAAAAGGACTATGAGAGGAGGAGCTACGACACCAACCAAGATGGCCGCATAGTCTCCCGGCTCCACTGACCTCCGTCCTACGCTCTACTATCCTGTCACCTATCCTGATTTCCTGCCCCGGATCCGTGTGTGTGACCCGATTTGCACTCTGATGATGTGATCCCGGAGTTTCTCCAACATCGTGGAGCGGAGTAACGTCGAGGACCGATTTGAGGCCTAACCCAGCCGAGAAGCCGGGGTCTCGAGTGCTGGCCTAGCCGGGTCCGAGTTGAACAACAACGGACGGTTGAATGCGGTTGGGTCCGGTCTCTGGAACATTCGAAATTTTGGGACTGCCCTGCTACCATCTGCTGCCTGGTGTTCTGTAGGAGGTGAGGTGACGAGTGACGCATGGTGCTGTGTTGCGGGGGTCCCGTGCCAGGGGTCCAGCATTCATATCGCCGGTGCCCCTTGGGTTGGAATCTCACTGCACGCTACTGCACGCTAACAGTCTGTTCCTCATGCTCATCCCTGCTCCGCCTAATATTCCCCCGGATAAGGCGCCTCTCCGTGGGGAACACCATGCCTGAGGACAAATGGAGGCTGACGGAGCAGGCTCAAAGTGGCCCGTCATTGCGGACGGTGCTGGAGGCCCTTGTGGCACTCAAGGAGACTGTTAACGCCCAGACCTGCAGCCTGTTGTTGGCGGCGGATGGAATCGAAGGATTGAGACCGGATCCTGACTTGACGCCCGAGACCCGGCGGCCAGCTTGCCTTTCGATTGACGCCCCGGTGGCGTACTTAGACCGGGCGCTGGAAGCTATATTTGCCCCTATCGCAGTGGAGCTACCCGAAAGTACTGTGCTTGGTGACTCAATTAACCTGTTGGAATCCCCGGTTTTGCCACTGTCGGAACATTTACATGCTGTCCCCACTTCGGATCCTTTTAATTGGTACTGTGAACTGTTTTGGACTGTGTCGACCCCCCTCCCCAGTCGGTCTATCAAGATGGCGGATGGGATAAAGCCTGGCTTCGGAGACGGGGAGGGGCATTGTTGGTACCAGCCGACTACTTTGGGACCTGCGTTTCTTTTTTCATCTGTGGACCCCTGTTCTGTCAACTTCTGTGTACCTTTTGACATTTTGAGGACGGGGCTTGCTCAGCGAATTTACTCGACGGGGTCAAGGCTGAGATTGTTGTCTGGGTTGTTCTTTGTGGTATTATGGTTAACGGGATTGTTTTATTGAATTAACGGAGTCCGGGGTGGGGTTGGTTACGACGGGGGCGAGAGACCGGGAGTGCGTTGAATAAAGCCCTCCTCCATTTCCCCTCTTTGGGTGGGGTTTAATTTATTTTTCCTTTTTCCCTGTTCCTTCTATATTTTGGGTTTCGGTTCTTGGGCGACAGGCACGCTGCTAGGGGGGGTAGGCTGTAGTCATCTGCAGGGGTGCAGGGTGGGGGGTTGGGGGATGGGAGTTTTGTTTTCTCTTTGTTCTATGGCCTTTTTACTCTTCTTATCTTTCTTTGGCCTTTTCTTTTCTCTTTTTCCGGGTTAGTGTAATGGGTCCATTGTTTGGTCCATCTTTGCTTTCACATCTGCCTCAACTCTCGCGATGTTTCAGGGCCACGGGGCGGGCATAAATGTTGGCGCGAACTGTAATAGTATGCTTGTTTATCCGGGTGTCATCTGCTTTAACGCCACTGACCTACATGAAAACGAATTAACTGTGGACACACTGCTATTTTGCTCGCCCCCTCTTCATAACTTGAGATATTGTATGGCACCTGATCCTTCTATTTTATATTATAAAATGAAACCTTTTGTATCCTGTTCCCAATTTGATATGTCTTCCAACCAGTACGCATTGTGGATGTAGCGACTATGCTCCCCGGGAAGCTGGGTCTGAAGTTTTGGTCGTAATATTGTGTTGCAATTTCTTAGCGGCCAGCCCTGGGGGTTGTAGGCCCGTGTTTGTATCTGGTTGAAAATGTCAAATAAGGTTTTAAAAAAAAAAGATAAAAAAAAAATTAAAAGGACTATTTCATATAGTCCGTTGGGTTGAGCCACTCTAGTGTCAGTGGTTTCTACTGTGATAAACGTGTCAGTTGCCGTCACCTTCAGATATGGACGCAGTGCTTGCCGCATTATTGTAACCTCTGCTGTGCTGTGTAGCAAAGCTAGTGCCCATGTCAGGTTCCGAAGCTGTGTTCCCACTATCTCTGGCACACCTCCCAGTTAATGCAGCAACTTTCTTTTTCTGGAACTGAGGGCGTTGATGTGGAAAGTCGTCCTGCTTGCCTTTACCATCAGTCGGACGGGGCTGCTCACTTCCTTGCGGGGTGCCTCAACCTCTGCCGCGTTCTCCTCCACTGGCTTGCTTGCCCGATGTTTTCTGTGAAGAATGAGGAGAACGTTGATCAGGAACCTGAAATCTATCAGGAGACCTAGTTCTCGCACTGTCACACAATTCATGTATGTGCTCAATAGACACTGGTATCGGTGACGCTGGACGTGCCCCATGTTTCTGTTGCTGCTGCCCCTGTTTTTTATTCTTCCAATTCTGCTCTGGAAAATTTGGACAGTCGTCTTTAGTAGACTTCACTGTCTGAGTTTGCGGTTGAGTTGTGTTTTAGCAAAAGGTTTAACACCAAAACTATTGCGGCCAGTGGTCTTATAAGCCTTTGCAATAATTTTCGGTAACTGCCGGGGTTTATCGCATCGCCGACGAAGCGTAAAGCATTAGACACCTGAAAGTTAACCGCATCTCCCTTTACATTTGCAAGGATGAGATCAGAAACTACGTCAAACACTCCAACAAGCCTCTTTCCCTACTCGACAGCCGCCTCCGGACCGTGCTCATCCTGAATACGCTTGATCACAGAGGGCAGTACAGTCATAGACGGTGTGCCGAAGCATTTTGCATAGACTGCTGCAAATACTTTACTCCAGTTTTCACAATCAGACACCTCAGGCACTAAGGCCCTTGCGCCACTTTTGCGTCACTTTTCCCATGTTAAAAGTGACGCAAAAGTGGTGCAAGGGGCTTGTAAATAAGCCCCTAAGTCTTTCTGCAAACTAATCGTAAGAATCCTGAGTTTTTCCACCAGTGTTGTATTAGGTAATACTGCTTCCAGCTGGTCAAGTTTCTCAGCAAGCCAATAAGGCATATCATCCTTAATCTGGGGGCGCTTGACCATTACTGAATTAACCATGACGGGACTAATGGACATCCCGGCCGGTCCAACTGGATGGACAGCAACCCCAGGTGCCCCCACCTGAAGATTGCGAGAGACGCATTGCACTAAAGCCCTATGAACCGCTATCAAAGTGGTATGTAGTTGACGTTCGTCGTTTACAGGGGCTTGCAAATAACGTGGATGAGGTGTGAACCCGGCCAAGACTGGCCAAGTGGCCCCAGGGATAGACAAAGATCCCATCTGAACCGGAGTCACACTATGGGGGAGGGCACCATTAAACCAAATACGATGCTGCCATGCTGAAATCAGAATTTCTTGTGTCCCATATGGAGCATAATTCGCAGGTATCACAGTGGGAGTGTAAGTATGGAATGTTTCATCATCGTAATTCATCGCAGGAAACGTAACCCAAGAGTAGAAAAGCTCAAAGGGGAACCCTGCATCGGCACTCACCACAAAGATTACTGCCATATCATCGTCGGGTACCCAAAACTGCGCCAAATGACACAGGAGCACTGCGTGAATATGCGGAGCTATATTAATATCACCCATAAGGACACAGAGAAGAAAAACAATCTACAGAAATCTACAGAAATCGTAGCACAAAAGGGTAGTAACTCAAAAAACAAACCTTTTTAAAACTTCAAGCTTGAATACACCTATATTCTATCCATATAGGAAGGTTTATCCGTTACTTCTATCAACCGGAAACAGGAGTGAGGGTGTTGTCGACAAATATAAGCATTACTACTAAAGTGCCTCAAATATAAGACCGAACGTTAGGGGTGACATGTTGAGGGGATTCTGCTCATGCACAGAACTATGCACAGGAAACCAGGTGTACCAAAAAAAAACATCTCAGTACCCAGAACCCCTATCCGACTAGCATCAGTGTCTCATTCATTCTCCATTCTACAGTGAATCTACCAATGATTAGTCAACCAAGAACAAGTGACTGAGTGAACTCTTAGGAATAGTGGGAATCAAGAAAACTCTTTTGTTTTTATTCTCATACAAGTCCTCAACGTGAGTAATCAGAGGCACTGTAAAGTTTAAAATATTTATTTTAACTATGTGCTCTAAGATTTGGTATTTTGGCTAACATAGGCAGGCAAATGATTAGAAATAAATAATCAGCATTGTTACAATTCCATAAAACACAAAGGGAGAATTCATATTATAACGATAGTGGAAACAAGTCTTATAGCGCCTTGTATTCCACCCTCCACTGGCTAAGAGCTCATTTTATAATAATAGAAGATCTCTAGGTTTAAACGGGGAACCCCATACCTCCAAGATCAGCTGAGGTGAATCACATCCCAGAATCAGCAACACTCTTTTTAGATGGAAAGGTTTTCTCCAAGTGTCTGAAAACATGCACGCAATGCAATATTAAAGGCACTCGAGTTTCAGATATTTGCAGCTGTGTGTGTGTTGTGTCTAGAGCGTGGGCCGATCAACCTGAATCAACAGCATACATTGTTATTTAACCTTGAAGACTTCTGCACAAATTGTACAGACTGAGGTTGTGGTGTAAGTCTAGGGATGTGAAAAACAGACCGATCTCATGTGAAGAAAATCATGCAGGTTAACTTACAACAACAGATACATGTAAAGTCATGTGCAAAAGCGGCAAAGTGGCAAAATGGTGTTTAACTTCTAATATGCCTATGCTACCATAGCAATGTGTGCAAGCAGAGCCCGGTCTTCACTACAGTTCAATCAATGACAAACATAATAAGAAATATACTAGGGGCAGGCAGAAATACTGCATCCAAAGGTAAAATAAGTACATTCCATCTGCTCAAAATTCACAAACATTACAAGCATTAATAGACATCAGTCTACAGATCCCAATTACACCATGCCCATATTTTGCCAAACCTCTTAAGGGACCGAGTACTCATTACTCTGGCCAGAGTCTGTTCTGAATCATGTATTTGCTGAATGGTTGCCCACCACTCGGTAGCCCGTGGGGGGGTCTACTGAGATCCAAAATCTGGCAATACAGCGTAGAGACAGCATCTGTCTTAGCCCAATGTCAAACGCCATTCTGTATCCCAGTGTTATTTTCACAGGAGTTAATTGGATTTCATATACTAAACATGCCATAGCTAATTGACACACCTCTTTCGAAAATACTTTAAGGGTTGGGCATGCGTATAACATATAAAGGATGTCGTCCGCTTGACATCTACACTTGGACAGCTAGTTTTGTCTGGGTAAAGATTAGCACCCCACCTCATAAGTTTGTCTGGCATGCAGTATACAGTCTTAAATTGTTGCATTTTTAACTTAACAGAATGCACAGCACCCTCAACTGTCTCTAAAGACTGATACATTTCTGATGTTAACACCTCATCAGAGAGCACTTGACTCCATTTAGCTGCCAGGCACTTCTGTGCTCACAAAACCCTTCGTAGTAAGTGCTAATCAATGATTTCTGAATGGTTTAAGGATGTTTGATCAAATAACTGGGGTTTATAAATCAACTATTGCTTTGACTTCAGTGTAAAAGTAATCAGTGAACTGTAATATTTAAAGAAGTGATAGCGACGAAGGGCAAACTCCATTTGTAACTCGGAAAAACTGTGAAAATCATTCACATCAAATAGCTGCTGTACCATAACTATGCCAGATCTGTGCCATACTTTACAAGCCGGATCACAAAACGCACCAGGAAACACTGGATTACCCCAAAGCGGTGTGCTCCCATGTATTAACTTTATAGAATATTTGGCACAGATTTCTCACCAGATAGTTGGCATGTCCTAGCCAAACTTGAACCTTACCTGCTTTTAATAATTGTGATGCATTATTCTGTAGAAGAAAATCCTACTCCTGGAACCCAATATAGGCTAAATGCAGATGAGTTTGGTTCTACTGCAGCAAGCAAATTGCGCAGACAGACAGCAAAGGCTGCCCAAAAATATAGCTTAACATCCAGAAACTACAGCCTCCCTGTCAGAGCAATAATTTTAGCAAACTTAAAGAGCACCTAGCCAGCCTATACCCCCAAATAAAACTACTTAAAATGTGTTAGAACTGGCACCTTGGAGTGGGTCTCCCTTCCACTTTTTGTTGTTGTGCCTCATGTGTTCTGCTGGTGTTAGCTGCTCAGAGCACTGTGTCACTGCCAATCAGTGACACAGTGCAAGTGCTCCCTGTATAAAATGTATAAATTGATTGGATTCCATGATTGGCTTATTTTGATTATTGTCAGACCCTAGTACAGTGCACCAGGAGTTTTTGGGGCTTGTAACTCCAAGTCCTGCTAGTGGGTTTGCAGCACTGGCTGTGCCACCTACAGAAGCAGCCTTGTAAAATGTGTCTAAGGTCTGCCATTGCAGAGCCTGCGTGCAGTCTGGTACTGTCATGCTGACTAGGCAAGTGCACCCACTTGCCAGTCCCTAAACCTTCCCTTAACTTTATATTAGTCACCCCTATGGTAGGCCCAAGGGCAGGGTGCATTGTAAGTATAAGGCAGGACAAGCCCTGATGTGTTTGGCATGTCGTAATTGTGAATTACAGCCACTTTCGTTTTTCACTATTGCAAGGCTACCTATTCTCCATAGGCCAGAATGGGCTGTTGGAATTATTACACTCTACGATCCTAACAGACTCAGAGAATATGGTAGAAATTCGAGTTTAGTATGCCTGAAATAAATATTTTAGTAAAGTTTATTTTAGTACTCTGTGTTTGCAAATACCACTTTTAGGAAGTAGGTATTTGCTTGCCTAACCATTTCAGCCCACCTCTACTAGGATGTGTATCTGCTGTCTGGTTTCTGTGAGTGACAGGGCTGGGGAATTCCAGGAGACAGGCTTCGGCAGCCCGGTGGTGAATAGAGAGATTTACATCCAGATGGGTGGGAGGAGTACACCTGGTCTCTGAATAGGACAGTGCTTTTTCACCACAATGCTGGCTCCACCCCCTGGGGAGCGTCTGATGTCTCTGTCCTGCACACTGAATAGAAAAGTCAGAGTCCTGTCAACAAAGTGCTCAAGAACTGGAGTGGACTAGGCAAAGACCCCCTGGCCTCATAGAACAAAAGATTAGGGGTATAAGTATTGGGACCCTGCTCCCAAGAAATTAGATCCTGCTTTGACAAGAAGAAACCTCTGCCCGACAAGAAGGAAATGGGAAAGCTCTAAGGAGGAGTACTGTCCCTGACCTGGGGGATTGGCCTGCAGTGGTTGCCTTGCTGCTGAAGGAAAGGAGAACGACTACAAAGACTTTGTTTTCAACTTGTGCTTACAGATCTCCAAGGGCTTGTGAGTGAGCTTGTCCCCTGAACTAAGTCCCAGGACCAGTGGACTTCACCTGCTTGAGGAGAGCTGCTGGAAACGTTGTTTTCCCCGTAACGCTGAAGCAGGGAGCTGTGTGCGCCTAGTAAGGAACAATTCGTACACTGGGAAGCCCCGTGCCAAGCCGTCCACCTCAAACAACGTTCAACTGTGGCCCCAACGAGCTGTAGCTCGCACCGTGAAAGGAGGAGTCGTCCGCCGCGAACAATGCGACTTTGGGGCCCCAACGTGCCGTAGCTCGCACCGTGAAGGTAGGACCACGCACCGCACAGCGCTTTTCCCCCCTTCGAACCACACTGCTCAACGTGCACCCTGCCGCTAGTGTTGAAAGTCTGCAGCGCGTAGAGCGGCCGGGTACGTCTCGCACAACGGCAGCGTACTATCCGCCTTGCACCGCGCTTAAAGGATTGAAAGGTGCCAGCTCTCAAGGTACGGCTCGTACGCCGCAATGAACAGCAACCGCACCACACAAACCACCGTCCCCTCAAGCAACGCGAATCTGGGCCCCAACAAGCCGTAGCTCGCACCGTGAAAGAAGGACATCGCCGCGTGCAACGCTTTTGTTTTCACTGCATCGTTTGTGACAAACTCTTCAATCCAAGATACTGTGGACGATTCGCCCTGCCTCTTTGTACGCCTCAGACGGGAGCGTCATCGGCGCTTGTGAGACTCTTTTTGTTGGTATTTTCATCATCGTAAGGGCTGAATCAAGGAATACGAATCGCACAAAACTTTTAAGATACGCTTTAAACAAGAACTTCTTATTTCTAATAGTATTGTGGGTATTTTTGTCGTTATTGGGTCTTGTGCTAAGTCTCTCTATAAAAATAACTATTTTTGATATAAATCTAGTGTGGTGTCCATTTTTGGAGTGCCACTTGATTACTGTATGAGTTCACAAATGCTTAACCTATAATGCCTCTGAAAATAAGTCTTGTCTGCTCGCCCCAAGCGACCTAGAGGGTGAGCAGGGGTTATTTTAAGAGGGTAACTCCCTTGCCCTGACTAGAGGAGAAAGTCCCTGCTTGTCACAAGTACCTACCTGTGCCAACCAGAGACCCCCCAATCTAACAAAATCCCTTCTAACTTCTTAAAAAACACATTTGGAACCCTTAATTCTAAGGCCTGGGAAAAGATACAAAGATTTTGGAAGAATATTAATTTTCATAACATTACAGCCACCTAAAATGCTTATAAGAAGCCTATTCCAGACCTGCAATTTTAAAATAACAGACTGGAGCAAGGGCTCATAGTTTAATTTAAAGATCTTATCTATCTTAGCACTTACTTTAACTCCAAAATAAGTAGCTGTAGTTACTGCCCCCGGTATTGGTTTGGTCGGTTCATTGTTTAATAATAACTGATTCTTAGCTATGTTCAATTTATAACCAAAGACTACCCACATTTCTCAACCTCCTTTACTATACAATTAATAGCAGTTCATGGTTTGTCAGAGAATATTGCCACATCATCAGCATATGCACTGATCTTCAATTTGCATTCACCGGAGACCATATGCATCATCCTAGCATTCTTCTGCAACAATAGCAGAAAAGGCTCTAAATACAATGCAAATAATAGAGAAGAGAATGTGCACCCCTGCCATGTACCCCTCTGAATCTCAAAAGGCGATGAGGATATACCCGCATATATCAGTTTAGCAGAGGTGACTTAGACAAAGCCTGTATCCATTTGAAAAATCATTCACTAAACCTGAAATTCCCCATTGTCCTCAATAGACATTCCCAAGTTACTCGATCTAAAGCCGTCTTGGCATTTAATAAAATTATAGCAAGTTTTCTACCCCTCTCTCCACTATATCGAAAGTAGAGATTGCAGTGATAATATGACTTGTAGCATCCCTGCCTGAGCTGAAGCCATGCTGTTGCTTGGATACTAATTCTGATAAAAGAGGGGCAAGATGCATAGCTAGGACTTTAGCAAAGATGTTGGCATCAGCAATGAGAGAGATGGGTCTGTACAAGCCCATCTTATCTTGTGGTTTGCCCTTCTTCACAAATATTGGTCAAATTCCAGGTATCAACCTCATCAATGTACTGCATTACACTTAAAAGTGGTGAAATTATGATATTCTTAAATGTATATAAAATTCCAAGGGAATTGAGTCATCGCCTACCGCTTTGCCTGAGGGCAGTGTTGTAATCGCAGCCTCTAACTCCACAGCAGTGATATTCAACTGTAATGATGATGCCTGCAATTCCTCTGTCTTTGGCAGCCTGCTACATTTAATGTTAAGTTGCTACTTCCGCCATACAAGAAATCTGAGGTTGGCTATATAGTTCTTGAGAAAATAGAGAGAACTGTTCAGCGAGGACTTGAGGGAGGTTATAAACTGAATCATCTCTATCATTGATGCCCTGGATCATACACCTAACCTTTCTGTCCAAGATCTTATTAGCTAGTACTCGACCAACCTTTTCCCCCTATTCATACTGAAATCTTTATTTTTAGTGTAAGTGGCCACAATGTTCTCCCTAAAATGTTGACATGTTCGAGATTGCCTATTCATAAGCTGGATATGAAAAGCTTGCTTGTCAGGGACCACTGCCCTAATAGCTACTGTATGGGATACTTGTAATTGCAAAATTGCCTGGGTCAGTTGATTAATACTATTTTATGTATTCCTATTTTGAATATAAATAAAATGTGACGTAATACTCCTAATGAAGGCTTTCAAAGTATCCCACACAACCAAAGGTGAAACTGTCCCCAAGTTATCCCCCTGGAATTCCACAGAGAACTTGCAACAGCCTTACAATATTCAAAGTTATTGTGAAAGTATGTAGCAAACGAAAACTGATGCCATCGGTTTCCCACCCCTAACAAGTTTATACCTAATATATAAGGAGCATGGCCAGATGACACCTAAGGGTATACCTCCATCTCGACTTCCCAAAGAGTCTCCCATTTAACAAATCTCAAATCAATCAAAAAACATTTGTAAAGCTCAACACTGTTCCCCCCAGGGGTATCTTGGGGCTGCTGGATATCAATCCAGGAATAGTGCTAGTGTGGGGTGAATAATACCCCAGTATAGTAGGATTCAAGGCCCTCCAGGCATCCTTAAGCACAGGCAACTGAGCGAGTAAAAAAATGGAAGCCTGCATCTTCACCATTCATGGACAAGCAAGATGATCTATAACATAATCGATCATACAGTTGAAGTGAAGGGAGCAGTATGGCGCAGCAGCAAGGGTGGCGGCATCTGGCGCACAGGGCTCACAGTTCAATTGCCGGCAGCAGCTCAGTCCTGCAACATGTGACTCTGGGCAATATCTCGCTTAATCTTTCCGACGGCCTCCAGAGCATTGAGACCCTTAGGGGTGATTAGTTTGCGCTTTATAACTACTGGGTTATTATTTTGGTATTTATTACCCACATTTCAATAGCCCTAGCTAATAACTCCAAACAAAGCTCATTCAACATCTCAGGATCATCAGCATTTAACCCATAAACTTCACATATTACATATTTTTGCCCATATTCCAAAAGTTGAGCAATCGCCCACCTGCCCTGCCCTTAGCATAGGATGCAACCCTCAACTTTTTGCACTCCAAACATGTTGCCACCAATAAAGCAATCCCTTGAACAGGGGCACTCTGTGACATGTTTATCAACAGATTAGAGCAAAGCTGTTTATATAGATGTCCATCTTTTTTAGCCAAATCTGTCCCTTTTAGTGCATTTATATGTAGGTTATGCATTTTAATCTCTTCTTGTGCCAATGTTTGTTTATTGGAGGAAAGGAGGCCAGATTTGTTCCAACACATGCACTTTAGTCTAGTCATCATTGCATTAGCTCTATTCTTAGCAATCCCACCCTGCCCTGAGAAACCAGGCCCTTGTACACCTCCATCAATTTGTGATTTATCCATTAATTAATCAGACTGATTTTCTCCCCTTTGAATACCCTACCTGCCATATGCAAAAGCTTTTATACATGTATCTTGGCAGTGAACATCACCCCAACCCGAACAATCCACTGCCTGATGTTGGAAACAACCCATCTCTGTCTCGAGACCCCTTCACCACCTTTGGGCTGTGGATGGTTGAAACAGCTGCAAGAGATCACCAAGCATCCACCAACCACCAAGTTAAAGCAATTGTAACTTGCTTGTCTACCTACAGCATAATGGCTCAGCTGCAAGCTAAAAGGGGGAAGACCGCAAGATGTGGAGCTAGCATCAGTTGATATGCCTGGATCAGATGCTGGCCCTTCCCAGGATATTCGCCTCAGTTCTGTTTGTAGGCATTTCTACAGTTTCTCCACTTCTGGGGAACTAGAAGACTCTTCAGATGGTAATATAACTCATGATTGACATATAGGCAGTATAGGAGAAGAAGGGGGCCCTAATTTTGCTCAGTACCTTCTCCGCCTATTTACATTTTAAATCCTAAACAAGGGAACCTTGAAATAAATTTTGATAGAAGGTATCTCTGAGTTATCTTATAGATTCCGCACCACATTCTCTCACATTTACTGCACTAGATCCCAGGCATTGGCTAGCACAGGGATGTTGTAGCAGCCCTATGGTGAATTATGTCACTCCCTAGTTGGTGAGGGCAGTTTTTAAAGAAACCTTTTTTTCCCTTACTTATGTTGTAAAGAGATGGGTGCATGTCTTGTACCACCTGTCACTCCCTCCTTTCCCCCATTTTGTGTTGATAAATGAAACTCATAAACCATCTCTTCGGGCAATTCTACAGCTCTTGCAAGCCCAATGGGCAGAGGAAAAGCAGCATCTGCGCAAGTAAGAGCTGACAATGTGGCAATTCATCAGTCAATAGCAGAGGTGACTTACAAAGTAACTGCTTTGGCTAACCTTTCCTGACTTCATAGACCAGGACATGAACTCACAGATTCAACTGGCCCATCGGCTACCCATAAATTGGGATAGCAATAGGTATTACTCTATCTAGCAATCTGTACATCCTCACCCAATCCTAGTCTACAGAGGCAACATTTTGCTGAGGCAAGTGATTTCCATGAAAGCCCGTCTTTCTCTGCCTCTGGAAGTGGATTCCATGTTAATCTTTTTTTGTTTAGATGTCGGTAAAACTACAATGGACAGGTGATTGGAACTACACTAATTGATTTACCCTCTGAAGGCGGTTGGGGCACAAGTCTTTCTGCAGGAGCAGGCAAGGTTTTAATGAATTCATAATGGGCCGATTTAGATACCGGAACAGGATGCAAAGACAGGCCTCAGCAACGTTAAGAGATAATTGAATGATTAAGACATGGATAGCTAAAATATTAATAATGGTGTCTGTGTCTTTTGAAATAATGTTTGCTTTATTAAGGGACCAGTTATTGTACCCTGCTTACTTGGTTGGTTTCTCTTTTTTCTCTCCTCTTGTTACTTCTTCACAGGATAAACAAGGACCCTTATTATCACAGTCTTTTGAATTAACAGACTCATCAGTTGTACCATAGACAAAACACATTCTCATTGGAAAACACCCCCAAAAACACATCAGACTCAGAAAACCCGTCATCACAGAAAAAGCGTCATCACAGTCAGGGTCAAGAAAACACCACTCAGGGCAACCACAAAAATAAAATTTAGACCTCTTCTGTTTTGAGTGCAGTGGATATGATTCTGCACAACCGCAAGAAACACATCCCAATACGTCACTTCCTCAAGAGACACACCAGTTTGTAAACATCACACCGTCCTCAGCAACAACAGCAGCCCAACTGACTCAATAAACTTCGAGATGTGTTTCTGTAAGGAGGAGGGAGATGCCATTTTGCAAGAAAACTAAGATTCTGCAGGACAGACTCCACCCAGGACACCACTTCCTGTCCCAGGGAGTGGGCCCGAGGTGTGATGAGGAGCAAGGCATACCAGGCTAGGAAAGGGAAATAGACTGCCTGTACTGAGATAGGCTTCCTCAGAAGTAGATAAGCCAGTGTGTCAGTGAGGGAAATTTTGAATATAGATATAAAACGCATTACCTCATCTGCTATGTCTCTGTCGCTCGGATGTGGATACAACAGAAGGGTAAGTCAGCCGTCATTTCGACTCTTACCTCTCCTAATGTGCAGCTTAGATGTAGGAAGAAGTGGTCACATTTTTCCCTGGGGCTCACAGTATTTTTTGTGCCTACAAGCACATTTGTGCAATGTATTTTTAAATCTGCGCACAGAGACAACGAAACTCAATGAATATATTTAACCTCAGGTGGACTTGGGTTCTTGACGTTAGTGGCCCACTTGCAGGCTCATTTGGGAGAGAGTCAGCATATAAATGCATAGAGAGAATATATTTGAAATGTAGGCCCTTATTTGACATTTCCCCTTCGAGGCCCCCTTTCAAACACTGCAGTCTTTTCTCGGAGGAGAGAGGCGTTCTTCTAACTACCAGATCAATGAGACACTATAATAGCTGCCATTACTGATGCATTCATGCACATAGTCTCACAGTGCATGATTAGCTCTAATACAGATGCAATGGATTTTAGCATTATAGTAGCATGTTGCATAAACACAGTTATTCATTACTGTGAACTCCATGTGGGCTTTTCAAGAAATTATTCTTGTTGTCTTGGTTACAAATTGGCAATCCACGTGCTTTTCGGTATATGCATAATAGCACCTGAAATTTGGAGCTTTAGAGTTTTTTTTCAGCAGGTAATTTATTTCTGATGTTCCCATTCTTTACGACATTACTTGGCCGATCCCTGATTTAATTCCTTTTATAATTCATGACATCAAGCCGACACCTCCATGTTACACGTACAGTCTGCCTCGTGCACTCTGTTTTGATCAAGGTCCCTGGTTTTGGCTCTGCGCTGTGAGTGGTAGGGTCGGCCTAATGAGGCAGTAGGTCCGTTCATGTGTGAAACTCCGGGAAACAGACAGATGGCTTTATTTGGTTTTACAACATGAACAAAGTGTGTCTAGCTCGATTTTCCATATTTCAATAATTGTACTTATTTGCACATGATGGTTATGGATTTTATTTCTTACAATTAGGTTTTCCTATAAAACCATTAGTTCAGAAATTAAGGCAGTCGATTGACTGGCAATGTCGCAGTTTCAGTGATTGGTAGCAATGTCTTACTTTGGTGGGAAGAGTTTGCTTGCTGATTTTACACAATGTTTCCTAATTGAACACCAGGAGGTCCAAATCACCAAATATCTTTAATTGGCGACATTACATGCCTTTTGCAACTGTTTTGTAGAGGTGCAAATGTGCGACAAGAATATTTGAATACATTTGTTGTGATAGTAATGTGTTATTTTTTTGTGCTGTTGTGTTTTGGTGACACCATATTGCATTATATTGTAGTGTGGTTGATATGTTGCCTTCAGTTTTGCTCTGTTAAGGCTCTTTAAAGCACGTGTTGTTATTTTGTTTGGTGCTGTGTGTTTTTATTGTGTTCTAGTATGATCTATATTTACCTTAGAAATACCAACAAATGCTGCTACACGTCCAGCCAAAAGCAGCACATTTTTAAAAGTTTCAATGACATTCACTTACCAATGATTGAATGTAAAACAAAAAGCACCCTCTCAGTTCGTCAAATATTTAAGCCACCAGTCAGCCCAAAAGTGTGGCAGAGACCATGCCATACCTTATATAGGTGTTTATTGTAATACGACCTCGTGTCTTAAATGAGCACTTTCGATGCTCACTTTAGACACTACAGTCCAACTTTACACAAGACACTGTCATGAATGATTCTGTTATGACTGGCATAGAGAGGCTGACTTCATTGTTTGATCGATATTTATAGGTAGTGTCACCACAGGACCGTGCATACTTCTTTGGGTCGGAGCAATAGCCCCCCCGAGCCCCCACCCTCCCGTAGTTGCTTGCCCACCCCCACTATCGGAGTCAATCCATCATTTAAAAGGAAAGTCTTGAGTTTTTCTATTCGAATATCCAGCATTGATGTTTTTCCCCACAAACTCGGATGCAAGCTTTTTTTTTATTTTTCTATATTTTCATAGGTGGTCTGTGACTTAAAACACATCACCCAAGTTAGAAATATGACAAACAATTGTACTTTTGGCAACTCCTCTTCAAACTTGTTCCATGACGCTGCGTAGGATGTGCGTGGTTGCCTCACTCGGTCCTAAAAAGCGTGCTTATACACACGTTACTGAAAATCATCTCATTTGACTCTTCTGGGCCTCATGCACGGGAGAAGTTCACACAATCCACCTTAGCATGACTGTTAAAGAGACGCGGGGAAGGAGCCCTTTCTGGGGGTTATTCGTTGGAATACTGTTGGATGACAAGCTAATTCTCTGTCTCCCTTTCTCTCCTGCCTCACACCTAATCGTAAGTATATTTTTTCTCATTGCCAGGGTTTGCAGTAACCTATGTGTCTGATAAAGGGAGCCCGATAACATGCCTAAGTTTGGCATGCAGGTGGAGTTTGCATGGGGTGGAATATTGCACCCCTTTACAAATGTCACAGGCAATACAGTGGCTCCACAGAGCTATGAAAGGGTGTAAACGTTGGACTCACAGGAATCCCTGTGGGGATCACAGTGAATGAATGAGCTTTGTTAATGCCCCTTCAAGAGGAAATATTGGCTCTGTATCTAACTGTGCATGTGAGATCTGTGTAGCCCACAGACGGTAAAACACAGACCAGGATGAATTACATCTATGCTCGGTCTCACAGACCTGTATTAGTAGCTCAACACTCTGACTCGCCATGCGTTGCTCCCTTGTTGCCTCACAGGAGGCCATGGGATCTGATTTTTACATGGCTTATCTCTAATGGTGTCCAGAGTTGTAGAGAAGGTCTGGGAACTCAAAACACCTAAAGGTACCTGCACACCAGCTGCTGGAGTGAGCCTACCTCTGGCCTCTTCAGCCTTTAACTCCTCAAAGGTCTGCCTCTGCCTGTCAGGAGGACCCATCCCAAGTGGGAACCCATCAGAAGAGTTCATAATGCATATGTGCAACCAGGTGGTGCACATCTAGAGCGTGTGCCACAGTGTCTGTTTAGCAAAGCAGATTCTCCAATCCAGCTGGGAAATTCTCTCACTGATTAACTAGATTCCTCTAGAACATTATATAGCAAGTTCATCAAACTCACGTCACTGTAGTCATGAAGCCTGCGAGTCTGCACATGAAGGAACATTGTGCCACTTTGCAAAGAAATCATTTCCTTTCCCCCTCTGAGCAGCTTAATCATTGTATCCCATGAGCAATATATATGCACCAATCAGACACAAACATGAAACCTGATCACCTGGTACACACACAAATCATGGGTGAGAGCACTATCCTCTGCCTCTTTGCACCTGATCTGGTCACTCCAATGAGAGATCAGACCTGACTGTCCCATATTCATCAACATCTGATGCATTCATATGTTTACATGAGTATCCGAAGACTGTCATCCTTAAACCTGCATTTAGCCAGATGTGTACACACAACAGACTGTCCATTCCCAGACATACTAAACTTTCAATTGTGCAACACTTCTAATCCCAGCCCCCAGAGCTGTAGAACTCTCTTCACCGTGCCCCCCTTACTCCTTTTAAAAGCTTGTGGACCTCTGGGTGATAAGCAGAACTCAAGTGTTAGACCTGGCTTTCTACAACTGGGTTATCCCCAGATGTTCTGCTTTGTAGCCTGTTTCAGACCTGTTTTTGTTGGTTTTATGACTCTGGGCATTACTACTGCTGATCAGTGCTGAAGTGCAAATGCTCTCCCTGAAAATTGTATGTATGGATTGGTGTTTCCATAATTGGCTGATTTGAATTACTAGTTCAATCAATCAAT
The DNA here is from genome assembly GCF_964263255.1 of Lissotriton vulgaris. NCBI lineage: Eukaryota > Metazoa > Chordata > Amphibia > Caudata > Salamandridae > Lissotriton > Lissotriton vulgaris. The sequence goes on from NC_141685.1 coordinate 502,769,269, forward strand.
ACAACTTTATTTTGTTTTTTGTTTAAAAACCACAAAAGTACAATACACAGCATCCAAAAGACAATAGTACAAAATTAGCAGCAGTTTACATTGATACATGTTATAGTATGATAACTAAATACAGAATACATTTTGATAAAGTTCTTTAGCAGTCCAGGCATTTACTAGTTAGTCCCTAGTACAGTGCACTGTGAGTGCCCAGGGCCTGTAAATCAAATGCTGCTAGTGGGCCTGCAGCACTGATTGTGCTACCCACATAAGCAGCCTGTAAATGTAACTCAGGCCTGCCATTCCAGAGCCTGTGTGCAGTCTAGTATTGCTTTGTCGACTTGGCAAGTGCACCCACTTGCTAGGCCTTACCCTTCCCTTTTCTTACATGTTACGCACCTCTAGGTAGGCCCAAGGTAGCCCAGTGGGCAGGGTGCAGTGTATGCAAAAGGTTGGACATGATCTGATGTGTGTGGCATGTCCTGATAGTGAAATACTGCAAATTTCATTCTTCACTATTGTAAGGCTATCTGTTCCAACTGGATAGAATAGGGAGTTTGCTTACGACATCTTATAAGCATAACTGCCCCTGGGAACTAGCTAGGAAAAGATAGTTTAGTATGTCTGAACTTAGAATGTTAAAATACAGCTTTTAGTGGGAGTGATTTTTACATTCTGTGCTTGAAATACCACTTTTTGAAAGTAGGTATTTTCTTGCTAAGCCACCCAGTCTGCCTCTGCTAGGATGTGTATTGACTGTCTGGCTTTTGAGGGACAGGGGCTGGGAATGTGCAGTGGCCAGCGGCAGCTCCTCCATTAGGGCAGAGAAGCATCGCCCCACGGCTTTCTCACAGTGCGAGAAGCAGAAACATAAAATGGTATTTTAAATACCATTTTATGTTTCTGCTTCTCGCAGTGAGAGAAAGCAGAATTGTATGCCTGGTTGGGGCAGGCGGGTGGTCAAATCGGGGAGGAGTGTCTAGCCCAATGTTATGGGTCCTGACTGTTTGGTCGGCCCTCTGGGGCCGACCAAACCAGTCATGCACACTCTGGATTTTCTCTATCTAGGCTGCATGCAGCCTACTTAAAGAAAATGGCCTCCCTACAGGCGCACGGCTGGGCACCGTCGACACCAATCACAACGCAATTTGATATATTTCCTTAGACCTGGAAGCAGCTACATTGATCTTATTTTTTAAAAAGGCCACTTGCGCGATTCTAATTTCATTTTTATAGGTTTTTATCGCGGCTCTATATTAGCGATTTTTCTGTGGGGTGAGTAGTCCAGATGCCACTTCCTCTCCAGTTTTTTGCATTGGCGTTTCTTTCCTCATAAGTCCTGGGAGTACCAGGGGGCTGTCCTGGTACTGGGCTTGTATTCAGTGCGTTTTATGGGAAGTACAGAGTCTAGTGAGTTTGAGATCCATCTATTATAGTTTTCATTGGCTAGGATGGGATCAGAGCTGGAGAGTGGTCTAGCAGATTCAAGATTTGCTGCCCATCCAGCCTGGGGTAGTTTTGACCAATTGTATTCCCTCTGAGTAACTGTATTGGAGGAGGGGTGGGTTAGTGTGGTGACCCAGGAGACGGGGATCAGGAAGTGATCCGTCCATGGTAGGGGGGAGGGATTTCCCACTAGGAGATCTTCACAATTACTGAAAATGGGATCAAGAAGATGACTCTTGGAGTGAGTGGGTTTCAGCACTAGTTGTTGAAATTGTAGTGCAGCAAGGCTAGTGATTATTTCTAGGGCAGTGTGGTCCATGATATCATCAAAATGGATATTAAAATCCCCTAGAAGTGTAAAATGTGATGAGCTGCATGCTAGGTTGGCTATAGTGGAGGGCAGGGAGTTGAGAAATTGTCCTTGATATATAAGCATCCCCGAGAAGGTGCAAGTGGGAGAGAAGTCTAGGGAGAAGGAGAGGCTTTCACAGTTAGGTATTGGGTTGGGGGAACTGCGGCAACCATAGCAGTCCTTGTAAATAACTGCTAAGCCACCTCCTCTTCCCATTGGGCGATCTTCTCGTAAGATTTGGTATCCTCCAGGTAGGGTCTGGATGATATCAGGTTCTGACTCGGAACGGAGCCAGGTTTCTGTCAGAAACAGGACATCTGGATTTAATTTGTCTAAAAGCAGGGAGATCTCTGTGTTGTGTTTTGAGAGTGATCTGCAGTTCAGAGATACTTACTGCACTGTGTGTTTTTAATTGGGAGGTCGGGGTGAGGCTGAAATCCACAGTGTGGGCAGATTGAACCTTGTTCTGCTGGGTTCCATGTGGAGAGACATAGGGCTGAGGCCTTTCCTCTTAGTTTGACAGGAGCAGACGGGCTTACCTTTGGCGCGCCAGCAGCGAGCCAGCGGCGCGCGTTCGCTGTGCAGATTAAGAGTCATTGGTATTTAGGCGATTGTGGCGATCAGCTGGTGGCAGATTATTGGCAGAAAGAGGAGGAAGTAGTAATCACTTGCGGTGGCACGTTCTGGTCCCGCCACACAAACCGAAAAATTGGCGGTGGACCGGTGACCTAGTGCATGAAATGTGGTGAGTGGAGAAAGGTGACTGTGACATTTTTAAAATCAGATTAGGCATACAAGATTTAAAAATTGTGCGTTTAAAATAAAGTGAAGTACTTTTATAAATGGCGAGGTAACAATGTAGGGAGCCCTTTACCAGGCGCTCCTCCTACAAACTGTCTGCCTCTGTCTCTTGTCTGGCGCGTCTACTGCGCGGACCACGAGGCACCAGTATTTAGGCAGTGTGGGCAATCAGCTGGGAGCAGCTGATTGGCGGAAAGAGGCAGAAGTAGTAATCACTTCTGGTGGACCGTCCAGGAGCAGAGGCGGAGCAGGCCCCTGTGAGTGACGTTTGTACATTTATTTTTTAAACCACCCCACCCACCCGAACCCACCGTGCGACCCATTCACCCCCCTCACCTGTGAGTCACGCGAGCCACGACTGGCAGTGGTTCCAGAGTGTCTGAAGGAGTCAGAGCTAGGCTGAATAGACCTGGTCTGCATTTGGAGTGGTGGGAGGAGTAGCACCTGCACCTGAATAGGGCTGTGCCTGCCTTCCACAACAATGGCTCTGCCCCATGTGGTGTGCCTGGAGCTTGGGCTCACACTGACAAAGGAGGTTGTTGTGCACTTGCAAAGTTCCTCCAGAAATGGTTTGGACTGTACTCAGAGCCCTGGGCCAGGAGAGAAAGAAGAGATTTACTGTATACAAAGAGGGGCCCAGACTTTAAGATCACTTCTGGGAAATCAAGAGGAACCTTTGCAAAGTAGAAGAGCCGGAGTACTGAGGAATAATACTGCCCCTGTGCTGTTAGCTGTCTGGAGTTGGCTTGCAGTAGCAACTTTCTGCCAAGGAAAGGGAAAAGGACTTTGCTGTTTGCTATGTGCCCTGCTCGAGGAAGATCTCCAAGGGCTTGAAGAAGAGCTTGCCTCCTGTTCTGAAGTCTCAGGGTCACAAAGACTTCACCCCCAGCTCCCCTGAATTTCCCTGCTGGAAGTTCTGACCTTCCAAGAGGTGCCTGTAGCTGTTCTAGCTGTTTGGAGCTGGGAAAGCAGTGCAACAACAAGAAGCGTGATGCATCCGCACGTATTTCTGACGTAGAGCTAAAGAAATTGTCGCAGTGCCTGCCAGTGGCTCGAGAAATCACTGCACGCCGCAAGTGCATCGATCTCCAAAGTCCGAGATCATCGCATAATTTCTGACGCAAGGCCTGCTGTGCGGCTGCAAGAACCCACGCATCGTCCTGGATCATCGCATTGAGGCACCAAGTCTGTTGCATCGTTGGGGGATGCAGTAAGAAACCCACACATAACCTCCACATGCAGTAAGAAACCAACGCATCTCCTCCTCTCAAGTAAGGAACCAATGCATCACCTCCCCTGCGCAGCAGTAAGGAACCAACGCATAACCTCCCCTGGAGCAAGGGACCGACGCATCACCTTCCCTGAGTGTAAGGTACCGTCACATCACCTTCCCTGCAACCCTTTTTGGTTGTGTGCGACGCATATTAGGTACTTTGTGGGAAAAGTGTTGCATGTGCATATTGCTTTGAACTGAACTATTTGACCTTGTTTGGTTTAGATAAAAATTACTTAGTTTTCTGAACTGGTGTGGTGTCTATTTGTAGTGTTTTCACTGTATTACTGTATGTGATCACAAATGCTTTAAACATTGCCTCTGAGATAAGCCTGTCGGCTCGTGCCAAGCTACCAAGGGGGTGAGCAGGGGTTATTTTAGGAGTGCATTCCCCTTACCCTGACTGGAAGCAAGGGTCCCTATTTGGACTAAGGTCCCTACGTCTGCTAACTAGAGACCCCCATTTCTAATAGCAAGCAATCATGTTTTAATTTCTGAACACTTCCAGGGTGAATGTGTGCATAGCCATAAGGATGGTTAATGCACAGTAGGATAGCAGACCGATCGAAATGTGCAGTGAAACAGTACAGTAACCAGAGTGAGCGCTGTGTTTCTGACCACAATTAGCACTTGAGTTTTTGCATGAATGAGTTAGCCTGGTATACATCGACTTCATATGGTATGTAATCACCTAAGAGTTATAGCGAGTGGCAAAGTATTCATGAAAATAAAAATAAAGAAAATTCACTTAAATGTGCTTCAACAAATCATTCCACCTGCATTTAATTAAATACATCTGCAATGCGTAGACAAAACTATAACTAACCGCTAGTTAGTGCTTAAAACATGAATGAAAAGGCATGCATAAATCAGGCAGAATTTAATGTAAATATGTATTTATGTATTTGTGTGTTAGTTTTTGTGTTTATCTATTGCCTTTGAAAGTGTGAATTCCACCCAACCTTGATTCAGAGTGATGTAAACAAAGTGTGAAAAAACAGGTAGACAGTTAAGCATGCATTAAGTGGAAGCATGAAAATATATTGCTGCAAAGTACAACCTTGTTCATCATGAGAAAGTAACTTAAAAATAAATTTGACCAATTTAATGAAAGCATTCGTATCTAAACAACATATATGTCTAGTTTAATTAGATAAATAAAAACAGTTAGCTTCAAAACCACTCTGCCTATCTTTCAAAAGCATAAAAGATTTTAAAGAATGTTCTAATAAGGCTGCTGCTGGCGTCTAAAAAAAATATTATCCTTATCTGAAGGTAAATTACCTCAATGAAGACAGTGCAGTTTTAGCTTCACCTGTCTTACTGCTTTTAGCTAAAACATCAATTTATGAAAACGCTGAAAACTTTTCTGACATTAAAATTATTCTGTTTGTAAAGTAACATCTGGTGACTGTGTCATGGGCGCACTTAAAAGTTAAACTTGAACATTTCACCTTCAGCTGCTCAGTGTTCAGTTCATAAATAATTTGGTCTCTGCCAAGTGCCTGCAAGTGGTATGAGAAATATAAAAATCTCACCTTTTTTGTTTCCTCTTCCTGCTGTGCACGGATTCCCTACCAAATGCTGTCTGGGTCATCAGCTCTTGTGCATTTGAACTCGATGGTCATTGTGTTCCCAGCCGGTGAGCACCACGAAGATCGATATTTAGTAGCTAATTGGTGTCTGGGGGCCGCGCGCAGAGTCTGCCGGGATCTGTATCTTGGCAGCTCTGAAAGGAAGGTCCTCCCCTCAGCTTCAGTCTCCTCTGACCGTGGGTTCCTCAGCTCATGTCTTCCAGCTGCAGATTCACTGCTAACTACCTGAGGTGCTCCCTTTTGTTAGGTCCATGTCATCCTCTTTGAGAAGGGACCAGGAGTCCTTCTCTTGTCCTGGTAGTTGTGGACCACGCTCCAAACCTAGAGTAGATTGTAGATTGCGGCAGGTCCATATATAAGTAGCCTTCAGTGGTGTGCCTGGGGAGCGGTAGACTACATAGCCTAATGTACAGGCTGCTCATGCTTCTCATGCTCCTACTGAGTCGCGTCTCGTGCCTCCTTCAAACTATCCTCCAGCGCTTCCTTGTATCTTTTGTAGTGTGATCTTGAGACAATGCATTGTTTTTCAAACTGCATTTTGATGGCTCAGTGCTTGGCGGTGAGCACGGGATTTATTTAATTGCAGTTTTATTTATAATGTAATGTGATTTATAAGAGTTATGGCCATGCTAGGTGGCTGGGAGCCCCATCATATAGATATATTTAACACTCTTGCATTATTAGGCACATTTATTTACACCATTTCTTTGTTACCAAGCCTTGCTCCCTCGGGTTCTGTCTATTTAACCTTCCTTTATTAAGTACATAGCCTGTGACTGGAATCTGTTACAGGGAAATCCAGACAAGGCGGTAGGAACAGAAGCCATCATACTTTGATTAATGGTAATTGAGTGACTGTTTGTGTTACATTTTTGCATTACTGGCGCTTCCGTGGTGTGTGTTTGTGTGCTGTGGAAGCAGCGTATTAGCATGCATTCTGAAAGGTAAACTTTTTGATGTACTTCTTGGATTACAAAATTACCCCAGTGTAACAGTGTTGTATTTCTAAAGTTACATAGAGGGTGAGACTGGGTGGATAAGCACAGAGACTGGTTGGGTGAGCTGGGCACAATCGTGCCTTGTAAATCCAGATATTCTGTGAGCTAGTCAGTGCAGAGTTGAATTTAAAAGAATATTTTATATATCTTGCCTGTGATTGGCTATGGAGTGGCTACTCTCACAGCAGGCATAATAAATAGGAGTACTCATAGTCTAATCACAGGAAACTAAGCATATAAGAGAAAGATGAAGACAATCTCCTCACCTAGGCTTGACTACGGGGAAGGTTCATGAAAGATACTTGTGAAAAGCTGATTGGAGTTTAATTCCCTGCATTCCGTGGGCAAAAAGAGATAAGATCTTTCCAGTTTTGAAACTATTAATAAGCATAATTATGACAGTGCTAGAAATTACATCACCTGACCTCTAGTACACTGATGACATCATAGGAATCCATATTATTTAAAATGGGACCTATGTTATGTTATTTTAAAGGGTGTCGTGCCGGCTGAGGCCCAGTAGGAACTAGTAATATTCTTGCAAATACACAAATCCTTTTTTTCATCCATGCCCTCAATGATGTTTAAATTCAAGACACCCCATAGAAAGACTAAGTCCATGCACCACTCCCTACACCTGGGCCTACTAGCTAGTGAGGCTTTATAGGCAGCCCAATTTTTTTAAAAAAAATCAACATATGACAGTGAGCTAAAATTCCATGAAATGAGAATTTAGTTAAAATAAAATCACAGAAACAGTTGTATCATGCACCCATGACTAACCCTGGGCCTACTGGATACTTTGGCTACCCACAATATATATTTTGTTAAAGTTGTGAAATTTTTTTTAGAACTGTAGTTGCCTCAACTGCAATGCCCCAAACAAACAACACCAACTTACTTGTAAAATCTCAAGTCCAAAAGTGATCCAAAGTCCAAAGTCCAAAAAGTCCTCAAATACAAATATCCAGCAGCAGCCACAAAAAATAATCCTTCCAGCTCCACATCCAAATCAAAAGTGGCCAGGACATGGACAAAGCACTGGGAGGAGCCTGCTGGACAGGAACAGGAAGTTGGGGACCCTGGGGCACTTCCTTTCTCCCACCCCAAAAAATTGACTCCTGCACCAAAAAGTGCAGCCAAATGTCAATCTGAGGAGTTATTCTGATCAAAATCATCATTTTCACAAGGTTTATGCTTCCTGCGCTGGATTTCTTGTGCAGAATTGCAATTTTTGCAATATCGGGAAGGCGAGCTGTTCAAATCTCCCGCCGGAAGTCAGCTGCGCGCCGCATCTACGCGTTCAGCATTGTTTACTCCCGCAATGCGTCATCGCGGGCCTTTATGATGTACTCGCGTTGTCAAACTCTCGCTGTGCAAGATTGCAAGCCGCGATAACGTAATTGCGTTTGAAAAACTCTCGCACGATCATGCAGCAAGATCGAAACCGCAAACACGCAAACCAGGAGAAAAACAACTCGGCGGACTCAGAATCACGGTAAGTCAACGCCGCACGCGTGATATTTTCTTTTTTAAGCGCGACCAAGCAAATTAATTCGTAGCTTGCAAATGTGCGGATTTTTGGGCAAATTCGCGTGATTGCCGAATCGTGAAATTGCCAAAAATTCGCAAATTCGCCCGCGAAACGGATTTTACACCCATACTTAGTGAAATCTAGGGAAACGTCCAAAAGAATGATAAAAAGAAGCACAAAGCAAGCCCACAAAGACGTTTTGAGACTAGGGACATAGACAAGACTTCTGGTGCCACTGGTAGGGTCATGTTGCATGCTGCTTACCGGAATTATATCATGTGAGGAAAACTAGAGTACAGATTAGAATATTGATTCTGCCACCTCAGGTTTGGGACAACCTAGATAACTTGTTCAACCACTATTTTTAATATTTATTGAAAATCAAATCGTGAATTTTAGATATTTGATAAATATTTAAAAAACTATATTTTAGAAAATTTCCCTTTCCATGTATGAATTCCCGGGAGGCTAATTTGCATCAGCAGGACAACAGCTGCCTTGTCAGTGTTTAACCTTAATGAGGTGTGAAAATCAATCCCAGAACAGGGCTATGGGTTATGTCTTGTGGCAGAATGGGCTACGTGTGACGAGTGTGATACATATTAACTCAGGAAAGGCAGCTGAAGAGGCTCCAAGAACTTCACTAAATTGAAAAAGATATAAGTGTGTCTTCCAATTCATTGTTTAGTGTTAGTGGAGACTTAAGAAAGGGAAGCCTTTGTTCTGTAGGCCCAAGGAAGCAAATTGGAAACCGGTCCAGTGGCAGGTGAGCTGGTCACAGAACCAGTTCGGGGTAGCTTAGGAGGAATAGACTGTTCATTTTCCCAAACATGCCCCTGCCTGGCACACAAACTCCCTCTAAGGTCAGAAGGATTTACCATGATACATTTCCCCTACAATAGTGCTTTCTGTGCCAATTTTCAGTACAACACACAGGATGTCCTGCAAAAGTGAACAGGGTATTTCACAATTTGTTAGGGAGTGTCCAGATGTCACACCACCTACTGAACTATACAAAACTTCACCTCTCCCCAGCTGCTCATAAAACCTTCTGAGCCTGTGAAAGAACAGAAGAACTGCACCTGCTTTATTGGACCTGGATGGACACCTGAAGGGCTGCATGTACTTCCACTTGTACCCAGGTCAAAAAGGTACACTCCAGGGGTCCGTCAGCTGACCGCCTGTAAGGCTACAGTGACACAACAAGCTACAAGAGGTCTCTTTTTGAAGTGCCCACTAGACCATTTACATTTGGACCTCTATTAGACCCTACTGGTGACCTCTATTTGAGTAAGTTATTACCCCTAAGGGCTGTTCCTGAGGTCCTTGAACGCTTGGCTTTGCCTAATTCTGAAATGTTTGGGCTTACAAAACATTTGGACTTCCAGACCTTAAGAGAACCAGGACCAACCACCCAAGTCAATCTGCCCAAGGGATGTCATCGAAGGGCAAGAAAATCAAGTTAATCTAATTTTGAGCTTTATGCCACTGGAAAAACCTGTTCAACAGATTCTCACAGCAAGTAAATAGGACTGTGGTGTGACCTTACCAGATATAGTCTGCAAGCTTGCAGCACTGGAGATTATTCTGAGCTCTAAAAACAGCCTACGCTTGAACATAAAGATGCTAGGCCAAGGGATTCAGCTGGGCCTCAACTAATGGCTATCCAACTTTAAGAACACTTCCTCGGATACAGCCTGTAACCTTACTCCTCTCGAGCATATTAACTTCCATTTCAATGACTAAGCGCCGTATTACAAATAAATGATATCATTTGAAACTTGCAAAATGGGGGAAGGGCTATCCGTTACTTTTGTGACGGAGTAACCTACCTGCCGATCTCTAAATTAGGCCCTAACTCAGAAGGTAAAATCTTTGACTGGGACAAAACTGCTTGATATATCTGACCCACGTTCAATTGTGGTCCGCCTGAAATCATGCCTTGGTCTCGGTCACATGCTAACAGTGTCTTCTATAGGCAGCTTACTTTTTCTTGGTGTGTTTTGTCTCAAATCATTAAAAGATCATATCTCCAGTTTCCCTTATTGGATTTGTTCTGCTTTGGTGTCATTTTATGTATAACATTTCACTTTCTTTTAATTGTGTCATGTTCTTGGATTTTTATCTGTTTTGATACTTCTAAATGTTTTACACATTTTCTCTAAGTTAAATTTGTCTGCTCCGTGCCATAGCTACCAGAGGTTGAACTCAGGTTTCAATTAGTGTTATCTTTCCCTAGACCAAACAGGTTTTTGACGTTATTACTTGTGGTGGACTACCAGCTGCCCCAGTTAATATTTCATTTTCTTACAGACATAAAAGAAAAGCAAGTTTACTATTGTTCCCTATTTACTTGCATTTTATCAAATTTGATCATTGCAATTGCCCTGTTCCCTGAAGTAATGCATCGATAAAAGACATGGCAAAGGGAAAGGGTGATGCATAGCATGAGACTGATTTATTCGAATTATTGAAATTACAAGATATCTCAAAAATAGGGAACGTGTGTAATACTTCTTGCCCAACAATGTTCTGCCCGAGGTTTTTTGCCTGTTTCGTGTGAAGGTGTATTTTCAAGCTTAGGTGAGATGGAGAACATATTGACCTTGTTTCTAAAGTCTTAGGTTGTTTCAACCCTGAGTTAAAGTGCATTGTTGCCTTGTTGCAATGGTTTGTTGACTCTTATAGTGAGTCAAGGATGCGTTGGATGCTGCAAATATTTAAACCCTTATTACCGATACAATATTGCTATTATGTGATGCGTTGATTAATTGGGACATGTTCGATTTTTTCACACTTTTGTGCATCTGTTGTCTTATGAACTATATTTTATTTTTTTGGTAGCATGTTATTTGGCACCTGCTGTCTTAATATTAGATGAGAAACATTAGTTCCCTTACCCTAATGACTAGTCGTCATGCCCTAATCTCCAAATAAAGTATACACAAGTGTTTCTAAGCAACCTTGAAGAAGTGTTTGTTTTTGTTTGTCTGTACCCAGGCTGTTCCTGTGATGCTGGGTCACCCTATTTAGTTTGTTATTCTAGTTCAAAGATTCCCTCGAAACAAATGTTTCAGAAACCTCTCTTGAAGTCTTTTCTCCATAAAAGGAAGTTCTCAGATTTAACCACACTAATTCAAGACAATGAAAACGGGGTGAGAGCAAGAGAACTTTCAGTCAGAGAACAGAGGCATCACTTCATATTTGGACCATTACTTACCATTGCTTGCCATTCCTTGCCACTCTCATTTGCCTCTTTTTATTCATGTCCCAGTATGTCAGAATTATGTTTGTCCCTCCCATGGAGCATTGCCTCTCTGCAAATTCTTTGATTTGCTGGCATCACTGGAACCACTACTCGCTTTTCAAGCACTGCTCTTTTCTGTTGTGTTAATCTCTGAATTAGAGTGGATGTATTTTGGAGCCATCACCCTCATGTACATCTCTCCCCTGCTCTCCATGTTGCTTATGTTGCATGATTGCTTCAACCCCCTACCTCCCTCTTGTAGTCACCCATGTGCTTCTCCCAATTGCCTCGTCCAATCGGGCTGTCAGTGTTGGTTTCACTCCCACCCTACCCCTGTTTCTCTCATGTCCAATCGAGCCCTTCACCTCTGTTTTATTATCATCCCCTCCTGTGTTTCTTTGGAAATCCCTATCCACTTTACAAAACTAGTAACAGTAGCTAAAAAGAAATAAAAGCACTAGCATCATCTTGTGGGGACTTGTATGCATAATGAGTGCACCTGCAAAATAAGATTTGCAGATGCATCAAAGGCTTCTGCCTTTTAAAAAAACGTTAGCCATGTTGCACAGCGTGGTTCAAAGCCATTGGCAATTCAATACATTGCAAAGTTAAGTTCTATTGGCTTTGTCTATGCTTGTTTGGATGGCTACATGTTTCTGTTTCAGCATTGCCCTGTGTGGCAATTAAAACTGTTTCCCTGCATGCTCGAACCATTTCAGATGAATAATTATTTTTATTGCTATAGTTGTGTATGCTATGGACTATGGGACCATGAATGGCTATAGCGAAACCATTCAGGAGTCTTCAGGCCCTTGCACTGATTGAAATAACTTTTTCCTCTTGCTCTCAGCCAAAGCCAAGGGATGTTAGAACTCGACTCTGACTCATTGAAGATATCACCCTCCAAATGACTTCATAGTAAGTTGGAAATGTACTTCTTTTATGAATAGTTTGCAAGCTTCCATAGTTGCTTTACAAAAATTACTTTTACTTAATGATATGTAGTCTTGAGTTCCCAATTGGACTAACAGAAAGGAATCATCCGCATACATTAATATCATTAATATCATATCATTCGCAAGGACATCCTGCCTAACAGTTAGCAAAACATTATACAAGTTCAGTTCAGTTCAAAAACTTTATTCGATCATTAGTTAATAATCATAAAAGTACATACATACATAAGTAAAAAAAACATAAGGATACAACTAATTTAAGAATAATCACGTATCAAGGAGCATGTTATTCCTCAAGCGTATCGCCTTTAAAATGAATACAGCAGTAAAAAAACAGATGTCCTGCGAATCAAGTCCAAATAAAAGCCCCATGGCCGATACAATAGTGGATACGTTATGTTTTTTAAAAAGCGGTTTCAAATATATTTTTCGAAGGTGAAGATAAAAAGGGCATAACAATAGAAAGTGCTCTGTGCTTTGCTTTGTGGTCCCGTCACATGGACAGGGGGCAGTAGTATAGGTCTTCATATCAGGATACGCGACAAGCAAATGAACAATCCCCATCCGTAATCTTGTCAATACATATTGGTGGGATCGGATAGTAACCATTTTAAGGTATCCTGAGAATCCCATTTCTACCTTTTTATACCTATCGTAAAAAACATGTGTAGAAAACTGAGCAGTAGCAACATTTCGCTTTACCATACTGACCCTCAAAAATTCATGTTTGAGCTCAGTCTTCGGGATATCTAAAGCACAAAAAGGGTTATCACGCACAGTAAGATTAAAGACATCTTTAAATGCTTGAATGATATAGTTAAGCCAGGGGATACGGGAACATTTATCCATGTGGAGACAGTCTGAAATAATCTTTCTTGTGAAACCCGTCTGCTCCTTAGTCCATATAGATCTCCATACTAATAGAGGTCCTAATCTGATCAAGTCAGAAAGATGTTCCAGGCCAACCTCCTGATGGATCAGTTTTGCTGAAGCAGAAGATGGTAAACACAAGAGTTTTTTGACAAATTTGTTTTCCTCCACCTGGAGCATATTGTTATTGCAATGGCCCCACACACCTGAGCCATAAAGGGCCAGAGCAACACATTTATGGCGGTATAAGTATAACATGTCGGGTATCCGCCTAGAGCCTAACTTGGATGCAAACTTAAATATGCCAAAAGAACACTTGGCCATTTTAGCTCTTACATTAATCATTTCTGGCGCCCACATCCCCCCACTGTTAAAAGTGATACCCAAATAACAGAATTTGTCAACCACTTGTATAGTTTGGTCCATAACTGTAAAGGGCCTTACATTTTTTATTTTCTTACCGCAGGGCATTATAAAAGTTTTTGAATTATTGATTTTTAATTTTCTCCCATTAATAAATTCTGCAAATTTGTTCATGAGTTTTTGCAGCCCAAGGGGAGTTTGTGAGAGCAGAACCGCGTCATCCGCATAAAGCAATATTGGGATGGAAAGGCCGTCAGCAGTCGGTGCATCTGCATTGACGGTCCGTAATTCAGACTCAATTGCATTGATAAAAAGGGAGAAAAGAAGAGGAGCAAGGACACATCCCTGCCTAATTCCAGAGCCTACCATAATACTAGGTGTACACTCCCCCGATTGCCCATAACGTATCTTAGCTGTCAAATTCCTGTATAATTGGGCCAAGAAATAAATAATATCCTTTGGAGCGCCCATATCCAATAAGGTTGACCACAGAAGACCATGGTCAACCAGGTCGAAGGCGCTGGTCAAGTCAGCAAAGCAAAGAAACAGCGAGCCTTGTTTGGCCCGTGTATATTTGCCTATAATGAGGTCCAAATTTATGCACTGTTCTTAGTGCCTAACCCCTTACGGAATCCAAACTGGGAGTCCGCAAGGACCCCTTTACCTTCAACCCATTCCTCCAGGCGACTCAGTAATACCATACTCATAATTTTTAGGGAAGCTGTGAGGAGAGAAATCGGGCGATAGTTTTTTGCCTCACCCCTCGCCCCTTTTTTGTAAACCGGGATAATGATTGATTCCCCCCAGGTCTGTGGGGCCGCAGTCATTGCAGCTGCATTAAAAACCTTGGTTAGCAGTGGGCTCCAGATGGAAACCTCGGCTTTATAAAGATCAACGGGTACCCCATCAGGGCCCGGTGCCTTTCCCCCCTTACTGCCCCGGATGGCAGCATCCACCTCGGAGACTGTGATGTTAAGAGGTAGGGGGGTGGTAACTACGTCCTCCGTATCACCCCCTACAACTAGTCCTTCAGGGTTAAAAATACTAGAAAAATGAGCCACTCATTGTTCCTCAGTCACCTGAGCAGACATTACCGGGGCTTCATCATTTTGAAGAAAGGGACTGTTGACAGTGGACCAAAAAAGCTTAGCATCCTTAAGATCCACTGCCATGGTCAGGTTGTTCCAGGCCTCTTCCCTTAGTTCCTGTTTCCTGTCCTTCAGATGAATTGTGTATTCCCTTCTCAGGGCCCTAACTGCTTCCTTATCCCTGGGTTTACACTTAAGAGCGGTTTTAAGTCTTTGTAAGGATTTTGTGCATTCCTTGTTAAACCATCCCCCGATGTTTCTAGGGCCTTTCGGTTTTGTACCAGTTAAGATTTGTGCAATGTTTTTATTAATAATATCAAAACTAGCTAAAATATCGGCATTATCCTTATCGGGTTCAAGACAGCATTCCACCTCATCTATACAGGCTGACACTATGGTACATAGTAAACGTTCCTCATTTTGCCTACCCCATTTAATTCTTGGGCCATTAGATCTATGTGGGACCACATCTGTCACTGTACCATGCAACGCCTTTACCTTCTCCCCCCACAAAGAAAGATACATTGTTAAACAGTTGTGGTCACTAAGGGCTAGGTCGACTATTACAGGTGAGGTACACAAAGCCATAATGCTGGAGGAGACGATGAGGTAATCGATGACCGTGGCACAGTTCCTACCAATAAAGGTCGGTACCGAATTTCCCTCACTGTCTACGCCAGGTAACATGATGCATAAATCCATTTTAAGCATAAAAGTGTTTAGAGATTCCCCATAAGCCGAATGTAAAAAGTGGGTCTGATCTTCCCCAACCTCCCCGCCATACCCACACACCCTTTTGCCAACGAAGGGGCACATGTGAATGTTGAAATCTCCACCCCACAAAATATCAAAGGACACACCACTACAACCACATAGCCTTTCCACCTCCGCATCAAGTTCATCAACCATAACTGTTCTAGAGTGGTTAAAGACATTGTTATAGTGATTTATTACTAGGACATTTTGCCCATTCCTATGTTGTAACCATAACAACTGGGAGTGCAGACCAACAGTCCGGTGGGTTTTCACTTGAACCGGTAACCTCACAGAGAGCAGTATCACCATCCCACCACTGGCTCTCCCCATGTTGGATGGCTGTGCATGACAGTTATAGGCAGCATACCCATCAAGATAGACATCTTCGGCCACCCAGGTCTCCTGGAGACACAAGTAATTTACATGAAAGGAGAATAATAGGTCGTGTAAGGAAGCCACCCTGCTTAATCATTGATTTGACAGGATTGCTCGTCTTCTGTCTTTGCTTCATTCTCAGTTGCAAGGTGGTATTAAGCTCGACCTTATGGGGCTTTGGAACTCTCTGCCACCACTGCTCATTTTCTTGTTTGCAGTAGAGGAGTTTTTGTTATTTTCCAAGAGCCAATATTCAATTCCATTTATTAAATGTTAGACATGTCAGGCTTAAGGTGGTCTTCCCCAAAGCTTTTGCCTTCACCTTCTAGTTTTCGTTTTTGTTGGCCTTCGGACTCTGTACAATCTGCCCCTGCCAACCTTTGCTAAAGTGCTTGTGCTCACTCCCTAAAACATGGTAAAATTGACTTACTCTTGATTAACATATTTAATTTACTTAGAAGTCCTTAGTACAGAGCTTACCATATACCCAGCGCCTGTAAATTGAATGATACTAGTAGGCCTGCATCACTTATTATGTCAACCACTGAAGCAGCCCCTTTAATTCGTCTTAGGTTTGCCATTGCAACCTGTACACAGTTTTAAAATGTTAATTCAACTTAGCAATATAACCCCCTTGCCAATCCTAAAATTCCTATTATATTACACATCACTCACCCCTAACGTAAGCCCTGGACAGCCCATAGGAAAATGTGAATTGTAATTAAAACTGTACTTTTAAGTTATACATATCTTAGTAGCGAAAACCTCAAATATTCATTTTTCACTACTGTGATATATTCCTCTCCCACAGAATAATACTGGCTTGTCTTATTACATTTAATAAGTGGTAACGTTTGATTGGGAGTAAGTCAGAAATTCATGTTTGGTTTCTGAGAAATTGTCATTTAAAATCCTTTTATTGGTAAAGTCGTATTTTAAATTACCATTTTACAAAATCCCACTTTTAGAACGTTGGCATTTTCTTGCCCTATTTGGAGCATGTAGGCTGTTCTTGGGTCACATGACTGGACCTTCAGAAGGACTCTCAGAGAACTGCCTTCTGCTGTGGACTGCTGTGTTATTCAGAAGACTGCTTTGCTGCCCCTGGAGGGCCTGCTCTGCTGCCTGAAGACTGCATTGAACACTCAGAGGCCTGGCCTGCTGCTTGAACCCTGCTAAACCTTTTGAACCCAGGACTACCTGAGTGACTCCAAAGGATAGTTGGCTGACCTCCTGATCAGAGCCTCAGGGACAGAGAAAGATCCAACCATCTTGAACCAGCACCTGGACCCAGCCTGAATGAGTTCAAGTGGTGCAAATCCAGTCCTGGACTCTTGGGAGTGGTGCTAAAGGTGACCAGATCGCCAAAATCCAAAATTTGGGAATTGCTGGTGATCCAGCGGATCTGAAGAAATTCAGTCTCATATGTACAACTCTACACCACAATACTCACCATTATTTATAAAATTAACACTAGGCCCATATTTGACTGAGACATGAATTATGACTGTCTGAATCTTACGACTTAATTAATCTGACATAGCAAATCACCTTAGTTAAGTCACATATATAGGCAATGGATTAACTAATGGTAACTCAAGGAAACAAACAAGACCAGCTTGTCATTTCAAAATCTATTTATTAACTTTATTTTGAAAGCAAATGCATTTTTAAGAAAACTCTTTTATTAGCAATTTTTATTTAGCAGATTAATTCATTATAGGCACAACAATTTTAGCAAGTTCGAACCAAAATCAGCATAAGTAAATGCTCAAACACATTGATTATTTCTCCATAGCCTATTTCCCTATTTCCCTAACTTAGCTAAAGAAAACCTGTAAAGAAAAAGTAAAGTCTCTAAAGATCTTACGTGAAAGGAAAATCTGGCAGCGTCTCTGGAGCACAGGAATGAACGAACAGTGCTCTTAGCAAAGGGGCAATTCTTATAGTATTTTCCTATCTAAAACTAACTAAAAGAATACAAATATTCAAGCAGGGCAAAACATGATTGGTCAAAGGATGTCTCCTGATGCGGTCATCCGACTCTCGCATAGCCAGAGTCACGTTCTTTCAAGAGCAGCATTGTTCATTATTTAATGTCAATAGCAGCTTCCGAAGGTGGTTACATTTGACAAAAGTTAATATCATTTCCTTCGTCCGCTCAAGCTTTTCCGCCGCTGAACGACAAGCGCGGCCTTGACCATGAAGAAATCTGAACCAAATGTCCTAAGCTTCCACACAGCCTTGTTTGCAAGCCATTCTCCAAGAATTAATGTAGAAAAAACATTTTCACATTCCAACGTAGCTGTGCAAGGCCCACTTTTAATAAAACTTTTCGGACATTCATTTTAGAAATAGGCCACAGGCCTTTTAGCGTGAGTCTAGTATGCAAGGAAACACAAGACAATAATTAATTCGAGAAATGATAATTATTCTGTTACCCACCCCCTTTACTAAAATTAACCCATTAACTATATTACCTAGTTTTGCATATGAACAAATAAACAAACAAACACATGAGACGACATTACATAAACAGAAGCACATTTTAAAGAATGCACATGCTATTATTTTTAAACAGCCGCAGTTAATATATGACAAAACAAAGGACAAAGTAAATATATTATTCAAAGCAGAATGACGAACAAGACAAGAGCACAAATGATTAAACTCGAAGTTGGTGTTGGTGCATACTATTCTAGGTTGAGTCAGTAAACTTGCAAATCATGCAACACTCATTAGTAAAAATAAAAATCATGAGAGTTTCATTTGTCACGAACAATCATTCAGAAATAATTCTGACAGTCCGCTCCATCAACTCCCTCATCTGGTGATTTAAAAATCACCAAACAAAACCCAAAAATGTATACTAAATTTAAATTTTACTTTTAGAAATGACATATAATGATCTCTCTCAGAATTAGTAAATCTAAACTCCTGTTTCATCAATCTGTCTCTGTCTGGAACTTTCATGTTGAGCCCTACAAAACTCATCCATTTCTATCTCCTTCTCCTGGGCTTTTCTGAGTTTATAAATCCTCTTCTTTTCCCTCACATGCTTCTTTCTTTTGTGAATCATGCAACTGATTTTTAACAAGAGTGTCACTATAACAATAACTATAACAGGGTAAAGCACTTTGCCAATGATTGAACTGCCAATGTCAGCAAACCACACCTTGATTGCCCCAAATCTTTTTGCCAAACGTTCAGAAAAACTGTCATCTTCCATGGGTTCTTTTTCTGAATGAAATTCTGTAATATTCTTAATTAGCAATTCAATGTACTGACTTTTATCTGGGATATATGTACAGCAATGCTGAACATGCAAAATCCCACAGACCCCTCCCTCTTTTGCTAAAAGAATGTCTAAAGCAAGCCGGTTTTGCATAACCATGCTTCTGGTAGCAATGAGCTCTGTATTGACCAACTGGAAACCACCTGCAGTATCAGTGGACAATCTATCAACAATTGTGGAAACCTTTCTGATCTTTATTGCATTCAGGGTAATTCCCACCATAGGAATTATTGCGCCAAAAATATCTCCCATGATTTCTGAAAAACTTTCTCTTTTGAACCTATTCAGGTGTTTGCCAATTTCGAATGATCCTTCTCCATTTCTGTCAACATGGAAAATTTTAGGAAAGAGAAGACCAAGGTAATATGTGCCATACCAATGGTCAGGAAGACTGAAATATGCTTTATTTCCACAAACAAAAAAAATTCTTTGGAAAATTGGGTCCTTGCCACCTTTAAATCCCCAACCCCCTATAATTTGGTAAGTGTCCTCACATTGGCAAGCACCAACAAAATAATTGTCGTAAAGCGTATTATCCCTTCTAATGCAAAGTTTTTCACTAACTGGTTCATCTATATGAATAGCAGCAAATCTCTGTTTTCACCATTAATTTTCTCATCCTCACTCTGCCAAAACTTAGATTTAGTTTGTTTCAGCATTTCATTCCTCTTATAAATTGCTCTTCTCTCCTCAACCTGATCAAGGAAAGATCTTTCTTCATCCCTCATTTTGCAAGTTAAATTATTCTTATATGCGTACTCGTATGTTAGTTCATTTGCTACCAGGAAAAATTCCCTCATCTGCTTGGCAGGCTTAACTTTGTTAAGACTGTTCACAACTTTCAGATTAGCAAAAATCTCATCAAAATCAGAATAGTAGTATTCCAGGCGACCAGTTTGATAGAATAAGCTTGATATAACACTGCATGTTATTCCATAAGTAAGGGGAAGCATATTATACTTGACCCCTTCAGAAACTGAAGTAGGAAGCTTAACACATTTATAGCAATCATTAACATCCATGACTCTAACATACTCTGAAAGGATTCTAGAAAATGAATTAGTAGAAAAATCTCCAACTGATCTGTCCTGATGGACATCTGGTTTATGCTCAATGATTCTGTTAGTTTTGCCTGCAACATCATGATCAGCTTGTTTTGAATCAGCTTTGCTTGTCATATTTATTTTATAATGCTCCTTATCTATACCAAAAGGGAAAATAACTGCTAAAACTAACCAAACTAAAATAATTAAAATAACACAAATTGAAGACATTTTGCAACATCTTTTAAGAATTGCACACCTAGAATTATCAGCATTAGGCATTTTTGCTCAATCTTAAACAAACAAAAATGTAAACATTTTACAAAATTCAAAATTAGTATGTAACACATAACCCTCTAACAGCTTTTCTTCGACCTTGCGCCCATAAAAGTATTCAACTAACACAATTTCTTCGACCTTGTGTCACCTAACACAATTTCTTCAGCCTTATGCCAAAAAGGAAACCAACCCTAACTGCAACTAAACCTCAATCATTGTCACTATTTTCTTCCAAATCTTCTTGGCTACTGCTGCTCACCTCAACTATTGGTGGGATTATCAAATAGGTCCACTCTGGAGATTTATACTTTTGATTAGGCTTCAATGGTCTTTTACTTTTTCTGTTCATAACTTCAATTTTCTTTCCAAGTTGTCCCTTTCTGTCTGCTTCACCTTTCTGACTAGTTATCTCATTGGTCTGTTCTTTTGATTTGCTGACCAATTTGAATTTCAAATCTTCTTTTGGCCAGACATCACCTTTTCTTAAGAGTTTCTTCTTAGGCTCTATTTCATTACATTCAGCTTTCCAAGCTCTTTTTCTGAATTTTCTTATTTCCGACTCTTCGTCACTGTCATCCGAATCAGTTTCAGAGATTTAAATTCTGTATCTAGGCACTTCTTTACTCAGCAGTTTCACTCCGTTAGGAACAACGTTTCTGTAGCTGGTACTTGGCAATTCGTCTTCTTCTGGAATTACTTCTAACTTCCCAGTTTCAGATCTCCCGTTCCTGCTTTTAGAGTTTTCAATCTGCTTTTCAATACTCTCCTGATCTTGAATCTCTTCTGACACAGTTTCTTTTTCAGTTCTCTTTTCTAGAACATCTTCATCATTTTCTGAATCAACAACAACGATCTCTAGTTCTTTTTCATTTGATGCTTGATTTGCTTCCGGTTTTACAAGATGTCAACTTCTCTGTCGATCTTCAGAATCTGGATTTTCAGTACCCTCTTCTTCCTCAGAAATTGAATCTGTTGTAGTTTCGTCACTATCTTCGTCAGGGTTATCTGGTGCAGGTACACGAAGTGTATGACTTGCATGCACCCACCTTTTCAAGCCCCTGCACTTGACAGCATTAGTTGTGACTAAAATCACTTGCCTTGCTTTCTGCTACCTGGGTACCAAACAGTTCCTTCTCCGATGAACCTTTGTTCTGACCCAGTCTCCTGTCAAAAGATCATGAGCCTGCTCCTTTTCCTTTGATATCACATCTGTTCCCACCTGATGGAATACAGAGGTTACTACATCAGAGAGTTGCTTACAGTAGTCTAAAATTGCACTGTCATTTATTGCTAGCAACTTTGCAACTGGAATATGAGTGTGTCTCATTACTCTTCCCATAAGAATGTCATGAGGACTAAGACCTGTTTTCTTGTCTGGAGTACTTCTCAAAGACATCAAAACAAGCGGAAGAGCATGTGTCCACTTTATTCCTGTAGCTAGACACATTTTTGAAAATCTGTTTTTTGATTGTCCCATTTATCTGTTCTACAATACCTGATGCTTCTGGTCTGTGTGCACAGTGCATTTTCTGTTTTATTCCAAATGCTTCACAAATTAATTAAATCAGTTTTCAAAATGTCTGCCACGATCACTTTCAATAGTCACTGGAAAACCATATCTAGGTATGATCTCCCTTAAAAGCAATTTTGCCACAGTGATTGAAACATTGTGACGAGTTGGGAAAGCTTCGGCCCATCTTGAAAACAAACAGACAATTACAAGAACATATCTGAGCTTATTGTGTTGTGGCATGTCAAAGAAATCCATTTGCAATCTGGTAAAAGGACCACCCTCCCGACCTATGGTTCCCATGCTTACCACTGTTTTTCTGTTTGGATGGATTTGCTGGCAGATCAAACAACGTTGGCAAAGTGACTCTGCAATAACCCTACATTTTGGATTATACCAAGCCTCCCTGAACTGTCTGATCATTGTGTCTCTTCCTAAGTGACCTGGTCCATGGTACATCTGTGCCATGTCAGCAATCATGCAATTAGGCATAACAGATCTTCCATCTTTGTAAACCCAAATTCCATCTTCCTCTCGCTGTCTACAATCCTCCTTGAGCCATGTATTTTTCTCCTCATCATCAGCCTCATCTTGTAAGTCTTTTACTCTCTGCCATGTTTCTACAACAGATATTAGCATGAGAGATTTCATTACATGTTCATTGTCCCTCTCCCGATTAAGTGAAAGATTGTTCTTTGCACAGTAACGTGCATTCTCATCTGCAAAAGCATTTCTTTTAGTAATGTAATCCTGACCTTTTTTATGTGCACCACATTTAACTACTGCTATTTTTCTGGTAATTGAACGCCATCAATCAGTCTTTTGATCAATTTCGCATTTCTGATTGGAGTCCCTGCAGATGTTAAATAACCTCTTTGAGACCAGAGCTGCCCATAATCATGGACCACTCCATATCCATACTGACTGTCAGTCACTATGGTAACTTTTTTCCCTGCAGCTCTCTCACAGGCACGAATTAAAGCAACCAATTCTGCTATTTGTGCTGAACGAATTCCTTCAAGAGTTGAACCTTCAACTATTTCAGAAACTGCAGATTGCATATGCTGCTCTCAAAATACCCTCATCTGTTCTTAAACAAGAGCCATCAACAAAGTAAACAATATCTGACTCTGGTACGGGTACATCTTTAATGTCCTTCCTGGGTTTGGTGCAGTATTCTAAAACATACAGGCACCCATGTTCCACTTCATCATCATCATCAGGAGTCGCATTATCTGGCAAAAGTGTAGCCGGATTAAGATTCAGACATCTTGCAATAGATACATTATCTGATCCCAGAATAACTTTCTCATATTTCGTCAATCTATTGCTAGACAGGTGTTGTGTCTTACTTCTGGTAAGAAGTGTTTCAACTGAATGAGGTACATATACCTTTACAGGAAACCCCATCATGATTCCTTCACTTTGCTCAAGACTCACACTTGTTGCAGCCACTGCTTTTAAGCAACCTGGCAATGCTTTAGCAACAGGATCAAGGACAGCTGAAAAGTAAGCTATAGGTTTTCTCATGTTTCCATGTTTCTGAATTAAAACTGACAAAGCACATCCTTCTCTTTCACTGCAATACAGTTCAAATTCTTTATCGTAATCTGGCATACCCAGTGCTGGTGCTTCACAAAGGCTTCTCTTTTGCTTTTCAAAAGCCTCCAATTCTGTTTTTGTCAAAACAATTGGGTCTTTAATGTCTGCTTTTTCACGAAATGGATCTACACCTGCGCGGACGAACTCGCCCCTCTGAGGACCCCGCCCAGCAGACCCGGAAGCAAGAAGGCCCCGTGGTTCACCGACGAACTCAAGAGCTCCAAGAAGTACTGCCGTGCCCTCGAGAAAGCCTGGAGAAGAGACCCAACAATGGACAACATGACCACCCTCAAGCTCGCCATCCGAAAGCACCATCAACTGATCCGCGCCACCAAGAAAACAGCATTCAAGGACCGGCTGGACAACAAGGCACACAACAGCAAGGAACTCTTCAACATCGTGAGAGAGCTCTCCAACCCCAACGCCGGAACCAACGACATCACCCCATCGCAAGACCTCTGCAACTCCCTCACCTCCTACTTCCACAACAAGATCGCTGACATACACAACAGCTTCAGCACACAAACAACGCTCCCCACGACCACACCAATGCCCCCACCACCAACCTCAACGCCTGGACACCGATCAACCTCGAAGACACCATCCGCACGATGAACTCCATCCACTCCGGATCTCCAACCGACCCCTGCCCTCACCACGTCTTCAACAAGGCCGACGCTGTCATCGCACCCCACCTGCGGGACATTATCAACACCTCCTTCGACACCGCCACCTTCCCTGAGAGCTGGAAGAACGCCGAACTCAGCGCTCTACTAAAGAAACCAACGGCGGACCCCACTGAACTCAAGAACTACCGGCCCATCTCGCTCCTCCCGTTTCCAGCCAAAGTCATCGAGAAGACCGTCAACAAGCAACTGGCAGTCTTCCTCGAGACGACTGGATCCCTCGACCCATCTCAGTCAGGCTTCCGGGCCAACCACAGCACCGAGACCGCCCTCATCGCTGCCACCGATGACATACGAACCCTGCTGGACAACGGAGAAACAGCGGCCCTCATCCTCCTGGACCTCTCCGCGGCATTCAACATTGTCTGCCACCACACCCTAGTGCAGCGCCTCAGCAACGTCGGAATCGAGGAGAAAGCACTGGAATGGATCATCTCCTTCCTCGCCGGAAGGACACAAAGAGTCCGCCTGCCCCCATTCAGATCAGAAGCCACGGAAGTCATCTGCGGCGTCCCTCAGGGATCCTTGCTCAGCCCCACCCTCTTCAATGTCTACATGAGCCCCTTGCAGCCATTGCACGCCAACACAACCTGAACATCATCTCCTACGCCGATGACACCCAGCTGATCCTCTCCCTGACCAACGACCCCGCCACCGCCAGAGCCAACCTACACGAAGGGATGAAAGACGTGGCCGAGTGGATGACGACCAGCCGCCTGAAACTGAACACAGACAAGATGGAAGTCCTCATCCTGGGCTCCTCACCCTCCGCCTGGGACGACTCCTGGTGGCCCCCCGCCCTGGGCAACGCACCCAAACCGACAGACCACGCACGCAACCTGGGCTTCATCCTGGACTCCTCCCTCTCCATGAGCAGACAAGTCAACGCTGTCTCCTCGTCCTGTTTCAACATCCTGCGCATGCTACGTAAGATCTTCCGGTGGATCCCCACCGAGACCAGGAAGACGTTCACCCAGGCCCTCATCACCAGCCGACTGGACTACGGCAACGCCCTCTACGCCGGAACCACCACCAAGCTCCAGAAGAGACTCCAGCGGATCCAGAAAGCCTCGGCGAAACTCATCCTCGACGTCCCCAGACGAAGCCACATCTCCAGACACCTGAGAGACCTGCACTGGCTCCCGATCAACAAAAGAATCACCTTCCGGCTCCTCACCCACAAAGCCCTACACAACCAAGGCCCGACCTACCTCAACAGCCGCCTCAACTTCTACGCTCCCAAACGCCACCTCCGCTCGACCAGTCACGCCCTCGCCGCCGTCCCCCGCATCCGCAGAGCGACAACAGGAGGAAGGTCCTTCTCCCACCTGGCCGCCAAGACTTGGAACTCCCTCCCGACCGACCTACGCCTGACCCAAGACCACCTCTCCTTCAGGAAGAAGCTCAAGACCTGGCTGTTCGAGCAGTAGCGGACTCCCCCACCCCCACCCCCCCCCCAAGCGCCTTGAGACCCTCCGGGTAAGTAGTGCGCGATATAAATGCCTATGATTGATTGATTGATTGAATCTTTGTAAAGGTTTTGCAATAACTGAAAACCCACAAATCCATTGGCGACAATAACCAACCATTCCTAGAAACATACTGATCTGTCTCTGAGTTGTTGGTGGCTGTATTGCTCGAATCATGTTTATTCTCTCAATTGTCACTTGTCTAATTCCTTTTGCAATTCTATGACCTAGGTATTTAACCTCTTGTTTACAAAACTGTAGTTTTGCAGGCGACACTTTATGCCCTTCATCTGCCAAACGATTTAAAAGTGTAATGGTGTCAGTTACACAATTTTATCTTGTTTTTCCTGCAATCAGAAGGTCATCAATATACTGAACTAATGTTGACTCTCCAGGCAACTTTAGATCTTCCAGGGACTTTTTCAACAACTGATTGAAAATAGATGGACTCTCAGTATACCCTTGAGGGATACGACACCATACTAAATTTCCACTGACCTAACAGTAGAACGGGTAGCACCAGTGTCCACAAAAAAGGTGATATCTTTGTTATTCACCTTACCGTTTACAAATGGACCTGACTGATCTACCTCAAGAGTGGCTCCAATTACACACTCTTCTTCCCCCCTTAGGCTCCGTCATGAGTAATCCTCTGAATCACTGCTCTCGTTTTCCTTTAACCAAAATTGTTGAGAGACATTTGACACCTTTACTCTTTGCGATCTTTTTACCTGCTCAGCTCCACAGAAACCCGTCTCCGGATTATATCTTTGTGTATTCATGCAATTTGGCAAAGGTGGCTGTGGAATTTGGTTTTGCTGAATCAATTGGTTCTGCTGATTCGCTAACTGTCGCTGTAGCTGTTACTGCTGACTTATTTCATTTAACTGTCGCTGAACCTGTTGCTGTTGCTGCTGATTTATCTCACTCTGCATCTGTGGATTTAATGATGAATTGTTTACATTTCTGGGTGGATTTTTACACTCGCGCTTCCAGTGTCCAATTTCCCCGCAATTAAAACAGGGCAGCTTTTGTTTTAACTCTTCAATGTTTATATTACAGTTTGGCTTATTTGTAAAATTCCCTTTAAACCTGCCTGGATTCTGGTTCTGCTGAAAATTTTAATTTTCTAATGCTGCTCTCTGCTGCTCAGCTACCTTCACTTGTCCCCACATTGCCTTTTCCTTGAGTTTCTTTTGTTTTGCATCTAGGTCATCACTGCAATATTTTGCCTTTCTCAGGATGTCATCAACTGAAAGTGCT
The DNA here is from genome assembly GCF_964263255.1 of Lissotriton vulgaris. NCBI lineage: Eukaryota > Metazoa > Chordata > Amphibia > Caudata > Salamandridae > Lissotriton > Lissotriton vulgaris. Next base: position 502,796,058 of record NC_141685.1, read on the forward strand.
TGCCAACCTACAATTCCTGTCCTAATCATGTCCCCTATTTCAGGTCTCAAACCATAAACAAACCTGTAAATGAAGTGGCTCATGTCACTCTCACTTAATTTTTAATAGCCACTGTATTGTTTAAAAACCAGGAGCAATCTTTCATAATAAGAATGAACTGATTCTTTTGGTTCCTGATTAGTTCTGTCAATTTTAACCCAATCTACTTCTTTTGGAGGAATTTTGTCTTTCAGCCAGACAATTACTTTGTCATAGAAATCCATGACAGTGTCTGAAAGAGCACCTGTTACTCTATGCCTTTGTGGTTCCTCCTTCGGCCAACCCACAGAAATTTTGCATTCTGTCCAAAGATCTGACTGGACAACAATGTCAAAGAAACCATCAAGATCAATCCACAGAACTTTAGAAACTTTGATAAATCTATCTACCTGTCGATACCATTCCACTGGCTTTTCTCTGAGTCGAGGAAAATCATTCGTAAACAGTAATATATCTTGTCTTGTCCAGGGAACATGAACATGAACAGCTATTTCTCTCATCGGAAATTCACCAAAAACTTCTCCCCTGTCTCCCTTTTCTTCTTCTCTCTTTTTTGTCCATTTAACTCTCCATTTGCTTAAATCACCTAATCTTTTCAAGAACCCAATTAATTCTTTTATGTGAGTTATTCTGCCTGTAGTATTAAGATTTTCTATGTCTTTTTCAGAAAAATTCACTCTGTAATGCTTTTGTAATTGCTTCTGGCGAGTTAAATCTATTTCCAATTCAGCAGCCACCTCTTCAAACTGTTCATATTTATTCTTGGTTTTCCACTGAATACTCTTGCAAATAAAAAGCAGTTCATCATCCTGATATTGTTTCAAACAATCAGTACCAATTGTGCCAATAATCAATTCCTCTAAATCTGCTTTTAATTTAGCAACATCAAGCTGTTTCGATTCAGGAATTTGTGTTAACTCTGTTCTATTTACAGAGCCAGAATCTGATTCTGCAACTGATGGTGTGACATTTGACAATCCTTGATTTAAAGTTAAATTTGGCATTGTTTTATCTTTAAGAATCTCTGTTAATTCAGAATAAACATTTTCAGCCACTTTCTGAATTTCTGCATTCAAAGGATTTGCTATCATTGACTGCCTGTTCTCACTTTGATCAAAAACTGGTACAACAGGACCAATTGTAACTGGAACTGTCAGTGCTTCCATGCCTTTTGTCAATTGTTGAATTAATTCTCCCTTCGCTTTAAAATAATCTGTTATATTTGGAATATCAGGCAATGTCTTTTTATCATTTTTCGGGAAATTATTTCTAGAATTAGAATTTTCTCTTGGGGACTTTGTTTTACTTCTTGACCTCTCTCTATCAGGTAATCTCATATACCTAGGTGAATCCTCACCTTCCCTAGGTGCAGAAGGAGAAACACCTGAAAAACTTCTTGGAGTAGAATGTGAACAACCTGTTTGATACGGCTAAGGACTGTTTAACATATCCTCTAAAACTGCATCAAATTCTTGATCTAATTCACCTTTCTCCTGTGAATTCTTTTGACCTGTTTCTACAACCATTTCTAATACTGGATATAATCCTTCCTGCATGTCACCTTTCCTCCAACGACATACTTTATCCTGATGAGTTTATTTATATAAACTTCTTGGTGTTCCCCAATTTTCTCGCTCAAGCTCCATCATTTCAATTTCCCATTCAACTAAAGCTTCAAATTCAGTGGTCTTAGCTAGAATGGAGGCCTACAATGCTGCTTACTTAGATGACAGAGCTGTCTACAGCCGCAGTTGGGAGGACCAATTGTTTTACCGCCAAAAAGTGCTTCACACCCTGCAACAGGCAGGCTTGACTGTCAAAGCCAGCAAGTGACAGATAGGTCAGGGTTCTGTGGTGTGGATGTAAGTTGCAACCCCTCCATTCCAAAGTAGAGACTATTGTTGCCTGGGGGCCTTCCAAATCCCAAATAGAAGTGAGGTCCTTCCTTGGACTCACTGAATATTACCAGATGTTTGTTAAGGAACATGGCAGCATTGTTGCCCCCTTAACTGGGTTGACTTTCAAAAAGCAGCCCTAAAAGGTGATCTGGACAGAAGCCTGTCAGAAAACCTTAGATACCTTCCAACAGGCCATGTGTCTGTACTCACAGCCCTACACTGTTCCCAATAATTCACTGTGCAAACTTCCATTGGGGCAGTGTTATCACAGTTGAATGGGGAGGGCCTAGACCAACCTGTCGCCTTTTGGGCACTGAAGAAGCTGAGACCACACTTATTTGGGACTCACTTCCAGGTTCAAACAGACCACAGGCCCCTCAGATTGGTCATATAGAGATGAGAATCCCAAACTGTTGTGGAGGTCGATCTCGCTACAGGGAATGGACTTTTAAAGGGGAACACTGTCCTGGTTTATACTACTTAAGTGCTGATGGTATGTCTAGCTTATTCTTCCTTAGTGATGAGAACTCCCAGAAGGTTGGGTAGTTCCCCCACTCCCAGCTGGGGAGTGGGGGGGCATGTGTTAGACCTGTCAGACTTAGCGTGGTCATCCTCCAAACATTTTGCTTCATCCTCCTATTTTTCTGAATTCATTTTTGCTGGCTTTAGGACTCGCTACACGTTACCAGTGAATGCTTGTACTCACTCCATTAAACATGCTAAAATTGGCTTACACCTGATTGGCATATTTAATTTACTTTCAAGTCCCTAGTAAGGTGGTGTGCTATATACCCAGGGCCAGTAAATGAAATGCACCACAAGTGACCCAGCAACTCTTATTGTCCACCCACTTAAGTAGCCACTTAAAACATGTCCCAAGTCTGACATTTCACCATGTATGCAGTCTTAGACTGCCAATTCAACTTGACAATATAATCACTAAGTCAATCTTAAAACTTTTTTTTTATTACATACCAGCTCTACCCGGCCACGCATTGCTGTGGCTCAGTCTGGTTATATGGATGAGAAAGAAAAGAGTAAGCGCACGTTTCTAATATGTTTAATTTCACAATGCTTGTGAGTATACAATATGCTTTTGTGACTATTGTCTGTATGCGTCCCTTGTAGTTGTTGCGCAGCAAGCAAATCAATAGGGCCTGTTCGGCCTTTTGATCAAAAACACGCGCGCATTGTACACGCGCGTATTCGAATCCAATGTTGTGTATATATAAACATGCACTAATGTTGCAAAGTGAACCAACTTCTCCCTCCACCCACTTCCCGGTCTGCCATCCTGACAGCAACTGTCCATCCTAATATATGTAGACTATTATCTCTATGCGTCCCTTGTAGTTGTTGCACAGCAACCAAATCGATAGGGTCTGTTCGGCCTTTCAATTGAAAGCACGCCCATATTGGACACGCGCGTTTTCGAATCCAACGTTGTGTATATATAAACACGTGCTAATGTTGCAAAGTGACCCTACTCCTCCCCCCTCCATCCACCCACTTCCTGGTCTGCCATCCTGACACCAACTGTCCATCCTAATATATGTATACTATTGTCTCTATGCGTCGCTTGTAGTAGTTGTGCAGCAACCAAATCGATAGGGTCTGTTCGGCCTTTTGATTAAAAACACGCGCGTATTGGACATGCACGTATTCAAATCCAACGTTGTGTATATATAAACATGTGCTTAATCGAATACAACGATGTGTCAATATTTCAAAGCAATCAGTGAAGAACTTACGGAGATTTAAGATTTTGAACAAACGAACAATGACATTTATATGTGTCTGTTCGGGCTTTCGATTAAAAACACGCATGTATTTGACACGCGTGTATTGGAATCCAACATTGTGTATATGAAAACCCGTGTGTTTTCGAATCCAACGTTGTGTCAAAATTTCAAAGTAATCGGTGAAGAACTTTTCTGAGATTTGCGATTTTGAACAAACGAGCATTTACAATTTTTTTTATATAGATAGGTCACCCTCAAGGTGCCCTAAGCAGCCCTTAGGACCGTGAGCATTGTAATTAAAAAGTTGGACATGTACTTTTGGTAGTGAAAATCTCACAAATTAGTGTTCCACTATTGCGAGGCCTACCTCTCCAACAGAATAACAATGGGTTGCCCTATTACATGTATTAAGTGCTTACTTTGAATTGGGAGCAAGAATGAAATTCATGTTTGGTGACTGAAAAATTAAAATTTTAAATCCTCTTTAATGGTCAAGTAGGATTTCAAGTCGCAGTTTTGAAAATGGCACTTTTAGAAAGTTGGTATTTTCATGCCCTATTTGGTGCATGCAGCCTGTTCCTGGGTCACATGACTGGGTGCACTTGGCAGTTTAACTTTGTATTTTCCTCCCATCCAACCACACAATTGAGGGATTATGTGTGCTTGGTTGGACAACCACTGGTAATATGGCAGGGAGAGTTGGGCACAGCCCCACTTTCAAGTCCATAGGCTGCACCCTGCCTTCATACAAAGCACTTCACTCGAGGCAACTGTGTCTGCAGCCAGGCTGGGCCTAGGGAAGAGAGGCAGTAAATTCCAAGCCCTTAAAAGGGAATCTCTAGAAACTTCTTCTATTTCAAAGATGGCACCAGGTGTAAAAATAAGATCCTCAGACCCGCACTTCAGTTCATTTTTGGGAACTGTGGAAGGAGTTTTGGAGAATAGGTTGCTGCTTAGACCTGCTGTGCACTTCAAAAGGCTGCTGTGCTGCACCTGGAAGGACTACTCTGCTGACTAAAGCCAGCATTGAACCCGGAGAAGTCTGCCCTGTTGCTTGAACCCTGTCCCACCTCTTGAACACAGGACTACCAAAGTGACTACAAGGGATAGTTGTCTGCACTCCAACCAACATGAAGCAGCACCTGGACCCAGCCTGAGTGAGTCCTGACTCTCCAAGTGGTGCCCATCCAGTCATGGACCCTTGGAAGTGGTGCTAAAGGTGCCCAGATAGCCAAAATCCAAACGTTTTTGAATAAAAAGGTGCTCTAAAAATGAGACCAGGGCCTAACTGCTCATCTATCTGTACAAGGTGCATTGCTGGTCAGCCTGACTTCGCAGCAGCTCCTGCTACATTTGTCTCCACAGTAACAAATCCTTTTCAAAGGCCCCACTGACAAAGAGATTCCACCCTGGTGCAACCCTTGTAGGTATAGCCTGCAGCTTTATCCTACTGTAGATTTTCAACTTCCAAAAAGAGACTGAGGGCCTGATTTATATTGTGGCGGATGGGTAACTCTGTCACAACGATGACGATATCCATTCCGCCAAAACTATAAATCTCAAAGGTTATAATGGGAATGATCTTTTGAAGGACAGGATTTCCGTCATCATTGTGATGGAGTAACCCGTCCTCCAAGATCTAAATCAGGCCTTAAATCTGAATGTAGAAACCTTTCCCGCAACTTTCCTCGTCAACAAAAGAATCACCTTCCGCCTCCTCACCCACGCACACAAAGCCCTACACGACCAAGGCCCGAGCTACCTCAACAGCCGAGTCAACTTCTATGCTCCCAAACGCCACCTCCGATCAGCCAACCACGCCCTCGCCGCCGTCCCCCGCATCCGAAGAGCGACTACAGGAGGAAGGTCCTTCTCCTACCTGGCCGCCAAGACCTGGAACTCCCTCCCGACCGACCTGCGCCTGACCCAAGACCACCTCTCCTTCAGGAAGAAGCTGAAGACCTGGCTGTTCGAGCAGTAGCGGCACCTCCCCCCCCCCCCAGCGCCTTGAGACCCTACGGGTAGGTAGCGCGCTTTATAAGTGTCACTGATTGATTGATTGATTGAACTTCGTCCAGCAGCTCCCTGGCAATGACGTCTCTTTCTCAGAAACTGCCTGCATCCCTGCCCTGCTGAACATTACCTTCTCAGACATTTTTCCATAAAATTTCTTGTAAGTCCGAAGGTAAGCAGAGGCCAATTTACTTATAGTATCTGATCCTTGATTGTGGTCCTTTTGGGTCCGCCATCACTTTCCAGTTTAAACATTTCCCACACAACTAGATATCAGGGTGGGCGCTTTGATTTTTTAGACAGTAGTTTTCACCTTAAACTTTCATAACTATGGTTCTACTGATTGCATTTTTGTCATGTTGGTGTCAAATAATTTATAACAATGTACTCTATATTTCTAAATTGGTGTGAGATTTTGCTTGTGTCATGTTTTCACTTTATTACAATTTGTGTGCTGCATAAATACTTTACACATTGCCTTTAGGTAAAGCCTGACTGCTTTTGTGACAACCTACCAGAGGGTTAAATGCAGATTAATTTAGTGACTTTAGTGGTTCACCCTAAACATCAATTGTGGCTGTTGATTGAGCAGGGTTCTCACCTCACTCGATCAACAACCCGATTTTTTTCAATAAACTAATAGCAGACATCCTACCTTTCAATATCTCTATCTCCTTCTTCATCACATCCTATAACCTCATTGCCTGTTGTCACCTTGTTCTGATACTGCCTTCTCACAAGCTCTAGCTGAGATTTGCCAAAGGTTTTTGTCTACTTCTCATATTTACTTCTTCATGGGGACTCTAAATATTGTTTTGATCTCCACTGTCTACGTGATGTGAAGTCGTTTCTTAGGGTGTGTAAATCTCTTGGCAAAATGCAATACATCGAGACTCGGCCCAACTTGCATGGCACATTCTTTTTTTAAATAAATGTATTTATTGAGAGTTCGATTCACAATTCAACATATACAAAATAAAGTGCTTACAGTATTCAATTTCAATTTTGGTTGCATATTCCCACGAACATAGCCCATTTTCAAATCACATCAATATCAAAAAGCACCAATTAAAAGTATGTAAAACCAGAAATGGAAGAAAAAAAAAATAAAGCCACTTATTGCACAATTTCCCTTAAACATTTAATTTAGACCAAATCACAGATTAGCTTCCTATGGACTTCCAGCGTTTCTCAAATTTTGAAAGAACTCTAATCTTAAATCGTAGCGTCTCTCCAGCTCTTTAACTTTGTGAAGTTTAGCCCTCCAGGCTTAAAAAGTGGGTACAGTATTACTTCACCAATTTTAGAGAATTCATGAATTTGCCACCAGGGCTGATATAAATAAACATTCCTCTTGCATTTTGTCTATCGTTGTATTTGGAGAGCATTCCAGAACTGCAATATACTTATCAATATTTATTGCGTGACCTATAGTAATTCCGAGATATCCATTCCTTTCCATAGTTGCTTGATCCTTGGGCAATCCCAGACAATATGAGAGCAAGTACCTCCTCCCTCTTTGGAGCGGTGACAACACCTGTTCTCAATCTGGAGGTATACATTATGGAGAAACAATAGGGTCCTGTATATTAACCATTTTGTGTAGAATTGCATTCTCCTAAAATTGGCGCCTCAAATTGTTGTTGCATTAAGTTTGTTCATTCTATTGCAGACCGCTCTAGGGATCTGGAGGCCTTCTTTCTTCTGCCATTTATCTAGGGATTTTTTGTAGACAGTGGAGGATTTATTTTCATTAAAGATTTTCACCCAGCTGCTTACTGACCGCGTATCAGTTGTTTCTTGTAGCGCTACGGTTAGTTTTGATCCTAATCGTAGCGCTCTAGAGCCAATATTTTCAAAAAAATGCATGATTCGGATAAATGACCACTGAAGCATATCCCTTGAATAAAGCAGCCCATTGTCTATCTCTGGCCACTTTTTCAAGGATTCAGAGTTAAGAAAGTCTCCCACTTGCCTGTGCACATTCTCCTCCCATTTCTTTAGTATGCCGGTTTGCAACAGCCTGACCTCCCAGGTGTATAGGTCAGCCAATCTTGTAGAGCTATTGATCCATGGAATACCATACTTTAACAGTTAGGTTTTTTGTTTTAGAAGCCATTGGAGAAACTTATATCGTATTTTCTTTGGGTTCTTGGCTGTCCTTATTAGATCTGTGATTTTGTATTCGTTCATAATTTTTTCCATTAAAAAATTGTCCATGTCTGGAAAGTTACGCTGGTTATAAAATCTATGGTTATTTTGTGCAAAATGTGCGTGGTAATACTCCCTTAGATTTGGGAGGGCTAACCCTACCTCCTCATTAGGGTAGTTGAAAGTGGCTAGTGCTCGTCTTGGTGCCTTGTTGGCCCATAAGAAAGATGAGAATAGACTGTCTAATTCTCTAAAAAAAAAGATGTTTGTAGTGCACATGTGACTGCTGCAAATAAGAATGTAAATAATGGTAGAATTGTCATGCGTAGAAGGGCCCCCCCCCTATTATTGATATTGGAAGTTAATTCCATTTTACTAATAACCGATTAACTTTCTTGCACTAAGAGAACATAGTTTATTATATATGTAGCTCCCTTACCGTTTCCGACACATGTATCCGCAGGTACCTTGTGGGCCGGGAGTTATGTAGTGGCCAAAAACTTGATACTAATGTCTCAACTGGACAGTTATATTGCAAAATGTCTGTCTTGGCACTATTTATTTTATAACAACCTGTTGCTTGAAATTTCGAGAAAATCCCAAGTATTTCCTTCTGGGGCTCTCCCTGGTCTTTAGAAATAGAACAACGTCATCTGCATAGAGCTTAATATTGATCATGCCCTCTAAAGGTGCAGTTTGTAGAGCTTTTTGTCTGATGGCTAATGCCAGGAGTTCTATGAATAGGGCAAAGAGAACTGGGAATAGGGGATACCCCTGCCTTGTACCTCTACTTATTCTGCAGTTACCCACATTTATTGAATTCATTATTATTTGTGCCTTCAAGTCCTTATATAGACTTCTTACTATTTGTATGAAACTTTCAGGAAAACCAAATCTAGCAAGACTGAAAAAAGACACTCCCAGGACACCGGGTCAAAAGCTTTCTTAGCATCTAAAACCCAAAACTGTGCCTCTATGTTATTCTTAAAATGGTATGTTAAAATAGTCCAGAGAAACTTTAGTATTTACTGAGAGTTGTCTACCTGCTACGAAGCCACATTGGTCCATGTGGATTAATGATCCCACAATTTGTTGGGCCTATTGGTGAGAAGGTTTGTAAACATGTTGTAATCAGTGTTGAGAAGACTTATTGGACTTTAGGAGTTGGTGTTTTCCTTGTTCTTGTCCTTCTTCAAAATGCTAACTACCATCGCCGTATGGAAGGAGGCCAGGGGTGTGCCTCCTTTTAGTATGTAGTTGGCTCGTTCAAGAAGTGGTACATTCAAAGTTGAGGCAAGCCTTTTATATAGGTCTGTTGGCAGTCCATCCTTCCCAGTCGCTTTACAATTAGCCATTGAACTCACCACGGTTTCTATTTCTTCAATAGTGAATTCTGCCATTAATATTTCTCTATGTTCTCTGCTCAAGGATCGGATTGGTAGTTTGTATAGGAAGCTTACAATATAGTTGGGCAGTGTTTCTTGGTGTGTCTCGTATATTTTCTTATATTGTTTGAGAAAAGCATCCCCAATATCCGGAGAACCAGTTAGTTGTACTTTGGATTCCGCTTCTATCAGTGAATCAATTCTATTTTGGACTTGTTTCTCTTTTGCCTGCCTTGCAAGAAGTCTTCATGTGTATTCACTCTTCTCATATGTCTTTTGGAGGTATGCTGTGTTCCCTGTGTCACCTAGTTGATTGTTATATTCCTTTATTTCTAGTCTTGCTTGTAGCATCTCCTGTCTTGATGCTAGGTTTCTATCTATATTCTCTATTTTGGTGCACAAGCCTTGACTCTATCTCTAGTCTCTTTTCCCTTTTTGACCTTTGTTGGAGAATTTCTTTACACATAATAATCCCTCATAGTGTAGCCGTAAAGGCATCCCATACTATGCTCACTGAGGCAGTATCTGTATTGCTAAGAAAAAAGCTACTAATTTCGTTTTCTACCTCTGTGCACCAATCCTCTCTTTCTAAATTGATTTCTCCTAGGTGTTCTTTCCGGCCCTGCCCCCGCTATTACCATTTTGACTAATGCGTGATCTGAAAAATCATTAGGAATGTAGTCTTGCGTGCTCATTGTGAGACCTTTCAAAACAATAAAAAAGTCTATCCTAGAAGCCATGTTATATTTTGCCGAGAAGCATGAAAAAGCATGTTCCCCTGGATTCTAGAGGTGCCACGGACCCACCAGGTCTAAATCACTTTTGCAACTGGCCACAGCAATAGCCCCCTGAGGCTTGTTTTTTTTTAGCACTCTTAGAAAAGTCAACTAGTGGATCCTACAGAAAATTAAAATCACCACCCCATATAATAGGGCCAGGGATGCTGGTTAGGGCCTGTTTGAGCTGGAGTAGGGGGTGAGGGTTATCGAGAACTGGTGCATAGATTGTGGCTATGGTGAGAATTAACTGACTCAGGGTTCATTCTGCAAAAAACCATCTCCCCCCTGGGTCTGCCTGTGTGACATTTACTCAAATTGAAATACAAAGCAGAAAGGGAGGTCTCCTCACAAATCCAATCAGGGGACGAGGAGTGAAAGTAGTAGAAGAAAAACAAGGTGGTCCCTCTTACTGATTCAAAAAAAAGGGGGATTGCACTTGCTTATGTAATGCCACTATAGCTCATGAGATCTTCACAATTTTAAGCCACTCATAACACTTTAAACCAAGTTATAATACTCAACACAATCAAATAAAATATCTTAATCATTTATTAAAAGAATTTTTGACAATGTTAAACATCGAATAACTGTGTCACAGAGAAATGTTAAAAAAGAGTGTCGGCATCATACAGCAATGATGTACATCTCTTGAGTATATACAATATACAAATTAAAAACAACAATTATTTAAAAAAAACCAAGTAGTCGACGCAGCGTTTCGGTTCTTTGAGTTGAAACCTTCATCAGGACGGGGTTTTTTTTTAAAAAAACAGAACAAACTCGTGTTGTCTTCCTCTATTTTAAATTCAAGGAGACAGTTCAAGATCACTTGAAGTAGATTGTAATGGTTGTAAAGGGGAATCCCTTTATATCTGAATACTTAAAAGAAGTTTTCATTCAATGGAGGAAAAAGGAGCCACCGATATATAGGACAGTTTCTTTCAAATGGCTTCCCCTATCAATGAGGTAACCAACGGAAGAGTGAAGCGCGTGACTGGATGGCGTCAGGCTATTTTCGTTTAGTGGTGATACTTCTCATTCCACTGTTCTTTGAGGGTTTTTTTACATTCACCTCTCTTATAACCGAGATTCGGCCTCCCTGCTCCTATTTTCGCTCATATCTACCCGATGAAGCTGGAGCGAAAATAGGAGCAGGGAGGCCGAATCTCGGTTATAAGAGAGGTGAATGTAAAAAAACCCTCAAAGAACAGTGGAATGAGAAGTATCACCACTAAACGAAAATAGCCTGACGCCATCCAGTCACGCGCTTCACTCTTCCGTTGGTTACCTCATTGATAGGGGAAGCCATTTGAAAGAAACTGTCCTATATATCGGTGGCTCCTTTTTCCTCCATTGAATGAAAACTTCTTTTAAGTATTCAGATATAAAGGGATTCCCCTTTACAACCATTACAATCTACTTCAAGTGATCTTGAACTGTCTCCTTGAATTTAAAATAGAGGAAGACAACACGAGTTTGTTCTGTTTTTTAAAAAAAAAAAAAAAAAAAAACCCCGTCCTGATGAAGGTTTCAACTCAAAGAACCGAAACGCTGCGTCGACTACTTGGTTTTTTTTAAATAATTGTTGTTTTTAATTTGTATATTGTATATACTCAAGAGATGTACATCATTGCTGTATGATGCCGACACTCTTTTTTAACATTTCTCTGTGACACAGTTATTCGATGTTTAACATTGTCAAAAATTCTTTTAATAAATGATTAAGATATTTTATTTGATTGTGTTGAGTATTATAACTTGGTTTAAAGTGTTATGAGTGGCTTAAAATTGTGAAGATCTCATGAGCTATAGTGGCATTACATAAGCAAGTGCAATCCCCCTTTTTTTTGAATCAGTAAGAGGGACCACCTTGTTTTTCTTCCATTTACTCAAATTGTACATATTTGCCTACATAGATTCCCACCCCATTCTGTGCACAACCAGCGTTTGAGGAACAGTGGAAGCCAGCCCACTTCTTAAGGATTCTACCCGCATCTATTGAACTCCTGAAATGAGTTTCTTGTAGGAGTATGGCTTCCGGGCTATGACTTCTGAGCCAGCTTTCTATTGCATGGGCTTTGCATTTATTAATTAGTCCATTGGCATTAAAAGAGAGTACAGTGAAATCTTTTCTACCTATTACCTACTAGTAACTGAACTAAGATGGCTTGCGCTGTTCTAAAAACAAAATACTGTAAACACATGCCCCCAACCTCCCAAAAAGCGCTGTGTGCAGACATGGCTTCATAATATATCCAAAGTAATTCCAGGTAGGTGTCACAGCAGCTAAGATATAGCCCATGTTGGCCAGAAGTGCATTTAGAATAAATAAAGTGACTTGTGCATAACCTCATCTTTTGGGATAGATTCCATCCAGATGGATACCATATCAACTTTATAAGGGGGCCATGATAGTCAAAAGTGCAACTAGAATATATAAAGTGACCTTTGCTCTTGGAATTAGTACTTTAATCATATAGGACTCCAAGCTGGAATAAAATGTGTTGCATGCCTATGCAGCATCCTATTCCATCCATTTGAGTACCAGAGCAGCTGGGGCTCTAAAGTGCATCTAGAGTTCATAAAGTGACTTGTGCTATTGTAAACGAATACTGTAAACACATACCCCCTGCAGTCTCCTATCTGGCGCTATATACATACTTAGTATATTAATTGATTGCATTTCACCCATTTGCCTACTATAGCAGTTAGGATACAACCCATATGTAAGACTAAAGTGCACATACATTTCTTAAAGTGACATATACATTCTAAAAAAAAGTGAAATGTGCCTTTTCTCTACTCCCCCTCCCTATGTTGCCTACTCCCTATTTTATATGTCGACTCAAAATTGGATCTATAAGTCCTAACTTGTTCCTTCCCGCAGGATTTCTGAGCACTTATAATCAAAATCTATTTTTTTTAATTGCCTCACCCCCACCACCTTTCCCTCTGCCCCCCATCGAAAGAGGTATTGACCCACTATTTCTCTTTCCCCTCCTTGTTGTTGGATGCTATTTTGTTGCATTCTTTTGCCCCCTCTGACTCTCCACCTTCCCCCTTCTTGTCCATTGCTGTTAAGTAAACGTTTATCAGCTGAGAAAGTAGCTGAGCTTTTCCATTAAGATTGACTGCTTTGGGTTTTGCCCCCTTCAAGGCAGAGGCAGAGTCTCATTGCTCTCTGTCTGCTAGTTTTGATAACAGCAGTTGAGCTTCCTGGACATCTGTGAGAATGTAGAATTTCCCTTTAGCCAATACTTTAAGTGTAGACTGTTGAACTATCGAGGTCTGAGTTCCTCTCCCCTTGAACAAGTCAATCAGCTTGACAAACTCTTTGCATCTCTTTCCTGATGCTGCAGACATATCGGAGAATATTTTGAACTGAGAGGTTTCTGTAGTGGAGAAGGATCTCTTTATTATGGAAGGGCTTAAAATGTTTTCCTTAACACTCAAATCTGCCAAATTGAGTAGCATCACCCGTGGAAATTTAGCATTCAATTGTCTCTGTACTGGGACTCTATGGGCTCTGGTGATCGTAAGGTCCCCTTCTAGCTCCGGAATTACCTTATTTAGCAGTGAGTCAGCCCATTTATCCACCTGCTGCCTTCCTATCCTTCCAGGATTCCCACTAGGTGGAGGTTTGAGCACCTATTATAATTTGCTTTGATTCCATCTGACTCTTACTTTTGCTTAGATCTAGCACATCTTGCTGTATGGCAGACAATTTGTCCTCCAGGTCAGACATGTGACTTTCTGCCTTGTCTATTCTAGACATGTTCTCTTCCAGTTTAGCCAATCTTTTGTGCAGTTGTGCAATCTCTGACGCCTGGGACTTTTTTAAATCCCTGATTCAAATCAGTATGAGTAAGAGCATTTTTTGAATTGATGTCTCTCCACTCCCCCCACCTTCCAGAACGTTTTCCGCCTTTACCATCTAGTTTGCATTGCAGTGCTTTCTTCATTTTCACTGGCTATATCCCATGAGATCTTGGCTGACCGCTGCGTGGCTTGGGAGGGGGGTGAGCCCATAAGGGTGTTTTGAGAGAGATTGTTGTTTTCTTGCAAGTGTACTGATCTAACCTTTTCTCCTGCAGAAGTAGCTCCATCAATTTGAGCAGGGTCTATGGCCTTGGTTGAAGTCTGGTGCTTTTGGTACTTATGGAAGAGAGTGTATTGCGTAGAGCAGGGAGGACCATCCTTTGTTCTCTGCACCCCCATGCTCCTGTCTTGAACCTTACCGCTCCTAGTCTCCACTCGTAAATCGGTAGAATAATTATGTGCACCTTCCTTGATTTCCAGATCTGACATGCTCTTAACAACTGATGGGTCGTCTCGCTCAGTTTCTTTTTCCTTTTCGGCTAGTGTTTTGGCCTTTAATATCATCCTCTGCTGCACATTCCTCTTTCTATCCCTCTAGGAGCTGGAGAGGGGCTAGACTGATTCGGCTTTTCAGTGTTTTCCTTTTTTGCAACCTTGGGCTGCTTTGTGTGCATTCTTTCGTCCCCTCCTTATAATAAAAGGAAAAACAGAGAGAAGCCTCAATGGAAACAATCAATATCCTCTGCCCTAAACCCTGGGCCTTCACGACCATGTAGCAGAGCTCCACCTCCTTCCTAGCTCTAGCCGCAAGGGCAGAATGAAAATTGGCATAGGACTCAAGCAGGGCTCAAGTTATCGCTTCATTGGGTATCATAAGTCTCAGGACCTCAAGAGGCACGGGTGCCCTCTCACACCCTGCCGCGATAAGGATAAGTATATATGTGATGCGAGTGAGAAAGATTTGTTCTGTATACTCCAAGGATCCGCTGGAGTCACAAGTAGTTGGGGAGGCCTCAGGGTCTAGCTGTAGTGAAACTATGATTCACCTATCCAATGACAGCTTGCTCATGTTTTAGCAACATATGCACAGTTCGGAAAGTTCTAAAAGTCTTGGTAGACTGCTTGAGGGGACTGGGGCCACAAAACTCATGCAGCCCTTGTCTACCACGAGGGAAGGATCTCCAGAAACTACAGGGGGGGGGGGGCGTGCCGGGTTTGCTATACCATATGGGGTTACTGCCAGATGTTTCAAGCTCAAATTACTCCCCCCACCGCCTGGCTCACTTGCTTAAAGCTGTTCTTAGCTTCTCTCCTCTTCAGATTACTGAGACCTCACGAGCGCTGTCCTCACACGCGCTGGGCTTGCACACTCAGCGTTTTTCTCCAGCCTGCAGCTCTTCGTGGGGGGGCACAGCTGTGAGAACCGCCACCTCCGTCCTCGTACGCGCTCAGCAGCGTCTCTCCACAGCCTCTCTCTGAAGTCTGTGGTGCAGTCTATAATGCTTCGTGGGGGGCTACCACCGCCGCCATCACACTGTAAAAAGGAAAGAACTGCAGTGCGCTCAGCTCAGTGTGGGAGCTCTATGGCCAGGCCCTGTCACCGTGGATGTATGACGTTACAACGCATACTTTTACAAAGCATACCTTTACAGCGCATTTTTTACAACGCAACATCCATTACAACGCATTCCATTACAACGCATGCCATTACAACTAATTTTTAAAAACTACCTTTACAATGCATTCCATTACAACGCATACTACCTTTACAACGCATACCATTACAACGCATACCATTAAATTGCATTTATGGTAAGTATTGGATAGTGTAGGGGTAAAATTTACTATTCTAACTCTAGGGGGGTGCAACAGTTGGGTAAGTGTTGGACAGTGTAGGAGTAAAAATTACTATTCTAACTCCAGCTGATGCAACAGTAGGGTAAGTGTTGGATAGTGTAAGGGTACTAGGCGTGTTAATGGTATGAGTTGTAATGGTATGCGCTGTAATGACATGAGTTGTAATTGTATGCGTTGTAGTGTCATGCGTGGTAATGGTTGCATTGTAATGGCATGCATTGTAAGGGATGTTGCGTTTTAATGACTGCGTTGTAATGGTAGTGCGTTGTAAAAGTTGCTTTGTAAAGGTTGTTTCCCATCACCTTGCCTGGCATTCTCCGCATTAGGCTTTGCAAAGCAGGAAGTGGGTGGAGGAGAGCAAGAGCCGAGATGCTAGCAACAACGTGTGTGGGCCACACCTGCCGCTCAACCTTCTACGCCTGATGCTCAGAACTTGCATGGCACATTCTTGACACCATTTTCTTAACCTTTGAGGACATTTCCATTCTCCTTCCACTTCATTGGATCTGGTCAGATCAATTGGAAATGCCTTTCTTATATTTCTTTCCATCCTTGGGCTTCCCCATCCACCTTGCTTACTACCTTTTTTCCGAGCAAAAGTATAGGACCACCCCAATCTCTTTCTCTGGGGCCCTTGTTGATACTCACCTTCTGCTTGACAATTCTCTTATCAGTCTAATGACCAATCATATCTCCTGGATTCCATCTGATCTACAGTCCAGTGCCCCTCTGAAGGTGCAAATTCCCTTGCATCGCTGGCCATCATCCCCTTGGTTCTCTCCTGAAGTAGCAGAACCAAAACGATGTTGTATTGCTTTTGAAAGGTAATGATTTATCTCTGACTACTAAATGAGCAAAGCCCTTTACATGAACTTTTGAAATTGTCATATAATGAGCTATTCATTCTGCTTGGGCTACTTTTTAGGCGTAATCTATTAATCAGGGTGCTCACTGTATATCTCCTTCCTGAACTGCCTTCTAAGGGGCTTAGTGACACTCTGATTTGTGTTTTTTTTTTGTGCAATGCAGCAGAGCAAACTAAGTTACTTTACTGAGTTGAGCAAGGGGGAGACAGCAACATAGAGCCACAGTAATTGAAATTAGCCTGCTGTTGCTAAACACCCCTGCACTGACACACACAGGATATATAGTGCCCCTCACAAACTTCAGATGGGTGTGTGTTGTCTAGCACAAGGTTTGCATGAGATGTATACCATACAAGCACAAAATCCTATGACTGAACAAAGTATTAAAAATTCCACACATCTTAACATGGCGGTCGTGTAGAGCCGAAGCTCCGACCAGCCTTCATCAATCCTACCGTGATATCCTGGCCCCGGTCATCTACTGAAGTTCCCTGCGATGCTGTGTGTGTCCTGGTCCCGGAGGGTTCGGGGGACCGAGTTTGGGAGCACGGAATCCGCCCCTGGGGCAGAGAGAAGACTCGGTGGGAGACCGCGTGACAGGAGCTCTGACGCCACCCACTGCGCCGGGACCTCGATTTCTGAAGCCCCATCCCGACGCATATTGGCTGCCGGACTGGGGGAGCCGTGCCGAGGGCTGAGATCCGGAGGGGCTCCGGACACAAGGCACCCTGGAGATCCTGAGGCACGGAGGCAGTATTCCCCGATCGACGACGCGGCTGGAGACGGGGCCGTGGTGCACTTGTGGCAGACTCCGGCGGTGGGGACGGCTGGGCAGAGCGGCCGCCATCTTGGCTTGGGGAGAGGTCGGCGCTGCATTGCGGAGCCTGCGTCTACACTGAGGGTGGCCGCCCCGAGCACATAGGCCGTGGCCCGGGCCCAGGTTAGTCCGGGTCCGGCGGAGTGCCGTGCGGGGTGGTTGCTGGACAGCCCTGTGCATCGGGGGTTGGGCCGGGACCCGGGGTCTTCATTACCCGGAGCGCCATCCCATCTGGTTCTTGAAGCCCTGGCCTCTTGGAGAGCGGAGCAGCGTTCGGCAGTGTGAGGGGCTGCTGCGGGCCCGGATGGCCCGGTGGAGGTGGGCGCAAGAGGCACGGTGAGGCTCTGCGGCATATCGGGGGCCGGATCGGGCCTCGGTGAATGCTACCGGAAGTGCGGCCCGTATAGTGGCGTCCATACTGGCAAGGCATAGTGAGACTGTGGCTACTAGCAAGTGATCCTGGTGAGCTAGCCGGGTGTGGCGCTGCTGTCTGCAGTCGACGGCAAGGGCTCGCAGGCCGGCACCATCCCCAGCCGGCGGGCCACTAGAGGTGAGCGATTGTGCCCGGTGGTGTTGGTGGGGACACCAGTGGAGACGGGGGCCTCCCTCCCTGAGGGCATCATGACGCGGGGAACGCAAGGCAAACAGGGCCCCATAGACAAATTCACTGAAGCTGCTGGTGCTAAGAGAACGCAGGCCCAGGCGCCCGACAATGCTGCGCTCATGGCTGCAATCACGCAGTCCAGAGACGTCCTGGATGCTAAAATTGGGGCAGTGGGCTCGGATGTTATGCTCCTCCGGCAGGACTTGCGCAACGCCGTGGATAGCATAATAGGCGCCGAGACACTTATATCGGCTGTTGAGGACGATGTGACCACCCTGAAAAAGAGGGTTGTTGCCCTTGAAAGAACACAGAAGGATCTGGTCTCGAGGGCTGAGGATGCGGAGGGCCGTGCCAGACGCATCAACCTTCGCCTTTTGGGCTTTCCGGAGGACTGCAAGAAGGGCAGCGCGTAGCGTTTTCTGATGCAATGGCTGGAGGGTTGGATGCCGGCCGACACTCTGTCCCGCTGCTTCGTGGTGGAAAGGGCTCATCGGGCGCTGACACAGAAACCCCCGCCAGGTGAACGCCCTCGTCCGATGATTGCAAAATTACTGAACTATTATGACAGAGACACCATTTTGAAACAGGCGAGGCTAAAGGGCAAACTGACATTTGAAAACTCCACCATTCTTATCTTCCCGGATTATACGAAGCTGGTCCAACAACAGAGACAGTCGTTCACTGCAGCCAATGCTCGCGTTCGGGGCCTGAAATTGCCGTATGCTCTGCTTTATCCAGCGAGGTTGCGGGTTGCCTTTCAGTCCCGCACTCTCTTCTTTGACACACCAGAAGCCGTCTTTCGCTGGACGGATGAAACTGTCAAGGTGCGCGTCAACACGATGGGGGGTGGAGAATCAGACTCCTCAGCCGGGGGCTCCTCTGGTAGGGTCCCAAGAAGCTGCGAAAGCGCCGTGGTAGATCCCGCTCGAGTCGTGACTCGCGGTACATGTATAAGACACGTCCAGACGAGGGCCCACTGGAGGCTCAGGAGAATGTGTCCTGAAAGTAGGAGGAACTGACATTTGCTTCAAACGTTGCTTGATTGACCGGGGCTTCTGGCTTGGCTGGAGGCCACACTTGCTCGGTGTGAAAGAAGGGACGACAGCCTAGTTCTATATGGGTTGTGACTTGGGGATCCATTGGAGGACGTGCTCCCTGTTGGGGCCGAGACCATGCTCTGACCACGACAGGTGCTTCCATGTTTGGGAGGTGCGGGGTGGGGGTTGGAGGGGAAAGTTGCGGGGGTTTGTGACTGTTTTGGTTCAAGGGGGGGTCTGCTCGCAATGTGCTGCTGTCGTCCACTGCTGGGAACTGCCACATCTGCCCACTGCTTATTGTTCTGTCTACAAATGTTGTCGGATAGTGGAGGATCACGGCTAGGTCCCTGTGGGACTCGCCTGTTGAGTTGGAATGTGAGAGGGATGCTGGACAAGGTGAAGAGGGGGGCTGTATTCGCCTGGACTAAGAAGAGGGGCACTGATATCCTGTTGTTACAAGAAACCCTCCTGCTAGGCACCAAGGCGCTTTGCTTGCAGCGTAATGGTCTCACACAGGCCTTCGACTCGGGATTCACGAGGGGATCACGGGGAGTGGCCATTCTTATACACAGTAGGGTCCCCTTTAATCTCAAGCGCACATGAATGTACATATTACACTAGGCACCGCCTGTGGAGGGCGGGTTCAATAGCCTCCACAAATTGCCTCAGATGTGGGTACGCTGCTGCACACTGTGTGGGAGTGTAGGGTCCTACAGAGGTTCTGGGATGGGGTGTTCCGATATTTGAATGAGGCCCTGGCCTGGAGACTCCCAAGAAATCCCAATCTGGCCCTCCTCCACGTGATGGCTGATGTGGGGGGCAATCGCTATAAGCGGCATCTTCTCTTGATGGGACTAACCCTGGCTAAACGGGACATAGCGAGGTCCTGGAAGGCGCCCCGAGCCCCATCACTTATGGCTTGGCAGAATGGGATGGACTTCTGCATGGGTCTTGGAGCAGCCGATATTTGTGGCCAGGGGCTGTCCTCAAAAACACTATAAGATCTGGAAACGGTGGGCAGACTACCGGGGTCTGGAACTGAACCCGCCTCCGGAGGAAGATGCATTGCAGCTCCCCTGACAGCCCAACGACTCAAGGTCCGGGCGGATGTTGTGGCACACTTGGCAGGAGGTTCATGTCCTCAATATCACGCGGGTGGATTATGCAGCAGGGCGCGCGGGGAGGGGTTGGGGGAGGCGGAGGTAGGTGGGAGGCGGTGGGGTGTTTGATCCTGGGGTTCTTTGCATATAATTGATTGACCGTTACCAAATAATTGCATGTCTTAATGCTTTGCAATGTGCTACTAGTGATTGTCTCTGGTGTTATAATTCTCATGCAATCAATAAAATCTGTTTTAATAAAAATAAAAAAAATTCCACACATCTTGTGACGGCTGCCTCGGAATAGGGGTGATAGGGCAAGAAAAATAAATTTTAAAAATGTATTAAATAAACGTACCTTTTACCGCCGCTGCTGATGCCGCCTCTCCTCCATCCTCAATTGGCACCGCAGCAGGAACTGAGTCACCCAGGCTCCTTGACTCTCCCAGCCAATCATGTTGCGGCATGAGCAGCATCATGATTGGTTTGAGCGGCCCGTTTGGCTGCTCAGGCAGAGCCTGGGAGCATGGGCATGTTCTCCACCGAGTTGTACAACACATCCAGGTGGAGAACATAGTAAGTGCGCATGACTCTTTGGGCAGACCAAAAGAGCCGGCCAAACAGTCATGCGCACTTAGGGAGTGCAAACTACTCCTCAGTTTGGCGAGCTCAACCCTGACCAGACCTGTCTCTGAGGCACGCAAGTGAGAGAGCGCAATTTGAATAAAAAGTATATCTGTACCATATTTACAGGCCTATAACGCAAACGTAGAACTTGTAACGTGAAGTTAGCCCTGTTAGCGTAAAGTTAGCATATGTAACGTAAGTAATAGGAAATGTATCTGTATGTACTCTAGAATGTGCATTTAGAATTAGAAAGACCCGTATATATAGGTTGGGCTAATATAGAAATGTGTAGAAATGCTTAAACGTGCTAAACTGAATATACGTATGAAATTATAAACGGAGAAAGAAGACGAAATGTAAAGTGAAGAAATGTGCAGAATATATATAGCACTGCATAAGAATAAGAGTATAACGTTGTATTTCTATGTAACATGAGTTCGATATAATCAGATGATTTACTAATTCGATTATATATATATATGTGTGTTAAAAGTCATACTGTGTAGAAGAGTTGTAGGAATTTTAGCGTAGTGTGGTCATATGTGATTTTAACCTATCGGACCAAGGGTTTGCAAGAGTGTAGTCCGCTGTATGTAATTTAGTGGGCTCACAGGAATAGGGGATAGCTTTGATCTGTACTTGCGAGCCAAGAGTCAAAGGTCTTGATAAATTTAAAGTGACAATGCTGGACGAAGTTTATGGCCCAAAGAGAGATAAGAGACGCTTGGAATTTGGGGTCTTGTTTAGAAGTGACTGTTCACAGGACCAAACGAGGTTCTGATCACAAATGTAATGAATAGAACTCTGTTGAGGTGATAGACTTTGCTCTAAAAGTGTCAACTGGAATGTCATGAGGTTACCAGCACGAAGATGAAGTTGGCGCCTAAGAAGCAAGGTCAACTTAACGGACGACGCGAAGAGACGAAGCTATGGAAAGAACTAGAATGAGATCATGTGAAATGTGTACGTGGGGGGCATCAAAGGGGCGTTCCACCTATACTGTGATTGTGTATTTAGGGACAGCACCCAGGGGAGAGGTTAGCTCAGAGCAGATGGCCTGAAGACAAAGCAAGAGAGCAGAGGGAAGAGAGCAGTAGGCCGAGGACCCTTAGAGAGCGGATGGGTAGGCAGAGAGGGTACTGCTTCTCGACATAGGTTTCCATCAGAGACTAAGAAAGTTTGAACTTCTTTGGAAGTCAAACTGCTGACACCTTTTTAGGTAAAAGGACTTGCTAGTAGGGATGTCATCTAGCATAGAGTAGGGACAGATTTAACTTGTTTATTCATTTTTTGTAGATGACGCAACGGATCCACTTTGTGTCTATGCTTTTCAATTTGCTGATTCTGGAATTGATTTTAATCGTTTTCTTTTGTAGACTGAGATTCTTTAGGGAATTTATGTTCCTTTTAGTTCCTGTATACTTGTTGAATCTTATCTTGAGAGGATTGTATATGCAGTTGATTCTGATTTTATATTAAACTTTTAAAACTTTATCAGTCGTAAGTGGTTCTTCAGAGTTGCGTCAGTCTATGGGGTTGATTTAACTTATGTGGGGTTTGCCTTTTACTCAATGACAGATAATAATCGATCCAAATTGGAAGAATGAGATAGGTATCTAGGTGATCAGAAAAGGTATCAAAATCTCATTCCCCGCAGTTGGTAGCAGAGAAAGATGGTTTTCTTCTTGAGGAAGGCAACCTAGGTCAGGTCTAGATTACCCCAAGGTCCCTAGTCATCGACGACCAGAAGAAGAATCCCTGCCGAAGAAGGTGGTGACGGTGCGAGAGAAAAGCAGAGAGTCGGTCGAGAGTGAGTATAAGGGTCATGCGTTGCCAGATTGCGGTGTTTTGTGTTGTACCTGTGTTGTAATGTCAAGCGGAGTTGAATGCCTGTAGTGTGATTGAGGGAAGGTTGTGAGCGCGCGCAACCGGATAAAATCTTAAGTCCAGAGAAGGGCTTAAGTGGTTCGGGTGTATCGAACACCCAGAGTAATTGTCTACCATTATAAAGGGGGTCATGAGGTACCATTGATCGCCCGCAGGACCGATGATCGGGGGAGTGTAAGAGTGAGTGTATGAGTAATGGACGCTGGTCGGACGTTTACTGTGTGTAAGTAACCTATCAGTTAAGGCGAGCGTCTGAAGTGAGAGGAAGACGTCTCGTCAGTTGAGGTGACAATTACAGTTAGACTGTGGACGTACAGTCAAGAAAAGTGATCGCTTGGACGGAAGTAGTCATTTTTCGGTGTATGAATGAAACGCATGCAAGACCGCGAGACAAGCTGAGAAAGGAGGGGAACTGCTGCAGAGGGGACGAGTGACGTCAGCGTAGAGCCGCGCTGGGATTGGTCGGTCAGCGTAGAACGGCGCTGGGATAGGCTGGTTAGCGAGAGCCGCGCAGGGATTGGTGGTTTGTCATCGGGAAGTAAAGTAAGGAAGAGAATTAAGGAAAGTCGTAGATTCTTGAAAATGAAGTGTTTTAAACGTTTAAGGGCGATCTTTAAGAGAGATAGAGGAAACTCGTATGCAGGGGAAGAAGCCCCACCGGAAGGCACACCAGCCTATTATATGGCTGTGAATGTAGGCTTACACTCAATACTATGGATCTCCGAGTGGAGTAAGCTAACAGAAGGAAATGAGGAACTGACGTTCCCGAGATACGGGACGTTTAGGGTAGAAGCATTGAACCAACTGAAAGCGGTAATGCTCGCAACGAGACCTCTACCGAGGCCAACACAGTTCGAAGCCCTCAATGCATGGTTTAGAGCGGCACATGATAAGAGCTTGAATAGACGCCAAGAAAGAGTGAGACGATCAGTAAAAGCAGTGCAGGATGCTAAATGGGACGATGAAGGCAAAAAGTGGAGGGTGCAAAAGATAGAAGCAGACAAATTGTACCCAATGCTAGAGGCTACGGGAGAAAAGAAGCCTCTAGAAGAAGATGAGGACAGCGAGTCGGACGATGGTCTGATAGAGAGGCTATTAATGGACAGACCACCTCCGTACAACAGAGAAGCCGAAAGTCCCGAACTACAGCAAGGGGACGGGGCTAGGTGGGGGGAATATAAACCGCTCCCCACATCAGAGTGGGACCCCAAGAAAGGTGAGGAAGTACCTCAATCTAGTCCCGTACAGAGAGTAGTAGGAAGATTCGTGGTCCAGAAGGTGCCAGAAACGGAGCATGCAAGGTCGTATCAACTGCCCGATGCTCTACAAGTACCTGTCACCATAGGTCCTATAGTGTCAATCTACAACCCGGAGGGAGCCCAGCAGGAGGAACAGGCACGGTGGGACAGGGAAAGGGCAGAGATGGAAAGTAGGAATAATACGATCAATTCCCAAAGGCAGTTGCTAGGACCAAAGAGTTGGAGTACCCCATTGGATTCAGCAACGGGTCCCTGGATAGAACAGGGGGGTCAGAGAGGACAGATGGATTTGAGGGGACCGAAACCGAAATCCTTTAAGGAATTAAGGGAGTACTTGAAAGAATGGGATGCTGCCGTAGAGACGCAGAATAAAAGAATAGAAACAGAAACAGAATGGAGAGATCAGGATAACAGGATCCTCTCTCACTGCGGAGCTGGCGAAAGCAGTCCGGAGTGGGAGGGAGGGAGTCAAGGAAGCAAAGGAAATACTTGCCATACCACCAGTGGCAATAGACAAATGTGTGAAGACAAGAGTACAGGGTGTGGGGGAGTGCCTCGCCTCATCCTTAGTGAGGGGGAACGAAAGACGCAGGAGTACCGAGATAGTTTCAGGTGCACTCACCATGCCCCGGGCGAAAATGTGCGACATTGGAATCACGAGAATATAGGGAGTCGCGAAGGGTCTCGCCATACATCCGGTGATCACGGACGAGATCGCGGGAACATGGAGGACCGTGAAGGACCCTATCGTTTATTGAGCGACACCAGACAGCAAGGGAGTTGCAGTGATATAGAACAGAACGGGGGATCCTATCTCGCCTCTAAAGAGACAGAACCGAAAAGACAGGATACAGTGATGGGGAATAGAACATTGTTCCACCACACCCCTAGGGAAGATGGGAAAGCTTGGGACCTAGAGAGGTGGGGACAAAGAGAAGCAAGAAGGACGCCTCATAACTCACCTGTACCTAGACGTAGGACTCGTAGTGGGGGTGAGAGGGATGTAAAAGAACCACCTAGGAGTGAGGTACTGAGAGCTGAGATAAAAGCAAAACGGCTTGATGTAATGAGTTTAAAATCAGACTTGGAAGAAATAATAGACGGTACATTGCCAATGGAAAGGATCGATCTGTATGAACAGGATGAAATACTGTTTATGTCTAAGGATGTTACTCGGAAAGCGAGGTCAGTTCATGAAAATTTATCCAATTTGGCAAACAGGTATATGATAGACCTATCACAAACTAAAGCTTTACAGGGTAACCATAGGCTAAACTGCACGGATCAGGACCTAGATGAGCGTAGGACGATTGGGCTGAAAATACACATAAAGGAACTGATCCTGAGTATCAGATTGTGGAGGAATTTGGATAAATGGGAGGAAAGATGGTCCAAGAGGGGATCCGTCAGAAGGAGTACACTTGCGAGGTCCCCGGATGGAGAGCTAATGCGAATGGAAGCTTTCCCTTTGCGAGAAATCGCGAACGGAAGCTACGTGCATGTGCCCTGGAGTAGGGGGGATTTAGCAGCATTTACCAATTCCTTTCCAAAGCTAAGGGAGAATCCCGTCGAGTGGTACAAACAGGTAGAGAGGTTCGTGAAGATCTCTAAGGTGCTGTGGGTCGACTTGAACACCCTGTTTGACATTGTAGTACCCGGAGATTTGTGGACGGCATGTAAACTTAATGTCGAATGGCCCATTTGTGAACCCGAGAGGGATGCCCGGACAAATGGACCATCAGAGAGAGTTATGGAAAAGTACGAGAGGGTAATTGCATGGTTAAAAGAGAAGGTGCCGTTGCAGGACATAGACTGGGTTAAGATAGATCGAACCACTCAGGAACCTAAAGAGACCGTTCACGAGTTCTATGAGAGATTGCTGAAAGCATTCAAACAGTACAGTGGATTGGACGTGATGGATCCCAAAGACATAGGACAGTTTGTGTCGAAGTTTGTCCTGGGATTGAGACCGGACATAAGCCTGATGATTCAACAGCATTTGATCTGTTGGCAAAACAAACCTTTAGATGAGATCCTGAGGTACGCGAGGTATTGCAGCGATGAAATAGATACGAAAGCAAAGAAACTTAAGGAGAAGCTGATGTTAGTGCAGATGCAGTCAGCTGGAAAGGGTGGACAGCGGCAACAGGGGACAGGAACCCTAGGGAAGAAACAGAATAATCAAAGCAGAGATGAGGAGGAAAAACCGAGACCTAGGGTAGATATCGCGACACTGAAAAAGACAACGAGGTGCCATCAGTGTAACGAGGTGGGACATTGGAGACGCGAGTGTCCCTATAATGTCGAGATGGGGGAATTAGAACAGGAGGAGGATGAGGTTCAGAACAGCCTGGTAAAGGGAACAGCGGTCCCGAAGGGAAAGTTTGTCAAAGGGGGGACTCAGACTCCTCGAGCTCAGTTCCCTCAACCGCCTCGCATTGCAAATGGAGGGAAAACTTATAGACAACTGCCACTGTTCGTAGGTGGAGAAGAATGCTACTACGTTGATCCCCTTACGGGACAACGAGTGAATAGGGATGAAGACTGTACTCTAGGAGCAGCCCTGGAGGTAGATCAGAGAGGACCATACGTGGAAGCTGAAGTAGCTGGATGTCCTACGACCTTTTTGGTGGATACGGCGGCCACTCGATCCACTTTGAGATCGGCGGTAGTCCCAGGTCTGCCAATGTCGGGAGAGACGATTCAGGTGGTAGGAGTCGCAAATAGGAGAATGACGAATCCTCTGACAGAACCAGTGTCAGTGAAAATAGGGAAATATAGTGATGAACACCAGTTTGTGATTTGTGATTCTAGCCCTGTGTGTCTGCTAGGAAGAGATCTGTTGTGCAAACTAAACTGCACCATATATTGCACACCTGAAGGAGTAGAAGTGCAGACTAACGATGATGATGCCGACTTTAAGGTTGTAAACTCGCAGGGATGCGTGGAACTATACCCTACCTTAACGGTGGAGGAGCTTCCACAGGATTTGAAGGAGACTGTGTCAGCTGAGGTGTGGGATTTTACTGGAGAAGAAATAGGACTGATCAAAGGGGTAGAACCAGTAAAGATCCTGGTAAAGCCCAATGCCGAGTATCCAAGAACACCACAATATAAGTTGACACCGGAGACGATTGCAGGAATAAAGCCTGTGATCGGATCCATGATTAAACAGGGAATACTGAAGGAGATCGTGAGAAGTCCATGTAACTCCCCGATTATGGGTTTGCAGAAGCCTAGTGGAAAATACAGAATAGTGCAGGATCTTCGAAAGATTAATAATATCGTTGTTTCATGTTGTCCAGTGGTACCGAATCCATCAGTGATATTGTTTCAGATACCGTTCCAAGCTGAATGGTTCACAGTGATAGACTTGTGTCAGGCTTTCTTTTCAATCCCTTTAGATGAGGAGAGCCAGTATCTGTTCGCTTTTAAGCTGGAAAATCGCGTTTTAACATGGTGTCGTATTCCCCAGGGGTATACCGAAAGCCCATCGATTTTTAACCAGCTGTTGAAGAAAAATCTTGAAAGTCTAGTACTGCCCATGAACTCGGTTCTGGTCCAGTACATAGACGACCTACTTGTGGCGTCAGAAACTGAAGAAGCTTGCAAAACAGACACCATCACCTTATTAAATCACTTGGCCGAGAACGGACACAAGGTGTCTCCAAGTAAATTGCAGTATTGTCTGACTGAAGTGCAATACTTGGGCCACAGGATTGAAAAGGGAAAACGGAAGGTGTCTCCAGACAGAATAGAGGCGATCATGAAAATGAATGCGCCCAAAACACAAAGAGAAGTCAGGATGTTTCTAGGCATGGTTGGTTATTGTCGGCAGTGGATAGCCAACTTTTCACTGAAGGCAAAACCTTTACAAAAACTGACGCACAAGGGGGTGAGTGATCCGGTACCATGGGACAAAGATTGTTTGATGGCATTTTTGCAGCTGAGGGAGGACTTGTGTCGTGCCCCGGCTTTGGGAATGCCTGACTATGAGAAACCATTCTTGCTTTACTGTTGTGAAAGGGAAGGTTGCGCTTTAGCAGTTTTGGCCCAGATACACGGAAATGCCCGTAGACCAGTTGCATATTTTTCGGCTACCTTAGATCCAGTAGCCGCAGCGTTGCCCGGATGTCTCAAATCCGTTGCTGCAACGGGTGTCAGCATTGAAAGGTGTGAAAATGTGGTTATGGGACATCAGTTAGTGGTGTACGTACCGCATTCTGTGGAATTGTTAATGACCAGGACCAAGACTCAGCATCTGACGAATAGTAGGCTCACACGCTACGAGCAAGTCATATTGGCTGCTGAGAATGTGACCCTAAAGAGATGCTCTGTTTTGAATCCTGCTACTTTGATGCCACTTCCAAATGATATTGATGATGAAATTTGTACAGATCATGACTGCCTTGATGTGACTGAACTATGCACCAAACCGAGACCAGATATTGTAGATGAGCCATTGACTGACCCCGATGAAATTTTCTTTGTTGATGGTTCATGCGTAAGAGACAATATTGGTCAGCTGAGAGCAGCATATGCAGTTTGTACAATTACTGGAGTTGTGGAAGCCGCCTGCCTGGAAGGAGTACATTCCGCTCAGGTAGCTGAAATCATTGCTTTGACCCGTGCCTGTTTGGCAGGCAACAAAATTCGAGTCACCATATACACCGATAGCCAGTATGGTTTTGGGGTAGTTCACGACTACGGGCAGTTGTGGTCTCAAAGAGGTTACATGACCTCCTCGGGTTCTCCTATTAGGAATGGAGAATTCGTGAGATTATTGTTAGAAGCATTACAAGGACCAACAGCCATAGCGGTTGTCAAATGCGCCGCGCACACAAAAAATACAGATTTTGTGTCGCAAGGAAACCGATATGCAGATGAAGTTGCACGTTACTGTGCGGAACAGGGGTATTCTCACACCGAGGTAAAAGTGGGGGGAATACAAGAAAGAACTGATTTGACTATGTTGTTAGACACTGTAGATGCGTGGGATGAATTGAAGTGTGTCCAGGAAAATGCACCAGATGTTGAGAAGAAAGCATGGGAAACAGCAGGTTGTACCAAAAGTGAGATGAATTTTTGGATTTCTGCAGATGGGAGAGCAGTTTTACCAAACGAGCTTGTTAGTCCAATGGCAAGGAGATTGCATGGACCAGCACACATAGGTAGAGATGCTATGGTGAGAGTATTCAGACAAACGTGGTATAATCCGAAGTTTAGAGTAGCGGCAGAAGCAGTATGTCAGCGTTGTGCGATCTGTCAGCAACTAAACGTAGGGAAAAGAACACCAGTCACATTGAGTCACATAGGGAGGTCTGGGGGGCCTTTCAATAGAATGCAGCTGGATTTTATTGAAATGCCCAAATGCAATCGACTCAGATACGTCTTAGTGATTGTCTGTATATTTTCCAGATGGGTTGAGGCTTATCCTACACGTAGGTGCGATACCCTTACAGTAGCAAAATTGTTCCTTAGAGAGTTAATACCGAGGTTTGGGGTGCCAGCCTCTTTGGAATCGGACAGAGGAACTCATTTCAACAGCGAAATAGTGAAGATGCTATGTTCAGCCTTGAGCATAGACCAGAAGCTCCATTGTAGTTATCGACCAGAAGCTTCGGGGATTGTAGAACAAATCAACAGCACAATAAAGTCCAGACTCGCCAAAGTTTGTTCATCGACATCCCTGAGTTGGCCTGATGCACTTCCACTGGTCCTTATGAGCATACGTAGCACACCAGATAGAAGAACAGGTCTCTCTCCACACGAGGTGCTAATGGGGAGAGCTATGAGACTGCCATAGGTTCCGACTGCAGCATTGTTGAACATCACAGACGATTTGATCTTGGACTACTGCAAGGGACTATCTGATGCCATTCATTCTGTGTCCCTCCAGGTCCAGGCTGCAGAGGTTCCATCAGCTCAAGATCTGTGCCATGACCTGTGTCCAGGGGACTGGGTCCTTGTGAAGAAGCATGTCAGGAAGAACTGTCTAGACGTGCGCTGGCGTGGACCATTCCAAGTCATACTAGTTACGAACACTGCAGTAAAGTGTGGAGGCTTGCCCAACTGGATACACGCCTCGCACACCCGAAGAGTTCCAGCACCTCTGGAAGAAACAGCTCCTCTCTCGGATGAAAATCCAGCAGAAAGCGGAGAAGCCACAGAGAGGGAAAGTCAAGCTGTAGAGGTGATTGAAGAGGCTGAGCCTGTGTCGGAACAGGCTGATGACGGTCAAGACACCAGTGAGACCGAAGCTGCCTCAGAAGAGGGAAGTAGCTGGGAATTCGAATCAGACACCGAACAAGCTATAAGTGATCAAGAGACGAGTCTAAGAACAAGGAGCAGGAGGACAAGGAATGGAGAAGCTAGTTGGCCGGAAAGAAGGAGAAGGTCAACCTTGAGAGCAAATCCAGAGAGCACCCTTGTCCCGATTTCTGAAGATTCAGATCCAGAGGAAGAAGTTACGGATTCAGGTTCTGAGAGTCCGAGAAGATCAAGAAGGGTACGTGTGCCCTGCAGAAGATACGCCACCCCAGAGTGGACTTATCTAGCAGATGTCTTGGGGACAGAGATCTGGGAGAGTGAGAGAAGTGCAGGTGATCAATCTCGATCCGATTGTGGCAGTGGAGATATGGATGTTGACGCCTGGAATCGAGACTGAGGGGTTACTGACTTTCACATTTCCCATTCCCCTTTTCCTAAGTCGGATCAAAGACCTGGTGCTGAATCGATTAGAGTTTCCGACTTTTGGTCATCAAATACCAGCACAAGAAGAAAAAGTCATTCGTTTGGAACTGTTGGAATATGTTATTAGAGCTGCAGGTACGAGAATCATTGCAGATGCATAAAGACTTTTGTGTTTAAGCTATAAAGAAGAAGATAACCTAGCGCCGAGTGGAAAGAAGAATAAAATTAGGGATTACATTTAGAGGACGGAGAAGGGTTAGGGTTGTCTGTTGCTAAAGATAAAAAGACATTGTTGTGAAAAGGAGACTTTGTTGATTAAGAGCGCTTCACAGACTGAGAAAGCAAATAAAGCAAATAAAGATTTGAAAAAGAAAACTTTTCTTCGAGAAAGAAAGAGCTACATTGTTTGATAACATGGAGAATGGCAACCCAAACCGAAAAGCCAAATGCATAATAGGTACACTAATAGCAGTAGTAATTTTTCTCATTATCACAGTAGTTACCATATCATACATAGTAGGACATACAAGCGTAAAGGAGACAACAGATGTAAAGCCTGTAACGACTTTGAAACCTGCTCTTGTTGGGAAGAAGGAGGAGAGCAATGTAATCCGTGAAAAGGCGTTACTGGCAGATGAAGCTCGTAGGTTACACATAGACGAGTCGCAGGGAAATTTTAGATCAAACGCATATGCCAAACTATTGTACGAGTATATCGATGCCATGGAGGCCAAAGATTGTTATGTTTGTATGCAATTGCCGGCTTCTGTAGATGAAGGTATCAGATATCATCATCTCCCACTGACATATGGGATAACATGTAGTTTATTGCTCAGTATATTTTATGGTAGAGAAGGGTTCGAGTACTACTTTTCAAATTATGATTCGGTACTGCCTGAAGTCCCGAATTATAAACAAATGAATAAGTGGGACTACTACAAAAAGGAAGATAGATTGGCAAAATTCTTTCTTCCTTGGGATACGTTAGATACTTCATATGCACGCCGAAATAATCTGACTTGCAAAGTGTCAGAGATTGAGAAGAAA
The DNA here is from genome assembly GCF_964263255.1 of Lissotriton vulgaris. NCBI lineage: Eukaryota > Metazoa > Chordata > Amphibia > Caudata > Salamandridae > Lissotriton > Lissotriton vulgaris. Next base: position 502,827,678 of record NC_141685.1, read on the forward strand.
TTCATTGGACAAGTAGATGACAGATACAGGAGGCAGAAGATTTTAAAAATGTCAGGACAGTGGAAAACTGATTGGACCGAAGAAGAAAAAGCACACAAAAGGAAAGGTAGCAATGGTCCAATAGCTTTGGATAGAACGCAGAAAGGAAAGTTATGTTTAACTCGAAGCAAGACATATTATGAGAGTGTATTTGTAGGTGAAGTTAATTGCGAACATGCTTTTAGGTTAGAGTATTATACGAAAGATTTTATGAAAGAGATGCAAGCGATTCCTAATGTATATTTTGTATGTGGAAGAAATGCCTATGTAAAATTGCCTGACAATTGGTATGGTTCGTGTTATTTGGCAATTGTCTTCCCCAAAATATATCATGCAAAGGATTTAGAGATCATAGAAGGAAAGGCTTCGATAAGAGCGAAAAGGGAAGTAGGAGATGCTGAGGTAGTTGGAGACATATTTGGAGCAATGTTTCCTATTTTAGGTTTGATACTTAACGATGTTAAGATCAGGAGACTAGCTACAGTTGTGGATAGATTATCTGCAAGTACTGCAAGGTTATTGATGCTAGTAGAGGGAGAGATGCAGTCGATTAGAGCAATGGTTCTTCAGAACCGTCTTGCTTTAGATGTTCTGCTAGCAAAAGAGGGCGGAGTCTGCAAGGCTTTGAAGGTTCAAGAATGTTGTACTTACATTCCAGACAATTCAAAACCACTTGAGAAAGTCATACATAACATTACAGAGATACATCAAGAAATCGAAGATTTAACAAGAGTAAATGTTTGGGAAAAAGTAGGTCATGGAGTGGGAAAGGTTGGAAGTTGGTTTGCCAATCTTGGTAAAAGCGTTGTTTGGTACATCTTGAAACCTGTCTTAATAATATTGATTTGCATAATCATATTGTTGGGTTTAGTGAAACTGTACAAATGGTATAGGACGAACCGGTTACAAAGATCCATGAGAGAGCAGGAGAGGAGATTAGCTGCTTTACAAGATCAACAGTATAAAAGTTTGAGAGCTCTCGAGACGATAAAAAGAGGGAGCCTTGTAACTAGTTCTGTGTAAAGTAATATTCAAATTGAGGTGTTAGTGATGACCCCTAGAGGTCATCAAAGGGGGGAACTGAGAGAGCGCAATTTGAATAAAAAGTATATCTGTACCATATTTACAGGCCTATAACGCAAACGTAGAACTTGTAACGTGAAGTTAGCCCTTGTAGCGTAAAGTTAGCATATGTAACGTAAGTAATAGGAAATGTATCTGTATGTACTCTAGAATGTGCATTTAGAATTAGAAAGACCCGTATATATAGGTTGGGCTAATATAGAAATGTGTAGAAATGCTTAAACGTGCTAAACTGAATATACGTATGAAATTATAAACGGAGAAAGAAGACGAAATGTAAAGTGAAGAAATGTGCAGAATATATATAGCACTGCATAAGAATAAGAGTATAACGTTGTATTTCTATGTAACATGAGTTCGATATAATCAGATGATTTACTAATTCGATTATATATATATATGTGTGTTAAAAGTCATACTGTGTAGAAGAGTTGTAGGAATTTTAGCGTAGTGTGGTCATATGTGATTTTAACCTATCGGACCAAGGGTTTGCAAGAGTGTAGTCCGCTGTATGTAATTTAGTGGGCTCACAGGAATAGGGGATAGCTTTGATCTGTACTTGCGAGCCAAGAGTCAAAGGTCTTGATAAATTTAAAGTGACAATGCTGGACGAAGTTTATGGCCCAAAGAGAGATAAGAGACGCTTGGAATTTGGGGTCTTGTTTAGAAGTGACTGTTCACAGGACCAAACGAGGTTCTGATCACAAATGTAATGAATAGAACTCTGTTGAGGTGATAGACTTTGCTCTAAAAGTGTCAACTGGAATGTCATGAGGTTACCAGCACGAAGATGAAGTTGGCGCCTAAGAAGCAAGGTCAACTTAACGGACGACGCGAAGAGACGAAGCTATGGAAAGAACTAGAATGAGATCATGTGAAATGTGTACGTGGGGGGCGTCAAAGGGGCGTTCCACCTATACTGTGATTGTGTATTTAGGGACAGCACCCAGGGGAGAGGTTAGCTCAGAGCAGATGGCCTGAAGACAAAGCAAGAGAGCAGAGGGAAGAGAGCAGTAGGCCGAGGACCCTTAGAGAGCAGATGGGTAGGCAGAGAGGGTACTGCTTCTCGACATAGGTTTCCATCAGAGACTAAGAAAGTTTGAACTTCTTTGGAAGTCAAACTGCTGACACCTTTTTAGGTAAAAGGACTTGCTAGTAGGGATGTCATCTAGCATAGAGTAGGGACAGATTTAACTTGTTTATTCATTTTTTGTAGATGACGCAACGGATCCACTTTGTGTCTATGCTTTTCAATTTGCTGATTCTGGAATTGATTTTAATCGTTTTCTTTTGTAGACTGAGATTCTTTAGGGAATTTATGTTCCTTTTAGTTCCTGTATACTTGTTGAATCTTATCTTGAGAGGATTGTATATGCAGTTGATTCTGATTTTATATTAAACTTTTAAAACTTTATCAGTCGTAAGTGGTTCTTCAGAGTTGCATCAGTCTATGGGGTTGATTTAACTTATGTGGGGTTTGCCTTTTACTCAATGACAGATAATAATCGATCCAAATTGGAAGAATGAGATAGGTATCTAGGTGATCAGAAAAGGTATCAAAATCTCATTCCCCGCACAAGGAAAAATAAAATTATAATGTCTTGTTATTATCATTTTATTTTTATATTTTGCACTTCTCGGAGAGCAATATGGAGATGCTCCTCAGCCTTAGCGGAGGAGCCACCACTGCACACATTGATGTGCGTTGTACAGTACAACACACATGCAATGTATGGAATGTTTGGAGAAATTAAAACGTTTCTCCTAGTTGAAGCCTGTTTCAAGGAGGTGTTATTTCGGACACAAGGCTCAGTCTGGCTACCTTAGTAGATAAGAGCAAAGGAGAGTGGCCAACAGGGCCATTGGGTGATGACACCTAAGCTCTCAATGAGTTATTGACTTGCACCTTTTCCAGTCCAAGTTTAGTAGATCAGGTTTTACATCAATAATTATGGGCTCTTTCACTGATCTGCCAAAGGTACACCAGGGTAACGCTGCCTTGGCACAAAGTGGTGCAAATTTGCACAAAGAGCTATTGAGAAAAGGGCACTTTTCCAGCTCATAATGCCTTTTGTGCAGGAAAGTGAATACCTATGCAACATTTTGGTCTGCTTGGAAAAAACTGTCTTGTAGACCGTGAGAGCCAGGCAGAGCCTCCAAAAATGCCCTCCCAACCCGAATAGTGGCCTTCTGCACACAGACATCCATGCCAATATAAGAGACAGAGGACAGTTGCGGTCAGAATTATTTAAGCACTGGTCACCTCGAAGGCAGGTCAATTATGTATAAGTACAGTCAGTATAATCAAACTAAACAGAGACAATGCCTTCAAAAATACATATATAATGATATTCACTTGACATGTTATAGTGCATGCGGCACAGTTCACGGTGAACAGTGGGTGTGCATAAAACGTGTGTGTGCAGAGTTCCACTTTTTCAAACTAGACTGGTTTTACAAAGGGAGAGCATCTCAGCCTATCACAGAGGCTCAATCCATAGAATGTATTATGGGGAGTCTTAATATTGAGCGTTTAGCAATGTTTGGGTCCATTAAATAAACACTCCAGGGATCTCCCCAGGACAATGCGGTCTGGCAACAGCTGTAATGATGAATGCAAGGGTGTCTATGGTATATGTCTGGGTTACCTAGGGTAAGTCTATGGATGGAGTAACCATGACATATTCGGTGTTAACCTCCTGACTTGGAAGGCGTGAGAGTCTAGAGAGGAGGGAGAACGGTGTCGGCTGCCAACCTTTAATCTTCATCGGAATGGAAATAAGGGACGGAAGATTATTTCCCAAAAAATATATGTATTCAGAGATGTTATTGTGTGTCAGTGAATGCTCAATAAAGTATTGGGTAGAACTTCCCCTTTAAAGTGTTACTATTGTTGTACCTTATCTGTACGGATATTAAGCAATCTTCTCTCCGCTAGAACAATGTGGAGGTATCAAAATATGATAAATAATATATACAATGTATAACGTTTGCATCTGTTAATCATTATAGATTGTAAATATTATTATCACCAGGGTCAATTGTGCAATAAATCCCACTTTGTGACTATTCCTCATTCGTAGGATGCATTTCCATACACGCCACACCGCAGAGGCTCTGTTCCACAGCTGTACTGCCTGCCCTGCCTCACAGGGAAAAAAACGTATCGTATTTCTGCGGTGCAACTACTGCGCAACAGAAAATGTAATAGAAATGTCAACAATGTTCATGCAATATGGGCAACTAATGCTCAACGGCTGTATACGGTATGCAGGTGACATTACTGCTTGATGTTTACTTCCTACAGACGTAAACGACGCCGCTGATTTCTCTCCCTCCTTTTCACTGTGCAGAACCTGCGCTGGATGGCACCGGAAGTCTTCAGTCAGTGCACGCGATACACCATAAAAGCTGATGTGTTCAGCTATGCGCTGTGTCTCTGGGAATTGCTAACAGGTGAAGTCCCTTTCGCCCACCTAAAACCAGGTAAAGTGTTCTCGGAATGGTGGAGTTGCATTGTTCTGAAACGGTGAATAATTAATTCTAATGTTTTGTTGGTGGTGAGGGATTTGCGGTTATATATGCTACCGCCGTTTGTGGTACTGCAGGGGTGCTGCTGTACGCCCGGCCCTGCCTAATGATGAACGCGGCTTCGCAGAAGGCCGCGCTTACTGTACCAGTGTTTTATTGAAGCATAAACGAGGTAACTCGGCAGCTGTTCCATTTGTATGGTTATGGAAGTGTGAAATATATCGACATCCTTGCAAAGGAGTTTATTAGTCGGACCTCGTGTTCCCATTTAGCCAGGAGTCTACGATTCTGTCCGACTGCGTATTTCACTAACAACGTAAACACAGCAGCCGTAACGAGAGATTTCACAAAGGCAATATTTCAGCCACGTATTGCCGGTGTTAGAGATTGGAAGCGTGCTTCGGGTTTAATCTGCGCTATATTTCACTGCTTAGCCGGGCTGGGCTGGACTGGTTCATTCGGATCACAGGTGGGCGTCCTTGGGTTAGGGAAAGTCTAATTAGATGTGGAAACGCCGAATTGTCAAGAACAGAGGATAAACGGGGCTCTATTTAAAAGAGCGCCTCTATAAATTCCAGTTTTCAACCTGCAGCCCACTCAGCTTCTGAATGTCTTACAAATCGTAATAGATATATTTTCACCTCAGCGTTCAGTACAATTGCAAGCTTCAAAGGACACCGTTCAGTTCAAAGAAAAAGTTTGTTGAAGTCCTTGGAGAAAATCTGTGACACGGAGGAGATGCTCACAAGCTATGGTTGCTTTTAGGAAGTTGATATTCAAACCACACTCTTCAAAGTATAAACAGCATTGTGCAAAGCATCAAAAATACATGCTGTATTATAGAGATCTTAAAATATCTAAATCAGGACAGTGTAACACAGATAGGTTTTAGAACATTCTCCTTCACACTTGGAAGAGTTTATGCAAAGCAGGATTTTTCGTGAGCATATTACGGTAAAATGTTCTGCCGTCATCTATTCTTAAGACTTCGATTTTGTCTTAACATCTGCGCATCTGCTTATTTTGTTTTGTTGCAGTGTTACCGAGTGTCATTTTCCAGACTGTGACTTTGTGAGATGATACGTGAAATGAGTTTTTGGCACAAATGCCATCTGGAGTGCTCCTTTTCTTCCGTATGAACCCATAATTCCGGCATATTTTATTTATTTGGTGCTTTTGCAGTGGACATGGCTCTAGTGTCATTTGACAGAAGTGATCATTTATCCGAATAAAACATATGTAAGTGTGCATGAATCCATAAGTCTCCCAGTAAGATATATTCATAGTGTGTGGGCATGTGTATGCACAAACATACTCACTCATTTATGTCTGTATTTTTGGATGCACGCGCGCACACACCCACACCACCATTATGAATGTATTTTAGCAGATTAATTTAATATTTACTGTTTCCTTTATAGCAGTGATGAAGGTTTGAGATTTGATGTAGCAGATATGGATGATTATTTTTTGTGTTGTTTTGTGTGAGATTGATTGCTACTCTTAGGCCCTCATTATGAGTGGACCATTAAAGATTAATGGGGTAACCCAGTATCTCACAGAACCTGGGGGACTAGAACAGTATATACACTGATGGTTGGTTCTGTCGAGCAAGGCAGGATTACTTTTAAACTTTTTCTTTGTCCCGATCACTCGGAAAAACCAATCAATGATATATAGTCAACATTGACAACCATACAGATTAAAAAAACGCTAGACTGATGCTATAGACACAACAAGTGATCAATATATTATCAGTCACATATTGTATGGCACACTACATATACAAATATATAAAAACACAAGACAATTAATCAACTTATATCTTTACATACATAAATAAGTGCCATATAATCAACATAAACCAAATGTTAGACAGGGAATCGCGAACTACAGGATTAAGAAATATTGGGAGGTCTTTTGAAGCACATTGATAATCAGCAAGATAAGGGGTTGTGATCCTGAGTCACGGATCACTTAAGAAGGTCCCTTCGGTTGAGGCTCGACAGGAAAGTTTGACCTATTTTGGACTGCCACACAGGTACCAATGGAGGATTTTCTGAATATTTTACGAGCCCTCCACTACTTTTAGTAATCACAAGGCCAATACACAGGCTCCCTTGAAATATATCCACAGTTCTGAGGAAGACCAGTGGAGACGTTTAACACTTACACTCTTTGAATAGGTGTCGAAACATCGACGTAAGGATCAGGCATTCAGTACTAGAACTTAAGATATCGGTGCTCAATAGTAAGGCTATATGTAATAATATATATGATAAGTCACTATGGATGGCAATTGAAAATGTTTTCTTCTATGTGCATTGTAAATGTTAAACGTTTATGTTGATTATTGGCACTTATTTATGTATGTAATTATATATGCTGTTGAACTGTCTAGTGCTTTTATATATTTGTATATGTGGTGTGCTATACAATATATGATTGATAATATATCTATCACTTTTTGAGTCTATAGCATCAGTCTTAGCGTTTTTTGTGTACTATATACCATTGAATGGTTTTACCTAGTGGTCAGCACAAAGAAAAAGTTTAAAAGTAATTCTGCCTTGCTAGACCAAACCAACCATCAGTATATATGCTGCTCATTACGAGTGGTCCATTAAATTCCAAATCATGCACAAACCCATTTCCTTGGGTTCAAAATTATGAGTAATGCAAACTTTATCACCAGCGACGGCTCGTGGAGGGAGTTACGGTAGGGCAGGAGGGTGGGGAGGGGGAGGGGCAGGGTGGAGGTTGCTAAAAACCGGCATATGGATAATTGCAGGTAAGTAAACAATTTAATTAATAAAACGAATTTCGTAGTGCGCCTTGCATCGCAAAATGCAATGCAGTGCGAGCTACGAAATTCGTTTTATTAATTAAATTGTTTACTTACCTGCAATTATCCATATGCCGGTTTTTAGCAACCTCCACCCTGCCCCGCCCCCTCCCCACCCTCCTGCCCCACCGTAACTCCCTCCACGAGCCGTCGCTGTTTATCACACTCTTTGATTACCAGAAGAGGTAATGTCTATCTGTCAGACTTAATTTTCAACAAGTCAAAAAAGGACGAGTAATTACTGGAACCTGCAGACTTTGGTGAGTTAAGCACCAATATAAATTTGTTATTTCCCAAAGCCGTGTTATAGATGATAGTTATCACACCTTATAAATTCTGATCTCCATAGAGACATGTTTTATCAGCATGATAGGAATTTATTGAAGAGCATTGGGATGGAGAAATACTGGTCGACCCCAGAAAACCTGGCCCTTATTCCAAAATGTAGTCTTAAAAAGAAATACTGGGATACGATTATGAAGAAGGAGGCGACTAAACGGGTGGGCACCCTAACCCAAGATTTTGTTAAATTTAAATTTGCTCCTTTTTACGAGGAATACATTGATGAAATTGTACCTTCGCTGAAACGTACATTTTTAATTCAATACCTTTTTAAAACTTTACCAACCAGAGTGTTTTGTAAAAAGTGGTGTAGTAATGCTTCCACAGATGATGAGCCTTCTGCATGTAATGCTTGCTCAGAGTCAGTTGTTGACCTGCTATTCTTCTACCCCTATTATAAAAATCTGTGGGCAAAGTGGATTGAGTCCCTATGAAGATTGGTAGGACTTGGGCATTACTTGGAGGTCTCGAGAATCTTAGCCACTGACACAAGTAGGGTGGTGGTATTTGGTCTGGACAGATTCTGGCAAGCATTAGGGAACAAACGTTCCAAATGTATTACGTAGTTTCCTAAATCCTTGTATGCAGCTATTTTTATTGATTTTAACTCTGCATTGCGTATATTTATGCTGTATTCTGTATTTTGTATACTTTTTTTATTGTTCATTTTACATTGTATACAACTTTTCACTTTATAAGATCCATGCGATCGAAAATAAAGTATTTTGATGCTGATGATGATAAATATCATTTAATACACCAGATCTCTCTTGATGGTATGGTGAGTATGCTGCTTATGTTACTGCCATTTCTTGTGATCTTCAGAACTTTCATTCACAGTAAGAGCAAAATAGGCTTCTCGTCCTTCAGAAGTAATAAACTGAGTATCATTCAATTAGATAACAGAAGAATCTCTTATTTGCAGGGCATAGCCATTGCAAAAATTACAATATTAAGCAGTATACAAAAACATTCTTCTTATTATTATTACTATTATTGTCATTATTATTGTTAGTAGTAAAATAAAATGTTTTTAGTTGAGGTGGCTTTGAGCCCACCACAAGTAATAAGTCCAAATATGTTGTCAGATTAAACAAATAATATCAATCATTTACACCTGGTGTTGAACCCCAGTAACTATAGCACGAAGCAGGCAGTATTAACTTAACAAAACATGTAAAGCATTTATCAGTAGCAAAACCATTAAAAAGTAAACAAAATAAAAGCAACACAATACAAACAACCAGTTTCAAAAAATTAAGAAACTATTGAATAGAAAAATGACACCAAAATAGGTAAAATACCAGATATATGAATGTTTAAGCTTTTAAGGCAAAAATGCTAAGGAAAAGTAAGCACCAATCTGAAGTCACTGTTCACAGTTGACTGGTACCTATGTAAAATTTCAGGCTGGCCGTAATGACATGCAGTTTTGATGCACCAAGCAGGTTTTCTCCGGTCAAAGATTTTACCTCCTGACTTAGGACCTGATTTAGAGTTTAGCAGACAGGGTACTTGGTTCTGGGGGCAATGGAGTACCCTGCCCATCTAATCCGTGTACCTCCCACCTCATTTAGAGACAGACCAGCCTTAAGTTTTCTGTGGATGCCACCCTTTTTAACTCCATCAACGAAAAGCTTTCTTCGACAGCCTGGTGGCATAGGGTCCATCAGAGGAAAACATCACGGTGTGACATTAGCCCACATTCCCTATTTAGGATGGATGTTGTAATGCCTTTTTTCCCTCTCTGTTCACCACCAGGAAAAATACATGAAAAATGAAAATGTACCTCTACACTATGCTACAATACTTCCCTGATGTGGAGATCATTATTGTTTGCATTCTTGAAACATTCTCCAGCTTAGGGAATTTGTTTCTGAAAAACAGGAAAAATGTCAATCTTGGTGAGCTGCTGTCAAAACCGACGGTGGGTCCACCAAGCGTTTTGTACAGTGCAGGGCACTGTCATGATGGTTGTTTCTTTGAACATATATAGAGATGCTTAAATTTGATGGACAATAGTCCATCAGGATGGATGAGGTAATATTCTCCACCCCGACAAACAAAGATCCATCAAACACTAAATCAGGCCCATAGTCTTTTTTGTGTAAACCTCCAGCAGTAGACTTCTGAAGCTGGGCAGGTCACACTGACGCCAGATACCTCAGTGACAACACATGGGGTCTAGGACCCACTCCAGGAAACATAAACAGCAGGGTCTGTTCAACGTCCACATGCGACTGGTAATCTTGTCACTCCAGGGAGAAACCTATTGCACCTTTACATGCCTCCGTAGGCACAAAGGAGGCCAGCCAGTTGACCCTTGGAGTCCACTTGTTAGTCATGGATAAAATGGGGTAGGGCCAGCTCTTTGTGAATCTTACAGGTCACAGACCAAAGGTCAAATACTCCTCTGTTCTTCTTCAGGTTCAGATGTGTTCTGAGGAGCTGGGGTGAGGTGCTACTTTTGTTCAACTTACCAGCAGTGGGCAAAGTGCATGGGCTTCGGCTGTACATGGTGTGGGGTTTCCCACAGGGACTGGGGGTCATGAAATCCCTACCCAGCCCACTTATGCCTTAAGCATTTCGGTATATATTGCAGGCAGACAATTAAAGCAAGCTTTTGCTGGAGATAGCAAGACAGAATTCTGGGGGAAAAGTCCTCTTTTGTAATAGTTTTGCTCTAGTTTTATATTGTGAATTACAATGCGGGGGAGGAGTGAGTAGAGCTTTGTGGATTTTTATCCCTGTAGCACGAAGAGAAGGCCACAGGGCATGGGCTATCGTCGCTGTAGAGCAAATCGTCGGTTAGGCATCATGGTTTATTGTTGCTAGAGCATCTCGTTGGCAGTCACAATGGGCTGTTGTTGCTGTAGCAGGAAGTGGAGATTTCACTTTGCTAGCGATCACTGTAGCACAAAGAATCAGGTTCACTTGAACTTCACATCGGTGGTCATCACGAATGGCAGAGTCTTGGCATGACCTGGTCTGTTCGTGAAGAGCCCCATACTTCAGGAATTCACCTTTCTTCACCAATGGACCTTAATGGATGCCAGCCAAGGGTCATTGACCTAGGGAAGCACCTCTTGGGGATCACAAACTCTTCTGTAAAGGCCACTTATCCTGGAGTATACTGATGTGCGGCTCTGGAGGAGGTCCAATATTTATTCCTGGTGTCAGTCTTTGAAGTGGGGAGATTCCCTATACTACCCCCACATCTGGTTCTGGAAAGTTCTTACCTTCTCCCGTCATGTTTTCAGAAGTCTGGGGTGACAACAGTTTTGGTTTAGGTTCTTCTGTGTGCTGGAAGCAAGTCCTTTGAAGTAAATGTGGGACAAGGAACAGCTTCATCTCCACCTATCCTGGTGGGATGGCCCATCCTACGCAGACATAGTCCCATTTTTTAGCTTTGTCTGGGAGGAATACCCAAACCCCAACAGCAGAGCAACTCAAAGTCATGTGACCCAGGACAGTGGCAGAAGGCAGAAATAGTATGACAAGAAAATGCCAATTTTCTAAAAGTGGGATTTGCAGAACTGTGACTTAAAATCCAAATTTACCATTAAAGAGTATATTAAATTACAACAGCACATTCTTATCTGGTCACAATAAAAGTTATAACTTATTAAATGTAAAAGTTTTAGTCAGTGGGAGACATAGGCCTTACCACACTGAAAAACGACTTTACGAGTTTTTCACTGCTATGGCATGTAACCCTTAAACCCACCTGTCCTACATTTTAAATATAGCTCACCTTGCCCTATAAACCTTGAGGGCCTGCTTTAGGGGTGAATTATATATATTAAAACGGAAGGTTTAGGCATGGCAAAATGTTTGTTTTGCCAGGTGGAAATGGCAGTTTAAAGCCTGCATAACAGGCTTTAGTGCCAAGTCTAAGAAATGTTTTGAAAGGCTACTTCAGTGGTTGTCAGAATGAGTGATGCAGGCCCACTAATAGTATTTAATTTACAGAACCTGGATACATATAGTACCATATACTAGAGATGTACAATCAGGTAGATGTCAATTGTACCATGTTTAGAGAGAAAACACTTTACCACTGGTGAGCAGGGAACAAATGGGCAGAGCCCTAATGCCAACAAAAATGGGCTCAGATTCGTAAGGCAAAAATCTGGGAGAGACCCTGCAAAAAGAGCCAAGTCCAACAGGAATAGTAATAAGATCATACATTTTGTTAAAAAAGCACTATATTTTTTTCTGAAAAAAACTAAGGATAAAGTGACATATTTAGGGCTGGAATTGAGATAAAAAATGTTTAAAAACAAAATTGCTGAGCTAAATATAACTTGTGCCAGTCAAGCCACTGTTAGTGTGAAATCGCCCCTCTCCACATTCTACCTTTTTAAACTTCTTTTTGTCTCACAGAACGTTTGCAGGAGCACAGGGGTAGAATAACATAAAATGTTACAGCATTATTAGCTTAATTTTAAACATAAATATTTTGAATATATTGAATGAAAAAAATCTGAAGTTTAATAATAAAGAAAATCCACCTAAGGTTTTTTTATGGTGAACTTAAATGTACTAAAACGCTGTGTTGAATACATTACTGTATCATAATTATTTTTAACGAATAATATTACATTCATTTTTATATTAAAAAAGTTATAAAGCTATTTTAAAGTACATTTCTAATTATGTTACATTTTTAGAATTTATTTTAACATTAAATAAAATGGTAATTATATTTTGAAACTGTTTAAATCATTTATTTTTTTTAACTTTATTTCCTATGAAGTTTTTTTTTAATAGGTGTTGCAGTACCTGTGATTGGCCATGTACGGTGCTAAACGTAATCCATCTCAGACCTATATTACATTTATGACTGTTTGGGCCCTTTATGGCTGTAGTTACTATCGAAGGGCAGTTTGTGAATTGGAAGAGGCTTACTTTTTTGTCAGTGCTTGCAAGTTTCTTCCTAAATCCTTCCCTAACCTTCCCTTAACCCCAATTTAATCCTCCCTCAACCTCTCCTTTTTAGTGGGAAGTATTCTCCATTTTCCTGCCACTCTTTTCTGTCCCACCCATAATTACTGTTGAAACATATACTTCCATGCACAGAGATCTTCGCAGTCAGTCGGAGATCTCTGCACATAAAAGATAGGAGAGGTAAAGGCGGAGACTTCAACACATAGGTATGTAAATAGGGATAGTACTACTAAATGTACTAGAAAATGCAGTTTCTAAATAGACCCCTTTATATTTTGTAAAAATACATTAACAAATACTTTTTAAATGATTATTTACGTTTAAACATATTGTGAGAAAGGCTTCTTTTTGCATGGTTCACCTCCACTTTTTGCCTGATTGTGATGTGGTTTCAATTGTAGTACACAGGATCCCTGCCGACCAGGTCCCCTAAGCCAGTGCTTCTTCCCTAAAAATGTATCCACAATTGATACTCCTGCCCCCTGTAAGAGGTACCCTGGGCACCTAGGTCCTGGGAGCTGAAGAGGGTTTTCTGGGATTCTCCTCACTAGATCCATGCCACTGCCCTTGCAGCTTGCATGCTCCTGTGAGGTGAAAAACATCACAGTCGACATGATGCCCTGCCTGGGTGCTATGCAAGCCAAAACCTCCTGAAGGTGTAGGTAAATCACCCCTCTAGCAGTCGTTTCTGCCCTAAGGCAGGGTGCCCTATACAACAGGTGATGGCATATCTGCAAGAGCAGATATATCCATATAATATTAGGGCCCATTCCTTAATGTTGGATGTGCCAGTGAAGTCATAGAGAGTACATAGGCTGAGAACTCGATAACTCGAGTTCCATAGCACTATGCATGCTTCCCTGAACACAGGAGTGCTTGGTAGTAAACTACTCTTTTCAATAAGTAAGGATGGTGCACAAAAAGTAGAAGTCCAAGAGAGTTGCAGTATTTTAAAAAACGTTTTCTTTTATTATTACAAGTCTTTAGACGGCCTCAACCAACGCGTTTCGTTCTCGTAGGAACTTCGTCAGGGCTAGAAAGTCTTATAGGGTAGTCCCGTGTGAAAGCCAAGTATATTCAACAAAAGTGTAATGGTGTGTAGCGAGCAAGCGCAGTGAGCACCCACTACTAGGGGGAGTTTGGGGGGGTTGTCCCCTTTAAGAAAAGTTTGGAGACAGAAAGTCCAAAACACAGCATTTTTCAACACATTTTCTCTCCTAAACCGCACCAATGACATCACCATGTCTGCAAAGAATGAGGCAATTCCAATAATTGATCACATCATCCATGTACAACTGAGCCAGTTAATAGGTATAATGGATGATTCCATCACAATGCCCTTGAGCCAGAGAATAATTAAATACGTCATCTTTGTGCCATTGTCTCTCCTGGGCTGGGTGCTAGTGGTCGCTGCAGGGGTTCAGTGCTGCCAGAAGACCACATGCTCCAGTAAGAACCATTCTTCCAAAAAGATCACTTCCATCCACCCCGTGGTTTACAGAAGAATTGAGAAACCTCAAACTCAAATGTAAGCATCTTGAACGCAGCTGGAGGAGAGATTATAGAGATGCTTATAAGGAGGTGTATAAAAAGAGCCTCTGAAGCTATAAACAACATCTGTTTACTGCGAAACAAACATATTTTGTAAACAAAGTCCAACTGGCTAGAAGTTCATCAAAAGAACTTTTTTTGAACTATTTCTAGTCTGGTATTACCACCTCCAGCAAAAGTTAATTCGAGTCAGGAACTCTGTGATGATCTCGCTAAATTTTTTCTAAACAATGTTGAGGTTATTCTTTCTGCATTTAATGATCCAAGTAAGGCTGGTAGGTCTAAAGCTAGGGAGATTTTAAATTCACCCTCTCCACTTCATCCTTCACAGGACAAGTTTACATAATTATTAGTGGAAACCGCTCACAACTTGCTTCTGGCTGCTGGTTCTCCGGATGACCCCTGCCCAGTGGCAGTGGCCCATCTTCCCGCATGGCCGATTTCATGTGCCCTCACATCAATTTTCAATAAGATGTTGGAAACTGGTAATTTTCCTAAACCTTTGAAGGTGGCCTCAGTTTTGCCCCTCTTGAAAATGTCCAACTTGGATCCTAAAGATCCAAATAGTTTTCGCCCAAAATCGCGACTCTCTCTACCAGCAAAAATGGTAGAGGAGGCCCTAAATACACAGCTTAGTGCTTTACTCTGAGAGACTAATGCTCTGGATCCCACTTAATCTGGCTTTAGAGAGGGACACAGCACTGAATCATCCCTCATTAAGGCAACTGAGGAGATCAGGAAAGCTGTAGACCGGGGTGGTAGAGTGGACTTGGTCCTACTGGATCTGCCAACGGCCATTGATACGGTCCATCATGATCTTATGATAGATTGTTTAAGGGCCTGTGGGATCCTGAACAGAGCGTGGAAACTCCTTCATTCATTTTTCTCGGACCAAGTTTAACCGGTGTCTCTGGGCGATTACCAATCTAAACCATTTGTGCTGCCTTGCGGTGTCCCACAGGGTCTTTGCTTAGTCCAACGTTGTTCAATGTATACGTTTCCTCACTGGCCCCACTTATTAGTGTTTATGGGTTTGATCTTACCTCGTATGCAGACGACACCCAAATTGTGGTGTCCCTGCTACCCGGGCAGGAGGTTGGAATGGAGAAACGTTTTCAGGATTGCATTAAAGCAGTAGGCAACTGGATGGGGGATAATTGTTTAAAACTTAACTCTGACAAAACAGAGGTGATTTTATTCGGTAATGTCCATCATTTTTGGGCACCTAACTGGTGCCCGTCATCTATGGGCTACCTTCCTGCACCTGTGAAGAAGGCGAAGAACCTAGGTGTAATTATTGATGACAAACTTAACTTCGGAGGCCAAATAAATGCAGTTTCATCAAAAACAGCATTTGTCCTTAAAACAGTAAAAAATCTGCCTTTTCTGCCTCTGGACAGTCGACAGACCGTGATTACTGCTTCGGTCCTATCTAAGCATAATTATTGTAACAGCTTGTACTTAAACATCCAGGAACGCTTCATGAATAAGCTCCAAACGCTTCAAAATGCTGCAGCTAGGCTTCTTACTGGTACCAAAGTTTGCCTCAATTTTTGGAGGAATAAAAAAACTTCATTGGCTCTCAGTGAGAAATAGAGGTCGCTTCAAGGCGTTGTGTGCAGTTTATTAAGCTCTACATGGTACTGGACCGGAATTTTTGATGAAACAATTCACATAGTATACACCGAAAAGGAATCTTCGCTCTTCTAGAGCCAAGCTGATCACAGTGCCAGCCATCAAAAAAGCCACTTGGGGAGGTCAGAGCTTCTTACTCGGGTCAGCCAATGCTTGGAATTACCTCCCTGACTATCTCAAACATTCCACTGACTTAATATTTTTTAGAAAGAGTCTGAAAACATGGCTGTTTGACAAATAGTCCTGTTTAAGTTATGACACATTCATTCTCCCATTACGTCTGCTGTTTTAGGAAATGGAAAGGTAACTAGCGCCAGGACACTCCATAATTGTGCACTATATAAGCTACCAGAACATAACATAACATGCCATGACAATAGGTGCTACTCTTGTTTCCCAGACATTACCTTGCAATGTTGGACATGTCGTTTTGTTTTTTCAGTTATGGGCCTGGGTCTAGATTTTCATGCAAAGTGCTGAGGCTAAAAGGTCACGATGGGATGAAAGCATCACACGCTGGTCAGGAGTAATTTTACAGTCTGTTTTTCAAAGCGAATCACGATTTCATCAACCAATGGTGAGAAAAATGAAGACAATAAATGTTTTTGACACAGTGTTTTGGCCTCCTCATTAGCTACCACTCACTACACCTAGTCTCTGTATGTGTGCCCACTTACTTGGGTCTACAGGGTACTGCTAACATGATGCCAGTTACCAAGTGGCTTTTCCTGGTGCCACCAACTTTCTTTCCCATCCTCCTCCAGCAGCGGTGTGCTCCTGAACCAGCCGGCATCCCATGGTGTTACACACATCAGACTGCCCTTGCATGTGTGAGCACCCCTTAACATGTGGATACACCTCTCATAGCACCGACTCCAAGCATCTTCGATCACAAGGTTTGCTGGCCTGGCAGTGTGTGCGCAGAAATCCAATACCACCTTCTCTTTATCGTGGGGCATGTAGCATGCAGGGTGCCTGCTATGTTAAACAACTGAGACGCACATAACCCCCAGCACCTAATCTGCACATACTACATACAAGTCAATCATGGCCAGTGCCCTGTCTGTGCTAAACATACGAAGGAAAACAGCTTTCCACACACAGACGTGGGAGGACACAATACAAGCATCATCTGTGGTTTGAATTCCCATTATAAATGCTTTGCTTTAAAATACCATAATAGAACACCAATATAAAAATAAATTCAGGACTGCAAGTACCAGAATGCACCCTGCCTTGCAAAAGTCCTATATACAACAATGTGCACTGTACATGCAGTTTTGATTTTCATTATATAAACCCAGGATTTCAAGTTCCATAAAGGAATATCCCATGAGAAGATATGATATAAAAAGTTCATGTAATTTTGAGTTTCATTCTGGTTCTGTAAGCACCAAAAGCACAGATATGCTACAAAAATACAAACTGTACATGTTGCGTTGATTGTCATTTTATAAATGCAGGAGTACAAGTACCAGAATGCAATATTCCTCCCACGTGTATTATATAGTACACACCAAGTACATGTTCTGCTGGTTTTCGTTTTACTAATGAAGGACTACAAGTTTCATAATGCATTCTAGGTCAATTATAGCATAAAACACACTGTACAGGGTATTTTCATTTTACAAACACAGGACTCCAGAATCCAGAATGCAATATTCAATTCAATATTCAATGTACATGCAAGATATAAAACAATGCACACTGTTATTTTGATTTTCTTTTTACAAATGCAGGACTGCAGCTACCAGAATGCAATATCGAATAGACAAGAAGAACACAAGCAGCTTGCGTAGTTAAAATTTTCCTCCTATGAATGCATGCTACAAGTATCAACACACATACTGCGAAACAGGGCAAGATAAGTTGTTGTAAAAACAACTGAGGTGGTAAATCACAAATCTCTAGTCACACACTGACCTGCTAAAAAAAAAGAGGGATGCTATCTCACTCACTCAGCACTCCTTCATACCCCAGGACCTAAGCTCCTAACTAGCCAAGCACCTAGGAGGCATCACGTGGTTCTTGGTAGCGCTATAGATACTCATCACACAGACCTAGCTGCAGATAGTGGTGTGATGCACACCCCTCTCCCCAGCAAAATGAGCTGAAGGGGCACTGAAACTCTCATACCTCACACAGATTCTCAGTATGGAGGCTGAACTGGGGGCCCTTAAAGATGGAATGACACCACTGCAAGGGCCTGCGCTGGCCCCCTGACTGCAGAGAAAAATAAAGGCATCATGCCAGTGCTATGCAAATCATTAAAATAAATAAAAACATATACAAAAGCTTTTTTTGAATTCATGAATATGCATACATTGAATATATTGATGTGACGCACATCACTTTATAACTGAACACCTCTTTGCCAAGCAGTCCTTTGATTATGCTCTGAATGGAGGGCCATGCTGATGTGTTACCAAAGCCAGCATAACAAAACACGGCAAGCCACAATAATTCCTGTGTCTCATCGCCTCCAGCATGGTTTGGCGCCGCATACACGCTATACTCAGTGGTCGAAGTAGGGGAACTGTGGGCGGAGACTCCGATGGTGGAGCTAAACCAAGGATTCGATCAGTGGGCAGAGTCAGAGGTGTGGCCAGAATGTGCCACATATCCCAATTTTTAGTATTTGTTTGGCATTTCACCCACCACGTACAGCTGATTGTGTTATTTAATTCAACCGATGGATTCACTTGATTATTTAAGGTTTAATAGGAGTTATTGGCATTTAAATACATTCACAAAGTGGGATATATTTCCAATCACACAATGTTCCAAATACGCTTAAAAGTGGAATCATAAGCCATTTGTCTCCAAGCCATGTAGTTTCTCTCATTAGTACTTCTTCTGCCTTCTTCCACAAGAGCAGTTCAAACATGAATGGCAAGATATCCTAGTTTGCAAATTTTTTCTACATAATTATGGCTCTGCCATATTTGTCACATAATACATCATCCACTGCATAATATTACAGTTTTAACTAATCATTTCTGTAAAACGCGACTTGAGTTGCTGTAAAGTGGAGGGCCCTTTGCTGTTGCATTTGTATGTTATACTGATACTAATGAGGCAGAATCTTTGCAGAGACTTAGCATGTGTAAACATGTCTAAATAATAAAGTATAACAAAATATATAGCATTACTCAGCAGCCTTTTTTTTGTTGCATCATTTAGTCAACACTGCCGCATCATTATGTCTCCCATTGCTGCATAATTCCAGTGGCTCCAGAGCAGGCAGCACATGTTAAAAGTGCTTGTGCATGAAGCAGAGAGACTGTGAAGTTTGCAAACTTAGGTCCTCATTAGGATGGCGGTGAATCCGCATCCTCCAGGCCGGCGGAAGCCAC
Source organism: Lissotriton vulgaris (assembly GCF_964263255.1). Classification (NCBI taxonomy): domain Eukaryota; kingdom Metazoa; phylum Chordata; class Amphibia; order Caudata; family Salamandridae; genus Lissotriton; species Lissotriton vulgaris. The sequence goes on from NC_141685.1 coordinate 502,847,010, forward strand.
CACCGGCCCGGAGGATGCGGATTCACCGCCGCGGCCATAGAAAACACCCACCGCCAGATTAGGATGGCGGTGGGATGGCAGTGGGATTGCGGTGGCACCAGCGGCGGACGGCAGGCCCCTCTGCCGCTGATCCACGGGGTGTGGAGGGCTATTTGGTGGCAGTGTCTGCAGGACACCGTCCGCCAAATTAAGATGAGCATTGCTACATGCTTTTCCACTGCGGCTTTTCCGCCGTGGAAAAGCATGTGGTCTTTGGTGTTTGGAGGCCCGTTGTGGGCCCCCATTGTGTCAGGGGGGTGGGAGGTGCACATGGGGGGTACCTATGGTACCCCCAGCATTCACATGCACAAAGTGCCTGCCGCTTTGTGCATGTAAATGTAAAACATGCATTTTTAACCTTGCGGCTAGTGCTGATTCAAGCAGCACCCGCCGCAAGGTTAAAGATACAGGATGTGACCACGAGGGTGGTTTGTAAAAATTTTGCGTTTTTTTTCAGAAGTGCCAGGGAAATTGAAGGAATGCAAATGTTAAAGTTGTACATTTCTATGGTAGAACAAAACATGGTTCTTTTACCCCCAGCCCCACAACTCTAATAATCACCAGCAACAGGCGTGCGTGTGGTGACACGTTTGTTTGATGTGAGCTGGGGTTCTTAGATCATTAAAATGGACAAGCCTTTCTACAGCCATTCATTTGGCAGGACTACAAATAAAGCTATGCACTGAGGCAGGGCTGAACACGAAGTCATGCACATGGATAGTAGTACGCATGAGGCCATACACCGAGGCAGCAGTACACTTAAAGCTGTGCACTGAATCAGGAGTACATGTGAAATTAAGCAGATGAGCAGTAGTATATGAGAAACCATACTCTTAGGCAGCCATCCACTGAAGAAGGAGTACGAGTGAAGCCATGCAGTGAGGCAGGAGTACACATTAAACTATGTACTGAAGTAGGAGTACATGCGAAGCTGGGCACTGAGGCCGGAGTGCACATATAGCCATGCATTGAGGCAAGAGTACATGTGAAGCTATCAACATAGGCAAGAATACACATGAAGCCATGCACTGCACTGATGTAGTGGTTCATGTGAAGCCATACACTGTACCAATGTAGAGGTACATGTGAAGCTATGCACTAAGGCAGGAGTACACGTGAACCCATGCAGTGAGGCAGGAACAAATGTGAAGCTATGAACTGCGGCGTGAGTACATATGAAACCATGCACTGCACTGCTGCAGGAGTAAATGCGAAGCTATGCATGAGGCAGGAGTACACATGAACCCATGAAGTTAGGCAGGAGTATATGTGAAGCTGGGCACTGAGGCAAGAGTACACTTGAATCCATGCAGTGAGGCAGGAGTACAAGTGCAGCCATGCAGTGAGGCAGGAGTGTATGTGAAGCTATGACTTGAGGCAGGGGTACTCTTAAAGCCATGCGCTGTACCAATGCAGAAGTACATGTGAAGCTTTGCACTAAGGCAGGAGTACACATAAACCCCTGTGAGGCAGGAGCACACGTGATGCTATTAACTGAGGCAGGAGTACATATGAAGCCATGCACTGCACTGATGCAGGAGTAAATGTGAAGCTATGCATGAGACAGGAGTGCACATGAACCATGCAGTGAGGCAGGAGTACATGTGAAGCTGGGCACTTAGGCAGAAGTATAAGTGAAGTCATTCAGTGAGGCAGGAGTATATGTGAAGCTATGACCTGAGGCAGTACACTTGAAGCAATGTACTGCACTGATGCATGAGTTCATGTGAAGACTGGCAATGGACTGACGCAGGAGTACATGTGCAGCTATGCACTGATGCAGGAGTAAACGTAAACCCATGCAGTGAGGCAGGAGTACATGTGAAACTATGACCTGAGGCAGGAGTACATAAAAAACCATGCACTGGTGAAGTTAGGGAAGTCTCTATTAATGTTTTATCATAAGAAGCGGTTCTATCATCCATGCCCTCGGTGAAGAATGCAACGAGTCAATGTTGACTTCACATGAAATAAGTACATCTATTAGAGAACACATCTCACGTATCTTATCACCTAATACCTGGGTACTGGTTAAACTAAGCACAGGGACACATTTGGCAAGGAACGTAAAACAAGCATTGAAAATGCAATAGGTCTCGCCTTTGATTAAGTTAAAGCCCTTTGCTTTGCTTATGGTATTGTATAGCAAAGCAAATGGCTTTAACTTAATCAAAGGTGAGACCTATTGCATTTTAATGCTTGTTTATTTGTTTGACATCACAACAGGTGAGCCCACAGACGGGGTGCTATTTCAGTTGTTTGACGTCACAACAGGTGCTGTGAAGAGGCTGAAGACACCAAGGCCAATGGAGGTAGCTAGGCTTGGCCGTTGGTGATAGCGCAATGACTCAATGGCATTGTGAATTAATGAGGTAGTCAGGCCCCACACATGGCTGTTAGTAAATGCATCTTTGATGGGCTTCTCAGAACCTATACTAAAGCTAATGGATGATTATATTTCCAAGGGATAACAGCCTTCACCTTGGGCTGCTTCCTTTGTTCTACTTCAAAATGGAATACTCTGCTAAAACAGTTTCCATTGATTTCAGGGTGAAAATGAATGATTATGATTAAAATAAAATGTTTCACAAATGCCCCTAAATTGGCATATTTGTGCTGCAAAATTTGCTAATCCATGCCGCTATATCCAGGGGGGGTCTGCTTGTTGAGTTGCAGCTACTACTGCTGAAACAAGGCCAATGGAGGTACCAATGGGTGAGGTGGATCGGCCTCGATGGCAGGGCCGGCTTTAGTGCTGGTGGAGTCCTGTGCAACAATGTTTGCTGGTGCCCCCAATTATCACCCTCTGCCTCAGACTCCCTCACTACCACCCTTAAACAGTCCCCCTCAAGTCTCTATAAGCACACTCTTTCTCATTTGATTTACAGCGCCACTCATACCAGTATACAGTGTCAGAGCACTTTACATCGCACACACTACACAGAGACAATCATTTATACGTGTGTAAATCACTGTATAGGAAATGTCACATAAGACAAAGGACTACATGGTGTAGAAGCCACATGACAACCATGCTAGCAGGCAGTATAGTTTAATAGCTCACTGTTCCATGTTAGGATTTTAACTTATAAACTGCAAGTAACAAAAGGATCTCTCGGACAAAAGCAGTAACCTACTAACCTAGTTAACATTGTGTGTTCTTTGTGATCTGCATGGTACGTGTTCTTTGCAGCAGGCACATTAACCCTCTGGGCTACCTTTCCAGGAGTCAATCCTTCCACTAGACAAAACTCTGATCTCTCTCTAGGAAGAACATTAATCACTGAAGTTATCATAAAAGTTTTATTGTTGCTGAAAATTGCTGGAGGCCAGGAAGGAGGCTGCAAGTTTTTTTAAAAACCATAATATACTTGCAACACTACTCGCCCACCCGAAACAGGTATCCAGTGTGGTCATACCATTTGCACCACCCTAACCTGCTCAAGGTTCATGTGACATCAGTGACATAGTCACAGTGACTGGATCACTGTTGCTCCAGGGTGTACTGCTTCGTAGGCCTGCCCGCAAGACTGGAGATGAACTTTAGTATGGATTGTGGTGGACAGGCCTTCACGGTTAACCCGCAATTGACACCACTAGGGTACACCTGCTTTTTCTAAGACATCAGGCCTTCTAAGGTCTAGTGGGGCCTTCTAAGGTCTAGCATGGGAATATGCTCCCTCAGGAGAGTGATCTGGTGGACTGGTCAGGAAGGCTGAAATCGGTTCCCCAGTTCCAAATTCGACAGCTCTGGCCATAGTGCCACATCCTCTCCCCCACTGAACACCATACTGCCGCACTGAGAGAAGCTCGCACTGCCTTCAGCTACAACTTAATTGTGCCCACTATAAACACTTGGATGTGGCTCAATTCAGATTATGCACTTTATTAGTGTAATATGCTTCCTAAAAAAAAAAGTGAAAGCAAACTCTCAAAGGGAATGCAAGATTAAGTAAAACATGTGAAATGTCAGCAGAAACAACAGGGTTACCTTAACGATCTCTCACTCACTAATCTGAAATCAGCGAGTGGTTTTAAGTGAAAAGTTAAGGACATGACTGCAGGGCCCTGAAGGGAACCGTTTCAATGTCCATTGCTTATATCTTTACAAAACGTAAGCAGTATGGTTTAAAAAGACCACATCCATATACACAGAGCCATGGTACACATTTTGGTTTTCAATCCACCCATCAACCAGGTATTGCAATACATCCAGGAATGGTGCACTTCCCCACTTGGGGACAAGAATGCTGTTCAAAGAAAGACGAGAAAACAAAAGTAGCGCTTTACTGCAAAGTCTGTAAAGTGAGGCTGATGCTTTTGGATGTGAATACAACCAATCTGGCCACTTTGCAACCACTCAGTCTTGCTTTATTTAGTTATGTATTTATTGTTCATATTTAAAACCTTTTATTTCTCTCCATCCTGAGGCTGCACTTTGGAATAGAAAAATGTCAGGAAAAGGGCATTTGCCGCAATAGTGTTTTTCTTTTTTGGATCCATTTCACAGGGAAGCAACTAAATGAAATAAGGAAAGAGAGGTTGTGAACCGTTTCTTCAAGTCACGGTTTTCAGTAAGTCAGGAGTAATACAGAAAGAGATGGAATAATAGGAAGAGAGGGGAGCATTATACAGAGAGATTGAGAATCGTTGTGCTCAGGGAAGGCCTGGGTTTGATTTGGCCTGGTCGGACCGACTGCGTGAGCCAGAGACAGTGACATGAAGCACAGCCAGGCCCAGCCAACCCACTGGACTGGCTGGGCCTAGTTGTGCTTAATGTCACTGTCTCTGACTCACGCAGTCGGTCCGGCACGGCCTAATCTGCCCCAACAACAGAACCGGCCCCCAGTCCCAAAACCGGCCCCCACCCCATCCAGCCTACCAGGGGATTGCCCGTTGCCTGGACTTACCAGTCTGGCCCTGTCTGGAGCTCCTTTTTGAGTTGTGTCTCCATTATTGGTCAATGTTGTGCAATAAATGTATCACACTCCTGTGTTAGGCCTGAGGCTGCTTGCCCACACCAACACTATTAGAGTATTTTGGGTTTTATATTGAGCCCTGCACACTTTTAGGAAACCCCTGGACACTGTGCACGGTATACCCACCTAGGGGTGATATCATATACAGAGCCAGCTTCATATATATAGTGATCAAGCCTCCTCGGAGGCGAAACGCGTCATGGCGGCAGCGCTGGCTTCACTGAATTACACCACCTTTGCACCAGCACCTTTGGGTCGACTCTTTGTTACTTGGTATTTCGGCATTTCTTTGCCCTTGAGTGACAAGCTTCGCGATACTTAGTACCTACGCTCTCCAGGTACGAGTAGGACCCCTTCTCAACTAGGGCAACGTGGCAGGAAGCTGATGTTCCGGATTCCTCTGGGACTATTTACTATCTCCGGCGAGGAGAAAAGCCGCAACGCCCCTGCTTTACCGTGAATGTGTTTCGGTGGGACGGCAACCAGAACCCTTTGTCTTCGGGTCATGTGATCAAGCCTCCTCGGAGGCGAAACGCGTCATGGCGGCAGCGCTGGCTTCACTGAATTAAACCACCTTTGCACCAGCACTTTTGGGTCGACTCTTTGTTACTTGGTATTTCGGCATTTCTTTGCCCTTGAGTGACAAGCTTCGCGATATATATATATATATATATGTATATATATAAAACTATTATCCATAATTCTAAAATGTACAGCAAAAATATAAGTAATATATGAAAGTATATTTTTTAATGTTATGAAATGAAGAAGTAACTATTTTTAATAAAAATAACATGAATCTCAAAATATATACTCAACATTCACACACTTATTGTAATTCGAAAAATAAATTATTTCACATCAACACTTTTGATCATTCTTTAAAAATACAGAAACATGAAAAGAATATTTGTTTCTAAGAACAACAATAGAAAGCAAAATACAATGAGTAATGCTAATTTTAAATATAATCATTACAATAGTATAAACATAAAAAAATATGTGAGTTTAGTATTTGCTAATATAGATCCAAGGCAACAAACATTTTAAAAAATGCATGTATCTGGGGAAGTTTCGTTTTAATTGTCTAACTCCAATGTCACAAATAATGGTTCAAATGTACTATTTTAACTTAATTCCAACAAATATTGGAGAAAATGCATATATATGTGGGGGCAGAGTTATTATTCTAGCTCTAATCCCACTAAAACTGAGGAAAGACACGCATCTGAGGGAGTTAGACTTTTAATTCTAACTCCAATCCCACCTACATAGGGCATAACGCTTATATTTGTGAGGGGCATATTTTCGATTTAAATTCCTGTCCCACAAAAGTTTGGGAAAATTATATATATTTCAGGGTCCGGAGTACTAGGTTAATTCCAGTGCCTCAAACTTTGGGAAAATGGGTTTGTTTGGGGGGAGGAATATTTACTACTCTAAATCCAATCCCAAAGGGATTTGGGGTAAGGAAATATATCTGGTGGGGAGGTGGGTTTTCAAAATCACTATTCTAACGCAAATCCAACAAAGGTTGGGAAACATTTATACATTTAGGGTGGGGGGCTGTTTGCTATACAAGCTCCTGTTGTGTATAGCAGGGCTTTTGTACAGTACTAATACAAGTTAAATGCAAGACAGGCCTGATTGCAAATATATATGACTGCATTCTAATATCAAGGAATGTGTGTAATAGGCACATGGCCTAGAAAAAGAGACTAATTGTTTGAGTGGTAATGTTAACAGTACGGAACCACCACATTTGGAGGGGGGATCAACATTTATACTCTAACTCTAGCCCCATAAACATTGAAGAAAATTCATGAATCTTAGGGAGGTAGATTTATTATTCTAACTCCATTTCAACCACCATTTGGGAATTATGTATATTTGGGGAGAGGTGACCATTAGTATATTCCCTCCAACATTGGGGAAAGTACAAATATTTTGTGGGTGGTTTTCAAATGTACTATTTTACTGCAAATCTCACAAACGTGGGAGGATGTGCATATATGTACAGAGCCAGATATACTATATTAACTCCTGCAGTGTGTAATAAGGTTTTAGAATAATAATAATAATACATGTTCAATGCAAGATAGGACTGATTGCACATATACTTGACTGCATTCTAATATTAAGGAATGTGTGTAACAGTACTCAATCATCATATATACATTCCAGAAAATCAATGTCTTTGACACTTTTCAAGCAAGCTAATACGGAGAAGGAGAACATTCCACGTGTCTGGTGTGCATGATGTAAACCCAGCTGCTATGATGTTACTTCGTAGAAGGTCCACCTGGAAAGGGATAAAAAAGAAATAGCATTTACTTTCATTGCTTCTGTATGCTTCTTTAGAGGGTCAGTGTTTGCACATGTTTGACCTTAGCACGAGGGATGCCTCCTCCCTCCTAAATTCCTCATTACTGATAAAGACGTATAGAAGGTACCGGTGGAAGGGCGGGGTTACATCCATGGTCTGGTTCGGAAAGGAGATGCTGAAGACCTCAATTTTAACTGGTGAACTGCTTACAACATAAGGTATGTGGCAAAACTGTTCATAGCCCAACATAATTAAGGCAATGTAGACTGATACTGCCTTACATGTTAGATAGCTGTCAGCATTTAGACATATTAGGTAAGGAATAGACTACTACTATAGAGATATTTAGTGAAATATGAATGGGGTTTACCTAGCATTCACCCTGATATGTGTATTGTCTGCTGAAAAGTTTATAACAATTACAATCAGTCTATTACCCAGGTTTTGTCGACAAATAATGTATAATTAATAAATATATGTTAGAAAAATACCAAAAATATTGTGTGTATACTGATTTAGGGATAACATTGCAGATAAGAGATACTCTGACAGGTTTGTCTTACTCCTAACATTCCCTGTCAAATAGAGCATAACTTACAGGAAGAGGAAGTGAGAGACACATGCCAGTTTCTCTTGTCTCATAAAAGTGGAAGCACAGAAACTAGCAGTAGATATTTGGAGGTACTTTACAATCCTCCTTACTGTAAAAATGCACCCCCTTTTCCAAATGAGGTTGGCTGTGCGCTTAACAAATACATAGGATCAGCCCAAATGGCTTGTATCAATTCTGAGTCATTGTGAAACATGGTGGGAGAAACGGAGAAAGTAGATTTGAGGATAATAGATATACAATAAAATGTGCACACTGCCGAAATCACTCATTTGAGAGCAAGGGGATTTCCATTAATAGGGGAAAGCAGGGAAAGCAGGCCTAGTATATACTATTGAAATAATGTATTCATGAATAGAAACAGAGGCTGCAGATGATTCATATGTTTTACCTGATAGTCATTGAACTTATATGGAGCACACAAGCATACTCCAAGAGAGATTTCCACCTATGATGCAAAAGTATACTTCAGTTCTTTGACACTGCCATTCAGGTTCCAAACAAGTCCCGGTTTCCAAGTCAACAAACCCGTTTTATGATCTCATATTATTAGAGGTTTCTGAGACAACGTCCTCTGCACCAAGGAAACTTACTGGAGCTGACTACTCTCCATGCAAGCATTACAAAGGCAAAAGAGTTCTCAAGTATCCTTCTGCGCTCCCACATGTTCCAGACACTTGCCTTAATGAAGCTTGAGAAAGTAGAAAACAATCTCCAAATGTAAAGAAAACAACCTTGAAAGTGAATAGCCTAAACAACTTGAGTATTCGGGGGGCCTGCCTGTGCGCAAAACTGAAGCTAGACAGAGTCAGAATTCAAGATGGCATGGGGGCATGTCAAAGGCAATAGTAAGAACGTCATAATACTTCCCAGTGCACAACACAATGCACATTTGTGCACCACTGGCTATAGCATCACACACTTCATCTCCCATTGTACAACATAATGCACATTTGAGCACCACTGCTTATAACACTACCCTCCGAGACCAAGAAGTGCATTCCACATCTCTCTTGCTCATACTTTCAAATGCACATTCCACACGTTCTGTTCCTGGCAGGGCTGTTGTACTCTGTGAACGACCCTCCCACTCGAAAACTACAAGGAGACATAAAAGAAATCTTCAAAGAAAAGTGCACATGCAGGAAGAAAGATGTTGTACATGCAAGAAACACCTAAATTCAATTAAAATAATGGTAGTCATAGGTCATCTTGTGGTCCCAATATGTGGGAGGGCCTCTGGCACTTCAGCAGTCCCACCAGAAATGCTTATAGAAAGCAGTTTGTGGTCCAAGGGAGATGGGGTTGCCAGGGACGGAGACGTCTGAGCCTCCACCCTTGTCCCAGATGGAACGCAGGGCACCAGGTGCTCTCCTTCCAGGCTCAACTTCATTTCAAGCATACTCTTCTCATGATACCCCAACCTTGTAGGCACCATACGGGAAACAGTAGGCCGGACTGTTACCCAACGAAGGGTGGTATATGGGAGAGGGAGAGAACCTCAGAGCAGCCTCTAACCTCGCCCCATGGGTCAAGGGAAACAATGAATGTTACCGCTCAAGGCAACACCCAAAGCTAAAAGGAAAAAAAATAGCCCAAAAGGAAGATTCCAGATAATAAGTCAAAATCAGCCAAAGTCAGGTATCTGAGGCCACAAGGGAGGGCCACGTGCTGGGAACAGGGAGATGCATAAGAACATGTTCAGGGAGCACATTGCAAGCACGTGCAATACCAAACAGCAACACTCCCCCTCTTACCACATTATCACACACATATAACAATCATAAGGTTTAAAATGTACAAATAATAGTAAGCGTAACCGGAAGTTATATAAAAAACCGGTAGCCCTCAGCAGGGAAACTGCACTGCACTGCAACCACGCTCTTATACACATATTGGGTGAGGCGCCTTGGATAAAACTAGTGACGCCCATAGAACTGCTACTAAAGCCACATTTCTATCCCTCCCTGTACTCATGAGACCACTTCACAAACATACCTGACGCTGGCCTGACCACTCCGAAAACACCCAAGTAGGATTAGGTGGGGGCTCCATGGCTTATAAAAATAGGATCTGTCTAGATACTAATAATCACCTCTCTCCCTTAATCACTAAAAGACCTTTCAAACAGGGGTTGTCTTCTGATATCTCTCTAGATCATGACTAGTAGGTTGATGGGAACACCCCTGCAGTAATATACAGGTCCCCCGAGACCATTTAGAAAGGAGTATATATTTAGCCAAATTAACAACCAACAAACTTCTTTTAAATCAGGTAACTGCAAATACAACGAAGTGCACAAACACTGATATCATCAATCACCACGATCCAAAGGAAAAAGGGTCATTGCCATACTTGGCAAATGGTAGCAGGACAAAACACGGCCTCTCAGTGAGGGATCTGCTTAACGCCCTCATCGGTGCATCATTCCAACATGCAATTGAGCCCTTCCAAGTCGATGACACCCTTGAATGAAATACTGCGAAAAAAAATTAACTGGTCAGAAGAAACACAATCACTGAGGAGCACGGATGACTCCCAGGGAATTCATTCCACGAACTTCAGTGTTGCAACAACAGTGAGTCAAGAAAGATTCACTAAAGTGGAACTATAGCAGTTGCGTAGGGACCACTTGTACATCACCTACAATTAAACCAAACATAATACCAGCATCCCACTTGCACTACACAACACCTTTTGAATAACACATCTTATCAGCACAAGACCACAGTCGGCTCTCAAGCATCAGCCCGGTCATGTTATGTCCGCTCATTGACTGTAGGTGTAGCTAGGTTTTACTTGTCCCAAGAAGTATCCTCCAAGAAAGCAAAATGCCTTATACGCCTCTACCTATGTAGGGTAAGCGTCAAGATCCAACCGAACAAGATAGAACCACATGGGGTAGTTGTAAACATAACCCAATATGTCACCTACCCAACAGTGCTATACATTCTCACCAAACCAACTGATATCCAAACTGAGCTAGACAGTATGTGTAGGAAAGGTAAATAGGAAAAGCTATCACATGGCCCGATATCTCCCAGAAAAGAGATTTTTGGAGGTGGCAGAACTCCCAATTCAGTGCATAAATAGGTCCGCTTCAGCATCCATTTGCAGACCAGGAGTGGCTCTTAGTGTATTCAGACAGTTTTCTTAAATAATAAATGGTCTCCCAACGTGGAATCCCTAAGTAGGGCCATCAAACTCAGGGATAAAGAGGGGAATGGGTCGCATTGGGAGGGTTGGCTGAACGTTTGATAACCCCATGCCAGGAAATCTGGGAAAACAAGGTTGGTGGATGCTCTTTGATAGAGGGGATAGGTCAACTGCTGATTGTATGGAAACGTACACCGAATTCCTTATATTTCAGAGGAAAGGGAAAGTTTCTGATGGTCATTAATGCTAACTATGCAGTCATCTGATATATTCCAGATATGCAATGGGGCACCTCAATGCTTATGGATAATTATTGGAGGTGCGACAAGCATGCCTACACTCAAATGGTTCCCAGATGGAGAGGACTGTGCTCCCTAATCACAATGCACACCCGACCCTTGTCATTCCTGCGGAAGAGCTACCAGACTTTTACCAGCTCCTGTTAAAGAAAAAAAACACATTCCTGTACCAAGGTCATAAAAAAAGAGCTGTGGACTATTTTGGCTGGGCTTAATTCAAAGACATTCCAGAAGAGTTTAGACTGTTCTCAGGAGCATAGCTGGGGCGTTGATACCCTTCTTCATCCTGCAGACAACAAGCAAATGACCGCTGCCTACAAAACACCTGGTGGGAGATGCTCAAAATTATAAACTATATCAAAACAACACAAAAGCCAATACTGAGACTTTTTACCCTAAGAAAAGGGGGAGAGGTGGGAATTTTGAAAAAAGCAAAACACCCTGCTTGATTTCTTTAGCGACGTATCAAGGTTTATTTTCTTGCAATTATTTTTTAACTTCGTACAAAACACAATTTTTTAGTGCAAGGAGAAGCCAACAATTTTCATATATACAATACATGTTATAATGAACAAAAGAAGAAAAACATGCAATATTTCAAGCATTCAGTCAAACATGGCCGTCCAATCATACACAAACATTCAAACGCATACTAACATGATAAACACACCAAGAGAAACAAAATAAAGCCACGTAATGGTCAAAGATAAATTGGAAAGAATCCCTTTCAATAGTGCAATTTAAAGTCTTTTTTTGTGTATTTACACCGGGACAAGTCTTTATCTCAAAATGAGCAAGCTGCTCAATCTTTCCCACAACAGATCAAGACCAAATACGGGGTGAAGTGGTCTACGCGTTTCGAACCCCGCTTAATAGGGGGGTTCTCCTCAGGACCAAGTGGTTCTCAGCCAATGGACCCACAAGTCAACAAAATTCGTAGCTGGTAAGTCGAGAGATTGGAAAGAAGAATGCTCACAGTAGCTGCGCCTCAACCGGCTGATAGCTTGCCGGCGTGTCCATGCTCCTCCAAAGTTCTGGGGAATAGATCTCCTAGGTACGATGAAGCGAAGGCGTCTGTCCTAGCTTCCAGTGTCTGAGTTGTGATGGAATTCGCCTGTTTGGGCGGAACTCGAACTTCCTGTTTTAAAGCCCCATGTCATTATGGGACTTGTAGTTTTTTCGGAACGGAAATAGGTGGAGGACTCCAAATGAGGTACATAAATGTCTGTTAAGTTTTGTAGCGGCAGTCTGCAGTCGGGATACTAACCCGACTGCAGACTGCCGCTACAAAACTTAACAGACATTTATGTACCTCATTTGGAGTGCTCCACCTATTTCCGTTCCGAAAAAACTACAAGTCCCATAATGACATGGGGCTTTAAAACAGGAAGTTCGAGTTCCGCCCAAACAGGCGAATTCCATCACAACTCAGACACTGGAAGCTAGGACAGACGCCTTCGCTTCATCGTACCTAGGAGATCTATTCCCCAGAACTTTGGAGGAGCATGGACACGCCGGCAAGCTATCAGCCGGTTGAGGCGCAGCTACTGTGAGCATTCTTCTTTCCAATCTCTCGACTTACCAGCTACGAATTTTGTTGACTTGTGGGTCCATTGGCTGAGAACCACTTGGTCCTGAGGAGAACCCCCCTATTAAGCGGGGTTCGAAACGCGTAGACCACTTCACCCCGTATTTGGTCTTGATCTGTTGTGGGAAAGATTGAGCAGCTTGCTCATTTTGAGATAAAGACTTGTCCCGGTGTAAATACACAAAAAAAGACTTTAAATTGCACTATTGAAAGGGATTCTTTCCAATTTATCTTTGACCATTACGTGGCTTTATTTTGTTTCTCTTGGTGTGTTTATCATGTTAGTATGCGTTTGAATGTTTGTGTATGATTGGACGGCCATGTTTGACTGAATGCTTGAAATATTGCATGTTTTTCTTCTTTTGTTCATTATAACATGTATTGTATATATGAAAATTGTTGGCTTCTCCTTGCACTAAAAATTGTGTTTTGTACGAAGTTAAAAAATAATTGCAAGAAAATAAACCTTGATACGTCGCTAAAGAAATCAAGCAGGGTGTTTTGCTTTTTTCAAAATTCCCACCTCTCCCCCTTTTCTTAGGGTAAAAAGTCTCAGTATTGGCTTTTGTGTTGTTTTGATATTGAATTTTGGCTCAGCCTTGCTGAGTTAGGGGCCAAGACCCGGTATTGTTTTTTGGCAAAATTATAAACAGCACTGAGCTCAGCCTCAATGCTATCAAGGAACAAATGCAAGCATTCCACCTCATGGTAGCACAGCACCGTTGGGCACTGGACTTTATGATCACAATGGAGGGAGGGATCAGTACCAAAATCAGAGCCAGCTGCTCATCCCAGGGAATTGCATGGACAATGGAACAATGATGCTTGCCATCCAAGCACTGCACAATCTGCCAAAAAACATGCATGAAGAGGAAGGTGCCCCTGACCAGGAGTGGTTTTCAAATTGGTTCTCCTGGCTCCCACGATGGATATCCAGTTTATGTAAATTACTGTTGCCAGTTATCATTATGTTGCTATTGGTATGCATGGTTTTAAAGTTGGGGATTACCTGCTGTAGAAACGCAGCCTCAAACTGGGAAGAATGGAAGTAATTTGGAAGGTAGCTGTAGTCAAAAGGGAGCACAAGAACAGCAGGCCCCAAATAAAGTAAGCGTAAAATCCATGAGTTAGATAGTGCCATTGAAGAAAAAACTAGAAGGGGGAATTTAATATGAAAATCGATGCGTTCATCAATAAAAAAACAATCTTATCATTATTCATAAAATCACCCACTCTGAATCCCACATCAACCTCGACTTTCAAATATGTATTCTAGCAGGCCCTGAGACCTAGGCACGGGATTACTGATTGATGAGTCACAGGTGGGAGTGTACGTAGCTGGCTGGCAAACACACTGTCAGGAAACTCTTGATCAATCCCAAAGATAGGTGCAGCAACATTACAATAGTCAGGAGAGATTGCCAATCAGGACCTAGTGCATGTAGTTATCACTCACTCCCCCTGGCAGACATCTGGACACGTTATCCACTGACCACATCATGTCCATTCAAGGTTGAGACCCACCATAGTAACCATTAGACCATTAATTTATGGCTCTGAAGGAAGCGACCAAGATTCCTCACTATACATGGTACACTGGGAATTTTTATTACCTGTCAAGGTTGTGTGAAAAATAAGGACCTATACTGCTTATAAATTGAGACAGTCCTCAGACCTAGTGCCTGTAGCTGTTTAATTAAACAAACTGTTCCTGTTAAGGCAAACGCCTCTTGTCTTCTGATTTTAAAGGATTCAATCTCGAGAAACACTGTAAATCCTGATTGAGAAGGAATAGATCCATCCATCATGTTTCATTTCAATGAAATGGTAATAATAAATCCTTTTTACTGTCAAGGTGAATTTATCGCTACTCTTTTAAAAATTTGGCATAAAGATGAAATTTTTCTGCTCTTAGTCCGGTGTGCCTGCAGCCTGTCTCCAATACATTACTGGGGTGGGTGACAGCTGGACTTTGTGCTTTCCAGCCACACGACAACAGGGAAACACAGACAAAGGGAGCTGGGGTGTGACTGAGAGCCATCTACATCCTGATGGGCTATCCTGGGCAGGATGGGAGGGAGAAGCTGACACTTGCACCTGAATAGGCTGTGTCCTGTCCCCACACATACCCTCCCTGGAGTTAGTTTGGAGCCAAAGCTGAGAGGGAGGACCTCTGTGCCCTTCAAAGGCCCTCTTTGAAGTAACTCCCACTTCAAAGGCACAGCTAGGTATAAGTCCTAGGGGGGCAGATTTACAAGCCCCTTGCGCTGCCAGTACGTCACTTTTTGTGACGCACTGGCAGCGCATTAATCTGCACCCTGGGTGTCTTTTCTTGTCCTTGTAAATATGGCCCCTTTAGATGCAGCACTTTGCTTGAAAGTGGTGTTCCCACGCCGCATCCAAAGAAATAGATACATTTCCAGATTTACGAGAATTCGTAAACCTGGAAATGGAAATGTGTCGAGGGGTGGCGTAGCGTGGCACAATGAGTAGAAAGTTTCATTTCACCTTGTTTATCTCCTCTTTCAATGTGTGCTGCATTCTACAGTATGCATTAAAAGAGGAAAATGCCTCTTTTTTTATTGTTTTTGTGCAAGGAGGTGCCCCTTCCTAAACAAAAACAATCTCCCCATGATGCAGGCATCCTTGCACAATGGTGCAAGATTGCCTGCGCATGGCAGCTGTTTGTGCACCAGCGCAGGGGAGAGCACAAGAATGCGACATATCATTGAACATATGTCGCATTCCTGTGCTCTGAAAGTGCTGTAGCGTGGTGCAGCCAAAGGGCTTGTGGTGCCGCGCTGTTGCACTTTCTCGTAAGTTTGCCCCTGGGTCTTTTACTCCACCAAATCGTACACTACTGTACTTGCGAAGGACTTTGAAAGGACGAAGGATTGCTATGCTGCTACAAGGACTGCCACTCTGCAGTACCACTGCTCTCGAAGAACTGCTTTTTTGCTGTGCTGTGCTGCCCTGCTGCATGCTACCCTCAGCCGTGCTAACGAAAGACTGGACTATCTTGCTTGAACCTAGAGTGATCTCTAAGGACATGCTAATTTGCCTCCTGTTTTAAGACTGAGAAATATAAATGTCTTGCACCCTGCTCCTGTGTCTGGTGCATTGGAAGTGGATTCAGGTGCTTGCTCCAGAGCAACTGACACATCCTCTGCTGTGTGAGCAGAATCAATGCATCATCGCTGTTGCGGGAACAGAACTGGCACATCGTACTTGAACCAGTTCACCGCCATTGGAACTGATGAATCAGAACCACTGCATCTCCACCACTGCAGAGAGAGATGATTGACGCATCCCCTCGACTACATGGAGAAACCTAGTGCATTGGCTTTGGAACCAACGCATCTTAGAAATTGTGCTCTGTCTTTTGCGCCAGTGCATCACCATCGTTGCATGCATAAAATGAACTCATAACCTCGACTGCGAGATTGACACTGATGCATTACTCGGCTGCATATGGCCAGGTCTAAACTGGGTTGGCATGGTGAGCAAAAGAATGAAGGATTTAACTCATATCTCTTGACTGGGGATTAATGTTTTAATTTGTTCTGCATTCCATCCATCAATAGTGTGTCTTTTGCTTACTCGGCTGCACCCTGCATCTCGCTGTTGCGACCAGGATCAAGGTACTTTTGTTCAATGGGCCTTGCATGGGTGTTGTATCCAGCCTGCGCTCCATAGAAGTCAGCCAGAACTCTTGACTTTGCCCTTTTCCAGCTTGACCAGAAAACACAATTGGCACTTATTGCTTCTGAGCGCAATTTTTCACTTTTGATCTTTAACATATCTTGACTTCTACGTATTGGATTTTTGGTGCTTTGGTTTGGTTTTATTTATAAAATCATAATCTATTTTTATGAAAACTGGTGTGGAGTTCTTTTGTGGTGTTTTTACTGTATTACTGTGTGAAGTGTTGCACAAATACTCTACACCCTGCCTCTTAGGTTAAGCCTGCCTGTTTTGTGACAATCTACCAGAGGGTGATTACAAGTTAATTTATGATGTGTTTCTGACTTACCCTGACTAGGATTTTGGTTCCTGCTTGGACAGGTCGCATACCTCTGCCAATCAGAAACCCAATTTCTAGCACCTTTTTTTGACACAGAAGAATCCTTGAGTCTAGTACTTCCTAATTTTGCATTGAGAAATCTCCCTCTTGGGCAAAAAGCATATGTTTGGCTATATTTCAAATATTAATTACATTTACCTCAAATACTGAGCAGAGTATCCTTAAGGAATTGAAGATAATATCCTGATGTAACCTTCTGAGCACCAGCCTTGGATTATTATTGCATTGAATTACAAGCCTAACATTACAAACCATAAAATGGTTTAAAATGCACAGGTGAGAGAATTCCATTGAATCAAACAATTAGTGCTAAGTGATCTTGAAGAATTACACACAGTTCTAGGATTGCAACTACACACCAACTAAAAACACAAATAGCTAAAGGTCTAGAGTATAAATATGACATCCATTTTGCCATATTTTCCTTCTTGCACTGTGGGTTTGGTCATATTACTCCACAAATTAGGCCTATTCGGTGGGATTAAGCATGTACCTGGGGAGAAAGATGCTGGGGTAGAATCGGTTTCCATTATTTCTAATACACCTTGCTGAAGTTTTGGTGAGAAGGAACCAGTTTGACCGAGGCTATTTGGAGGATATGGGAGCTCATTTAGAAAAGTCCCAAAGTGTAGTGCAGGATATGGGGTAGGGATGGAGTGATGATGTGTCTTTCTTTTAATGGGCCAGAGGTGTCCACTTTCTGGAGCTGTCTACCCCCACTGAGTCACCCTGGAACATGGTAGCGACAGGACACAATCAGGGGAGTAGCCAGAATATTAAAAGATCCCTTACTTTGAACCAAAGCTCTTATTGTACCAATCAAGTGAAGCAAGTCATCGCAACCATTCTAGACGAGCTAGCTTGTCTCTTCCATCCCCTCATTTGTCCAATAATCCTTTCATGCTTCCATACACCTGCTGCTATCTACCGATGCACCTTTACATTTTGTCATCCATTCAGTATTTCATCCCTTATTCAGTCTGTCATCATTTCATCCATCACTCCATCTGTCCACCCATCTATATCCAAACCTACCCATACATCTTCAAATGTATACATCAAACCTATCCATTCATCCTTCCATTCACCCTTACACTCAGTCACCCACCCTTTCACTTACCTACCCCATTCCTTCCATCCATCCCTCTGATCATCTATTCTTTTGATCATTCACCTCACTTTTCACTTCATTCATCTATGTCTTCACTTCATCCATCCAGCCATCCTCCCTTTCACTCATCTATGTTATGTTGAGCTAAAGTTACTTGTAGAGCGCACATACACTGGATGGTTTCTTGGCATTATATATAGGAGTAGCCTAGGTCCTGAAAGTTATTCATATACCTGAGTAAAACAGCCATATCTAAAGGAGTCTTCGGAATCTCAAGAGGTTTGTAAAGGATCTAATATCATAGGGAAGGTGTTTCCGAAGCGGGGCCAGCAACGCAACTCTTCTGCCACCTAACCGCTTTGAATTGTAGAGCAGGGTGACCAGAAGATTTATGTGAGCTGAGCGCAAATTGTGGATGGGTATATGTGTCTGAATAAGATTGGATTCAAATTGAAGGTGGGTGCCATGCAAGGATTTCAAAATGAGGCACCCGATTTTGAAGGCACAGCGTTGTGCTATGGGGAGCCAATGTAGCTTCCTCATCAGAGAAAAAGCATGTTGCCATCTGAGCTGATGAAAAATCAGTTTTGCAACCTGGTTCTGCACAAGTTGTAGTCTTTTGACTACATATAGCGGCAGGCCGAAATACAGTGAGTTGACGTAGACTATGTGAGAGATAACTAGGGCAAGGACTGCCTGCACAAGTGCTTCCCTAGTAAAAACTTGACTGATTTTTCTTATCTTACGTAACTGGAAAAAATAGGTAGAGACTACCTTTCCAATCTAGGACTTCATGGATAAGTCACAGTTGATTGTGACTCCAAGGCTCTTAGCTGAGGAAGATGGGGTGAGGGAGAGCCCATCCAATTGCGGATGTGAAGCATGGTAGCTTGGAATTCAGATGTGTTGTCGATGGTAAATATTAGTTGCAGATCATCTGCATAGTTGAATGTGCACACATTTCTTTCTCTTAAGGACAGGATCAAAATGGAGTAGATATAAGTTCAACTAATGCAGGGACAATGAACATCCCTGTGACACTCTGCACAGTGTGTTCATCTACATCTATCCAAACTTGGACTCATCTATCTATCCACTCATTCATCCTCCATTTACCCTTTCACTCATCCATCCATCCATTCACTCTTAAACTCATCCATCCACCCTTTCATCCAGCAACTCTCCCTTTAATGTATCAATCCATCCTATCACTCATCATTCCATCCATCCTTCCACTCATCGATTCACCCTTCCACTCCATCCAGCCTTTAACTCCATCCATCCATCCATCCATCCACTCATCCATCCATTTTACCTTTTAGACAACCATCCACCCTTTCACTAATCCACCCATCCATCCTTTCTTTCATCTACCCCTTCACTCATCCATCCATCCACCCTTTTACATATCCATCCATTTATCCTTTCACTCACCCATCCATACTTTTACTGATTCATCCGTCCACCCTTTCACTCATCCATCCATCTACAATTCCTCCCTTTTCCACATCCATTCTTACAATCCTTCATCCATGCATCTATACATCCACCCTTTCACTTACTCACCCATCCAATCACCCTTTCACTCACCCATACATCCACCCATAAATCCTTTCACTACCTCATCCTCCCACCCTTTCATTTTAATTATGAGCGCCTTTGTCATGCTGACTTGCAGACAGAAGAGGCCAATCAAGAACACCAACTTTGCTGTAGCCATAGTGGGGGTTGATGACGCCCTGGACCCAATAATGGAGGGACCTCTTGTGAATGAGCCACTGTCTAGGCACTCAGCACTTGTACTGAATTGGAGTCTGTGTTGTCAGGAACCCTCAGCGGCTAGACAACTACAGACCCATCTTTCTTCCCCCTTACACTGCAAAAATCTTAGAAGTGCATGTAGCAAAACATCTTTGCTCCTTCCTAGCAGAGACTAATTTTCTTGTTCCTCACCAGGCAGGCTTTCGGCCCACTCACTCCAAAGAATCAGTCGTGGACAATATGAAAGGCAGGGCCAATGAAGAACTCACACAGGCCCTAGTCTTATGAGACTTATTAGCAGCTTTCGATACCATTCATCACAGGATTTTAGCGGATTGATTGCTGCAGCAGGCCTCTGGAACACTGCTTTATATTGGAGGAAATCCTCTTAAAAAGACCAAACCCAGTCAGTCCGTCTCTCACCTTACAGCTCCGCTAAAGTAAGCGCGAATTGTAGGGTACCAGAGGGTTCCTCCCGTCCCCCCATCTCTTCAACCTTTATATTTGTCCTGTGATACATACTCTACAACAGAAAAAGGTAAAAATATATAACTATGCGGATGACATTCAGCTGATTTTTACAATTGATGAGACACCAGACTCTAGGGAATTTTTCTAGAATGCTATGCTATTCATCAGAGATTGGATGAATAGCAACCAGCTAAAACGTATTTCTGACAAAACAGAGATTGTTATTCTCAGCACAAAATTAAACCATTGGAATACTGCTTACTGGCCAACAGAGTCAGGCCCTCCGCCTAATCCCAAGAGCACGGTAAAGTCTCCATGAAACCCCAAATTAGCATGGTAACATCCTCTTGTTTTCTTAAACTTAGAAAGTTCCGAAAATTCGAAGATTCTTCACTAAAGGTGCCAGTCAGCATTCTAAACATTATTGCCTTTGTTTTATCTAGAATTGATTACGCCAATGCCCTTTACCTGGGACTCCCTATTAATCAAAATCACAGAATTCAGCTGGTACAAAATCAAGCTGCAATGATCATTTTCCAACAATTAAGATATTGCCACATATAGCCTCTGATGAAGAAGCTTCATTGGGACCCAGTTGTGTAGCGCTCCATCTTTAAAACAGGATGCATTATTTTTAAAGCGATCGACAACAAAGGCCCCAAGTACTTATCGCAAGGATCCATAGACACTCCCTGAAATGAAATCTCAGATCTGCTCAAATGAATTTACTGGTGGTCCCAATATTTAAACGCAAAAGGATGGTAGGAACACGGTTCTCCACGTTGGAACCCCAGCTCTGGAACTCTCTTCCCATCACAATCAGACAACCAGCAATCTACATGTGCTTTAGAAAGATGCTGAAAACATGGCTATTTGCTCAAGCCTATAGCTAGGTGTTGTTTCAGATGGCAGCAGCTAACGAACTCAGGGCCAAGAGACCTGTTAGTCACTAGTTCTACACCAACACAAGCCCCACCAGCATTCCTGACACAAGTATTTGAGAAATACCTTTAGTATAAACGTGGGTATTTCCAACAAAGCAAGGGACTTCTCGGAGGGTAATTGCTGTCCCTCAACTAGATAATCGTGTTGTCCTATGTGACAACAATCCTTTCAGTCCACATGTAAAATGTTGGAAAATATATTTGGGGCATGTGTTCATGGTTTGGGGAATAAACTGAGTTCCTGTGTGCACCTCAACAGGTGTTCCGAAATGGGGAATAGAAAAAAATTTCCTACGCTTATAGCAGGGAAAGTTATCTTTCTGAAAGCTAACTTTGCTTAACAGTTATTAAACATCCGACTTTGCCATTAAGTTGGGCTTTTAATAAATATTTTGAAAAGTTGTTTCATCACATTTCTAGATGGTCCCAATTCAGAGATATCTCAAATACTACATACTCCTGCTTCCATTGTTTCTTTGTGGGCCATCCAGCCTTTCCACAGTGAAAATAGCTTTTGAGTGCTAGTCACAGTAAGAACATGTTAACTTTAAATCTCCACATGTCCCACTTTTAAACAGCATGTACTGATCCATGCGGACTACAAGGCTTATATATGGGTGACCTATTACTATTTGAAATTAAGTTTTAATGTGTTTCAAAAACGGTTATTTTTGCAGGTTGGGCTGCAGATCTCAAACTCTAACAGCCGGTCTACAAGGGTAGGCCTAGAGTCATGTATTCTATAGGTGGAATTTAACTTTCCATGCCATGGGTGTGTTTTGGACACCATATTCTATGAACTTAAAGGACAGTTAAATATGACAATTAGGTGTTAGCTACTTTTGACATATTTCAGGGGTTGAATTACATGTACTGAGGCCTGCTTAGCAGTGACCCAGTCCCCAAAGTCACAGAAAAGCAGCTTCAGTCCACAAATAATGGGTGTAGCCACATAAAAAGAGACAGTTTCTAACAATGTTCTACAGTTATGTTTTCCTTATGTAGGTGCCTTGGTGCGTTTTTTTGAAAAATAATTCAATCGTTGATAGTAAATGGGCTCCTAAAATAAAGAGAATGGCCCTGTTCTCCTGGGCCGCTCAAGGTAACTTATTTGTACAATTTAGAATATGAAAACCATTGCTTTTTCACATGCAGTTCTGACAATAAAGGAAATAGAGGGATTCTGATGAGGAAAGGGCTCTTGTACATTTCGAAGCTCACCGTAGACCTAATTTGGTAGTCAGTTTGATTCTAAAAAGAAAATCAGCATTCCCAGGGAAAAAAGCAAAATAGGAATGCAGCAGTCACTACAAAAACTCACATGCTTTGAATGCTGTCATGCTGATCAAATACATGCAAAGGGCACTAACCTCTGAGTACTTTTCCTATTAGAAGAGTAATATGTTGTGAGCTTCATTGAAAACAATGGAGTGCTCTGGGCTTTTAATGGCTGGTAGACGCTCAAAGCTCCAAAATTCCAATGTTTCCCAGTTCTTGCTTTGAACAAAGACCTCACACAGGCTGATAAGATTTCAATCCCCTCATGCTCCATGAGACCTTTGTTTAATGTGTTAAAACATTCTGCTCTCTAGTGGTGGGATGTTCTAATAGCCTTATAGCCCACTGCAGATGGTCTTAAATCCCTTCTCCATTCTAGAAGGCCCTAACATTCTGCTCAGGCCTTTAGCAATGAAGCAGGGATTTCATAACCAGTATAGCCTGCTACGGTGGACTATTGGGCTATATTAGTTCCTTTCATTCTGCCACAGAGAGTAATCAATTGGGCCACAAAACTTCAATATTCCTGATCCAACTTAATTTACCCTCAAGAGCTGCATACACTTGTTCTCTGCACTTGTCCCGTGATTCTGCTCAATCAGGCAATCATCTGTAAATAATGTCTGTGAATATGCTCAATTCTTCATTGAGGATTGTGCAAGAATTTTCACCGGAATCTGAAACCTAATTTTACAGTTATTCTCCACGGAAATCATTTGAGATTTGCGCAATATCAAATCCTAACACTTCCTTACTATTTTCTGTCCTTGAATTTCTTTTCCCTCAGATCACTGCAAAGATTCTGTGTTACGGGTTCCTCTGATTGTGCACATTGGAGTTGCATATACCAACAGCTTCTGCCAAATTTGTGCCATTAATTGCACATCTCCCTTGCAAACTGTGTGCCAAAGCAAGAGAGAGTGAAACAGTAAAGGGAGAGAGAAAGAGGAAAGCAAGTATTGGAAAATAGTGACAACGGGAAGGGGAAAGAAGCAGAAAGTGGAGGGTGGTGTAATGAAGAGGTATTAAGTGCAATAAAGTTGTAGCAGTCTGGGTACCCAAAATCCTGGCATTCCGTCAGTCAAATAGCATACTCTTGAGGACAACGATAGGTCCCTGCATTTATTTTTTTTACTCTAAAGTACTGCTAATTGCCCTTGACTATCCACAGTATATCCCTCCTTATTCTGATCATAAAATTGTCAGTTATATGCCCAAGAAAGACCATCATGCTCTGTAAAAGTTATAGTTTTTGATTTGTTCATTATTACTAAATGACTATGTAAAATACTTCCCTTTGCATCGTTTGCTCATAGATTGAACATATTTTTATTAAGCCAAGCAAAGCCCCTCATCCCCATCTCCCAAAGTTGTCCTCAAATACTTCATGATATTTACACGAATATAGCACTTTACAACATGTGCTTTTTCTACGCGGTATTTCACAATATGGTTGTTACAACGACCACGTTGTTACCAGGTAATGCCATTGTAGATAGCGCTGTAACATTAGAAATTCATAATTTACTATTCCAACTCCAGTCTATGTAACAGTAGGGAATGTTTTGGAATAGTAAACTATACTATTCCTTATGTTAGAGCGGCATATACTGCAAGTCGATGTAATGACTTGCATAGTAATGGCACTGCGTGGTAAAAACGCGGTTGTTGTAACTACTGCATTGTGATTGCATCACGGTGTATAATCCACGATGTAAAGGTTGCTTCCCTTTGTGAACTAGGTTGACTCTATTCCAACAAATTTTACACATATAAAATTGGCTTTTTACAAAAGTTCATCTTGACATTATCGAAATAGTTAAACAAATATTTTCTGTGCTATGTAATAGGTCAGCCACTGACTTATTAAGCAGTCATTAGAGGGCATCTTGGTGGCAAAATTATGTATAATCTGAAAGTCATCAATGGTCCCTTCACATACTAACTGGTATGAAGACATAATATTCATGGCTAGGCATCTACTTCACTATTTATTCTCATGGACTCTAACTGGTCTTTTGCCTTTCCACATGCCCTCTCTAAACATTGTTGTCAATTTTTCATGTGGACACCTTGCTTTACATAAAGTAATCATGTTTTTGACGTATGCTACCATAAAAGAAGAAAAACTTACTTTTCCTATCCAAAATCTTAGGAAGAGCTGTGTAACACACCCTCAAAAAGAAATGGTCTTCTCTACTAATGGAAAGTTTACTAACATGTTTGGTGTGATATCCGTAGATGAGAACTCATACAGAGTTGTTTGTGTTTCATCCATTAGTTTGAGTCTGTAAAAGAGAAAACCAAGAGAAACAGGAACTTAGGTTCTAGATTTTACTTATGTTCCTAAAAAACAGAAGGCAAAGGCCTATGTGCTAAAGGGCATGTCCTATGACAAACATAGGCTATAGTCCTGCTATTGTTTCTGAGGTTCTGACTTGTCTGTCCATCCTGTTCAAGGCAACCCACTCATGAGGTCCTCAAATGGGGTTTAATGTTTTATGAGGAGTGCAGCATTGACCATTTACCAAATGTTATGTAGAGACGTTCCAGTGCAGTATTTAGCAGAGATTCTAGACTTGAAATCAAATGATGTGTCTCTGTAGAAATTGGCGGAGGGCCTAAAACATCATACAGAGTTGCTGACTCACAGACATACAAAGTCTTGGTATATGGCTGGCCTCCTTGAGGGCTGGTGACCCCATACTCAAAAGGGGCCAACATTAGACTCCTGAACTGGTCTAATCCTTCATTTGATGCTGTTTCCAAACATGCAGAAAGACATTCTCTCTCTCACACTCAATACCCTAATATACCCCACCATTCATCATTGTGCCAGAACCATGGAGAAGTTCTATGTATGGACAGTCAAGATGATCAGTGAGAGAAAATGGACCGAGCAGATTGTAAAATCACAAGGTAAGTGGGTTGTGTAATGGAGAATTCCTGTTCTGACAGTGGGTGAAATGAATGAAGAGAAAGGCACTGTGCACAACGTGAATGAGGGAAAATTACTGAAGAAAATAATTGAAAATTAAGTAATGTGTAGTGGGAGAAAGTAGGACAGCGCACACAGTTTGCAATGGAGATGTGCTTTATAGACTGTGAGGGAGGACCTCTGCAGAGAGTGAGTGAGAAAGAAGCACAAAGTATTAGAGAACATTGGCATAGTATTGGTGCACATGTAATGGTGGCAGCGGGGTAGGGGAGCAGCACTGTTTAGTTTCTAAGTTGGGTGAGGGAAAGAAAAGCAGCAAGCAGATAGTGAACTATGGAAACAACTGTGTTCAAGGACAGTTCCTCTACGAGAGCGGAGGAGTCTCACCCTATCAACTAAAATGCCTTCAAAAACTCCAGAGATTAAAAATAAATTGGTAATAAAGTTAGGGCCTCATTTGTGAGGTTTTCCCGTAGGGCAGCGCAGCAGGCCTTCCTGCTGCGTTCCCTGTGACAAAAGAAAAGGGCAGGAGTGCGCCATATCCAGGGCCGGACTGACTAGCGGGCGTTTTGGAATGCTGCCGAGCTGGGGGCTGATTTCACTGCGGTGGGGGCTGATTTTGTTGATTGAGACCTGCGTGTGCTTTGAAATAAATAAAGCAAAACTAATTTTGTTCAGCACACGCAGGTCCCCATCAACGAAATCAGCCCACAGCTCAGCAGCATTCCAAAACGCCCGGTAGTCAGTCTAGCCCTGGCCATATCTATAAGATACATCACATTCCTGTCCTTTTTCACTGTGCCGGAGCACAATGCATGCTCCTTTGCACCATGGATACCTGCGTTGCGGGGATGATCATTTTTGTGCAAGAAGGGAAACCTTTCTGTACAAGAGGCAGAAAACATACAAAATGGAAAAACGAGGATAAAGATATTTCTCTCGTTGCACTTCTCTTACGCCTCCCATGGGGAGGAGTAAGATTTAGGAACTGCCTCAGATTTACGATTTCTCATAAATCTGGGGCAGTGTCAAAAGGCCATGGATATTGCTGGGAATGCCCCCAGCAACACCCATTGCACACCCCTTTATCGCAGAACACTGCGTTAAAGGGACTGATATTCATCAGGCAGCATTAAGCCAAAAAAAGTAGCTTAGTTCTGCCTGATAAATACTGCGCAGGCTTCTGCGCCACGGAACTTCACAAAAAGTGACTTCCCGGAGCGCAAGGAGTCTCATGAATGAGACCCCTAATTTATTACCATTTTATTTTTCATTCACCAATCCTGAACAGAGCCTCAGGATGGGGCAGGGCTTACTGAGTGGCAGCAGCAGGGAGGAGAGTAGGCTGCATGGACAATTCAGTTCAAAATGTTCATGTCCCTTTGGCCGGTCGTCTTGCGATGGCCAGCCAGACATGCACACTTTGAAAGCTCTAACCCAGCTGTCTTAAGAGAGCTGGGTTAGAGAAAGTAATGGCCTCCAGTGCCCTCAGGAGTGCTGAGAGAGGCTGCTCCCTCCCCTTCTGGTGCTTCTCTCATGCTGGTTAACAGCCTGAAAGCAGCACCAGGATTGGTTAAGGCAGTTGGCTTGAGCCTATGCTGAACACAGGACTGCAGCAGGAGGAGGAGGACGAGCAGCGAGGAGGAGAACATGACGAAGGTAAGTGGATTTTTACTGTTTTGTTTCTACCCGCCGCCCATTTGCCCACCACACCACTCCCCATAGATGCCAGCCAACACTGACTACGTGGTAAGTGTGGATGAGTGGGAGAAAAGCACTTTATAGGTGGTGAGCGAGATAAGTGACTATGCTGAAGAGGGAGGTCCCAATATAATACCCTAAAGCACCACTTATGATGCAATCCTAGATATAGTGCCACAAAAGATCGCTTGTTGTGAGATCTCTGATAGAATCGAATTTTGCCACTGCCATGCATACTCTTCAGCGATATCTCTCTGTCAAAAGTTTGCTGATATTGGAGGAAGTTTTGTAGTCCTGCAGACAAACAATATTGTCAGTGACCTATTTGGGTAGTTAATTGCAGTGGAGTACAGTCTAACAACTTTATGAGTTTAGGCCAGGACTTGTTTACCCCAACACAAAACCAAACAATCAATAGTAAATGTGTGCCTAGTTTTCAGAACAAGGAAGGAAAGTCCCAGCAGATATGTGTCCACCCGCCTTTGGGAACCTTGTTCCACCTCCTAGTAAACTCACTTGTGTGTTCTAGTATGCCGAGCTTTAATCAAATAAGCCACATCTAAGTGGTGCACCTCCTTTGCCTTTGAGCAAAAGCCTTGGATAGTAGCCATCGTCCTAATGCTGCTGTGCTATCTTTAATTACAATTCATTTTACTTTACCATCCTCATCCACATTTCTCATTCCATTCCTCAATTCATGCAGTACTGAGATATTGCCTCAGTGCATGCACCCATACCAAGATATTTATTTCACATTAAGCACCCCTTTAACTGTTAAATGAGATACGTATTACATACTTCCTGTTCCTGGCAGATTTCC
This sequence comes from Lissotriton vulgaris, assembly GCF_964263255.1. Lineage (NCBI taxonomy): Eukaryota > Metazoa > Chordata > Amphibia > Caudata > Salamandridae > Lissotriton > Lissotriton vulgaris. The sequence continues at coordinate 502,875,115 of NC_141685.1, forward strand.
TCAATAGTGCTGGGGTTTCTGTATATTGGACTTCACAGTAGTGCTTGGCCCCATCTGTAGGTCCGTGATATGTCCTTACACAGTACAATGTCCGGCTTTTTCTTGTGTAGGATACTGCAGGAATTCCAGTTGATCTGCCATTGTGGGTGCTGGTGTTTCTTGAGACAGATGTTAAGGTGCTTCAGGGCTTTCTTGAAAACTGTGTCTTTTATCTGGTTTGATATTAGTAGTGCCTTAGCCTATTTCTAAACTTTAAGCACACTCATACATTTTAAGGTGTGGTAGGAACACTTTGTTGAGTTTAACTTTTGGTTTAGCTGGGCAATGGCAGGTGCTGTCTGGTCCTGTCACTTCTTTTTTAATGTTTGTCTGTTGTCTTTTTGAAAAGAGAGTAAATTACATTCTTCTTAGGCAGTATGTGTTATGGTCCTTTTTTTATCTGATAAGGATTCCTGGTTGATTCTGATCTGTGCTGGCAAATCAAGGTAAGGAGAAGAAGAGGCACTGTTCTTTTTACCCTTCTGGAGAGAGAAAAGCAGGTTCTAAGAAGGGCATATTATTGAAGAATGTTTCTGACACTAATCAAGGAATGTCTATAATGAAGATTCAACATATGGGTACATCTATTTCTGATGCCTTTTAGAGACTTCAGGACATTCAGGCAGATCAATCTCCCATGAGATCAGACTCAACCCAAATATCTTTTAGTTCTCTTTCCTAAGTATCCTCATCTTCGTGTTTCCTTGCCTATAATACAGATGATGCTGAGATGGGCATTGCTAGGGGAACATTTATTAGGAAACAGGAATGAAAGGACTTACTTTATTATGCTTTCTCCAATCTTCTTGGTTTAGATGATGTCCAATCTGCATCAAGTGCTTTGTGCTTGAGGACATTTTATAAACCTGTTGTACCTGGATTTACTTTTAACTCTGGAGTATTCAAAAGGGTTATATGCCTTAGCTAAAGGAGATATAGAGCTCCTATAAAATAATTTTTGATCCTGCTGTGTCTAACCCTACTAGTCGGTCAGCTGACCAAGTAGATAAAAAAGCATAAGCTTCTCTTAAAAGAGCTTACTCAGGTTTCAGATTAGCCACTAGAGTAGGTATGTTTTTGGTCTGCACTTCACAGTCAGTGGTAAAAGACTTTCAATCATGGTCAGCTGCTGTTCAGCGGGGGATAAAGTCTAATCTTTTGGCTGCCATGGAGCCCCAAGCTAAGTATCCTTTAGATATTACATTTGACATTTTAAAAGCAAGAGCCTTGCCAACAAGAGTAACAAGTGAAATGGTGGCAGCTAGAAGGCACCTTTATCTGTGGACTTGGAAGGCAGAAGGTGTTCTTATTAAAAATTTATTTTTTCTGCTCTAAGCTTTTAGGAATAGAGATAGAAAATATAAGTCATAGGATCTGCAAGAGAAAATAAAAAACGTTGCAGCACCTCAAGTATAAATCCAATGGTTTTTTTAGGAAAAGAAAAAGCAACATGAATACCCTAGTCACATGAATTATGAACATTTCTCAAATAAGTTTCATTTTCAACCTAGACAGTCAGGTAAAGATTCTGAGTCTTCTCAGAATTTGAGACCTAATCAGTGTTCCTGATTAATAAATCCTTGTGCAAAATATTGACCCGAGTAGGCACTTTGTACAAACATTGAGGGGACAATTACGATATAGGTCGGAAAGCCTCAGACCGCAAGTCGAAAGCTTTCCGACCACAGTCGGAGGCTTTCTAACCAAAACAGTTGGGTTGCAGTACGACCACCGAATTACAATGCCAGCGGTCGGAGAGCGAACCAGTCAGTCATTCTGATGTGGTTCCGACCGGCTCTCAGAGTCTTCCGGCCAGACGGAATAGCACCGTAATCCCCCATGGATGGCATTTCTGCTATCGGGATTACGATGTTGGTCTCCCAAAGCCTTTCCATGCCGGCCTGTCTGACACTGTAAGGCTGTGGAAAGCAATATTCGGGGGGCTCTAGCAGGGCCTCATGCCTCTGCTGCCTACGGTTGGTGGCTGAGGGGGTATGTAGGGTGCCCCCCTGTAAATCCATGCACTGTGTGGCAGGCACCAAAAATAGGGTGCAGGGTTTTACTAACACACCTATTTCTTCATGGGAGTTGGTATTATGGCCAGTTTATGGCCGTAATACAAGCTCCGATAGTGAAATTGGCGTTCTCCGACCGAACAGTGATTAGCCGCATCCAATCCAGGTGGTTGGAACCGCCAACCAGAGGTCATCGGTCCTGAGTCTGGGACGGAATCAGTCTGAAGCAACGCCAACCAACATGGTAATAAGCCACAGAGTGTGAAATGATGGATTTTAGTTTTGTACTTTACACGCCTAATTTTGCCAAAAACTGCACATAATTACCTGGAAGCAAATTACACAAATTTGTCACCCATCTAGTTATTATACTGAGACAGAAAATGCAACAATTCCAGTACCATAGAAGGGACAGGGTTAGGGCTGGCACTCTTCAGTGTTTCTGGTGGGAAAATCTTCAGGGAAGTTCTGACTGATGATAGAACTGAAGGATCTGAATATATTTTTGAAAAACATTCATTAAAAATGAGTATCCTGCAGTAAGTGATTCCTTTAATACAGAATGGGACATTTTTGGCATCAATAGATCATCAAGATGCATATTTGCATGTTCCTATCAAGCAAAACCATCAAACTTTTTCTGCGGGACGCAATGTGGAGAGCCATTAGTAATTTTGAGGTCTACCTTTTGTTTTGAAGACTTATCACTGATTTTTTTTAAACATTCTTCCTCCAATCAATGCTCTACATGAAAATAATATTTTATGTACATAGTGTGATTTAGAAATCATGGCTCATGCTTAAAAAAGAGCGTCTAGGAGTTATCCACTCTAACATCAAAAAGTGGGAAGAAATGAAAAGAAAAGAGAGATTGGGAAACACTGACTATGAAGAAGAAAAATCTCACTAACATTGGGTAGCAGAGAAGAACCAAGGTTTGAGATTGTTCACTAATTGCAATTGATCGGATGTAGCTCTTAGAGTCAGAGGAAGTTTGTTTCATAATGTGGCTCCCGCAACTGTAGCAGAGTGGCCACCTTTGCAAATTCTGCATAATTTGGATGGAAGTGAGCAAAGGATGTTAAATGATCTCAGAAGGTTAAGGTGTAGCCCGGCTGCTGGATGAGTTTTCCATTAGCCTATTTGGAACACTTAAGGAAAGCAAATCAAAGTAATCCAGGCTGGACTTAATGAGCAGTGGCAGCTCTCTGAGGGAGTGCTACAGGTAGTGGGGCGGTGTGGGGAGGGGAAGGGTGGGAGGGTAATGGAGTCCGACATACGACGGACAGAAGTTAGGTAAGTAATTAAATAAATAAAACAATTTAACTTTCGCGCGCTGCATTGCCGAGTTGGCAGCACTTCCTCAGCGAGCCACCACTGGTAATGAGAGCATGAATTACCATTTTCTTTGTACTTTGATATCATTGATAATGTGTGAACTGTTAATGCTGGTTCGAGAGATCTTGTATATGTTGAAGAGGTTCAGGCTCGAAAGGATCGTTGTGGAATGCCACAGATGAGGTCGTGGGCATCCAAGGTGCACTGTGCCAGCCTGACTGACTTGGTCCTTCCAGTCAGGAAGGAACAGATTTATCAGAGAGTGCGTCCTTGAATTTCGATGTTGTGTAGGCGTAGGATGAAGATGGGGTGGGTGACTGTGCCAAATTCTGCGAATAGGTCCGGCAGGATAAAGGCCATCATGTTTCCTCCAACCAGAGTCATATGGATGTCATCCCTGGTGGCAATGTTGGCAGTTTCCATGCTGTGGTTGGGTCTGAAATCAGACTGAGTTACGTTGAGGACTTGGTGGACATTGAGATGTTCAGTGAGGCATCTTTTAATGACTTTCTCTACACTTTGGCCAGGAATGGTACCAAGGATATCAGATAACACAGAAACGAAAAAAAAATTGTATATGTTTTCATGAAAGGGACCACCACAACTATGTGGATATCTTGTCAATTGCTGTAACCAAATGTGCATTATAATGGTATTTAGTATGTGTTTCTGCAGTATTGAGAAACGTAGGTGTCTCTGAATACATATGGTTGTATTCCCTGTCACTTCACAGCTTCTTGTTGCAGCCACTCATTTGCGTTAATGATGGAATGCTCCTGGCTCACTTACTGCAAGAATGTAATAAATGGCCTGATTAGGACTTTGGCAGTCCTCCTGCAGAATTCCATGCCAGAATGGAGGACAGCCAAAGCTGTTCTTACACCGCCCGCCAGATTAAGATTACAATCCTTGGTGGGTGCATGGTGCTGTGGCAGTCCCATGGTGGTTCCTGTGACCTAGGGCTCGAAAAATCCACTCGACCGCTTGCATATGCGAGCTAAATTTAACAAGGTCGAGCTGTGTTTAGGTCCTACTCGCCCTTTCTGGCGAGTAGGAAGACAAAATAACTTTTGTCCTCTGTCTGTGAAAACGGAGCAAATGTGACAAGATAACAAGATTTAAAGGCATTTTATTGCTCACAAAGTTAATGAGCAATAAAGATGCCTTTAAATCTTGTTAACTGGTCACATTTGCTCCGCTTTCAGAGACGGAGGTCAAGTAGGTTACAGTTAGGTCGAGGAGATTTTTCAAGGTACAAGTCCTGCAGGACTAGTACCATTTTTTGGATTTTTCGAGCCCTGCTGTCTAAGGCTCATAGGAGATCCTTGGACAGGCATCGCCGCAGCACATTCCTACACAGGAAGTAATGCACCATGTTATGCATTGCTTCCCATGCAGGAACTGGGAGTGCAATACCAGAGGGGCACAACATGTGCCCCCCATGTACACCTAGAACCAAAGGCACAAGCAGGCCCTGTTTGGGCCCTCTTTGTTACCTCACTACCACCCTTTTCAGGGCATACTCACTGCCATGGAAAGGGTGGCAATAAGACAACTAGGGAATATGCTCAGCTGTGGCGGATGCCACACCGCCAGCATATTCCTGCCCTTGAAAGACCGCTGGCCCTTGATCCCAGTGGTGCTGGCATACTCATGACAGTCTGACCACCACAGTTGTAATACTGATTGACCGCCAAACTCATACTCAGGCCCTAAGTCTTTTATTGCGGATGCGAAAGAAAGGAAATTTAGGGTATGAATTTATTTTGCTTTATTAATTCCCATACTGATGTGTTATATGAGATGACACTGTGTATAATTGTGCATGCTTTGGACCAGCCAGGAGCTGGAGCATTTAAAGGATTTCGGGAACTACAGATGCTTATAATTGGTCAATACTGTCATCACATAAACTACTCCTTTCAAATAATGCTGTCAATGAGCGAAGCCTTCTTGAATGCCAATAATTCAGCTTTATTCAAAAACATCTGTCATTATTTGACAACTTATTATTTTGTCCCCTTCCATGGGCTGCTCAGTCATAACATTGTTAACTGACCCTGTATTTTCAATCTTTAGATTTGATTTTTTAATTCACAACTACAGGAGGCAAAAAATCAAATACATTGTTAGCTATAACAATAGTTTTTCAGTAGCTAGTATTGATCCATAAAAGGAGCGATAATGTACGAAATACATTGACATTGTGCAGGAGTCTATTCTCATGAAATTTCAAAAAATGGTTATGGATTTGTAGAAAATGAAGATGTAACTTTCAAAGAGATCAAAAACGATACAATATGCAACATTAAGTGGTCTGAAGTGTTCAAAAACGTCGATTAACATTTTTTTTAATAAAAAATGAATAGTTCAAGTGAGGAAATAAACAAGTGCAATTCCAGAGACAGACGGATAATCTGTCCATGTTTTTGAATGCTCATATTGTCACGTAGGGAAGTGAGAGAAGTATTGCATGAAGAAAGAAATGGCGAAAAACATATGAAAACAAAGGGGCCCATTAGGATCTCGGGCGGATCGCCACCGCCCACATGGCGGTGACGATCCGCCTGAGATCTGTCCCCGCCCGCCACCTATTTCCCCATGCCATATTACTATGGCAGGGGGGACAGCGGCAGACTGAAAGACCGTCCGCCGCTTTCCCGCCCGGTCAACAAGTTGACTGGGTGGAAAAGATTTTAATATGGTGGTGGTGTCTGTTAGACACCACCAGCCATATTACTATGGGGGCGGAAACATGCCTTTCCGTGGCGGCATTGCTGCCACGGAAAGACATGCGGGAATTGCTTGCAGGTCTCCGTTGCAGGCCCCAAGGGACTCTGGGGTGATGGGGGTTCACTTGGGGGGTACCTATGGTACCCCCCTGCAGTTCCATCCACAACATGGCAGGCACCGCGCGGTGTCTGCCATGTTGTGGCTGGAAGTGCACGACATGCCTTCCTGGCATTGTGGCGGGCAGTGCTGAGTGCACCGCCTGCCACAATGTCACGGATGCTACATGCGCCTGCCACTGTAGCTGGCGCATCCTAATGGCCCCCACGGGACCCCCGCACTTATGGCGGGTGGTCCCATTTCACAATAGGATGGCAATATACATGAGTGTGGAAACAATGCACAAAAAATAATTCCAGTTCAACCACTGCATAATCAATTCCTGATATTGTCGATGACCAGACATAATGAGAGTAGATTATAGTGAACTTTATACTTGATCTCTTTGAGAGAACATTGTGGAATATGATTTCGTTTATTTGTTTAAAATCATTCGTTTGTACAACAAAATCCAAGGTGGGTGTGGGTAAGGAAGGACCTGTGAGAAGTAGTCTATTTCCCAGCTTCCTCGGGAACATGAAGCATTTATGGGTGAGAATGCTACCAGAAGAATTTATTAATGAAAAAGCAGAAATTATACCTATACATACCGACAAAGTCGAGAAATTTTTGGAATCTGCGTGTTGGGCACATGTGTAGGCCAAATCTCAATACCTTGTATTTTTGATTGTTCCAGGATGATTCCATGACACACGACATGCTCCTTCAAGTCATTCCGCAACCACCAGATACCCGTGGACCTGCACCAGGTTAATACTGGTGTAGGTACAGGTAAAACCTGACACCTGCCATATTGAACTAAGAAATATGGCTGTTAAAAAACCAATCACAATTCCATTTGATGCCAGCAGTCAATTGTAAGGCGGGAGCGCAGCCTAAAACCTGATCCCGCTGAGCTGTGTGTTTGCAATTCAGGCGCGAAGACATCTGGATTGTGCTCTTGTACAAGGCATGATCCTGTTACAAAAGCTTTGCTAAATCATAACTCGTGAGTTACCAAAACTATATTTGAGGCAAAAAAAAACAATTGCTGTATGTAATTGTTGCATTACACGTACCGAGCAAAAGGATGGTATGAGCCATATCTTCCTTTTTGTGCACCTGCTTTTGAGGAAACTTTTATTATTACCTTTGATAATATGTGCAAAATTGCTTTTCTCTATAATTGTGTATATCTAGAGAAAAAAACTGTCAGGACATCAGCCGATCGTTTCTATTTAATGTTTTTGTTTTTACTAAGCAATTTTATTGAATTCATGGAAGATGCAAGGATAGTCCACCATCGATTGATTCAGTCTCATCTACATTGACAGGGCATCAACGGTAAAAGCAACTTTTCTCCAGTGTAACAACATTCCTGCCACTCTCTCATATTCTAGCATTTTTTGGGGCATTCTCTGCAATGTTATATTCGAATTTCCAGGGCCATGCAGCTAAACCCACGGAACCGTTCCGTCACAAGCACAGCTCATCCGTGGCTTGTGACTGAGCGGTTCCGTCACAAGCATACAAGGGGTTAATAAAAATATGCACTCACCGACCGCCGTGAAGGCAGTTGCATCATTATAATGGAAGCGGGACCGCCGAGTCCTTGTCGGACGGTCCCGTTTCCACTCCAATGTCGCTCGTCCGACTGACATCATAATTAGCCCCATAGTTTGTTTTGAAAGTTCGTGAGACTTCCTCTAAAGTTGGATATTTCCCCTGTCCTTAATCTCTGAAACCAGATGAATATATAGATGTACTTAAGGGATACAGGGACTGGTGGATACTTTTGGTTGCAAATAGTTCCTTATTTGAGCCGATGGTTTCGGTGCTTGGTACCAGCACTTAATTGTCAATACCAGGGATTTATGACAGTCTGCCACATGGTGGTGCAGTTTGAATAATTCAGAAATGAGCACACAATAGTTGTTTATTAATTCTTCTTATCTTAAAATGTGACTAATATCTGTCCCCCTAGCAATTCTAATAGATTTTGGGGGCCTGGAATAGTCCAAATTGTCACACTTGTATGAGTGTGGTGGTAAGTAATTGTGTTGGTACTTTATTTGGTAGCGCTGAAAAGGGTAATGGGTGGTGCATGCTGCAGTGGCATCCTGTAGAGGGCTCTGCCACTTATTTGTTTTACAAATCAAGCACTGGGTACGAAGCGGTTCAAGAGAAGCGAGGTGGGCAATCATTGGGAATTACAGGATTTACTCGTCACAAATAGCAATCGCCCCTTCTCCTTCCTCTTTGCTTCTGTGATGTAAAGCCTAAGCCATCTCCTATAATGTCTACCTGTCATTTCCATTACAAAAAATCCCAGAAACAATACAGTTCACAAAACCCAGATTTCCGTTTGGCTTGCTCAGATTATTTTTTATCAAATCAAGTGAAAAGTTGCAAATAGGTGCAAGTTGAACAGAAGCATTACAGCTTAAAGTATCACATTTAGAAGACTGAAGATCAGACGAATGGAGGGTTGTGGGAGGCAGTCATAACCTTTCACTTTTTGAAATATATTGCAATATGGCAAACATTAAGTACAGATCGGATGATTCTTGCCAAAAGCACCAAAATAACTTTGAAAAACTGCTTTACTCTTAAGAAAATAGAAGTATCAAGTTGATGGCTGATTCTAAGGTAAGGCAGTAGTGAAGATCTATCTGCCTCTGTCCCACCAGCAGGAACGTGTTTAATCGTCCCTACAGTCATCTGCAACATTGTCTCATAGGATGGGTTAAGGGGGGGGGGGCGGCGGGGGAGTTGGGAGGGGGAGGAATGCCAGGCCTCTAAGGGTGGTTGAGATTTGAACACTGTTACTGTTTGCAAACCCTGACTAGAAACTCAATATGCCTTTTCGCCCACTCAAATGTTGTTTTTCCAAAATGCGGTTATGCGTGGAGAAGTACATTTCAGTCATTGATATTAGTTAAAGCACACAGCTGTACTCCTTGGGATGCTAAATGACTGCAGAAATTAGATAGCTTGTCATAGCACGCAAAGAATGTTTGTTTATTGAAACGTAATTGGTAATTGCACTTGCATAACAAATATGACAATTACTTGTATAATCAAACAGAAAAACCTGATATGCAGCGACAGAACGTTTTAATATTAAAAGACAACTGGCGTATGCTTTGAGATTTCCTTTCACCTAAAACATTTATAACTCAAATTGAAACTGATGTTGTCTGCACAGAAGCAGATTTTAACACAGTTTTATATCACTGTGTGTTGTGTGAATACGCGTTACATTTTTACACTGTCTTGTCGACCCTTCACTCATCATCTGCATTCAGAATGCCTCAATTTTCTTCTATGAGGGAGTTTTGGGGAGAACAAAATTTGGATTAGAATGACAGTAATGCCCAGATAAAGAGACAGCTACCCCTGCCTTTTAATTTTACCTTGCTGCTTGCTGTTCATGCTGAGGGTCTCTAAACATGCCTGATGTCTACTGAAGCCCACAAACACACCTGTTCCTCTGTAACCGTCACACTTGAGTTTCAGTAGAGTAAATTGGACGTTAGGAAGTGAGGGTGTTGTCATCTTGTTTGGTACTTGAACTTGATCATTGTTGTTCATCTCAATAGAATTGATAGAGTGTTAAGCCATGGTCCACATGAAGGGCCATACTAAGGACCTCATCAACCTAACTCTGCCTCCAGGCAGGTCGCTCCGCACTCCGCGCAGCGCCACTTCTCTGTGCCAGTGCCCCAGCCAGATCGTGCCGCTGTGTCCTGGGTTCAAGGCCCGCCTTTGGCGCTGCTCATATTTTGGTATTTCGTCACTCCTACTGTACTGTTTTATTTGTACTGTGTATAGCTCATCCACATTGTAGCTTTCTTTTCCTTTTTGTTACCCCCCCCGTCCCTCCCTTTCTTGCCTTCTGTTCTCCCTTGCTGGTTCCCGCCACTGCGTCCCCTGTGGCCCCGACCCCTTGATCCCCTATTGGCCTACCCCCTCCCACCTCCCAGCTGCACCTCCTTCCCACCTCCCCATTTATGGTGGTCGCTGCGCTGCAGTAAGAGGGACCTAACTCTGCCTCCAGGCAGGTCGCTCCACACTCGGCGAAGCTCCACCTGTCTGCACCAGTGCCCCCAGCTAGATCCTACCGCTGTCTCCAGGGTTCAAGGCCCCCCTTTGGCTCTGCTCGTATTTTGGTATTTTGTCATTCGTACTGTACTGTTTTATCTGTACTGTGTATAGCTCATCCACATTGTAGCTTTATTTCCTTTTTGTTACTCAAACTGTCCTCCCTTTTCTTGCCTTCTGTTCTCCCTCGCCGGTTCCCACCGCTGCGTCCCCTGGAGCCCGCCACCTTGATCCCCCATTGGCCTCCCTGCTCCCGCCTCCCAGCTGCACCTCCCTCCAACCTCCCCATTTATGGCGGCCGCGCGCAGCGGGCATGCCCCTGGCACGCCGAAGGAGCACCTAACCAAGCTCGCCTGCGCCTGGACCGCGCCCAGCGCTAGACCCCGGAACCCCACAAATGCGATGACCCCCGACACTGCTACGATGCCAACACACTCCACGCACTCCCTGGACGGAGACACACCTGCTACCGGGCCACCCCGAAGCGCACCCAAGGACCCTTCACCTGCAGGATCTGCAGCTTCACCAGCATCCGGCCCACCAAACCTGCAACTAAAGAATTCAACTACCTCAGATGCATCATCCTCAACACCCGCTCTGCCCGCAGACACGCCGTCGAACTCTGGGACCTCATCGACTCAACCTCCCCAGACGTCGCCTTTCTGAGGGAAACCTGTCTGAACCCCTCCTAGGCACCCAACATCGCCATAGCCATCTCCGAAGGCTACAAGAACACCGCCAGGGACCACCCTAATGGCGTAGGAGGAGGTATCACCATCATCCACAGAAACACCATCAGAGTCTCGGCCAACACCAATGACACCCTCAGCACAGTCAAACACATGCACTTCCAGATCCACACCGACCCTAACACCACCCTCAGAGGAACCCTCGTCTACAGACCCCCCCGGACCACGAACACAGTTCAGTGACTCCATCGCCGACTTCATCAGCACACACGCCCTCGCCTCCACGGACTACATCCTCCTCGGGGACCTGAACTTCCACCTAGAGAAGAACGACACCAGCTCCACCACCCTGATTGCCAACCTCGCCAACCTCGGGCTCAGACAGCTCTTGACAACACCAACCCACGCCGCCGGCCATACGCTCGATCCCATCTTCAGCGCAAGCCCCCACGTCTATTTCAACTACACCACCATACCCCACTGCACCGACCACCACTGCATCCACTTCACCTTCAGGAAGCCCACCACTCACCTCCGCAAAAAACAGATGCCCCGACGCTGCATGAACAATATCACAGAAGACCAGCTAACCAACACCCTCGCCCAGAGCCCACCCTCTGACCACACCAACCCCAACTCCGCCGCCCGCAACCTCAGACAGTGGATCAATGACTGCGCCAACACCCTCGCCCCGCTCAACAGCTACACCAGCAAGAAAGCCAGCTGGTTCACCGAGGATCTCCAGGCCTCCAATTGAACATGCCAAAAACTGGAGAATAACTGGCTCCGCGAACAAACACAGGACAGCTACGCAGCCCACAAGAACGCTACCCGCAGACACCATCAACTCATCAGAGCCGCCAAAAGGGCCTCATTCAAAGACCGCCTGGATAACAACGTACATAACAGCAAAGAACTCTTCAACATCGTGAAGGAACTCTCCAACCCCAGTTGCAACACCAACAACATCCTGTCTTCGCAAGACCTGTGCAACTCGCTGGCCACCTTCTTCCACCGCAAGAGCGCCGACATCCACGACAGCTTCAGTGCCATCACTGCAACCCACGACCACCACCTGTACCAAACGCCTGCTCTCCTGGTCCAGCATCAGCGATGAGGACACCAGCGAGAGCATGAACACCATCCACTCCGGAGCACAAGCAATGCTGTTGCCTTAAACTTCTGACCTGACAATTGGCAGTGTTTCCCGGTTGCTTCGATTAACTTCACCAAGCATCACTGACCATTCTTGGAGGTGTATGTTGTTTTACCTCAATTCATTTTTCTCTAGGGTCATCAATTACAATGCATACAGTCTTTGTCCTGATGATGGTCTTATGAAACGACTTTCCAAAAGACCGAAACGTCGACTACCAAGTCTAATCCTGCTTACTACTTATCAGTTATCATTGATTTTCTTGTATTGATTTGAAATCAATGTGTTACTATTTACCAGCAGCATAGACTTATTTTGTGATGTTTGATTGGAGCATATAAGATACTCCTTCTATGTCTCAAATGCATCTCTTTGTACCCTATTTTTAACATTGACTGAACTCACCTTTTCTAAAGAAAATAATAATCTTTTGAATCAACAACCTGGTTATTGTATTTTTTCAATTCATTGTGTTAGTGTGGTAACATCATTTGATCTGTTTTAAAGAAATGACATCCAGCCCCTAACTAATGTTAGTGTGGGTACCCCATTCAACCGGAGTCCCTTCTTTTGCTGAAACTGATAATTTCAAACAAAATCCCTTGCTGGCCCATTTTTCAAACATAGGGTTCCCAAAGCAAGCGCTAAGAGACCTGTCGGTGATTTGGCACTATATAAATCAAATTTAACATAACATAACATAACTGCAGCTGTTGCAGGGATCATATTCCGTCCGACGGTCCGACAGGCTCCTTGAGCCCGTCGAATTGGTGTTGGAGGGTCTCTCCGCCCGCCGCCTATCTGGCTGCAATGATAATGCAGTGGGCGGGCTTGCATGGTCCTCATTACGATGTTGGGGGGACCGCCACTAATGGCCTGATGGTGGGGGTCCCACTGCCATCGTAATGAGGCCCATTGTGTTTGTTAATACCATTTTTCCTATATATTTGTTTCTAATAATGTTTTAAACCTTGAATTGAATGAGGTACTATTCAGTAAGTTCTTTTTTATTATTGTTTCTTATTTGTGGTGTTTAGTATGTTATTTAGTTTAAAAACATTTTTTTTTAAACTGAAGTGTTTGAAAATATTGGGGTTTAGGGTGGGGAGTAATTTAAAATATGAATATTTAAGAGTAAAAGTAAATAATGATTTATAAAAATATTAAATACTAATTTTGAAATGTTATTTTTTTAAATAAATTCCGTTTAATAATATATTTAATATATTTTTGAACAGGTTGTTAGGGAAGATAGATGATAGAGAGTAATTTAAAATGTTATTAATTACACATAAAAACAAAATCTTAGATGATAAATGTTTAATATACAGTTGTTTAGTGACAATTCTTTAACTTTTGTATCAATTGTGATGGTTTCTTGGGAAATATAACAGTTGTGTGTGGGTAGTATTTTGAAATTGTATAATACTGAAAATGAAATTATAGCTTAATATGTAATGTACACTTTTTATATTTAAATATCATTTTCTAAAGAATTTGGAAATAATTTAAATAATTAACAAATATTATTAAAACATAAATAGTAATTCGAGGTTAGTATTGTTGTGTTATTAATGTGCATTTTTTAATGGTATTATTGAACTTTGTTTAGAAAAATAATGTACATTTGAAAGATTTTGGAAATTGTAAAAAATAATCATGACATTTTATTTGAAAAATATTTACAAATACATTTTTTTATAGAATGTTGACCTTTTCATTTATTTATTTTTTTGAAAATCTAATAAATGTTTTTGGAGGTAAATACATTAAAAAACTTGAATATAGTTTTATAGTGTAATTGTTTTTTTATCTAATCAAATTGTTAAATCAAAAACAACTTTAATGTAAAATGGAATTGAAAACATTTATTTTGCTTTCAAATATGGTATTGCTTATGTAATATTAACTTAATATAATTTGTAAGATTTAAAGTATAAATATTGTATTGTTTATTTTTTTCTTTAGTAATTATATTTTATGTTAATAATGTTTCCAATTATATTTATTGTTTCAAAAATATAATTCGGCTCTGTTGGACGCATTAAAAAAGAAAATGGTAATAAAATATATGTATGACCATTTTATTTTCCAGGTCTGCTGCACTCGCAGCAAGGGGAGCGATATTCCTCCATCCTAATGGAAGAACCCCTGCTGTTATGTTGTAGGTGCATGTAAATTGTAATATTTTACTATTGTTAATATGTTCTACATTACTATGTGTAGGTAGTCTTGTTTTAATTGTTGATTGATGTGTTACTAGGTTTGTAATGTATCATGTTTTTTCTGAAGAGTTTAAAATGTATTACATTTTAAATAAATGTGCTTTGTTTTTGATATGTATACTAAATGTTGCAAATAATTAGGGTGCATATGTTATGGAAATGTTATTGGCGATATGTTTTGCTGGTTTTGTTTGTTTCTTATTAATAGGGGAGAGCACAGTTTCCTATACAAGGTTTTATTTTTGGATGCTGATTTTTTATTTTGCGTTGTGTAACATGGTTTATTATCTCATGTTTTAATATAGTTATTATTATTTTTTAGGTGTTTTTAATATATGTTGTGGGATTATTTGCAATTTTGATAACTGTATTGTGGTATTCATTTTATATGCTTGTTTTGGTTTATTTTTGCATTTGCTTGGGTTTTCGTTCGTGAATTTATTTTGGGATGATGGGATTATCAAGTCACCTCAAAGTGATATAAAATTAGAGTTATTTTTGTGAAATTTTGATTTTATTAACAGATAGTATTGTGTAGATTCTTTGTCAGGCAAATATTCTAATACTAACAAGTTCTTTATTTCAAACTTTAATTTGCTGATTGTGAAGTATTCCTTCCTAAAGTTCATCTTTTGCGGTGGTGCCTTATGGCTCTCTAATAATGAAAGGAGTACCCTTTTATTTGCACATTTGGGTAGGGTTTGGATACTGTATTTATCATGGCAGAAACAAAATCTCTGAATATTTAATTTGGCGCATAGCCTTAACATTTTTCTTTTAACATTTTAAACATTTGGGAGTAGGTGTTTGATTGCTTATTTGATAGTAAGGCACTGCTACTGTCCTGTTGTAGTCTGTGGATGGTATACAATTAGTAGAAAGGAGATCAACAGGTTTTGAAAGTGCCATCCATTAACCATGTGGCACTTTATTTATTTTATTTTATTTGAAAAGTTTTACATAACGCTGGCTAAACCCGGAAGTATCAGAGCGTTTTACAAGAAGAGGTACCATAGATTTCAAAACATAGCTACATAGTTACAACTTTTCAGGTAAATAATAACTGGAGAAACAAGAGTTACAACGGCATGGCTCAGGTAAGGGGAAATAAAGCAGACACAGGAGGGAGGTTCGGGGAAGAGAGTAGACGAGAGAAGAAGAGGAGGGAAAAGAGTGAAAAAGGAAAGAGGAGAGGGAGGAGGTACGAAACACAAAGGAGCAACAAGAAAAGATACTGTCTGATGAATGGATGGGTAGGTGACGCCAAAGGGAAATCCAGATCCAAACTTCTCAGTAGCTGCGAAGGGCAACTCCACTGGTCAAGGTTAGCTTGGGCGCTGAAGTACATCAGAGGGTTAAGGTAACAGCCTAGAGGAGAACATCAAAAGGTTTCAGAGAGCGCCCATCAAAGAGTGAGGTGCTGGATTCCCAGCAATAAAGGTAACCGTTTCTAACAACCTCCGCTATGTGGGAATCCCTTAAAACTGTGGACTCACTCAGGGGGGAATCTGAGACTCCAGGGCAGGAATGCTGGATCCCTCCCCAACAAGGGGAGAGGAGTACTTTGGCAAGGGGCACATTCAAAGGAGTCCAATTAAGGCCTATACCGCTATGTGTGAATCCCTGAACACTGTGGACTCTCTCAGAGTGGAATCTGAGACTCCAGGGCATCAAGATGTATTCGTCACTCCATGTTATGTCCTGTAGTTTCCTGATGAAGTCTCCTGTATCTTTGATGTATGATGGCAGTTTTTGCACAAATTCCTGCAAATAGAAATCCACATATTGTGATATGTTTTCAGACACACAGCTTTATGCAGAGATGATTGGTCTTCCTGGTACTGAAAGTGTCTCTTTATGGATTTTCGGTTTAAGATACATAATTGGTAGTATTGGATGTTCTTTATGCAGGAAGCTAAATTCTTCTTTTGGGATTAAACCTTCTCTTTTCCATTGTGATAAGTCCTTTTTGAGTTGTTCCTTAGTGGTCATATACTTTCTACTACATGTATGTTCATAACATGAGTTATCGTCCAATTGTCTATAGGCTTCCGCTGTATATTGTTCCTTGTTCCATATGACAATATTCCCTCCTTTGTCAGATTTATTTATTACTGTATCTTTGTTTTCTTACAACTTTTTAATTACCTTATCGTATTTTTGTTTGTTTGAATTTCCATATTGTGCCCAATCTTTTATTTTTGGTATACAGTCTTTTCAAATCATCAACGACTCGGTCATGGAATATATCTATTGCGTCTCTTGCCATCAATGGTAAGAAAGTCGATTTTGGTTTAAATGGACTATTTGCAACTACTGCTGTATTTACTCCTAGATCTTGTAGCCTTGCTTGCGTGGGGTTGTCTTCATCTTGTTTCAGGTTCATTTGTTGCGCTTGCCAGTTCGTACATAGTAGGTAAAAGATTTGCATCATATCCCTGTAAGTTTTCTCTCTGAGTATCGTTATTTAATTGTCTCTCATTTTTCTGTTTGAGACCTTCTTTGATTGTAAAATATTTCTTGAGATTTCATTTTCTGATACATTTGAAGATGTCCACTCTTGTCTGTCATAATTGAAGTTGCTTTCGGGGCAAAATGATAATCCTAACTAAAGAATTTGGACTTCTGCTTTGGGTAGTGTGACTTCTGACAGGTTAATGACCGTATTTTCATTTTTGTTTATTTTTGCCTCCATTGTTTCCTTTTGCTTTTAAGTTTTCCTACATTTCCTCCTTTTCTTTCTCCTTTTTCTTTTATCCTTGGAGGATTCCACTGCCTTAGAGTTTGTCTCCTTTCCAGACTTTAGTGCTGGGACGCTCTAGGGCAGCCATGCGCTTTACAAATTAAATTTCATTTCATTTCATTTCACTTAAAAAATCCAGCTCTTCCACCTACGTAAGTCTACCCTTATCCATATTACCATTTGCTGTCGTAGGGCCTCCGTCTTCAGATTCCATCTCACTGGTTAGGGAGCTCTGGTCTGACTTGGAAGCTAATTTATTTGTTTCTCTCATGACTGTTTTATGGACGTTGAGACCTGCTGGATTTGCCTTCACAAATCGTTGACGGTTCACGTTATAAAATGTACTGGCCCCCTAGGGTGCATTGCCTGTTTCGTGGTCAATTTTATCCCGATTCAATTTGAAAGCTTTCCTTATGTTTATGGTGTCTTCGTGTTTCTTCAGTCGTGCCTTGATTTCATTTCTCATCTTTATTATAATTTCTTTATTTTCACATTTGTTTAGATCACTATTTAATTTGTCTATTTCCTTGGTCAATTACTCTCGATCAATTTGTGCATATTTTATTAAAATTTTCACCAGTCTCATAGAGGCGTCTAGATTGCTTTCTCCTCATTCAGTTACCATTTTTGGGTTTGGGTTATCAAAGCTTGGTGCGAGCGTTATCATAAGTCCACGAGGTACTCGCCCTGCTTCCTCATATTTCTGAAGGGACTTTTGCTCCCATCGCTTTGTTATTTCTGTGCGCATTTTTTGCTATAAGCTCTTCAATAACATGTTGCTGTCATTATCTTTGTTTGCAACCGCCTGTCTAGTGGATTTAATGACTAAAATGGAGGAGCAGGAAAATCGCCAACGTGGAAACATCGTTCGCCTGCTTGGCATCCCGGAGGGGAAGGAAGGCGATGACCCCAGACGATTCATTGTAAAACTCTTGCAGGAATCCTTCCCCGAACACCCAAGCTCGGACTGGGACCGTGAGGTGCAGAGGGCACACCGTTTCCCCTTCAACCTGAGGCAACAATGCAATGGCGGCAGTGCATTGGGTGGACAACCAAGGGTGTTCCTGGTGTACTTTGGGAACTTCCTTCTCAGGCAACTAATATACGATCAGGCTCGCCCAAACTCCAAGAAGGGGTCTAATGAAATAACATTTTTTGCAAAGCCCAACTTTTGCCACCAGACAGTAGAGCGAAGATGGCGCCTGAGACAACTAATTTCCCCATTTCAGCAGAGGTGTACATAATGAACCTTGCCAGACTTAAAGTGATCTTTAATGGGGCTCCAAAATCTTTCTGTCTGTCAGAAATTAGCGCTGGGGAATACCTGGACGAGATTAAGTCTAAGAAGGGCCTAAGATAAAGAGACTATCACACAGGTGCTGGTTGGGCAGGGGAGGGATTTTTTTCTCTCTCTTCTTTGTTTTCTTTCACTCCCTCTCACTCCAAATTCCCCTGGGCTTTTTTTTTCTTACATTAAGTTAGTTCTATGAAGGCTTAAGGTTTTGCCGATTTAGCATCCTCTTATTTCTACTCTGAAGGGGGATCTAGCCGAATTTATACTTAACATATTTAAGGTGTGGTCAGCGGCTAAGACTCAACACTGATTGTCTGCCTTCAGGAGCCTCACATAAAGGGATTGCCAAAACATTTATTAAACACACTAGGGTTTAAGGTTGTAAGGTCCATTACACAGGGCACCAAAATAAAAGGGGTAGGAATTATGACTGAAAGGAGACTGCCTATAAAATATCCCTGCGTTGAATCTGTCTCATTGGGCAGATGGGTAATCTCTGAATGCCACCTTTCCCCTAATCCCCCTTTCACCGTGTGTTCAATCTACAGAAGCAATGCAGATGACCCAGAGATTATTAACTTGCTCTCTGGGAGTTAGCTCACTGGCCCACTCCAATAATTATTTGTGGCGCTCTCAATATCAATCTGCCCTGTAACTGGAAAATGGACAGTAATTGGAGGTATAAAGGTAGAAAGCCCCTAGTGTACCAAGCACTAATTGACCTAGCTCAAACCCACGGGCTTAGGGATGTTTGGTCCAATCTGAACTCCACTCAACCAGGCTATACCTATTTTTCCGTCCCACACCAGTCTTTCGCTGGACTAGATTACTTCTTATTTTCATCCTCTCTACTAGGCAATTGCACCATAGACACCGCTCGGCACTTCATGTTGGATCACAATCCACTCATTTTAGACACGGGGGATTGGGGAACTGGAGGGAAACCCCGAGATGGAGCTTCGAGAAAGCGCTATTGCAAGATGTGAGCTATCAGTCACACCTTCAAGTTTGGATCCAGGAGTTTCTGGAAATAAACATTGGGACAGCCCGACCATGATAATTTGGGACACGCTAAAAGCGGGCATACGGGGAGAGACTCTAAGGTTCTCAATTAGGAAAAATAAGAAAGAAAAACTGTTAATGTGTGCTCTCCAGAAAAAACAAAAAAAAGCAGAATTGAAACTAGTCCAAATGGTTCAAACTGGAGTGGATACCGAGAGCACCCAAAATGAAGTAATACTTACAAAGGCTGAAATAGGGTCAGTGTTTGCGGAAAAAAACAGCAGCCAAGTGGGCGGCAATGCAGGAGAAAAGTTATGAGTGCAGTGACTGTATCGGTCTCCACCTTGCTATTAAAACCAGGCAGCTGGCCTCGGGTAGCGAAATACTTGCAATCCAACTATCGACAGGGGTAGAAACCCGTGATCCTAATAAGAAACAAGAAGACTTTCGACTTTTAAGATGACTAGTTATATGCAGAAGAGAATAGCAGGTCTGTTGGCTCCGGAGAAATCGATATTATCATATTATATAGAAGGCCTAAGGCAGCTCAGCCAGGACAACTGTGAGCAGCTGGATGTTACCCCGACATCGCAGAAGCTTTAGCCAGCTTGCCAGATGGGAAAGCAGCAGGGATGGATGGCATTCCTGTGGAATTTTATAAAATATTTGCTCCCCAAATAAAATCCATCTTTCTTGCTGTAGTAACTGCCATTTTTAATGGGGCCTCTCCTCCTGCCTCCTGGTCCAATTCTAAAATTTCTATATTCCCCAAAAAAGACAAAAATCACCCTTAGAAATGAGTTTATACAGGCCAATTACACTCATAAGCTATGACTCCAAAGTTTTTTCCAAAAATCTTGCAATAAGAATATCCTCAGTGGTAGAGTCCCTGGTGTCAGAATGGCAACACAGATTCATCCCAAAGAAAAGCACCACCGAACACATTGGGTGGGCGATAACTTTGTTTGACGCAGCACAAGTAGCAGGAGACCCGATCTCACTGATTCTATTAGACGCTGAAAAAGCATTTGACCGGGTCTCCTGGCAGTTTCTGTGGTGTGTCATGAGGAGAATGGGCTTTGGGCCAAAACTAACACAAGCTGTACAAGCTCTGTACCAGAGCCGGACGGGTTGTGTATCGATACATGGAAGGCTAACTGAGCAATTTCATTCATCAGAAAGGAGGGAAGAGGAATTCAAGTCCATTCAGTTCCCCTGAATAGGTTCTATGATAATCAAAAATGGGAATGGACACTGGTATCTACAATAACCATTGGTTATATTTGAGAAACCTCATAGACGCTTTGATCTTGACGTTGCGGTGTATCTTTTTATCCGCCCCTTATCTAGCGTCATGGCATAGTCATCGGGTTATCAAATGACGTGCTATATGCCTGCCTCGCCCGAGGCAACCTCTGGAAATAAATGATGATTATAACTTGAGAACACTTATTTATAGCGTGCACAACACTGTGAGCACTGGAGGAAAAGTAGAGCTAAGAAGGGGAGAATAATTAGTTGGGTCCAAGTCGGTACACTGCCAGTCAACATTGGGCAAAAAAAATATATATACATAACATTCCATGTGGTCACTAGGACTAAGATCGTTTTGTGGAGCATGTATTGCTCTCCTTGTGCATCTTTTCTTCATGTTACTATATTACGTTCGTTAATCACCTTGTGTCACATCCGTAAACACCAAGCCCGCAGAGTGCAGTATGTTACAATAATCGCGTAAGAACTAGAAAACATGCTTAGTATGAATTAGCCAGCTAATACAGTGTTAGAAATACATGTTGTAAACGAAACGAATATTCGTCTTGCATCTTATATTTCATATATGCTATGTGGTAAAGAGATATCTAACAGCAAGTATTCAGCATTTATGCAGTGTAAATACATTCGTTAAAAGTCAATTTCTCCACGTCAGGTTGCAAAGAGTCGCATTTAAAGTGGTCCGTGCTAAAATAGTAAGACAAACAATGTGCTGACTATTAAACACCACATTAAGCTTTTACAAACGTGGAAAAAAGGGAGGCAGTTTAGAGGATGAAAAAACGCCATTCTTACCCAGGTGTAGGAGAACATTCGCTCCTAGTGCTGACTCTGCCCCTGGTAAGGGGGATGGTCCTTTTTCCTCGTCTATAAACTCTGATGTAAAAATAGATGAGGGATTCACAGTGGATTGTAAACATACCTGAAAGATGATTGTTCTTAAAGGGCAAGTAGTGCACACATTTACGTCGGTATTTACCTATAGTAAAGTAATCTGAGAAACACACTCATAATTAACAGTGTGGTGTTCAAAAACAATTAATAGATGAATACTAGTGGTATCATTCACATCCGTGACGAAGATGAATTGTGATCAGTGGACGTGGTTACAATGAGCCATGGTATGAGAACAATATTAAAAAAGGACAATGCATATGCAGACTCACGTGCGGTCAAGTTTGAAGGAGAAGTACTAGGTCCTGTGTCAACAGGGACACTAGCAAGGTGATATCTCATAGGTATCTTGCAAGGCTGGTAAATTGTAAAAAAAGGTACATACTTAGCATAGTTTGATGATCTAAATTCAATTATATTCAACTAATTGTTTTTTGTTACACGGATTGTGGGAATATTCTAGAGACAGGTTAATAGAACTGGTGCCATGGGATATTGTCATTCATCCCTGATATGTGGGTCTTGAGGCGATTCACCCATCTTTGTTCCTTTTCGAACAGTATCTGTTCTGCGTTGTTATTTTTATCATGGAGCATTTCCAAGATGGTCCATCTGAGATCATCACATGTATGTCCTGCCTCTACAAAATGTGTACAGAGCTTTGTTGGACTTTTCTTCAGTCTAACGTTGCTCCTATGTTCTCCTATACGTATTTTAACCTTTCTGCAGGTCATGCCTACGTATTTCTGTTGGCAGGGACATGTCACAAGGTACACCACATGTGTGGAATTACAATGCGTGTGTTGTCTTTGGGTCCAGACCAAATCCTCAGTAAGTTGTAATGTTTTGGTAGTGTTGGTAAATTTACAAACTCCACATGTTCCACAAGGAAAGTGGCCAGTTACCGGGGCATATTGACATCTCTGATGGTGCTTTTCGTAGGTCTTTTTTTGTGACGTGTGTGAACCAACACATCCCTAAGATTCTTGGTCCTCCTGTTTGCGAATCTTGGCTTGGGTCAGTTGAAAGTGCCTGATGTAATTATCTGCCAGTTTTTCCTTATCAGTTTTTGTACATCATAGGTTGCCGGGCAGTAGGTTGTAATACAAGTTACAAGGTCTTTTATCGGTTCCTTCTGGTAGGTCTGTAGAAGACATTCACGGGGCTGATTTTTTGCTCGTTTCTTACACTTGGAGATTACCAGTGGCGTATAGTCTCTAGCTCGTAGTTTTTTTCTAAGGACTGTTGCTTGTTGTTTATAGTCACTCTCTTTGCTACAGTTACGTTTGTGTCGTAGGAACTGACTATATGGGAGATTGTCTCTGAGAGGTCGAGGGTGATAACTCAGATATGACAAGAGACTGTTCTTAGCTGTTGGTTTTGTGTAAGTCTTGGTCTCCAATTTCCCATTTTCAGGGAAAATTGTTAAGTCCAAGAAGTCAATTCTTTCATTGCTTGCAGTAAAAGTGAACTTTAGCCAGCGATCTGTACCATTTAACCACTCCATGAATGTGGTCAAATTTTTGTTAATATCCCAGATAAGCAAAATATCGTCAATATAACGTTTCCAGTATAGTATACTGGAAACGTATGGATTGTCATTATTTAAAACGTATTTTTGCTCAAATTGGCTAACATACAGTCCTGCTACCGAAGGAGCGAAAGCACTGCCCATGGAAGTTCCATGGCACTGTAAAAAGAGTTGGCCATTGTATTCGAAATAATTCTCTTTTAAGGCCAACCGGCAGCATTCCAGGATGAAATGGCGAGGGGTCTGGTGTGGCCATTCTTCCAGAAAGAGTAGATCTTCAAGCATTTGTATTGTGTCATCTTGTGGCAGGCTCGTGTACAGTGATTCGACATCTAATCCTACTAGGATCATCGTGTTAGGGTCGAAATCTTTGCCAGCTATCTGTATCAGGAGGTCACGGGTGTCCTTTAAATATGTCGGGGTTTTCTGAACTAAGGGTTTCAGATATTCATCTGCAAACTTGGAGAGAGGCTCCAGAAGCGAACCAATACCCGAAACTATTGGGCGTCCCGGTGGGGGGGACTTGTTCTTGTGAGTTTTTGGTAAAATGGGACTTTCGATACTCTCAGTGTCAGAAAATCCGCTTCCTTCTTGGAAATCCATCCATTTACTTCAGCCTCATGTGTCATTATTGCGATGGTGTTAACAAGTCTTTCCGTAGGATCAGAATCTAGTCTCTTGTAAAAGTTCTCATCAGACAGTAAGGCAAGGCATTGCTGGTTGTATCCTTCTTTTGTTAGAAAAACCACCCCACCCCCCTTATCTGCTGGTTTTATGATTATGTTGTCATTGTCTCTTAGTTCTTCAAGGGCTCGTCTTTCTTTGTTGTTAAGATTTTGATAAGTTTTTTTCTTGGTGTCCAAATTATCAATCCCTTTTAGAATTGCCTGTTCAAATGCTAGTATTTCGATCGGGACATCATTGTTTGGTGGTGAGAATTTAGATTTTCTTCTCAATGTTGTGTCTCCGTCATTGGGTTATATTGGAGATCCGTCAAAGAAGGCTTTCAACTTCAATGTCCCGCAAAATTCAGACAACTCACATTTGAGTTTAAAAGGGTCTAGAGGGGGGTAGGAACAAAGCCGAGGCCTTTATTAGGGATGGTCGTTTGTTCATTAGTCAGAATGATATCAGAAAGGTTCACAATTAGTGACTCTTCTTGTTCAAGTCCAGGGGCAGAGTCAGCACTAGGAGCGAATGTTCTCCTACACGTGGCACGGACCACTTTAAATGCGACTCTTTGCAACCTGACGTTGAGAAATTGACTTTTAACGAAGGAAATTCAGTATGAGAGTCTCATACAATAATTGAAAACTACACAAGTTGTGTGAGTATCACTGCCCCATTTTTGTATTGTCCTGACGAAAGCTCCACAGACCCTTTTGGGCCCAGGAGAGCTGAAACATGTCGACCTACCTATAGAGACATATGGTAATCCAGTAACTCGATTATCTAATATACCACAGTTAAATTTTTAAACTTACAGTGCCCACCTCTTTATAATAAATTTGGTTTTTTGGTGTGACACTGCTTTTTAATAAATCTTTTGACTGCTCTACACATCATTCCTCTGTAGCTGTCCCTATAATTACTTGACACTTCTACACTTGCCAGAGGTTGCCTTGGGCGAGGTGGGCATATAGCACGACATTTGATAACCCGATGACTATGCCATGACGCTAGATAAGGGGCGGATAAAAAGATACACCGCAACGTCAAGATCAAAGCGTCTATGAGGGTTCTCAAATATAACCAATGGTTATTGTAGATACCAGTGTCCATTCCCATTTTTGATTATCATATAACTGAGCAATTTAACATCTTCTGGGGCACCAGGCACGGCTAAAGCATATGTTTCTCCCCAGGAAGCAGGCAGGGTAGCTGAGCTTTTCCTAGCAGTGCTTTACTACTGGACTTCAGTTCTGCAATATGGTACGGAACTGGTGAAGGAACACTCCTTCTCTCCTCTGATTGGGCTTCCTTCACCTTTTCAACTATTACTGGGAGAGGAGACCCATGGCTGTCTACTCAGACAGGTATCCTTTGGATATTACAAACGAGTCAGATTCAAGACACTGATGAATTACTTTAAGGTTTTTCGCAAAATTCGTAGAATATATGGGCTGGGAAGACTTAACTACTATTCTCCTATCAGCATAAACTGCAACATGCCTGCTATGTTTGGTAGGTCATATCTACTAGATTGGTATTAAGCTGACATCACAAAACTAGGAGGCCTATTCTCCAGTGAAGGAGTTAAATCCTCCACAGAGCTACAAAACACATTTGGATTAAAAAACCAAGATGCCTTTAAATATCTTACCATACGCGACTTTCTTTCTTGAAAGGCTGGGGGATCGGCTGGGTTCTCAGAAATTGAATTCATCAAAATGCTACGGGCTCCAGTGACTCCTCGGATAGGACTTATATACTCAGCATTAAATAGCCAAACCCCAGATGATCTACCCAGAATAGGAGACAAGTGGCTTACAAAACTGGAGGCCCCACATAGCATATTCTATAACTCACTGGAACTGTCCCAAAGCGACTTGCTGTCAGCTAAACTGCAGGCGCAACACTTTAAAACCATCTTCTTGATATACATTACCCCTAGTAAAATCGCCAAATGGGGAGCTGGCAAGGGGATGCTGTGCCCTAGGTGCTCGGAGTATAATGCTGATGCGATACATATGTTTGCCACCTGCCCAAAACTTACTCCGGTCCTTCTTAAAGTGCAGGACTTTTTGGAGAGGGTCATCTCCCAGGCGATAGTACTGACTCCCATTATCATTTTGTTGGGGACCCAAGAGGAGGTGAACAGGAAGAAAGGTGGGGCACTTATATTTTTGTTGCAATGACTGTGTGAAGGATTTGCATTGCTTCAGCTTGGATAGAGGCAGACCCCCCTCCCTTCTCTCAATGGCTGGTTAGGCTAGTTGTGACCTACTACCTTGAGAAGGCTATATATGCTTAAAAAAAAAGGTCGCAAAGGGCAAAAAAAGGGGCTAGACATCTGGGAACCTCCTAATACTTGGCTGGATCAATCCGGGTCAAAAGGATAATTTGTCTTCTATCATTCAAGGGGCACCCTGCTTGAAAGGGGCAGCTCATGATCAGCAAAAAGCCGGACCTTGTTTCCTTCTCGCTGACTGTGCTTACCTATCTTCAAGCTCCTTTATCCTTGACACTTCGTTTTTTTGTTCTTTTTTCTTTTTTCTTTCTGGTGACTAAGAACTAAATCTTTTTTTCTTAACGGAACATTTCTTCCTTTCCTTGAAACATAGCAATTTTGTAGTTGAGGGGGCGGAGAGGGGGTTGGGGGTGGGAGCAGAAAATGTCATATCTTTGTATTTACTGCTTTGGAAAAAAAAAAAAGCAACCTCTAGCGCTTTCTGCTTTCTTCCCTTATTGTTGGCATATTGCCAAATAGTTTCTTCGCTGCTACCTCTCTCTCTTGCAGTGCTTTTTCCGACATACTGGCAATATGCGAGCCCACCGGGGAAGAATGATTTGATCCCTACGTGGTTTAGTCTTCTTTGCACACCTCCCCACCTGTATTAAGCTAATTGTACTCACCGCTGGCTCTGCCGTATTGAACGAGTCCTCCGACTCGCCTCCCACCACCGCTCACACGGTTTGTGGTTCTTTCGCAGGTAACAGGGGGCTTCTGCGGCCGTCTCTTTGATGAAGTGTACTGTTTCAATTAGGCTGTGCGCCGCTCGACCTCAAACAGGGAGGCGGTCCGTAATACCCAGCCTGCTTCCGTAATTGCAATACCATGACGTTTTCCAAAACAAATCATCTAGCGACGGATAAATGGGTATGGACTCCGGTAAGTGCATCAATCGCCTTTATTTTACTCGCTCCAGCTCGCCATTACGTGTTTTGGTCACTACCCTTGACCTTGATCACATGAGGGAGCGCTACAAATCATTGTCTTTTAAATTCATTGTGTTATTATGCAACTTGACAAGAGTTCTAATAATCACAATAATGTGATTATTCTATTTACGTTATTTACTTCATGTTTTTCTTGAAGGTGGTTGTTCCGCTTTACATAAGGCATTATTGTAGACCTAAATGTGTGTACATATAATTATACACATAATAAAATACATCCAATATTCAAACAACAAACAATTCAATAAATATATGAATAAATAAATAAATAAATAAAGTGAGTTACTCCTTTTATTTAATATTAGCATATTTTCTCTGCTCGTGTATGGGAAGACTTCTTTCTGAAAGTATAGTGCATTATGTCATTGCCATACCATACAGAGACATGACTGATCCCCTCTTAGATAGTATTGCTATAAGTTGATTGGAACATTTTCTATTTTTGCCCTGCGGTCCAATTAAAATATATAGGGGTATATGTAGGAAGGCGTTTGCGATTCGCAAACGCCGGAATTCGCAGAATTCCGGCGTTTGCGAATCGCAAACGGCCTTTTGGTATGTAGGTACCACATATCAAAATAAGGACTCGCAAAAATTGCAATTCCTTATTTTGCTCAAGCATTTAAGGAATCACAATTTTGCGATTCCTGAAATGCTATGTAGGAGTGCCTTTGACATTGCGAATATGTCTTAAGGAATCGCAAAATACCACCTACTCCAAGTAGATGGTATTTTGCGATTTCCTTTCAAAATGATTTTTTTAAAAAATTCAAAGTGCCATGTGGTGCACAGACATTCCCTTAGGGCATGTATGTGCGCCACATGTACTTACAGGCACATTCCAGGGGTGCAACAGGTGTCCTTTGGACACTGTGGCACCCTTGGAATTGTGATTCTCAAATTGTGATTTTCTTATAGAAAATCGCAATTTGAGAATGCATCCCCATTCATTCCTATTGGCCTCTTGGCCCATACGAATGAATGTGGCACTCATTTCTTAATTGCGATTCGCATTTTGCTAATCGCAATTAAGTAATTTTTGAGGTTCGCAAAAAAATTGCGTTTTTTTTACCTACATTCCATTTTGCAATTCTCAAATAGCAATTCCTTAAAAACCGCTATTTGAGAATCGCAAAATGTGAATTACCTACATATGCCCCATAGTTAATTTATTTATTACATTGCACAATTACAAACAGCTTAGCTCGTCAGACATCTGAAACAATGGCTGATTTACTGAGCCATCTGCCTCGTAGGAAGAAGGCAAAACTGAAGACCCCGAAACGGGTTTTGTTGAGTAACATCTTGCTATTCAATATCACATGCAAAAGCAGAGAGAAGTTGCTAATTTCTCTCCTTAAGTGACTGAAAGATATACGAAAGAGCAGCAGAAGCTTGGTCTCTAGAAGGAGGGGGGAGGCACAGAATTGACCTTTGGTCAGCCTTGCTGGAGGAGAGGAAATATGCTGCCTGAACACAATGAGCTGCTCCCCGGACCAAATCATGGGTGCTTGTGTAACTCCTGACTGTGTTGCTTCATGGGATTAGTGACAAAAGAACAAAAGAAGGCAACCCTGCCTTAGGATATAATGGTCCTAACTAGAGAATCCAAACAATATATAAGGGGTAATAGATCTAGGAGCTGGCACTGCACAAGACAAAAACCTAGTTAATCCAAATACACTCAAGAGAGAATATTAGAAATATATATATTTTTATTTTTTTATATTCTTTTGGATGAGATAACAAAAATGTACAAAAATAGATTTCATTTTTAGATCCACGTCATATTTCTAGAACATTAAAAAGGACATACACTGGTAGGGAAATAGAAAAAGGGGAAAATTCATGCTACATTAGGACCTACCCAGTAACAAACCACACCACAGTCATACTCTCATGTTCACCATTTTAGTCTACCTATTGTTCTTTCATTCAACTCTCATTCTTCCATTCATTCTAATAGTCCTGGCGTGTGCAACACATAGATGGTCAATTTGTTGCATAAATCAGGATGTTATTCCAGGCAGATGACATAAATACGGGTCCTGATGGAAGTAGGACAAAATGCCGTATTCCTGGAAACACAAGCCGACGCGCGTTTCGGTGACCGGCCAATGGGGCCACACCTTCGTCAGGGCTGGGGGTTGTTTTCTGGGTGAGGAACAAGTGTAAAATCTGAAAACAAAAACAATGTCTTAGTTTTTTGTTCCATATATGTAATACCAATATGGGGCATCCAAATATACATTTTCAACTCTTTAGTGCATTTTAACATTTTAAATAAACATTATTGATTAATGTGATGCACATATGGTTAACTTTTCTGACTGTGCAATGTCAAACTACCTAGTGGCACTCCCTTGGTCAGATTCCCGGTTGGGTGAGATCTGTAAAAGGCACATTGATAACCCCACTCAAGGACGACTGACTGACTCTCTAAGGTATGGACATCTACCTCGTACTCTGCACTCGAGACGGAACCTAATTACTTCGCCTACGTAATCAGCTCTTAAATTTTCTATCTCCCACTAGAAATGTCAGCTTCCCGCTCTCCCGGTCAGCAAAGAAAACGGCGGCGTTTCGCCCTGTTGATACACGGTATGAGTATTCAATTGAATTCGTACCGCATTATTTAGGAGAGAATGATGAAACGTGATACTTAGCTCTGGCCTCCTTTTCCCCCACTAGAAAACCTGAGTGATAGCTATATGCCGTTTTAAATAACAAGCAACGCGGTGACCGTTTACATCTTCCACGACAATTGGCCCATCGGCTACGGATCCTTGTCATTGCATAGTGCTTCTGGATACCTTATTTATCCAGGTAACCGAATTTCGACATGTGTATTATTGGCACTTTGACCTAATAGCGATACTATGGCCATAATGAGTGTACCTTCTCTTTGCTAGGAACCACCTCTGAAATCATTTACTCTTCGCTCCTTGAAGCTCTACCTACCTTTAACTACAGTCATAGAGCCTATACCAGAATCCTCAAAGGTAACCCATTTAACATCAGTTTATTCCGGTGGTTTACTTTGGGATTGTATGAATTGGGAAGAGGTCTGAGCCTTAATTATATCTGGCTGGAGTCAATATTGAAACTTCATAACAAATATGACAACTATAGCATAGTGCTGTCGAAACAAATGCCCTGTCCCATAAACAACTTATCTTTGTATCGGCTTGTGATCTGCCTATTCCAAACTGTGTTCTAATCCACATTGCATATTTATAGCTCTAACTTTGTTTCAACTATAGGATCACTGCCACCGGTGTCCTGCGAACGGAAGTAGAGAGTGATATCTTTTCTGTGTCGGACCACTAGCCTCAAGCAATTGTGTCCTTTTGACTAAAATATAGGTAAACATCACTCTATGACCTTCCTTCTTGGTGAAGTCAAGAAAAATGTGTGTTGAATTAGAATTAAAAAATTCTCTCCTAGTAAGGAACTACGTTCTGTTGGAACCCTTTCTGTACTAAAATCCCAAATACATTAGAGAAATAAGGCCGATATAAAAGGTAAAACCCCTTTGTTCCCCTAACTGTGATTATGAAGGACCTGTTCCAGCTAGAGGTTGGGGGGTTCTCTCTGAATGACCATGACAATTTGCCTTCAAAGATCTTTGGCCTAAAGTGTAACTATTTGATCATATGCGCGCCAGAATGAATGTGTGTATGTATGTAAAATTATGTTTATACACGAGTGTGGTTATAATATGTACTCTATGGTTCATTTAGTCAAGGTTATCAATGTGCCTTTTACAGATCTCACCCAACCGGGAATCTGTCCAAGGGAGTGCCACTAGGTAGTTTGACATTGCACAGTCAGAAAAGTTAACCATATGTGCATCACATTAATCAATAATGTTTATTTAAAATGTTAAAATGCACTAAAGAGTTGAAAATGTATATTTGGATGCCCCATATTGGTATTACATATATGGAACAAAAAACGAAGACATTGTTTTTGTTTTCAGATTTTACACTTGTTCCCCACCCAGAAAACAACCCCCAGCCCTGACGAAGGTGTGGCCCCATTGGCCGGTCACCGAAACGCGCGTCGGCTTGTGTTTCCAGGAATACGGCATTTTGTCCTACTTCCATCAGGACCCGTATTTATGTCATCTGCCTGGAATAACATCCTGATTTATGCAACAAATTGACCATCTATGTGTTGCACACGCCAGGACTATTAGAATGAATGGAAGAATGAGAGTTGAATGAAAGAACAATAGGTAGACTAAAATGGTGAACATGAGAGTATGACTGTGGTGTGGTTTGTTACTGGGTAGGTCCTAATGTAACATGAATTTTCCCCTTTTTCTATTTCCCTACCAGTGTATGTCCTTTTTAATGTTCTAGAAATATGACGTGGATCTAAAAATGAAATCTATTTTTGTACATTTTTGTTATCTCATCCAAAAGAATATAAAAAAATAAAAATATATATATTTCTAATATTCTCTCTTGAGTGTATTTGGATTAACTAGGTTTTTGTCTTGTGCAGTGCCAGCTCCTAGATCTATTACCCCTTATATATTGTTTGGATCCTCTAGTTAGGACCATTATATCCTAAGGCAGGGTTGCCTTCTTTTGTTCTTTTGTCAGTTTTCTCCCCCCCCCACAGCCTGCCTACATCTTTAAATACCCTTTGGGGAACCCCCTTCTTTCACTAATCGCTTCATGGGATTAGGACAATTAACATAACACATTCTCTATAAAATCATTAAGGGATATTAACATAGGTAACTTACACTTTTGAGTAACTTTACTACATTTGGTTATTCACTGTTATTCACTGTTTTTGAGTTTAAGGTTACTTAAAATTGTAGACTTATTGAAAAGTGAAGACACCAGGGCTTGAGCCAAATGTATGAGTGCATGAGTTTAAGTTACTACAGGCAAAAAGGAGCATTTGTAAGTAGAGCACCACAGATGGCCAACCAGAGATACTGCAAAACTCTCCCATAAATATTAATGGAGGCACTGACTTAAAGTAGAACCCCATAGGAAATAATGTTTAATTTGATTGTTTAAAATATAAATACATTAAATGTAATATTAACAAAGTGTATCTAAAGTAATACATGTATCATTTATTTAATAAAAAAAAAAATTAAGATTAGTGTAACACCCATCTATATTTAAATATAATTCATAAATGTTTAATTACTTATTTATTTCTATACATCACTTTTAATAATTTTTAATATATAACTTTCTTTTTTTCATTTAAACTTCATAAATATAATTTGTATTTAGCTTATTATAGTTAAAAGAAGTAAGTATTTAGGGCCTCATTATGATACCAGTCGGATTTACGCCTGACTGCCACTGTGGTGTAAGCAGGACCGCCTGACTAGTAGTAGGCGGTCCTGCTGTCCGCATTACACTGCAACCGCCTTCAAGGCAGTCACAATGTGTATACTTTGTTTTGTATAGTGTGCTGCGGGCTCCAGCACACACCACAATACAAAACATACAAATCTGACACATCACTGCACAATGTGGCAGGGCAGCGCATGGTGCCTGCCACATGGTTTAGGGATATGTAGGGGAAAATCATAGTTGCCCCTCAGGGCCCATATTGGTCACTTTCCACCTGGCTTTACATGGTGGGTTAATCGCCATGAAACAATGGGTGGAAATGGATATTGTAATTACTACGGCAGTGCATCAGCAGGCATCACCACTGTTGTAGGTATTGCAGTTCCTCCAATGGGCCGACTGGCTTCTTGAGCCTGCGGATGCATGGCGGTCAGTCTCTCCGCCAGTCCTCCATCTGCCTGCCATCATGATGCAACGGGTTCGTGCAGGTTCTGATGGCAGTGTGACTGCCACCGATTGCCTGATGTTGGCAGTACCACTGCCATTGTACTGAGGGCCATAATTACAAATTAAGGCAGTGGCTTTGAAGCTTTTTCATCTTGTCTTGTTCTATAAGTAAAATACATATATGAAATGAAATTTGCATTAATAACATAAACATTTTTTCTAAGGTAATTTATTTTTAAGTTAAAAGATGATGAATTCGTTGAGTTTTCCAGTCCCAGAAGCTCTTAACGTTGAATATTTACATTGCATTCTGGCTTTCCAATACTGCATGCTTGATGGGATAATGAAAACTACAATCTACAGAATACAAATAACACCCTGAGCTGTCCGTTTTAATTTTATAATTATTGAGATCGGCATATTACACCAGTCTCTGTGCTGGGGCATCGATGCACCACCAGTTCATGGCCACACCTGTCGCTACCCATATAACACTTTTGTGCTGGATCCTATGGGCCTGATTATATTGCACATTTGTGTAAGTTTGCATTTTTTTGGTATTCACAAACTACGAGTCCATAGTATATTCATAACTGCGTAAACTCTGCAGTCGAGAAGGAAGGAGAACACTGCACATAAAAATACAGGCTTCTTCTATCTTTTTATGTGTGACTGTCTTCCAACTTGGCTTGGAGAGCCCGTCGGCCAGTTGGAATGCGGCTCTTTCCTCCCAAGGGATTACTGGGTTGAATGTATGACCATGTTCTGCATTCTGCCCATCAGTTGGTCTTTTTGCATTTGTCACCCCGAGTGGGACTGGTATCCCCACAAGTGGGTCCCGTGCTCTCCATGCCACTGGAGTCAAGCTATCCTGGCTGATGAGGGCTGAAAGCCTGAAACCGGTCCTAGGATGCTTGTTTCCAGTCCAGGGAGGACCTGGCCTGGCAGTTCAAGTTGGACTGTTCCCATTGCAGGGTCAAGACTGATTTGCATATGGCTGGGTCCAAATTGGAATGACATGGTGAGCAAAAACAAAATTGATTTAGGCCCAGATCTCTATACTGGGATGAATGCATGACATTGGTCTGCATTCTGTCCATCAATTGTTCTTTGTGCAAGGGATTACGATGTAAGCTTTCGGCAGCCTTTTCCATGCCAGCCTTTCTGACACAGAAAGGTTTTCGAAACTCGACCTTGGGGGCCCCAACCTGGCCCCTGGAGTGCACAGCCTCCGGTTGGAAGTCGAGAGGGCACTAATGGTGCACCACTGTTGATTCCTGCAGGGATGAACCGCACCTCCTATTTTACAATGGGAGCATGCATTCCGGCTGGAATACATGCTCACATTGTAAAATAAAATATATAATTCTGTCACACCCTAATTAGTCGATCGAGACCGCTGACCAGGTGTCCGGCGGTCCCATGACCGAGACGATGTCTAGGGCCCTTAAAAACATATGATTATTTTGTAATTAATATTATTTATTCAATTGATATTAAATTTTGTTAATTGTGTCATTCATGTTTTTTAAGTAAATGTTTTTTGCGGGTTGTGGTATTTATAGGAGTAAAGGGAGGAAAGTAATTTATTTGTAATTAATTAATATTGAGTTGCAAATTTATTCATTTAACTAATTGATAATTATGCTAGTTGTGAAATGTGTTTTTTTTGCAGATTGTGAAGCTCTAGGGATTGGGGTGGGAAGTAGTCTATTTTTTATTTGTTAATGTTAATAATTAGTTGTTAATTAATATCACTTAATTAATCGATAATTAATTTTGTTAACTGTGCAATAACATTTCTTTAAGGTTTGGGTTGTGGGGTTTATATGGAGTAAAGGGTGGGGATTTAACTATTTTATTTCATGTGTTAATTATTTGCGAGATACTAATAATTATTTAATTGTAAATTAATTAATTTCATTGTGTTATTGTTTTTTTAGTTTAATTTCAGGTGGTGGTTGTGGGGTTTATACGGGTGAAAGGTGGGAAGGTAATTAATTTTAATAAATGTATAATCTTGATTTCATAAATAATATTTGTTTAATTGATAAATAATTATAATAATTGTGCAAGTAACGTTTTTTACATTTAGATGTCGGTTTTGTAGGGGTATGGAGTGGGAAGTACATTAATTTTTATATTTTTAATATTAAATATATTTCCATTTTGTATTGAACATATTTTTTAATGTATTAACTGTTTTGAAAAAAATTTCATTTTGTTTAAGATATTTTTTTTTTGCTTTTAATGTTGCACTGACTGGAGTGGGAGTAGTACATTTCACCCCTTCACAGTTTAACACTTTCCCTACTGTAGCACTGACTGGAGTGGGAATAGTGGATTTTACCCCTCCGCAATCCAACACTTTCCCTACTTTTGCACTGACTGGAGTGGGAATAGTGGTTTTTACCCCTCCGCAATCCAACACTTTCCCTACTTTTGCACTGACTGGAGTGGGAATAGTAAATTATAGCCCTTTGCTAAATAGTGACTATAGAAATGTGTGCGTGATCAGCAGGTATTGCACTTGAATTCCTGCAAGGCCGTCCCAGTCCTTTCATTCGGGGAACCATGGCTTCCCCTATTAGCCACGGTATGTAAAAACAGCTAAAATATATAACTCTTTGTGATTTTCTTTTAGTTAATGCTAGCTTGTACTATCGTTCAACAATGTATGATGAGGTTATTCACTTTGTTGCATTAGCTGTTCACAGAGCTGTTTCTAGAACTACAAGACTTTTAAATCCTTTGTCGCATTTACATTTGCCCCATTCGTTATTTCTGAGCAGATTCTGCACACATCTTTCATTTGGGCTATAGACCCATAATTATGTAGGCCATATAACCTGCTTTCAGAAAAAAATGGCTATCAAGCTTTTTCTAGATAGCAATTAAGTATAATGAATGATTCTGCTGCGAAACAGCACTGCCACACTTTTCTTTGCTGATATCTTTAATGTTTTAAGAGCAACTAGAGGTAAAACTTTATTTTTAACTTAACATGTCTATTTCACCCCACCCAACACAGTAAAACGTTGAAGATATTGCTGTATATACCAGTGCTTTATCGCGCCCTAGGTCTCAGGATTAGATCTTCTGCCAAAATCCCTGTGTCTGCGACTCTTGGAGATATGTAAAAACTCAAAGAATTATTTTTGCTTGTGTAACACAGACTGAGTCATGACTGTGCAGCATTTTTTCATGCTAAGTTCTGAAATGTATTTACATTTTATCCCCTTTACTGCCAGGCCTTTTCCCCCTTCTGTGCCACGCCTTTTTTTGGCTATTTGGGGAGTGCACGCTGAGGCCCCTATAACTTTTTGAGCACATAAGGAATCCACGCCAAATTTGCATCCTTTTCTTCCAACATCATTGGGATTCTAAAGGTACTCAGGGTTTGTGGATTCCCATAGAGAGGTCACAGAAATTAGCCAAAATACAGCAAATTTTAGTTTTTTTCATGAAAAATGGCAAAGACTGCCTGCAAATGAAAGCGTCTGGGTTTTTCCCTGCAAATGTTATCAAAAAAGTTTTTGTGGGGCTTAAACCACCATTTTCCCAGCTCTTAGGGGATACCAGACTTTTGTCATAAACCCAAAATTTATTACACAGTTTTGGCATTTTTCTGGGACATAACCTATTTTTGCTATTTTTTTTACTTTCAACCTCCTTCCAGTTAATGGTAGAAATGGGTACGAAAGCAATAATGAGTCCTGGAATACTATACATTTTAGAGAAGTACATAAAATTCTGAATTTATCAAGGGGTCATTTGTGTAGATCCACCAAGGTTTCTTCATAGAAACTAACAGTCAAATATAGGATAAATTGAAAATTAGTTGAAAAAACCCTGCCTTTTGTGTCAACGTTTTCACCTGTCACTCCTTCTAATTATGACAGCTCTTTGAAAGCAATATAGCGTTACATTTGCTGGACATTACTGGTTGTGGGGTTATATAGGACTTGTAGGTTCACCAAGAACCCAACGAACCCAGAGCCAAAAACTGAGCAGCAACTTACAATGTTTTTTTATTATGTACCGGGTATATAGCAGTTATTCTGCCAAAAATGTGTACATGGAGAAATCGGTATGAAAGACACCTATGTATTTATGAAATGGGAACAAAATATAGAGTTTAGAAACAGTAGATATTTGCACATTTTCGAAACTGGGAATACTCATACTAGCATGAGAATTATCAGTCATTTTTTAAAATGACTTATTTTTTACACAATGTCTCTCATATGGAAGGCAGAAATACATCGAAAGTCAACAGGTAATAACAGTTCCTTTACAAATCTGAATTACCCTAAGTCTCCAGATAAAAATAGTACCTCACTTGTGTGGGTAAGCACAGTGCCCACAACAGGAAATGGCTCAAAGCCCAACGTGAACACACCACATTTTCACAATGAAAAATTAACCTTTTTTGGCAAGGTGCCTAGCTGTAGTTTTTGCACCATAGCTCTGCCGGCCCCAAGGGAAACCTAGCAAACCTATACATTTTTTAGAACTAGACTCCCACGGAAATCTAGGATGGGGTGACTTGACTGTCTCCCACCAGGTACATTTACCCAGAATCCCTTATAAACCAAAAAATTACCAAAAAAAACAATTTTTCACACATTTCTGTGGTGGAAAGTTCTGGAATCTGCGTGGATACACAAACGTCCATGCACCCCGCATTCCCTAAAGTCTTCCAAGAAAAATGGTACCTCACTTGTGTGGGTCAGCCTAGTGCCTGTGACAGGAAACGGCATTAAACGCAAAGTGGACACACCTCAATTTCGCAGTGAAAAATGACAATTTTTTTGGCAAAGTGCCTAGCTGTAGTTTTTGAACCATAGCTCTGCCTGCACCAAGGGAAACTTAGCAAATCTATACATTTTTGAAAACTAGACACCCAGGGGAATCCAGGATGGGTTGACATCAAAATTCCCTATCTCAAAACAACCTGGTTTTGCAAGGGTGGTTCCAAGAGTGTTTTGCCCGGTGCTCGGCCGCCACCACGGGAAACCTACAAAACCTACACATTTCTGAAAACTAGACACCCTGGGAATTCTGGGAAGGTATGGCTTGCATGGATCCCCCAATGTTTCCTTACCCAGAATGC
Source organism: Lissotriton vulgaris (assembly GCF_964263255.1). Lineage (NCBI taxonomy): Eukaryota > Metazoa > Chordata > Amphibia > Caudata > Salamandridae > Lissotriton > Lissotriton vulgaris. The sequence continues at coordinate 502,913,045 of NC_141685.1, forward strand.
CCTGCAAACCTCAAATGTAGCTGAAAAAATCACTTTTTTCACATATTTGTGTGTGGGAAAGTTGTGGCATCACTGGGCTGACACAAATTTCCTATGTTCCAGCGTTCCCTCGGGTCTCCCAATAAAAACGGTGCCTCACTTATGTGGGAGGCCCAAGTACCCGCGACAGGAAAGGGCCCAAAACATATTGAGGTAACATCAAAATTACCTACCTCAAAACCACCTGGTTTTGGAAGGGGGTCACCTGGGTTTTTGGCCCGGGGCTCGGCGGCCACCTAAGGAAACCTAGCAAACCCACACATTTCAGAAACTTAGACACTTGGGGGAGTCCAGGGAGGTATGGCGTGCATGGATCCCCCAATGTTTCCTTACCCAGAATGCCTGCAAACCTCAAATGTAGCTGAAAATATCACATTTGTCACACATTTGTGTGTGGGAAAGTTGTGGCATCCGTGGGCTGACACAAATTTCCTACCACCCAGCGTTGGGGGTCTCCTGATAAAAACAGTGCATCACTCGTGTGGGAGGCCCAAGTACCCGTGATAGGCAAGGGCCCAAAACATACTGAGGCAACATCAAAATGGCCTACCTCAAAACGACCTGGTTTTGCACGGGGCTCACCTGGGTTTTTGGCCCGGTGCCCGGCAGCCACCTAGGAAAACCTACCAAACCCACACATTTCTCAAAACTAGACACCTGAAGGATTCTAGTGAGGTATGGCTTGCATGGATCCCCCAACGTTTCTTTACCCAGAATGCCCTGCAAACCTCAAATTTAGCTGGAAACATCACTTTTCTCACACATTTTTGTGTGGGAAAGTTGTGGCATCACTGGGCTGACACAAATTTCCTACCACCCAGCATTCCCCCGGGTCTCCCGATAAAAAAGGGGCCTCACTTGTGTGGGAGGCCCAAGTACCCGTGACAGGCAAGGGCCCAAAACATATTGAGGCAACATCAAAATTGCCTACCTCAAAACGACCTGGTTTTGGAAGGGGGGTCACCTGGGTTTTTGGCCCGGTGCTCAGCGGCCACCTAGGGAAACCTACCAAACGCACACATTCATAAAAACTAAACACCCGGGGAATTCCAGGGAGGAATGGCTTGCATGGATCCCCCAACGTTTCCTTACCCAGAATGCCCTGCAAACCTCAAATTAGCTGAAAAAATCACTTTTTTCACACATTTTTGTGTGGGACAGTTGTGGCATCACCGGGCTGACACACATTTCCTACCACCCAGCATTCCCCCAGGACTTCCGATGAAAACTGTGCCTCACTCATGTGGGAGGCCCAAGTACCTGCGACAGGCAAGCGCCCAAATTGTATTGTTGCAACATCAAATTTGCCTACCTCAAAACGACCTGGTTTTGGAAGGGGGGCCACCTGGGTTTTTGGCCCGGTGCTCAGCGACCACCTAGGGAAACCTACCAAACCCACACAGTTCTGAAAACTCCACACCTGGGGAATTCCATGGAGGTATGGCTTGCGTGGATCCCCCAACGTTTCCTTGCCCAGAATGCCCTGTAAACCTCAAATTTAGCTGAAAATAAAATCACTTTTCTCACACATTTTTGTGTGGGAAAGTTGTGGCACCACTGGACTGACACAAATTTCCCACCACCCAATGTTCCCCCGGGTCTCCCGATAAAAATGGTGCCTCACTCATGTGGGAGGCCCAAGTACCCGCAACAAGGCAAGGGCCCACAAGGTAGTGAGGCGACATGAAAATTGCCTATCGCAAAACAACCTACTTTTGCCAGGGGGGTCCCCTGGGTTTTTGGCCCGGTGCTTGGCGGCCACCAAGGGAAACCTACCAAAACTACACATTTCTGAAAACTAGACACCCCGGGAATTCCAGGGAGGTATGGCTTGCATGGATCCCTCAACGTTTCCTTACCCAGAATACCCTGCAAACCTCAAATTTAGCTGAAAAAATCACTTTTTCACACATTTTTGTGTGGGAAAGTTGCTGCATCACCAGGCTGACGCAAATTTCCTACCACCCAGCGTTCCCCAGGGGCTCCTGATAAAAACTGTGCCTTACTTTTTTGGGAGGCCCAAGTACCCGCGACAAGCAAGTGCCCAAAACGTATTGAGGCAACATCAAAATTGCCTACCTCAAAACGACCTGGTTTTGCAAGGGGGGTCACCAGTGTTTTTGGCCCGGTGCTCAGGGGCCGCCTAGGTAAACCTACCAAACCCACACATTTATGAAATGTAGACATCTGAGGGATTCCAGGGAGGTAGGGCTTGCATGGATCCCCCAACGTTTCCTTAACCAGAATGCTCTGCCAACCTCAAATTTAGCTACAAAAGTCACTTTTCTCACATATTTTTGTGTGGGAAAGTTGTGGCATCACTGGGCTGACACAGATTTCTTATGACCCAGCGTCCCCCCGGTCTCCTGATAAAAACGGTGCCTCACTCGTGTGGGAGGCTCAAGTACCAGCGAAAGGCAAGGGCTCAACTCATATTGAGGCAACATCAAAATTACCTACCTCAAAATGACCTGGTTTTGCAAGAGGGTCACCTGGGTTTTTGGCCCGGTGCTCGGCGGCCACCTAGGGAAACCTACCAACCCACACATTTTAGAAAGCTAGAAACTCGGGGGAGTCCAGGGAGGTGTGGCTTGCATGGATCCCCTAATTTTTCCTTAACCAGAATGCCCTGCAAACCTCAAATGTAGCTGAAAATATCACTTTTGTCACACATTTGTGTGTGGGAAAGTTGTGGCATCCCTGGGCTGCCACAAATTTCTTACCACCCAGCGTTCCCCCGGGTCTCCTGATTAAAACTGTGCCTCACTCGTGTGGGAGGCCCAAGTACCCGCAACAGGCAAGGGCCCAAAACGTATTGAGGCAACATCAAAATTGCCTACCTCAAAACGACCTGGTTTTGCAAGGGCGTCACCTGTGTTTTTGGCCCGGTGCTCGGTGGCCACCTAGGGAAACCTACCAAACCCACACATTTCTGAAAACTAAACATCCGGGGAATTCCAGGGAGATAGGGCTTGCATGGATCCCCCAACCTTTCCTTTCCCGGAATGCCCTGCAAACCTCGAATTTAGCTGAAAAAATCACTTTTCTCACATATTTTAGTGTGGGAAAGTTGTGGAATCATTGGCCTGACACAAATTTCCTATGACCTAGCGTTCCCCCGGGTCTCCCACTAAAAATGGTGCCTCACTCGTGTGGGAGGCCCAAGTACCTGCGACAGGCAAGGGGCCAAAACATATTAAGGCAACATCAAAATTGCCTACCTCAAAACGACCTGGTTTTGCAAGGGGGTCACCTGGGTTTTTGGCCCGGCGCTCGGTGGCCACCTAGGGAAACCTACCACACCCACACATTTCTCAAAACTAGACACCCGGGGGATTCTAGGGAGGTATGGCTTGCATGGATCCCGCAACGTTTCCTTACCCAGAATGCCCTGCAAACCTCAAATTTTGCTGAAAAAGTCACTTTTTTCACACATTATGTGTGGGAAAGTTGTGGCATCGCCGGGCTGACACAAATTTCCTACCACCCAGCATTACCCCAGGTCTCCCTATGAAAACGGTGCCTCACTCATGTGGGAGGCCCAAGTGCCTGCGACAGGCAAGCGCACAAAACGTATTGTTGCAACATCAAAATTGCCCACCTCAAAACGACCTGGTTTTGGAAGGGGGGTCACCTGGGTTTTTGGCCCGATGCTCCGCGACCACCTAGGGAAACCTACCAAATCCACACATTTCTGAAAACTACACACCTGAGGAAATCCAGGGAGGTATGGCTTGCGTGGATCCCCCAACGTTTCCTTGCCCAGAATGCCCTGTAAACCTCAAATTTAGCTGAAAAAAAATCACTTTTCTCACTCATTTTTGTGAGGGAAAGTTGTGGCATCAATGGACTGACACAAATTTCCCACCACCCAACGTTCCCCCGGGTCTCCCAATAAAAATGGTGCCTCACTCGTGTGGGAGGCCCAAGTACCCGCAACAAGGCAAGGGCCACAAGGTAGTGAGGCGACATGAAAATTGCCTATCTCAAAACGACCTACTTTTGCCAGGGGGGTCCCCTGGGATTTTGGCCCGGTGCTCAGTGGCCACCTAGGGAAACCTACCACACCCACACATTTCTGAAAACTAGATACCCGGGGAATTCCAGGGAGGTATGGCTTGCATGGATCCCCCAAAGATTCCTTACCCAGTATACCCTGCAAACCTCAAATTTAGCTGAAAAAATCACTTTTTTCACACATTTTGTGTGGGAAAGTTGTGGCATCGCCGGGCTGACACAAATTTCCTACCACACAGCATTACCCCAGGTCTCCCTATGAAAACGTGCCTTACTCATGAGGGAGGCCCAAGTACCTGCGACAGGCAAGCGCACAAAACGTATTGTTGCAACATCAAAATTGCCTACCTCAAAACGACCTGGTTTTGGAAGGGGGGTCACCTGGGTTTTTGGCCCGATGCTCCGCGACCACCTAGGGAAACCTACCAAATTCACACATTTCTGAAAACTACACACCTGGGGAAATCCAGGGAGGTATGGCTTGCGTGGATCCCCCAACGTTTCCTTGCCCAGAATGCCCTGTAAACCTCAAATTTAGCTGAAAAAAAAATCACTTTTCTCACTCATTTTTGTGTGGGAAAGTTGTGGCATCAATGGACTGACACAAATTTCCCACCACCCAACATTCCCCCGGGTCTCCCGATAAAAATGGTGCCTCACTTGTGTGGGAGGCCCAAGTACCCGCAACAAGGCAAGGGCCACAAGGTAGTGAGGCGACATGAAAATTGCCTATCTCAAAACGACCTACTTTTGCCAGGGGGGTCCCCTGGGTTTTTGGCCCGGTGCTCAGTGGCCACCTAGGGAAACCTACCACACCCACACATTTCTGAAAACTAGATACCCAGGGAATTCCAGGGAGGTATGGCTTGCATGGATCCCCCAAAGATTCCTTACCCAGAATACCCTGCAAACCTCAAATTTAGCTGAAAAAATCACTTTTTTCACAAATTTTTGTGTGGGAAAGTTGTTGCATAACCAGGCTGACACAAATTTCCTACCACCCAGCGTTCCCCTGGGTTTCCTGATAAAAACTTAGCCTCACTCGTGTGGGAGGCCCAAGTACCCGCTACAAGCAAGGGCCCAAAACTTATTGAGGCAACATCAAAATTGCCTACATCTAAACGACCTGGTTTTGCAAGAGGGGTCACCTATGTTTTTGGCCCGGTGCTCAGGGGCCACCTAGGTAAACCTACCAAACCCACACATTTAAGAAATTTAGACATCCGAGGGATTCCAGGGAGGTAGGGCTTGCATGGATCCCCCAACGTATCCTTAACCAGAATGCCCTGCAAACGTCAAATTTAGCTACAAAAATCACTTTTCTCACATATTTCTGTGTGGGAAAGTTGTGGCATCACTGGGCTGACACAAATTTCCAATGACCCAGCGTTCCCCCGGGTCTCCTGATAAAAACTGCGCCTCACTCGTGTGGGAGGCCCAAGTACCCGCAACAGGCAAGGGCCCAAAACGTATTGAGGCAACATCAAAATTGCCTACCTCAAAACGACCTGGTTTTGCAAGGGCGTCACCTGTGTTTTTGGCCCGGTGCTCGGTTGCCACCTAGGGAAACCTACCGAACCCACACATTTCTGAAAAACTAGACATCTGGGGGATTCCAGGGAGATAGGGCTTGCATGGATCCCCCAACGTTTCCTTACCCAGAATGCCCTGCAAACCTCGAATTCAGCGGAAAAAATCACTTTTCTCACATATTTTAGTGTGGGAAAGTTGTGGCATCACTGGCCTGACACAAATTTCCTATGACCCAGCGTTCCCCCGGGTCTCCCAATAAAAACGGTGCCTCACTTGTGTGGGAGGCCCAAGTACCCGCGACAGGCAAGGGCCCAAAACGTATTGAGGCAACATCAAAATTACCTACATCAAAAAGACCTGGTTTTGCAAGGGGGTCTCTGGGGTTTTTGGCCCGGTGCTCGGTGGCCACCTAGGGAAACCTACCACACCCACCCATTTCTCAAAACTAGACACCATGCGGATTCTAGGGAGGTATGGCTTGCATGGATCCCCCAACGTTTCCTTACCCAGAATGCCCTGCAAACCTCAAATTTAGCTGAACAAATCACTTTTCACGCACATTTTTGTGTGGGAAAGTTGTGGCATCACTGGACTGACACAAATTTCCTACCACCCAGCGTTCCCCTGGGTCTCCTGATAACAACAGTGCCTCACTTATGTGGGAGGCCCAAGTACCCTCGACAGGCAAGGGCCTAAAAGGTATTGTTGCAACATCAAAATTACCTCCGTCAAAACGACCTGGTTTTGGAAGGGGAGTCATCTGGGTTTTTGGCCTGGTGCTCGGCGGCCACCTAGAGAAACCTACCAAACCCACACATTTCTGAAAACTACACACCCGGGGAATTCGAGGGAGGTATGGCTTGCGTGGATCCCCCAACGTTTCCTTACCCAGAATGCCCTGCAAAGCTCAAATTTAGCTGAAAAAATCACTTTTCTCACACATTTTTGTGTGGTTAAGCTGTGGCATCACTGGACTGACACAAATGTCCTACCACCCAACGTTCCCCCGGGTCTCCCGATAAAAACGGTGCCTCACTTGTGTGGGAGGCCCAAGTACCCGCAACAGGCAAGGGCCCGCAACGTAGTGAGGTGACATGAAAATTGCCTATCTGAAAAACGACCTGGTTTTGCCAGGGGGGTCCCCTGGGTTTTTAGCCCGGTGCTCGGCAGCCACCTAGGGAAACCAACCAAAGCCACACATTTCTAAAAACTAGACACCCTGGGAATTCCAGGGAGGTATGGCTTGCATGGATCCCCCAACGTTTCCTTACCCAGAATGCCCTGCAAACCTCAAATTTAGCTGAAAACATCACATTTCTCACACATTTTTGTGTGGGAAAGTTGTGGCATCACTGGACTGACACAAATTTCCTACCACCCAGCGTTCCCCCGGGTCTCCCGATAAAAAAGGTGCCTCACTCGTGTGAGAGGCCCAAGTACCCGCGACAGGCAAGGGCCCAAAACATATTGAGGTAACATCAAAATTGCCTACCTCAAACCGACCTGGTTTTGGAAGGGGGGTCACCTGAGTTTTTGGCCCGGTGCTCAGCGGCCACCCAGGGAAACCTACCAAACCCACACATTTCTAAAAACTAAACACCCGGGAAATTCCAGGGAGGTATGGCTTGCATGGATCCCCAAACGTTTCCTTACCCAGAATGCCCGGCAAACCTCAAATTAGCTGAAAAAAGTCACTTTTTCACACATATTTGTGTGGGAAAGTTGTTGCATCACTGGGCTGACACAAATTTCCTACCACCCAGCATTCCTCCAGGTCTCCCGATGAAAACAGTGCCTCACTCGTGTGGGAGCCCCAAGTACCCGCGACAGGCAAGGCCCAAAACGTAGTAAGGCGCAGTACGTTTAGGACCTTTGCCTGTTTAGGTGTACTACGTTTTGGACCCTTGTCTGTCGTGGGTACTTGGGCCTCCCACACGAGTGAGACACCGTTTTTATCGGGAGACCCGGGGGAACGCTGGGTGGTAGGAAATTTGTACCCCCATCTGCTCCCCAGGGGGGGAAAAAAGACTAAATGTATCCAAATTAACCTGGGGGGAGCAAAGGCACTTGCCCAAGGGGCCGCTCCCCCCTCCCTGGTGTCTAGTGGGTGGACCCCTTCTTTGGGGGGGCTCGGAAAATGGGGAAGCTATTCCCCAACTCCCAAGGCTATTTTGGTAAAAAAGGGATTTTCCAGGGAATGTTCTATGACGAGCAGGACTTGTCATGGGCACAGGAGCACTGTGTCCCATGACAAGTCAAGCTCGTCATGGGCATACAAGGGGTTAATAGACACTGAACTGGACTGGAGGGGGCAGAAGGCTTATGACCAGGATTCCGAACCTAGATTGTGAGGTTAATTGTCTCAGAAATGAAGGCTGGGGAGTCATTTTGATGTCACAGCAATCTTAAAACAGGATCTCAATCACAATCCAATGACGTTCACCTGCATTCTACACTTAAGATTAAGCACATTCTGATTAATTCAGTGCCTTTATCATATCATAATTTAAATTTAGTTTCTTTTAGGGACATCAGGAAATAAAATGTCGGGGCTTACTATGAGTACGGCGGTCCTGGGACCACTGTACTCCTGGGGATGGTCTGACCACCATGGCGGGTCTGCCATGAGATGGCCGCCCCTGCCGCAAACAAGGTTGCCGCTACGGTGGCAGTCTGCAAATGGCCTGAATATGCTGGCAGTGCTGATGTCTGAACTGCCAAGCATATAACGACCTGCAGATCCACTGCCCTTCTCATGGCAGGGAAAAGGGTGGTGGACCTGCAGCCAAATCTGGGCCTGGGGTGCCTGCAGGGGGCATATGTTGTGCCCCCCCTGGAATAACGCCCTCTTTCCTGCACATTATGCACTGCAAGACATGTGCATGCAACACCATGCAGGAATGTGCAGTACGCACTCTCACTGCAGCAGAATAAAAGACTGCTGCAGAGACACTATTGCTGCACTGCCCACCTGCCCTTGATTCAAGTCGTAATCCCGCAGGCGGCTCACCGCAGGGTTGGTGGTATTCTTGGGACCACCGTGGTGGCGGTCCCATTGATAGAGCGCCAAACCCGTAATAAGGCCCTTAGTAAATAAGTACAGCTTCATTTTAAATTGTAAAACCAATTTGTATTCTATTCCCCGGAGAGTTCATACTGTACAACCCCTTCCAAAGTCTTTGTCACAAGGTTGCACCATGTAAAACTCCTTTCTACTTTATTTGATATGGGGACCTAATTAACAATGTAATTATCAGGCTGGAAGACCAAACCGATGACCAATCAAATGTTTCTGAAGAATAGCAACATGGGGTGTACCAAACCCCCTCTAAGAATACTGATTTCAAAGCTCTTGTTTGTGTAGTTGTGAGCCCTGGCAGAGGGATAAGACTGTTCCTAACCAGATGAAGGAATACATCTGTCTGTACCAGACCTAAAAAGTATGTGTAAATCACGAGTCTCCAGAATGTGACTCAACTGAGGCATGACTGTGGGGTCATGGCTGCTGCCAATTTATGGATGACGCAGTCGAGGCTGCTGACAGCAGAAGCAGCTGCGTCCTAATGCCTGGTATTTATGACTCACATGAGAATTCGTGCCCGTTCTTACTGGCTAGAATCATAAAACTGCATCAGTTAGGCAGAGAGAAACAAGTGATCAGTAATATCGGTTCCTGCACATCAATGATAAAGAATACCATACTTTTACCTTGATGTGGAAAGTTTTGTGTTTTTTTTTAACAAAAGAATGTTCGTCATCTTTATATATTTCTGTGTTTACAAGGTTTATGACTTGTCAAATAATTTTCACCTTGGGGTGTCCAATTATTGTGCAGTTTACCTCAACGACACTAATTAAAAGATCTTCTGTAATGAGAAATCATTTTCTCTGACAGTTGAAATGATTATTTGTGCCACTGCAAAAACAAGGTCATCCTTTACATACTTTCTGTCTAATGAGCAGCAAAAGTCTCTCTGGGAAGTCGCTGCCCGAGCAGTTTATGATACCGTGCTATCGTTGAGCCTTCTGTCCGATAAAAGTGGAAAACTCTTTTGAATCACTCCGACCTTCTTTGTCTCTACTTGGCTGTGATAGATGGTAAAAAAAAAAAAAGCAAATGATGCTACTGTCACGATACTTTGTAGGATAGTCTTAATACATCTGGGTGTAATGTATGCAGGCATATAGGGCCTAATTCACAATGGTAAAATAAGACAAAAGTCCAACTTTTTGACTTTTGTTATTCACAAAGGAGACTACCGAAAGTCGTAAAGTTCAACTTTTGGTATTCACAAAGGGTATTTACAAGTATTAAAGGCCCTCTGTGAATACCAAAAGTCGTAAAGGTAGAATTTTGTCTCAGTTTACTTTTGTGAATCGGGCCCACAGTTTAATGAGTTAGTAGAGAAGATAGTCACTCTATCAACTGTGAGATTACATTGGTTAGATGGGAAATTCCTGCATATGTGCACCTATTGCTAAACCGCATTGGTTCCTAAAGAACTATTTATAAACATGTAAGCGATTTAAAAAAACATTTTTTTTACCTAATTTAAGAAACCAATTAGAATCAGATCACAATTGTTGAACATATGCTAATGTCTGAGTAACCATAACGCTTTATTCATTAACCTAAATTAAGACTCAAGACAATATTAATTGACAGTTACGCAACTAGGTTTATCGCGATTGCAAGGAACAGTATTCTCCAAATTCACTGGTTGTGGAAGGCAGTTTTCATAATGTTAAATATTACTGAGTTAAAAATAATATGTGGCAAAATATTCAGGCATCATAGTTCAGGAGCTATTATTTAAGTGACCCAAGTAATAATTAAAGTTAACCATCAAGTCCCTAGGAAGAGAATCCTACATATTCTGCAAAATCGACAAGAATAATACCCCCCAAAAAAGAAAAGAGAAACACAAGATAAAAAAATGATTATTCTGAGAGTACTGCCTTCTCTCTGTGTTGTAAACTACTTGGAGTACTTCAGAAATTCAAATCCTTCTAAATACCCTCGAAAGGCATTGGATTTTTATTTGTGGTGGACAACAGCCCGCCACAAGGAGTAATCACAACTCTAGTCAATGCTTATCAGGATAAACCCTCAAAGACACTAAGTTAACCTGTGCTCAAAGCCCTGATAACTAAGGCACAGGGCAGGCATGCTTAACTTAGGGTAATATGTAAGGAATTTATGCAGCACCAAAACAGTAATAAAGTAAAAACTCCAAACAATAAATATGCCAAACTAATATCTGACTAGAGGTTTTACCTTGGGACTTAGTAATTTTTCTGGAAGTAAAAATCCTTCAGGGGACAAGTCGGCTGTATCCGAGGAAGTCATCATGAAGACAGATAGGCATTGGGCGATGTTAGAAATTGGGTTACTGCTTGACTGGGGTGTGAACCCCGGTCAAGTAGCAACCACAATCCTAGCCAGCGTAAGACACAAGGAAACCCTACAATAATCTGTGCTCAACCACCTGGTAACTTGGCACAGAGCAGTCAGGCTTAATTTAGAGGCAATGTGTAAAGTATCTGTGCAACACTTCAAAGAGTGAATCAGTGAAAACCCCACACAAAAGATCCAAGGTTAGAAGAATAGAGCTCAATTTAATAAATAAAACATGACCAAAAGGACAAAAATCCTATCCGTTGAACCGGAGATAGGCAATTTGAAAGATTTCAGTGAAATGACGCATGAAAGCACCAAGCACAAACTGTGGTTATCTGGTTGTGTCCGACCATGTCAAAGTCACAAGTTCAGGTTGACTGCGATGGAGCACAGGCTGGCTATAGGGATCCACATAGGTTCACGGAACACAGTAACTTAAACCCTGGTGCACGGTCTGGCAAGTGTTGCTATGCGAGACCTCGCATTGTGCGGCGCCAGTTCTGAGGAAGGTGTGCAGTGAGATTTCGCAGGACATGTCGTCGATTTGCATTGGTTCTGAGGAGCTGTGCAGCAAGGCTTTGCGGGGCTTGGCGTTGCTGTATGTCAACTCTGAGTAGCTGTGCAGTGAAGCTTGGTGGGATCTTGCATCGCTTTGACTTGGTTATGATGAGCTGGCAGCTCTGCGATGAGGCTTTGCAGGGCTTAGGATCACTTGGCATTGATTCAGATGAGGCTGGCAGCTGTGCCGCAAGGCCTTGCAGTACTTTGCATCACTTCATGTCAGTTCTGGTTAGGAAGAAGCACCTTCTAACCCACTTCCAAGGTTCAAGGACTGGGCTGTCACCACTTGGGAAGGCAGGGCTCACAGATGGCAGAGTTGAGGTGCTGGGTTAAAGTTTGTTGGAAGCCTGTTATGTCCATGAGGCTTCTTATCAGGAGGCCAGTCAACTTGACCTTGGAGCCACTCTGGGTTCTGGCCTTGGTTCAAGAGATGCAGGTATATTTCTTCTCACCCAGGCCAAAGGGCAGCAGGTCAGCACAGCAAGGCAGCAGTTTCTTCAGAGCAGCAGTCCAGCAGAGTAGCAGTCCTTGTAGCAGCGCAGCAATCCTTCTTTCCTAGAAGAGTATCCACAGGTCTAGAAGTGTACTGAAGAGTTGGCGTGGATGTCCTTCTTTTATACACAGTTGTGCCTTTGAAGTGGAGAGAAGGTTCTAGAGGCATGCATTTGAAGTACACAGATGCCCTGCCTTCCCTGCCCTGGCTTCACACTGACTACAGGGGGTATGCATCCCTTTACATGGAGGCAGAACACAGCTTATTCAAGTGTAAGTAGGGCTGTGCCTAGCTCCTCCCTCCCATGCTGCCTGTGATGACTCACCCAGTCGAACCTATGCTCCCCATTATGTGTGGGTGTCTAGAAGGAATACACAAAGCCCAACTGTCAGCTACTCCCAGTCATGTCACCCAGAGACAGGCTGCAGACACCAAATGACTAAGGCAATAAAATGCCAACTTTCTAAATGTGGCAATTACAGAATTGCCGTTCAAAGTCCTAATTCCCCATAAGTTAAGATTTCAAAATGTGATTCAAAAGGCACCTGACATGAACTGATTATCTCTCCCCACTTGGAAATTACACTTATAAAGGGTAGTAAGTTAACTCCAATGTTATCCCATTGGAGAAATAGGCCTTTCTGTGGTGACATGTAAAACTTAAAAGTATATGTCCAACTTTTTAAAAACACTGCACACTGCCCGTGGGGCAGTCTAGGGACTTCCTTAGGGGTGACTTTTATGTATTAAAAAGTAAGGCTTGGCCCTGGCAAAAGGTTTTGTCAGAAGTGGTTCCCTTGCTCACTTTGCCACTGGATACAAGCTAGCCTGGCTGATGAGGGGCGTTACCCTGAAACCAGGATGCTTGTTTCTGGTCCAGGGAAGACCTGGCTTGGCAGTTCAGGCTGGACTGTCCCCATGAGGAACAGGGACTGATTTGCATATGGCTGGATCTGAACTGGGGTGGCAAATTGAGCTAAAGAATGATTATGTGTTCAAAAGAGATCTGTAACTGGGGGTGAGTGTCTGAAAAGTGTCATCTTTCCGTCCATCATCTCCTTGTGTTTGCAGAGTTTAAATGTAAATCTGACTGAGTTTACTCAGTAGACAAGATCATACGGCCCTGTGTTGTAGCTTTTCATGACAAAATGGAGAGGATGCAAGACACAGTGTTAAAGCTGGTAGGACTGAAATTAAGGTTGGCGACTGGGTACGTGTGAAAGATCCTACGGATGTTACCAAGGGGAAATCAAAGTTCAGGTCTCCAGTGAGGGAAGATTCAGTTTACTGCAATTCTGTTCGCACAAAATAACATAACTAGTGGAACAAAATATGAGTATTTGATGTGAAACTGGAGGCTGGAAATTGTGAGGGGCTGGATGTTTAAACCGATGGCAGGTCAGTTAACGGGCATCCAACTCCCAAACTATGTTTTCATAGATCATACTCAAGTTGGGTGAAGGCTGATTACCCAGCAGCACGCAGGGGCAAACAGGTTGTGTCCATACCAGCAAGATATCACAATGTATAATGTGTAACTCATGCCTGGATTACTAGTCCATAAAGAAATGTTCTTTAGGAAGATCCATGTACTTGTCTCTGTCTGTGTTATTTATCTCTATATTTAGTATTTATTTATTGTTTATGCATTTTGTTATGTGTATAAGGAGAGTAATTTTGTGGTGATGTGTTCTTCTCACTACATTCTACATTCTGGTTTTCTAGGGCTTAGGAATTTGGAATGTAAAGTGAAGAATTGATATGTGGAGATCTACCTCTGGCAGTTGATGCCAGAGGCTGTTGAAGACTGTGGCCAAAAAACTTGCTCTCTTGTGATTAACATGTTGTGTGATGTTTTGGCCTGTTACACTACCACACATACCTTTTGTTTTTTGTAAAGGTTTAGGTACAAATTACCGGTCTCGTAAGGCACTTAAGTGGACATTTATAATGAAAGATTAGGAAAAAATAAAGACACAACAGTAAAATACTCAATTATACAAATACCTTATTTTAAAACTATAAAGTAGATGATAAATATCACTTACCACAGACAATGCTTATCATGGTAAAGTGGATTTGACAAGTTGTGATTTACCCAGATTTACAATAGATGGTCCTCCTCCACTGGCAGCTGCTTCTTTAAACCTCGTAGCTTTTCTTTGGTGCGCCCTCTTAAGTCATACCATTATTTCCAAATTTTTCTGATGCAACATTTGGTCACTCCTAGAGCATTTATCGTTCCTTGTATAGCAAAATCCATTTTTATTGCTTTAGGAAGAGCCAAAACATATATTAACCATATTGAGGGCACACTCCTCAGCCAAACTCCCTAGCTCTACATTTGAAAACGTTTGTTTCCTCTTGTATGCCACTCTCCTCTGTCTCCTCTGTAGATATTCTCAAATGTAATCCAAATCCAAGTACAGTCCTCAAGCACCTCTCTAGTTTAGCAATGTAGTATGGAAAATAGGATTTTCTTCCTTTAATGTCATCAGTTGTTTCCAAGGCAACAGTCACAATTTGTGAATATGGGGGTTTGCAATTTGTAACTCATACTGATTCCATAGTAAGAAATCAAACCAAATTGCTATTAGGAAACCAATGGTATCGGTACATGGGAAATAGCAATTACCAAATTATAACACCTGCTTATTCGCAATTTAGGAATCACTTTCATACATTTAGCCCTTTGTTAGCAATATGTTTTATCAAAGGCCACCACTGGAGGCCTCTTATAGCTAAAACATACCCCACTAGCCCAGTTTATAAGCACTATTTATTGTCCAGTCCCTCTGACCCACTGGGTCTACCATAAAAGCTGCCCTCATGACCAAGGAGATACAGATTTCTCTAGGTCACAACTTCTCAAGATACTAGATACACTCACACTGGTCACACCTAACTCTTCCCCTGCTAAAGATAGGTTCTAGTGTACCAGGTAACATAAAGAAATGAAATGATCGGCCACAGGTCCCAGTGGACACTAATCTTCAGGCTCTTTTGGACAGTTTTAGAGGCAGATTTAGTAACATTTAGCACAATGCAGAGAAGCAACCAAAATTACTGCAATGTGTTGTATGGATGGGAGAGAGAAAATAGATGCCATATGTAATAAGATATGGTGCTGTTTTTCTCTGCTTCTGTGCAGGTAAACTTTTGGCTGCATTGTACCAACGCAGACATCTGTTCATCACACTGCAAGGGTGTGTGTCTTCTGTAAAGCTTAGGTATTGTAATACTTGGTATGTGTGCTGCATAGTGCAGCACACATGCAAAGCTGAAAAAAGTGGAGGGTTGCATTGAGCAGGAGAAATTTTGGGGTGTAAATATCTGTCTACTAATGTTAGTAGATAGGGATTCTCATCACAACCCATGAGTGGTTGCAAAGGTAACTCACATGTATGACCCACGACACACCCCTATGAAGCGATGTACTTTACTATACTTTAGAGCTACTTTTCAGCAAGGTTTGTGATTCAAAGTATATCCCAATATAACACTTTGCATCACTTTTATTAACACTGCACCAGCACAAGAGTAACTCAAACCTAGTACGAAGTGTTATCAAACCTGTGCCCTAGTTCCTACATAGTCATATTTAATAATGGCCTTGCTTCATTTGTTTTCAGACTCTGCACTCTCTTTTCATACTTTTCAACATCTTTTCCAAGTTTGCAAGTTTTGATTTTCTCTGCATATTCATATGACTAGAATAGTCTGTACATGAAAATGGCTTTAAATGTGTCACACACAATTATCAAGGTACATACATCGATGGTTAACAATATCAAGCCAATTTTGGTCCCTACCTAGACATATTAAACACATCCTTGAATAACTGTCCTCTTGGAATCACTAGACGATAGATCTTAATCACAGAGTGCCAATTAGATTGGATGAGGAAGCCTCACCCACAAGTTGTGGCATGCTTCATCATTGGCAACCTCATTCCACCTTGGTAAGATGGTACTACCAGGGCATACTCAGCCTCATTCAGAGGGAGCTCTTAAGGAAAACTAACTAGACAAGATGGGATCCAGACAAATTAAGCATACCTTAAAGTAAAAACAGGGTAATACCCTTAATAATGGGTACCTATGGTACAGCTAAAACCTACAACAGGGATGGTAAACAGGTACAATGGCCAACCATTCATGTTACACCAACATGTTTCTGACCACATTCATGCCAGTATTGGTCAGGGGCATTTGTCAGGGTCAAAGGGGATCCCCATCGCTACTTCTAACACTGAGTAAGTGTGAAATGTTGAGTTTTTAGAATTTGAATCCAATCTTGACAACTCAGGTTATAATGATTCCTGAAATAAGAATAATATACAACACAATTTTCCAGGAGAAATCCTAAAATAGTGCATGCATGGTACTCAAGTGATAGCCCACATGCAATTTGATCATACACTCTAAACATATGTGCTATATGTATGTGTGACACTGGAAACAAAAGAACTCACTTGTGCTGGGTGACCACATAGTCAAGCTAGATTAATAGCTTCTTAGTCCCAACTCTAGGGAACTAGAGCCTCATGGTCAGGAATGAGGTGGTATCTTCTGTAGTCACGCACTGTAGTTATGTTCAATGGTGCAGTTAAAAACTGCTAAAGAGGTTGTTATATTTCTTTACAGACAGAAAATAGGGGTGACTGTTTTATTTATATGTTTTAAATAAACTCATTACAATATTGGCTTCCATGATTTTGCAATTATGCATCTCATGTAGAGCCAGTTGTTATCTAAAGCCCTTAATAATTATTTTATTGTAATTAAAGCAAGACCTATAGATCCAACAAAATTCATATAACAGGTACTAAGTAACACCTTGTGCAATAAAAACATATCAGTCATAAAGCACAGTACAACTGCAAACATTCTTTGCAGATGCTTTCCCAATCTCATTGGTATCAACAGGGACGCACACTAACACATACTTGATAACCCCCTCCAGCATATTAGTGTCAGCAGGGCCTTCATTCACCCATATTTGTATTCATGTATATAGTATGACGGACCCCAACTGTAAAAGAAGAAATAAACTTACTTTGTCAAGCTGTCTACTGGTGGTGTAAGAAATTGGGCTATTAGTTGTGTGGCCTGTACAAGTATTTGGTTCACAATTCTCCTTACTGGGAACCAAGCACTCCATTGTAGCACTTGACTCTCTGAGGGTGGCAAGGCCCAGCAGTCCAAGGCCTACTCAGGGGATATGGTGTGGGCTAGTAATCACCTTTTGCTGGCATGCAATAATAAGACTCAATAAATGATTGTCCAGTCAGTGCTTTATCTTTAGAAAAAGGAAAAGAACATTTATTACACACACACTAAATACTACACACTAATTTACAGATGAATGCATAGGCATGTGGAAAATACCATGGACAGCAGTACATATTCACCTTTGAACTCCTAGACGGGTCAGTCAAACATATAAAGTAAGTCTATTGGCTTGGTTAAAGGTTCAAGATCAGCAACCCATATGGGAAAGACACAATTTTGAATATAAATACATTGATCAATAATAAACATCAGGTGTGAATGCTCTTATAAATGTCAATATAGTCTATTCACTTTGATCAATAATCAGCCATGAATTTGCAATCTGGAAGGCATTACATTTTTATTGCACAGCATGCAACCATTGACTTAGCCCATAAAGGACGCTGTATACATGTGCCTTTCGCAAACATTGTCAGACCACAATAGATGTAACCATAGAACATGCTCCTAGAGAGTGCAGCACTCCTAGCTGTAAAGCAGAAGCTCGAACCTTGATAGTACTATGAAAGCATCGGAAAACCATAGAGTGGTCCTGAATTCCTGACCCTTGTAGACAAAGGGTCAGCTCCTTTTTATAACTCTTTAACCCGTTTGCCACGGCTGCGATTTCGCGGCAGTGCGGCACTTCCGCAAAACGGGCAGGCCGCGTCGGCCGTTGGACGTGCGCAGCACTACGAAGGTAGTGCTCGCGACGTCCAACAGCCGACGGCAGCAATTAAGGGGTTAAGGGGGAGCTGCTGTGCTCCTGGAGCCCCTCCATGCTTTCTTAATTTCGTTGGTGGTGCCCCTGCCATCCGGAGGCCACCATGAATCGCAAAATATGTCAAATTATTGGGCCCGCAGGGCATTATGGGATGCTCCAGCTGGAATACTGAATAAGCGGCTCTCCTAAGCCAAGGTCACCCTCTGATTTATTTTTGTCACACAGGCTTGTGCCACGCAACTCCTCCTTTTTGTTTTTGTGGGTTTTTTTTGGGTTGTGTTGACCCACCTGAACACCCCATGCCTCCTTTCATTTGGGACAGTCAAGGGAGCCCACCCTTCCCAGACCCACCAGATCTGGCATGCCCGCACCTCTGAGTGCGGAAGTCAGCAGCTTCCCTCTCTCTGCCCACTTCTGCAGTGGCCACCCAGCTCCCCCAGACAAAGGTAGTAGGTGCAGGGCCACTGCCACAGGGAGGCATCATGATGTTCCCCTATTCTCCTTTGTTTTGGCGGCCAGTAATGGGGTCAAAGCTCCATTCCAGGCAACTTCTGCAGAGGGAATGGAGTCCTCAGGCCAAATTGCCAGACCCGGGTACAAGAACGGGCCTGGAAAGGGGGCCCCATGCATGCTCACTCCATGGGTGCAAATAAATTAGCATTGTGCCGACCCCCAGGCCCTGGCCAACCCCCCGGGTAGCTAAAAGACTAAGCAATGTCGATGAAAAGTAGGGGTGGGTAGAACTAGCGGAGTTTCACTTGCATAAATCTTTTGTGTTACATGAAAATGCGAGCTGGCAGAAACTAGCACGTTGCCCTGCTCACTATTATGTTTAGTATCGGGAGCTCATTCCGCACGGCAAAATCAGCACAAACAGCACCACACAACATGCCAGAAGGCACTGCTTCTTTGCTGGCGCTCAAGTATATTTTGAGCAGCAGCTTTCTCACAGTGACATTCCTATTTCGTAGAATCTCACTGGGTGCCCTCCTAGCATCAGAAAACAGCACTTGGGGATGCCAATTCTTGGTCAGCAACTTAGCATTGGCGAGCTGCACATGAGAAAAAACTCAATCACATAGCAGTTTGCAGAGTTTGTCTGGAACTGCGTGTTACAAGCATAATGCAGAGAAGCCACAACTCCCCAAACTCTCACGGAACAGAATTATCAACCAACTCTAGTGAAAAGGTAGAAGGGCACCAATCTTCAAAAGGCCATAGCTCAGGGCCTGGTGGGACAATGTTGACGATCTTGGGCTTGTTTTGCTCCTTGTGGTAAGCTCTAACCACCAGGAGCAGTTTCAGCAGACATCCTCCCTCCAAATTAAGACAATCCACAAGGATCTTGTTCTTCTGGCTCCCTATGCCAGCCTTCTACCTTGTCTCTAGGGGCAAAAGTCCAGGCGCCCCCCCCCCCACTGATTCTCAGAGGACTTAAGGGGGCCAGCCTCACTAGCCCTTGGGGAGACCCACTGGTCTTGGGTTCAACTGGGCAGAGTCCTTAGTCCTTTGTGGGCATTAGGGATTTTCATCCTTCCAGTTGTCTATAGCAGCCCTAGGGTCCAACAGTGCAGCACAGAAAAACACCAGCAGGAGAGAGTATCCCCCTTGTGCGAGAGTTTCTTAAAGGGGGTGGAAGGTTCCAGAAGCCCGGTACCCCTTGGCAATCCTAGTTTGCGACATCACCTCTCCACCACTGTTTCAAACTTCCTGAACAGCATGCTAGTACAATTTAAAGAAGGCATCATCCAGGAGTCACTAATCTCATCTTCACAGGGTGCCTCACTCTGCCCTTTCCTGAAATCACTACCAGGGCCTTCCTACCTATATCTCCAAAGAGGAGATCGTTCAAAGAAGATGGCCACTTACATCGGGAGCTCTGGTGGCCCTTCAGTAAACACTTGCACCTACAGCACTTTCAATGCTAAATCTAAGTGCAGCATAACCAATGGAGTGCTGAGAGACTGCTGCTTCGACACTGACCAGTGCTCTTTCATTGGATCAGATTGAGTATACTGACGAGCTGGTGTGGTACAGCCTACATTGCTTGCAGGGCCCAGCCATGACATGTGCATGACTCCTAAGTGCCGCTTTGAAGACCTACTCACAGTTGCAGATTGGACCTTACTGCCTTCTGAGTAATAAAGCCTTTGAAGCACTGCATATGGCTGTTTGGCCATGACTGATGTGGGCCTTGAACATGGTCGGAAAATGTGAGTGGGATGGCGATTCGGCACATGCAGGAGACTCACCTCAACTCTGAGCCGCAGGGCTCTGTGGTGTGCTCGCCGAGGGGTTCAGAGTGGGTCCACTGCCATCTGGAGTGGTCCCCTCTCTGCCTCTATCCAGTCCCCGACTGCAATTGCAGGGATTTGGTCCTGGGGTCTGTTGGGACCTGGGACCATTTTTGTGCAGCTGGCTAATCCTCCCTCCGGCCATGCTAATTTTTTCAGCTCCCATGCCTCCCAGCAGGTTGCCCTGGGGGCAGATGGCCTCGCCTTGATGCCACATGCTAAGGCAACTATCTTTGTCAAGGAATTCTATTATGTGGCTGGGTCCTGTATTCTCCTGCTTCTGCCCATGGTGGACATTCCTCAGTATGTTCAGGTGCACCATGTGGGGGCGGAGTACTCTGTTTGATTTGAACGTCATTTGATGACAAACACTGCTCACATCTTTGTCCCATCCTGGACCGCTTACTGCCAGATAATTTAAGCACACTATTGCTTGTGGGGATCCTGGCACCATGGGCGCTTGGTCACTCTTCACCCCGTTGCCTTGTCGTGCCGCTTGTCTGTGCAGGAGTCCCTGCATTCGTCTACCCCATCAGAGGAGGTTAATATGGTATTGATGTTTAAGGAAATGAAGGACAGCCTCCAGATCAATGAAGAGAAAATAAACTTTTCAACAGCTAAACTTCATAGATGTCAGGAATGCGTCAACACGATACCGGGCTAACACAAACAGAATTCCGATTTTTTAATCTAGAGTATGCACAAAATGGTATGAGACGTGATCTGAACTAGGTTACAAAGGACCTGAAAACCATAAATCTGCAGCCGATTATTGGGCAACTGCTTAATTAGAGAGACAGGGACCTCCTACTTTGACTAAACAGAGACACTCCTGATCTTCAGTTTGAGGTCTACACACTCTGTATTTTTTCCCTGAATTCATCCTGGCCGTTCAGGAAGCCATATGCTCCTTCCAAGAAGTAAAAAGAATCTTCAGACAGTGGGTGGTGAAATATTGCTAAGCTGAGGATTGAACACTAGGATAAAACTCATTCTTTTTTCAGCCAGACTCGTCCTGGAGTTTATTAAACAACATATATCACCGGCGGTACAGGTCTTTCGGGGTCTGCCAGGCCAACCTCCCTTCAGTGGGATTGATTGCCTGGATCTTCCACCCTGAGTCACAGTGATTAGATGGCTGGTTGGCACCTGCACACATATGGCTGAACATTAGTGTGAGGAGCTCAACACAGTGTATTATATTTAATTCTACAGTCCCATTGTTTAACAGTGGGTTTGTCCTACAGAATAGCATTGCATTATATATCTGTTTTACTCTGAATGGAACCTATTGTCATGATACCACCAGCAAGTTCTTGTTCACGGTGATAGGTATAAGATTTGTGTACCAAAGAGGGACTAGGGTCATTTTAAGGTCCAACGTACGTCCCCAAATTATAAAAATACAAAGTGTATGCAGTCCTTAAAGTTAAGAGGAAAGAGGAAGAAGACACAGGTTACTGTGGTCTGCAAAAACAGGGGGAACGGGGGTTCCTCCTGTTGGAAATTAGGGCCCTCACACACATGGCTGGGTGTCATGCTTCATCATGGGGCTAAAAACTAGAAAAAATGGTTAGGGGTTCTGCCCACCTCACTCTCCCATACCTGAGCAGGAGACATCCAAAGATGAAAAAGTAGAAACAAATGGTACTGAAGGGATCAATCCACTTTTAATTATCAAACAAGATACAATTAATTGTCTTGTGATATGCGAATTATACGCAGCAAAAATATATATTCATTCATATACACATATATGAGCGAACAGCCAGAGAGGCACAAAGTAAACAACTAACACAGTCTATATACAACACATCACATGTACACTATATACAAATATACAAATACACAAAACATTTACAATGCCAAAAACACTTCTCTGTACCCTTAAGAAAAAATATATATACACCAATTTACATATGTACCTCCTCTTAATTTGGGGTGGAGTGTACAACAAAATGGTAGTCCCAAGAACAACGCACCAGGGGGTTGACTTATCAACCTAGCCTACATTTGTGTTGGTGCACCTAGGAAAAAATCAACTCTTCGTTAGATTTTTACAGGGGACTCCGTTCCAAGCATAAGGTGTCGACGCAGTCGCGGTCACGTTTCAGCCAGATGATATAGGCTTCATCAGGACATGGGTACTATAGTAACATTAAATCCATATATTATCCTCTTTCTCACTAAACAAGAAAAAACATAACAGCTGCTAGAATTAAAAAATCTCTCCCCGTATGTGGAAATGCAGAGTCAATGAGTGATTCTAAAGTGGAGAGCAAAACAGAAAAAATAAAAAAATGACGGAAAGTAAAAGCCCAACAAGGAAAATCGAAAGACAAAAAAGTAGAAGATTATTAATATTAATAATGAAGAAGACTATCAAGCAGACCTCAACCACACCTTCAAGGGTGAACAACACAAACATGTGACAAAGTCAAAAAACTAAAAGTAAACAATCAAATCATCTTATAACCCAAAGTGTATTAGTACATCTACATGTCAAGTATTAAGAGACACATCGCGTGTCCAATATCAATACTTATTCTTAACGGCCCTGGCTAAATCTCAGGATGGTATCGCCGGCTCCCCCACACCACCCAAAGGGTGGGATAGGAACCACTGTCTTGGTTCTCTTCCCGTGGACTCCACACGGAGTAAAAGTATTTGAAGAGGCCAATCACTCAAGGGGAAAGTTCTAACAGGGGGTCAGAAGCCATCACTGACAACAGAAAGTTTAATACAACACCAGGTGAACATACCTTTATATCTTCAGAGTGTCCGCCCAGATAGAGAAAATAATCTGAAGTGGCTCAAGTCTCGCAGTCTTCCTACACTCATGCCGGCCCACAGGAGAAAGAAAAAGGGGAGGAACAACAAAAAAACCATCAATCACTCCAACCTCTCTCCAAATTTCCTTCCACCAAAGTTAAAACACGCTAACTAAAGGTCCACACATGCTGGAAAAAGGGGATCTATACCTTAAAATCCGTACGCACAACCGCTTGTTCTAACTCTCTAAGTCATTAAATACACAGCTAGCGGCAAAAGGCCGATCATGCGCGGGTTACAATCCGAGAGAACCAGGCCGCTCAAAATGCATGAAATTCACATGCCTGCCACACCCAGTGGGTGTCTCTCTCACATCTTACATATCAGCCTGATTATCACTCTAACGGCAATCTTCAAAGGAAGAAAACAGTTGGGGCCATACCACTATCAAACCAAACAATCCCCTCAAAAATCTGCTCTACTCTACAGAGCCCTCACTGACCGCGCTGTACACTCGCAAACATATGCAACATGGGGCTAGCTCAAGGGCAGGTCGGCTCTGCAATACCGGACGGGCTTCCTTTGAGGGGATCTTTGGCGGAGATCTTTTATTCCAAATAAATGTAAGGTGCCGTGGGGTGAGGGGCCTAAGTAGTGTAGATGAGGTGAGTGCAAATGAGTGATTGGAAGTACAGGAAATGGTAGTGTCACCGAAGAAAAGTTTTAATCAATAGGCCTTCCAACCTGGTTTAAAAAGAAGAGGACACACTCAAGAGGTAATGAATCGGGTTTGGCGCCTTTTTATATGGTCAACATGTCAACATGCTTCTCGCCTGATGGTTTAGTTGATCTAGTGGTGATTCGTCAGGACCTAGTAAAAAAAGTTCTATCTACACAATGGTGGTTGTCTGGTGATTTTACCCTGATAAACCAACCTAACAATACTCTAGATGTAGTACCAGCCTGTGTGACCAGCCTGGTTTAGATAAAAACACATGTCAGACTTGAAAAAGCATTGCAACCTTGTTACACATGTGTCCCCTGTATGCCATGCTCACAGCACACAGTGAAGGTGATAAAAATCAAAGTGAGAGCCATGTGGCTAGCTCTCATTGGTATCATATCATGAAAATAAACCCAATCAGGTGAGGTGGAACATCCCACCCTGGTAGCAGAAGAAAAGTGAGACTCACCCTAATCGGGTCTGTAATCTACAACATTAATTCACAGCAGATAAGACACATGGAACATCCCAGTGTCCTAGGCGAATAGGGTAGGGGAAAAGACGTATATATAAAACTTTATATTGACTGGAGCACAAATTGTGACGCATAGAAAATCAAACTTATATGTAGCAATAGCTTGGGTGAAACATGTTGAAAACACACTCAGTTCAGGGCAATTGATGGCAGGATCGGCCCGTCGTAACTGATGCATAGCGTAAAACTCATCATATGGCAGTAATAGTCTATAGATCAGGTATAGCAAGCAACTAAGGGTGTTATGTTGCTTAGCTGACTTCCAAAAAACACGTTGTCAGAAGAGGTTGTTGTTACTCAAAGGTACCGTGTGGACTGGGACGGCCGGAAGTCCAAGGACGAACAGCAAGAGGTCCTTATATGCTAAGCATAGTTACTTTGTGTGAAGAATCATATATCTCGACTGACTTCATGTTAAAAATGAAATGTTAAAAATTCCAGGCATACCTCATCAGTAAAATACCCCATACTTAGTGCAGAATGGGATAAACAAGTATATGGGGGTAGGAAAAGAGGGGATAGCGTGGTATGTGGAAATGTCATGCCTACTGGCTGTTGGTTTTTATTCTATACAATAAATTTGAAGTAATACTCACAGTTGCTGATAGTGTAATGCGTCTGCAGACCAACCCAATGCTGCGGGGAACCAGAAGGTAATAGGTCTCGCCCTAAATAGTGCCCGCGAACCAGAAGAGAGGGCGGGAAGTGCTCGCTACAATTTGAGTCTACGCTGAACTGCTAACAAGTATGGAGCAGAGGGGTATTATGTAGTGGCCATATTGGAAGGGAAAGGCTTGATGTAAGATGCTGCCACCTTGTAATAGGTGCCCCTTTCATTAGACATAAAGTCATTAAGAGGCGCTGAGCTGGGCAAATGGATTCCTAGAGTGAAAGAACAGTCACCTTTAGCATAAGGTTATCAGTTGATAAATGTAGACCTATGCTAATGTAGGTGGTCAATTGTGAAATGCAGACCGTTGCTGATGTCAGTGTGTACTTAATCAAAATCATCCAAGGGTGCATGACAATCAACATAGAACAGTCAGCTTTTGCATCTAAGTGATCAGTTATAATATACAGGCCTCTGCTGATGTCAGTGTGTCACAAAGTCAATTCAGTCCACGGGTGCATTACTACAACATGGGCTGACAAAAAAATGTATTATAGGTGACAAAAAATATAATTTTTCTCATGTATTTAATATCCTCAAAGGGATTTCTTCATTTATCCCTTGGGTATTGGTTGACAAACGGTGGACCTATCTCTGCTTTTTTTGTGAGTAGGGCCCCCTTGCTCATTTTAGGGTGTGATTCAAGTACCAACCACCACAATGAATCTGGTGAGTGGTTTTGTTGATCAAAGTGTGTACACGTTTTGGTGGTAAGCTTATGGCATCTAATATTACTCCGATGTTCAGTGATGCGTGTCTTCACTGTTCTCGTGGTCATATCTATATACCTGAGGTTACTTGGGCATGTGATCTTATAGATGCAGTTGGATGTATTGCAATTTGTGTGGGCTCGTAATTCCCATCTAAACATATTGGAAAAGATGATCTCCTTTTGTCATATCAATAAATGCACACACAGTACAGGACCCACAAGTGAAATGACCAATGACTTGGGGTAGATCCCTAAGTAGGACGTGGTTCTGTGTTTTGGGTCCAGTATGGATCAACATGTCTTTCAAATTTCTTGTGCGTTTGAATGTAAATCTGGGGTCTCTAGCTCTAATGAACCTGTTTGTAAAGTACCCCAGTGTTTTTAATGATATTCCTAATTTTTTTGAATCAGGGGTATAGGTAGTAACACAGGTGAGGGTGTCTTTTGGTCCTTTCTGTCTGGGTTCTAACAGAGCCTCTTGATTATTGTCCCTTGCTTATTTTTTGGACAGGGCAATATTTTATAGGGGGTACTCATGCTTGCTTAAATTACTGGCAAGCTGGTCTGCCTCAGTCCTGTAATCCTCAGTTGTGCTGCAATTTCTTCTCAGCCTGAGGAACTGGCCATTGAGCAAATTCTCTTTCAAGGCTCTTGGGTGATAGCTGCTAAATATCAACAGGCTATTGCAATCATTGGGTTTTCTATGAACCGTAGTGCTCAAATGGCCGTCTTCAAGTTTGATGGTAAGATCCAGGAACGGGATCTTGGTTGGGGATATTGAACTGGTGAATCTTAAGTAGGGATTCATGGTGTTGATCTAGTTACTGAACTCTTCACAGGTCTCAGGTCACCCTTCCAAAAGATGAGGACATCATCAATAAATCCCTTCCAAAGGAGTAGGTTTGTTTGGTAGGAATTGGAATCATTAAGGATCAATCTCTCTTCGAACAATGCCATGTACAAACAAGCTACACTCGGGGCCAAGGTACTCCCCATGAAAGTACCCTGGGTTTGATGGTATAATTGGCCCTTGAACTCAAAGAAATTTTCAGTGAGGGTGAGTGTTGCACATTCAAGAGCGAAGTAACTGGGAGTGGGGGAATTCCAGTTGGTATTACTAAAGGTAACCTCTATCACACCCAGGGTGGCTATTTGGGGATATTAGTCTAGAGGGCCCCCACGTCAAGAGTGACTAACAAATTAATGTCATTGGTATTGAAGAAAAGTGGAAAATGACTCACTCTCCCCACCAGGGATCTATCCAGTAATTTGCATAATAAAGCAGGTAAGGAATTGACAGCCAATCTGTAAAATCAAAAGACATCTTTATTATTATTATTATGAGGCTTCGTCGTCCAACCGTAGTTTTACAATTGAAAGAGGGAGCCTGCCTGAGCTTTCTCAGACAGGCCTTTTATACAAAAAGTTTGCCCCTAGGCTCACATTCTTGCTGTGAAACACATCATTGTAGGTCGCTCCCATGGTACCATAACAAAGCAGGCTATAATTATGAATTCCATTCTACTTGCCCAAACTGACCAACCCATCTTCCATCATGAACATATGTCAAACTTCACATATTTTTCTGTGCAGGCCGGATAAGCTCACAATAGATCTGGTTTCCTCCCCATCATATAAACAGTCACCTCCCCATTGTAAAAGCCCAGGAGCAGAGAAACAGAGCCAGGTGTGGAAGATAGAAATGTAGGATAAGGGATGCTTGTGGGTCATAAACAGGCATGGCTACTGTATTCGGCCTTCTAATCTTGCTCAGGCCAATGTACACAACAAGTTGCTCAGATCTTTAATATAGATTGACTAGAGGGCGTGGACTGGTTTGGTGAGGCCAACATCACGTAGGCAGATTCAGCCTGTTCAGGTCATGGAGAAGTCAGAGAAAGGTGGACGTGTCCTTTGGATCAAATTCAGACTTTAATCAATTGACTATATAAGGGCAAGACACAAGATGGATGCCGTGGGCTCAGGACAAGAACAGTGATTTAAGGGTGATAGCATCACTCGATCGTGACGAAAATACACAGGCATAATGTCCTGATCATTACCGGTCTATTGATACCAAATTCGTCGTGGTATGATGATATTTTCTGCACGAGTGTTTAGGCCTTGGTACACCATTATGGCAGGGTCCGGAATTTTCAGAACCACAGACGCCCCTTTTGCCCTTATATAGGCAATAACCTAAACCCATGTCAGTCTGAATCTAGGTCTATACTTATAAGATCACCCACCCAACAATTAGTGATCTTCTAGTGTTGATGTAGAAGCTGTACAGAAGGGTCTGTCAGTAAACTCTGGCCTAACCAATGTATGTTCAGGTAAAATATGAAAATTATGTGAAGAAACAGTAAAGAAAGAGTAGGTTGAGAAGGATTGATGCAGACGTCAATTGTGTAGAAGAAACAAACCAAAATATAGTAGCCAATAAAATACATAAAAGTATTAAAATAGATAGAGCTATACCACTCTTAGAGAACAATATTCTATAATTTTGGTTTTTCATCTCTTGCTTTTTATCGTCATTCCTCAATACAATCTCCATTTTCTAATGTCGCTCACGCGATCTTGATAGAGTACTTCAGCTGTGATTATTAGCAGGTCATAGGGACACTGCAAGTCCTGCAGGCCTACTGCCACTACTCAGGTCACAAACTGAACCGTTGGTACTCCTACGTGACCCTGCAACTGGCAAATGGTAACCAATCAAAAATTTAACAAAAAACCATAATACAATTTCAGAAAAAGCAAGAGAAAAAGAAAAACAAAAGTCAAATGCAAAATACTTGCATAATCCTAAACAAAAAGCAAATCCTAGAATTTAATAACATTTTATATAGCTTCCTATGCATTTCAGTAATCTATTATATGTTCAAGTGAAACAGTGGCGTTCCTGATCAATGCTCTCAGATGAAAAAGGGATACACTTCCACAGAGAGACTTCATTCTGCTTTTACTAAACAGAATAGTACTTTAAAACAAATGCCAGCAAAGCAGCAAAAATTAGTTTCCAAACTCCAATTCTATGCAAGCTCACAGAAAATACCCAGAGTCCGCCAAAGCCTCTCATTGCAGGCTTCTATTGTCCATCAAATCAGCTTCCAGTGTCTTCTTCGCGTTGGGCCTCTTCAATTCAGGCTTTTTCATGAGAAGACAATACTGTTTAGTACGAGTGCCCTCCGGGCAAACACTCACAGCTCACTCGAAAGTCTCAATGTCTTAAAACAATGCACCAGTGTCTCTTCTTTGTGGCAGACACTACAAAGGATGCGCTCTTCATTAATCAAGGGCACAAAGCATCTCGTGCAGATCCAAGCACCACTTAGCAACAAACCTAGCAAGGTCAGCAGCACTTTCAGACTCCAACACTCATCATTTAGTGTCAGAGGACGCTCAAGCTGCTCTCTTATGGGCACCAGAATGTAGTGCCGTTTTCCAAACGTGGATGCTTGGGTGCACCGCCGTTCCGCTGGTGCAAAGCAAAAGAGGTGTGGGTGAGGCCAAACTCGGGCCAAGGGGTCAGGGGACCGCGCGCTGTCAGAGGTTCAAGCACATGACAGTTTGAACAAATTGCACAAAGTGGATGACAGTCCTGCCATCAAAAGCAGGGATCCTTCGCATCTTTGCACTGAACTTCTGAGGCAAAACAGAAAATCAGCTCCTTTTTTCTTTTCTTTTCACAACGCCTTCTGATGAAACAAATGGCTTGCTTAGGAGGTACCACTGGAGGCACGCTGATGACCGCTGCCCACGCTGCTGATTGCTGTTCACGCTGCTGATTGCTGTTCACGCTGCTGATTGCTGTTCACGCTGCTGATTGCTGTCAGGAATTGCAAGGCCAAGAAGTCTGTAGTCGTCTGCCATGTTTACTGATGGGGAGTGGGTTTAGTGTTGATCACAGGTCTGCAGGGAATCACTCTTCCTTTGACTCTGGAAGATCCAGCAGGACCCTAGTGATGTAACAAGTGTAACACAATTGTTAGTTTCCTTCAAGTCAGATATAAAAACAGTTAAGCAAGTGGCCTGTAATCTGCAAAGGAGTGGCAATACACCATGGGAACAAAAATGGATGCCCTCACACAGTGGCATTGTCTAATGGGGTACATTATTTAATGGGGTAAATACATATTCTCCTTAATGATGAAGCCTAGGTGTTCCTAAACTCCTTATCTAGAGCATCTCAAATAGAGCAATGACATAATACACATTATCAAGGACATGAAGAAGTCCCTTCTTTAAACAATGTGCATCAAATGCGCTATGTAATACAAAGGCTAATGATCAACTGTGCAGACAAAAGGACAAGAACTAGAGAGTCCTGGTATCTGCATGATTAGAACACATCTTATTAAAAAATTGAAACAGAAGAAACAGAAGAGAACTGAAAAATTAAAAATAGACATTAAAAATATGTCGTACTAAAAAGAATGTAAACTTGAGATATCTCCTATTGAGATGGAAAACTTGTATTGGGTCATTTAACCAGGCTATCACTATCCTGACAGTCAGTCTGAAAAAGACATTTGAAGTGGGCCTAAAGTAAATTCTTGAAAATTAGTCTCATCAATCAAAAGGGAATGTATGTGGAACATGAACAATACACCCATAATAATACATGGGCTGACTGGTGAAAGGAAGATGGAGAAGGGAAAAAAAATGGAAGTAGGACACAACTAAAATCTTCAATAACTAAACATGATGCAACATTGGTCAGGGAAAAAGCAAAAAGAAAAATCTATAGGAAGGACAAGAGTTTGCTTGGGTGGCCTAAGGCATGTGACACAGCACCAAGAGCACGGGGATACATGAAAAGACCAATGTTACAGAATTTTAACTCTACCGCTGACAATCTATACCCTACACGATAATTCTAACTAATGTTCAGTTGTGTCTTCAGCGAAAAAAAATGAATCCATAGGCTTATTCAGGAATCAAAAAATGCGATCAAAAAAATGCGATATCAAAATTAGGCCACCTTTAGTCACGGATCTATAATTCCATCCTTAGGCCCAATCAAGGATACATAAATGCAGAGCTGCCTGTCCTTAAGGAAAAAGGCAGTTAAGTGACTAACAACGGATGGCAATCTATGATCCAGTATATCATTTTAGTTTTCTTAAAAAAATTATTACAGCCAAATTTAGGCGTGCACTGGAAAAACTGCTGCCTTACTGCTCACAGTATGAAAATAAATACACATATCAAGCCATCTCAAGCCATAAGATATACTTGCTGTATATCAAGCACAAGGAAAAACAGCCCAGACAAACAAACAGCATATATGAATAAACGGTCATGCATAATACCATGGCACATGCCCTTCTTTTGACAGCAGGGCATCAGGTAATTGATACCCTGCAGTCAACTATAATGTCGCTGTGTCAAATAACGCGTTTCAGTGGACCAAATGTACAAATGAAACATAACCACACACATTTTTTCTTAAACAAATTACGCAAAAAAAACATTTCTCTTCAACCAGCCAACTCACGTGTCTTGTGAATTAATCCATGAATTATCTGTAGGAAGAAGCAGAAAAGATACACAACACACACATTTCTTATAATACAACATAAATTTTAACCCTTTTTATCAGACTACAAAACATGGCACAACGTGACATACAAAAACTTTTCATTACTTACCTGTAACCTATTTTCCATGTACCTTGCAAAAACGCGCATTCTCACTCAGGCCTAAGGCCTTTAAGTTGCAGAATTTTAGGGAAGGGCTTCTACTTATTGCCTATCTAAAACTCAATGTAACACTTCGTTTTTCTTTTTGTCAAATAAACTTAACTAAAAAAAAAATTCGTTCCTAGCATGGAGACACACATATACCAGTCCTACAGATCATTTAGCAGAATGTTTGATATTTGTCTTCTCAAAGAAATCACTTTTGCATTTGCCCTTTTTAAATCCTGTTCCTTCATTTTACACAGTGCTTAATTTGTAAGACATGAAGTGCAGGTGCTACAATTTAGCATGAGGAATACCTTTCCTATTTGTTTATTATCTCAGATGTGCGCTTTTAACGCAGATGTAATGTGAATGCGGCAAATGAGAACAAGCCAGCCTGCAATGAAATGAAGGTTACAGATTTAAATCATATACAATCAACTACATCTCATATAAAGCGCTTGTGTGCAGCATTTTGAAAGCAACTGGGAGCTATGCAAACCACGTGTGGTGTTCCTTTTATTATTATTAGCGGGATGCAATGCTGTGTCAGCACATATCTAATTGAAAATGAATGTGTTGGTGACATAATTTACCAAACAACAAGCGTTTTGTGGGAACATGCTAGAGCTATTATTTATTCTTTGGCTAAAATGCAATCATCATTGCTGTACATATGCCTTGCATCCTCTGCTCATTTTAGTTTAAAAAAACAAAAACCCCATCCCAGCTAATGTCAAATTTGTAACAAGAAGACACTTTTAAATTATGAACATGATCAGGAATTAAATTTATCAGAGCAAGTCAGGCTATTCAAGTGACCTCAGGTCAGGACCGTGGCATGGGCAGGGATTTAAACACAAAGAGGCAGCTGAAGTTAGCACCAGATGCACGTTTAACCATGTCATGCTGCATTCCACAGGCGAGGCCCTAATTAAAAGGTCACAAATGTCAACAAGACAGCCTTACAAGATAACATCTCGGCCGGCCGCTACTGCTGGAAACAAGTTATACAGGTTCTGCCAGTCCCCTGCTCCTGGTAACTGAAGCTGACAAGGCCAGTAGGTTTAACCACTTCCACATAACCTGCAATATTTCACTATATTTAAAATAATTTCTATGACACATTGCCTCGCTGAATCCTAAGAAGGCACAACCTGCAAACATATATATTAAGATCTAAATGTATGTATTTACTAAAGAGACACTTTAAAAAGGGGCCCTGAAACCATTTAAAACAGTCTATTTATCTGAAAATCGACTTTAGTATTCTGGATACTAAGAAATAAATATTCTAAAATTTTATTGGTTAATGGGTATTACTAGAATGTCTACTATCCAATTTACGAGAAATGCTTTTGAAAATACTAAGTTATACCTTATAGAAATGAGCTTGTTTGCGCCTGGGGTAAGGGAAATTGCGCACAGAAGTGTTTGGTCATTTTCGTGGTACAACATAACTTAAATCAAACATTTTAATGCTAGGGGGTCATAGCATGAGTGTTAAGCTTCACAAATATTAAAAAACGATTTTTGTAGCACTTGTTTTTAATAATTATTTTTCATAATTAATAAAAAAAAAATTCTAATGAAGCCTAATTATTGCTATTTGTGACTGTTCTACTTATAAAACGCTCACTACATCCCTTGCCTATTATTTAGATACATATTAACACACAAGCCTAAGCGCAGCTGCCTTACTGGGAATGCGTGAGATGATTGCGCCACATTTATTTAAAAAGGACTGTTTGCAAAATTCCACCACCCGTGTTTAACTAGAGAGGTGCTGGCTGAATGAACATTCTTATTAGATATACTACAGCTGAAAAGACTTGGCTGCGAACATCTAACACCGTGCGTCTAAAGAACACGCAATTTCGTTTTTTTCATTTTTTTTCTTGGAGCCTTATTTACATCTATTGAAGGTGACCCATACACATACATACATTGAGCTCATTCCAGACACAAAACAGAAGGGGGGTCAAACACTCAGGACACACAAAACAGCGCACTCTAACCATTTCTTGTACATAGCGCCGTTCTTGTACATAGCGTCGTCGCAATTTACAACAAAACCCACAAACAACATAGACATTTAAACACACATTTTAACCCATAGGTCAACACTTAGGACAGGAACAAGGAACAGCCTACAGACTGTCTTAAAAAATAACCTGCCAAAACTAGTTGTAAACCATATTTACAACAAAAACGTTTTAGTTCCTATTTTTTTAAATTCTTCAACAGATTTCCAGAAGGCTGCAAAAGAGACAGCCTCACAGACCTTTAAAGAGAGCTCATAAATTGGAGTTCCAACTGGAGGTATCAGACGCGAATCCTCCAACCGGGAATCCTTTGTTGCAACCTAGTCAATACTAATACAAAACCAAAATACCGCGACCAGGCATCTGCGCTCACTAGTCGGGTTTCAAACTTCATGGGGCTATCTCCAACGATATACACGCAAATGTACGTGACCCACGGTTTTTGAATACTGCAGTGTTCAAATAAAACCAAGGAACCAATACTGAGGAAGATTATCCAACGATAATCTGAACCACAGCAACCAAAAGACCTACCAACTGAACCAAATGTACCGGTACCCAAACCAAAACGTCACATTTCTGCGACCAATAAATAACCAAGGACTGCGTCACATTTCTGCGACCAATAAATAACCAAGGACTGGGAGCGACCCATTTTTATTCTTCAACTAAAACAGATGGAGAAAATATCTCTTCAACTGCCTATACAAATTGCAATTTGCATATACACAAATATTTGTCCAGATTATAACTGTCAATTCCCCACTGCACTAACAGTCTGTTAAAAAATACTGACAGCAAAAAAAAGAATGGGTTCCTTAGTCAGGAGTGACATCTTTAGGAGAGTTTTAAGTCAGAAAAATCGAAAAACATACTGGGCCACAAAGACAGATAATCCCCCAGAAAACCCTGTGCCCAGAGTACCTCTTTTTGGTAGAATTCTGTCTTGTATTCCCCAGCAGTTCCTCCATCCTTTGACAAAATACTCCTGTAGATAACCACTCCATGATAAGGCCCCGAGTTGGGCAGCCAACTGAAGAAAAGTGGAAAATGACTCACTCTCCCCACCAGGGATCTATCCAGTAATTTGCATAATAAAGCAGGTAAGGAATTGACAGCCAATCTGTAAAATCAAAAGACATCTTTATTATTATTATTATGAGGCTTCGTCGTCCAACCGTAGTTTTACAATTGAAAGAGGGAGCCTGCCTGAGCTTTCTCAGACAGGCCTTTTATACAAAAAGTTTGCCCCTAGGCTCACATTCTTGCTGTGAAACACATCATTGTAGGTCGCTCCCATGGTACCATAACAAAGCAGGCTATAATTATGAATTCCATTCTACTTGCCCAAACTGACCAACCCATCTTCCATCATGAACATATGTCAAACTTCACATATTTTTCTGTGCAGGCCGGATAAGCTCACAATAGATCTGGTTTCCTCCCCATCATATAAACAGTCACCTCCCCATTGTAAAAGCCCAGGAGCAGAGAAACAGAGCCAGGTGTGGAAGATAGAAATGTAGGATAAGGGATGCTTGTGGGTCATAAACAGGCATGGCTACTGTATTCGGCCTTCTAATCTTGCTCAGGCCAATGTACACAACAAGTTGCTCAGATCTTTAATATAGATTGACTAGAGGGCGTGGACTGGTTTGGTGAGGCCAACATCACGTAGGCAGATTCAGCCTGTTCAGGTCATGGAGAAGTCAGAGAAAGGTGGACGTGTCCTTTGGATCAAATTCAGACTTTAATCAATTGACTATATAAGGGCAAGACACAAGATGGATGCCGTGGGCTCAGGACAAGAACAGTGATTTAAGGGTGATAGCATCACTCGATCGTGACGAAAATACACAGGCATAATGTCCTGATCATTACCGGTCTATTGATACCAAATTCGTCGTGGTATGATGATATTTTCTGCACGAGTGTTTAGGCCTTGGTACACCATTATGGCAGGGTCCGGAATTTTCAGAACCACAGTATGTTGGATATCAGTAATGAGATGCAAGACGTTAGCAGTGTCTTTCAGAAAATATGAAGTATCCTGACCAATGGCTACAGAAAGTTATAGCACACTTTTGTCAATTTTGACAATGGTTCAAGGAGGGAATCGATCACAGAGAATGTGGGTCTGCCGGGGATGGGGAAGGTGCCTTTATGTATCTTTGGCAAGATGTAAAGGGCACCTTAGGATCTTTCTTTTTTTTTTTTTTTTAAACCTTTATTGTGCGCATAGAGGCATACAAATACGGGCCTACAACCAATCAGGCAGGCCACGACACATTATGGACGCACAAGAGCCAACATTTAAGTTCCCCAGCAGTCATCCAGTGGTATATAGACAAGCAATCAAAGATTAAGAGCCCATGTGTAACCGCTAGAAGCAGGATTAAATAAGGTAAATTTTATAATATAATAGGAAGTATGTATGTATGTATGTATTGGTATTCTTTTATAGCGCATGTCTGTCACCCAACGGGTATCCTGGCGCTTTGACTAGAAGGAACCTGCTTCGCACCATGCTGACTTACAAGAACTAAAGTGATCCAACCCTAGGAAAGAGATGTGTTTTTAAATTTTTCTTAAAGGAATTGAGATCTTTCATGCTTCTCAGTCCTAGCGGAAGAGCGTTCCATAGCCTGGCTGCCGTAAAGCTGAAAGATCGACCGCCCAGCCGCGATCTCAGAACTTTAGGCATCACAGCAAGGTAAGCAGAAGCCGAACGAAGGGATCTGGACGGAGTGTACCAATGGAACATATTCTGTAGTGGCACTGGGCCTTGTCCATGAAGGGCCCTAAATACAATACATAAAGATTTAAAATCGATCCGCTGAAGGACCGGTAACCAGTGAAGGTCTCTTAATGCCTGAGATGAAGAGTCAAGGCGGCGACGAGCAAGCGCTAATTTGGCTGCAAGATTCTGCACCCGTTGCAGTTTTCCTATCAGAGTAGATGGTGCTCCGAGAAACAGAGCATTACAGTAGTCCAAGCGACTTACAATAATGCTCCTCACCACCTCTGGCCTGCTGTCCATGGGAAGTATCGGAAGGACCTTTCTCAGCATGCGAAGCAGTCCCATACAAGTGCTCACTGTTTTATTGACGACTGCATCCAGTTGGAGGTTGGACCCAAACATCACTCCCAGATTACGGACCAAGGTGGTAGACACAGTCGTGCTCTGGAAGGAAGGCGGCCAAAAGTCCGGCGGGAGAGGTCTAGGGACGTGATCAGTAGTACAGTGTAAGACTTCTGTCTTAGAGCTGTTAAACTGCAGCGAATTCTGATTCAGCCAGTCCGCAGTTGCGAGCATGCACCAGTGGAAGGTGTCTAACGCCACTGCTTCCTTGCCCTCAAGCGAGAAGACAAGTTGAGTGTCATCCGCGTAATTCGTCACCGCTATGCCGAAAGATCTAATCAACGCAACCAGGGGCCGCAGGTACAGGTTGAAGAGGATAGGGATGATGGCCGACCCTTGTGGAACACCTTGCTCCACTCTTCTGACGTTAGATTTGAAAGGTGGCAATGACACTACCTGGTACAGTAGGATCAGTTGCAACTTTCGACATCTAAATTCCCATGGCAGACTATATGTAAAGCATCAATACAAAGGGGCCTTGATAAATGGAAATACTAGCAGCAATTGACAGAAATCAACTTATGATCGCCCCATTCCAGATCAGTTCCCACCACGGCCCGCCACACACCCGTCACCGCCTGAATGCGAGTTGGCACGGATCAGAAGAGTCAGAGCAGCAACGTAATAACCATCCTCTATACTAACCCAAATAAAGAAAAAAGAGGGGAGGGTAGAGAAGAGAATGTCAGAAAGAGGGAAAGAAAGAACGAGGCGACATTGCACTCGCTCCACGGCGAATAAAGCACGCAGAGCTGGAGGACCCGCTATCGGGCAAGTCATGTAAGACATGTTGTATGTGCAGTCAATATCGTGGAAGCGGGAAAGCAACTCCTTACTACCCGCTAACGCTCCATGGAAGACGCGCGCAGACACTGCGCCCCGATAAAGGGATACAAAAGAGCCATAGAACTAAAGAAAAAGGAAAACCAACATCAGAAAGACCCCGTCCCTCCCACATCA
This sequence comes from Lissotriton vulgaris, assembly GCF_964263255.1. Taxonomy (NCBI): domain Eukaryota; kingdom Metazoa; phylum Chordata; class Amphibia; order Caudata; family Salamandridae; genus Lissotriton; species Lissotriton vulgaris. The sequence continues at coordinate 502,950,633 of NC_141685.1, forward strand.
CCCTGCACCCCTGCAGAAGGCTACGGCCTACCTCCCCAGCAGCGTGCCTGTCGCCCTAAATAGAACCCGAAATATAGAAGAATCAGAAAGTAAGAAAAAGAACACACCAGACCAAAAGAAGATGAGAAGGGAAAGGGGAAAGGAATCCAGTGGGAGAGGAGATCTGCAATCGAACATTCAGCTCCTACCCCCCGCCTTAACACAGCTGGAACCCACATCAAAGTGAGAAAGACACAACCTCAAACATCAGGAACAGGAAAAGGAATTGGCCATATTGTCCCAACTGCGTGTAGTCCTCGTCCACGTACATTGACCAGTAGTTAGCCGAAGCAATCCTGTCTCACCCCTGTCCTTTCTTGATCATAGCTTTCGTGCGCAGTAAGGTGGTAGGTAGCAAGCAGTTCGGCATGGAGTGCACACAGGATCGAAACAAGGCAGGCCAAGGGTGCAGTCCAGAGGACCCCAGTCTCAAACAGCAAAGCAAGTAGTGGCTGCGATAGACCAGACTGTCAAGTAGCAACATCAGGAGCAGCAAACAGGCTGGGTGCGGCCCGCCGTCCAAAACAGCGAGGTAACCCCTGCAAGGCAGCCACGGGAACTCACTAAAGCAGTTCGAATCAAACATCTGTCGGGCTCCCCAGCCAGACTGGCATGGACGGGTCCCAACGTGGGGCCCCCGCTCCTGTTCGCCCCAGCCAAAGCTTCCTGGAGATTCGGGGCCGCTGACATACAGTCTTGTGGGTGCACGGCGGCATCGCTCCTCGCAGCAGCCGAGGGGAGCGAATCAGCACACACCATCAGTCGAACCGTACTCATGGGGGACGGGTCAACAGGCATGGCGGCAGAACCGCTGTCTCGCGTAACAGCGTCGAGGGCCATGGCCGCACGTAAAGAACATAGGGCAGCCAAGACATCACTGATCATGGGCTCACGCCCATAAGCCTCAGCCATCGTGTGGTTCGACAAACTAGGTTCGCCGCCCCAAGCAGGTCTGGGACCCGGGACGCCGGCGGCCATCTTGTCAGTGCAGCAGGGACTCTCCGCACCTTAACTTCTGGACCGGGCGTTCGGATAGTGCCCACCGGAGTCTCCTCGAACCCTAGCAATGGCAATCTTGGTGCAGAAAGATGGGCCACCAAAAAACAGGGGTCGCCGGCGCCACCGTCTCACGGGCGCCGCCCGCCGAGTCCGGGCGAAGGGCTTCAAGATGGCTGGACAAGGCAACAAAGGGGGGACAAGCCTCCTGTACGGTCTACCCCCATCCGAGGCGGACCGCGCCCCGCCACAGAGCCATCAGGTCACCAGACCGGGCCCGGTCAGTTGCCACCGGAACAACCGCACAACGGCCTCTCCAGCTGACCCCTCTCCACCACCGGGGGCCGGCGTCGACACACCACTCCGGCCGACCGTCGCAGGCGAGTCCCCGGCCTGCACGCCACGGAGGCTCCGGAACAAACAAGGGCACAACTCCAAATCCACAGCACCCAGGAACCCCCGGGACGGACGGTAGGTGCTAGCAATGTTTCACCTTCCCATATTTAGTCTATTGTGTCTCCTCGGGGCAGGATGAGGTACAGGATATGTACTTCAGGCAGGAAGGTTGACAGAACCGAGCTACAGTGCGGCCATCACGGTCGCGAGCTTGGCTCCTCCCTCCTTAGGATCTTTCTTAATGAGAAAATCAGCTTCCATTTTACTCAACCAGCCCAGGGTTTCAACTGTAAAGACCATAGCTGATATAGTCTTTGTAAGACTTGTCATGGGGCTGTTGGGTATGGGTGTGTAGTAATGACGGTTGCGAATTGGTGATGATATTTGGTGTCATAGTCATTTATAGACATAATGACTGTTGCTCCGCCTTAGCTGCTTGTTTTATAGTGATGATGGTATTGTTGGATAGGGAGTTGACAGCCATCAGATCCAAAGTAGAGATGTTGCAAAAATGTCTGGGGGTGGTACCCCTTGACAAGTCTTGAGAAAAGCCTGTTCAAAAGTGAGCACCCCAATAGGCACCATACTATTATTGGGAGGAAAGATCGAGGGGTTATTTGGACCTGAGTCTTTAGTTTGTAGCATGGGTTTGTCATAAAAGTAGGCTTTTGGACGTACCTTGCGGAAAAGTTTCTGTATTTGGCACTGTTTGCAAAACTTGTCTGTTTTGGGTGTGGGTATATAAGCAAAGCCTTTCTGCAGAACCATCATTTCAGTGTCCATAGGCACTCTTGGAGAAAGATTAACAATCAAGTTCTCTTCTTGGTGTGGCTCTGGGTTTTCACTACATGTTGTTGTGGTTCTTCCCATTGCACTCTTTTTTGTTGTTGTTGATTGCCTCTTCTTTGCTTTTGGCCTCTTCCCCAACCTCTGTCTAAAAAAGGTTGAATATTGCCAGGTGAATAGAACTGGGAGGTCCTTGGAGGAACATGGGATACTGCCAATAGGCAGGTCCCTGGTATGGAGGCATTTGCTATCTCGTTTTGAAGGCAGAGATTTGGATCATAGTCTTAAGAGTGCCTTCTGCTTTATGAATCCTTATCAGTAAGGCATCAGCTATTCTCTCAGCTGTGTCGATAATGAGAATCAGTAAATCCCTGGTGCACTTCCATGCCACTAGGGACTACTCTTTTTTGAAAACGTCATCCTCTAGGAATAGACGTGGGAAGTTTTTAACCAATAAGCCATCCGAGACTATGTTAGCTCTCAAATATTCAGTCATTAGTGCTCTGTGGTATATTACAAACAGGTTCGTTAGAGCTAGAGACCCCCAGATTAGCTTTCAAATTCACAAGAAATTTGAAAGACATGTTGATCCATACTAGTCCCAAAACACAGAACCACGTCCTACAATTGCAACAAAGGGTCATTACCCTTGTGGGTCATGTACGGCGTGTGCATTTACTGATGTGACAAAAGAGATTATCTTCCTCAATATGCTTAGATGAGAATTACGAGCTCACACCAATTGCCATACATCCAACTGCATCTATATGATCACATGCCCAAGGAACCTCAGGTATATAGGTATGACCATGAGAACAGTGAAGACACGCATCACAGAACATCAGAGTAATATTGAATGCCATAAGCTTGCCACCAAAATGTGTACACACTTTGATCAACATCACCACTCACCAGATTCATTGTGGTGGTTGGTACTCGAATCTCACCCAAAATGAGCAAGGGGATCCTTTTCTCAAAAGAACAAAGATGGGTCCACCGTTTGTTAACCAATACCCAAGGGTTCAATGAAGAAATCCTTGGTGAAGTGAAATAAATGCATGAGAAAATTATATTTTTTGTCATCTATAACATATTTTTTTGTCACCCAATGTTGTAGTAATGCACCCCTGGACTGAATTGACTTTGTACACACTGACATCAGCAGACGCCTATATATTATAACTGATCACGTAGATGCAAAAGGTGACTGTTCTATGTTGATTGGCGTGTACCCTTGGACGATTTTGATTAAGTACACACTGACATCAGCAAAGGTCTGCATATCACAATTGAACACCTACATTAGCATAGGTCTACATATAACAACTGATAACTTACATGCTAAAGGCGACTGTTCTATGGTTTTTCACACTAGGCATCCGTTTGCCTAGCTCGGCGCCTCTTACTGACTTCATTTCTAATGATAGGGGCACCCATTACAAGATGGCAGCATCTTACATCAAGCCTTTCCCCTTCCAATATGGCCACCACATAATACGCCTAGTGCTTCATACTTGTTAGAAGTTCAGCGTAGACTCACATTGTAGTGAGCACTCCCCGCCCTCCCTTCCCGTCCGCGGGCACTATTTAGAGCACTTTATCCTCCCAGTCCCCGGCAGCATTGGGTAGGTCTGCGGACGTGTTGCACAGTCAGCAACTGTGAGTATTATTTTTACTTTATTGCATAGAATAAAAATCCAACAGTCAGTAGCCATGGCATTTCCACATACCACACTATCCTCTCCTTTTACTACCCCAGTATACTTGTTTACCTCCTTCTGCACCAAGTATGGGATATTTTACTGATGAGGTATGCTTAGAATTTTGAACATTTCATTTTCAACATGAAGTCAGCTGTGATATATGATTCTTATCACTGAGTAACTATGCTTCGCATATAAGGACCCATTGCTTATCTTCCTTGGACTTCAAGCCGTCCAAGGCCACAAGGTATCTTTGAGTAACAACGACCTCTTCTGACAAAGTGTTTTTAGAAGTCAGCTAAGCAACATAACACCCTTAGTTGCTAGCTATACCTGATCTATAGACTATTGCTGCCATATGACAAGTTTTACGCTCTGCATTACGACTGGCAGACCCTGCCATCACTTGCCCTGAACCGAGTGTGTTTTCAACACGTTTCACCAGAGCTATTGCTACATATAAGTTTGATTTTCAATGCATCACAATTTGTGCTCCATTCAATATAAATGTTTTATATATACATCTTTTCCCCAACACTATTCGTCTAGGACATTGGGATGTTCCATGTGTCTTATCTGTCGTGAATTGAATTTGTAGATTACAGACGGATTAGGGTGAGTCTCACTTTTCTTCTCCTACCAGGGTGGGATTTTCCACCTCGCCTGATTGTGTTATTTTTCCAGATATGATACCAGTGAGAGCTAGACACACGGCTCTCACTTTGTTTTTAAACACCTTTACTGTGTGCTGTGAGCATGGCTTACAGGGGACACATGGGTAACAAGGTTGCAATGCTTTCTCAAGTCTCATGTGTTTTATCTTTATCAGGCTGGTCACAATTTAACAGTTACTACATTTAGAGTATTGTTGAGGTTGGTTTATCGGGGTAGAATCACCAAACAGACACCCTCGTGTAGATAGAACTGTTTTTACTAGGTCCTGACGAATCGCCACTAGAACAACTGACCTTCAGGCGAGAAACATGTTGACCATATAAAATAGCGCCAAACCAGAGTCATTACCTCTGGAGAGCGCCCCCTTCTTTTTAAACCAGGTTGGAAGGCCTATTGAATAAAAAATGTCTTCGGTGTCACTTCCATTTCCTGTTTTAATTTTTTTCCAATCACTCATTTACACTCACCTCATCTACACTACGTAGGCTCCTCCCCCCAACGTCACCTTACAGCTATTTGGAAAAAAGATCTCCTCTAAAGAGCCCCTCATAGGGAGCCGGTCAGGTATTGCAGAGCTGACCTTGCTTTGAGCACGCCCTTTGATGAAGCATGACGCTCAGCCGGGTGTGTGAGGGCCCTATATTCCAACAGGTGGAACCCCAGTTCCCCTTGTTTTTGTAGACCACAGCAACCTGGGGGCATATTATCAAAAACGGTGTTAAAATTATCGCCGCTTTAGCGGTAGAAAACTGCCGCTAAAGCGGCGATAATGGGCTTGATAATATGGCCTGGAGAATACCAATAGAAGCCCATGTTCACACCAGTACATGGACTTCTATTGGATTTCTCCGTGGCATATTATCAAGCTCATTATCGCAGCTTTAGCTGCAGTTTTTTGCCACTAGAGCAGCAATCATTTTTTTTTTATCAAAGGTGTTTTTATTGGTAGTTAAGACAAGAGAGAACATGCGACAGTCCTGCACAACTTCCCACGCAGGGGGCAAAATGGAATCAAAGCGAAAGAACAGTCCCTTTACCCCATAGCTATGCCATGAGATCAGGTCTAGGAAAACTTTAGCATTCTGGAAGCGACAGTAGTCCGGCCAGGGTTCTCACTGGTTGATAGAACAGAGTCCGTATTGTGGAGAGGAATGCGGAGCGTTGGTAGGCACTGCTGCAATGGTATACAGTTCAACGCCCCCTTGCGAGGGAAGGGCTTCACTAAATCATAGTGACGGGACTCCTGCTTGAACATAGAACATAAAACCCCCCCACACCCTACGCCCACCCTCACCCTCCCCCTCCCCAGTGGTGGTAGCGAGTTTGATAGAGTGGAACAGTTCTAAAAAGGTGAAGATTACAGCTGAAACAGGTGGAGAGCACACACACTGGGCGGGCAGACTGCTGAAGGGAATCCCCTGGAAAGAAACTGAACCAGTGGACCCCAGCGAAATTCAAAGTTTTTAAAATCGTCCCGGAAGATGTCAGCCATTCTCACCACACTCAACAACTTCCACAGTCTTGCATGCCAAAGGGAAATCACGGGGGACCCCTTCTTCTTACATGCTGCTGCCAGGGTGAGTGTAGCCGCTCCCACACATAGCCATAATATCCTCTTTCGAGCCCCGGATCTCGAAGGCCCAGCAAAATGTGAGCCATCAAATCCTCGATTGGGTAGTCCAAGATCTCCTTGATGTGGGATAAAATCTCTGCCCAAAAAGGACGAATGATGGGGCAATCCCACCAGATATGGCGGAAGTCCCCCAACAGACCACAATCCCTCCAGCATCTGTCGGATGAGCTCGGGAAAATCTGTCGCAACTTGGCTGGGTAGAGATACCAGTCCATCATCGTTTTGAGGTGTGCCTCCCGTAGTTCTATTGAATGGTTGTGTTTAGCCAAATCAGCCCACAGGTGGGACCACTCCGCCTCATTGATGTTCCGGTCAAGCAAACCCTCCTACATAGACATGTAGCGTGGTCTCGGGGATATTACAGTTGACAGAAGGTGGTTATAAATAAAGGAAATGGTCCCCCGTATAGTAGAGGTTCTTGAGAGAAGGGCCTAAAAAGGTGTTAGCGGCCTGGTGGCTGCGTTTCTAACCGGGGAAGATAACGCCCAATGTAAGAGCTGGGTGTGTCGGTATCTCTCGGTTTGTTGGACTCCGTAGTCCCGCATGCAGTTGTCAAACGTGAGTGGTGCAACGCCGTGAAATAGCTGTGTGAGTGCTAGGCATCCCCCCTTCCTCCAGCTATCAAAGGGGCCCTCAAGCGCCGCCGGTGGAAAAGCTGGGTTAAAATGAATAGGAGTAAAGGGGGAGGGGAACGTTGTCCAGCGGTCATCAACAGAGATCGAGTCCCAGACCTTAAGGGTAGTGCTCGTGGGGGTGCTGACATAAGCGTTCCTGGGCCTGTCACCCTTGGGTTTCCACACAAGGTCCCATATCGTCCTCCCTGCTATGCTCCTGTCCATGTGTAGCCAGTGTTTTTCCGACTCAGGTTGGGTCCATTCCACCAACACTCGGAGTTGTGCTGCCTTGTAGTATAGGTGCATATCGGGAAGACCCGCCCCCCCTTCTTTCCTCGGGCGACGCAAAGTGACATAGGAGAAACGGGCTCGACCACCCTGCCAAATGAAGCTAAGCATCAGAGTTTTAATGCGTCAAAAGAATTCCCCATCAGGGGTAATGGGCAGGGCTTGGAAGAGGTATAAGAACTTAGGGAGAAGGGACATCTTGATCACATGTATACGCCCCAGCCAGGATATGAACATCGGTTGCCACCGAGCCAGGGTCTTCTGGATGGATGTTAGCAGTGGGGGAAAATTGGCGGAGTAAAGCTTCTCAACCTTAGGGGTCAGGTGGATCCCCAAGTATTGGAGAGCGGCGGGGGCCCAAGATAAGGCAGTGAGAGTTTGGAGGCATGTAGCATCTGCTGGCGGCAGAGTGAAATTGAGGACAAAAGATTTCCCATAGTTGATCTTAAAGCCTGCCACACCCTCAAAACGTAGTAGGGCTTCCTGGACGTGGGGGAGCGAGTGGGCGGGATCCGACAGGGAGAGAAGAACATCATCCGCGAACAGGGTGATCTTATGTGATTCCCCAGTAAAGGGGAGACCCCTAATGTCCGGGGTCCTCTCTCACTGCGAGAGCCAGTGGTTCTATGCTCAGGACAAAAAACGGGGGAAAGAGGGCAACCCTGACGAGTGCCACAGGAGTGTGGAAAGGGTGCCGACATTTGGCCGTTGACGACCACCCTAGATCGGGGAGAGCTGAAGTAGGCCTCGAGCATTGTTAGGAATTTGGGCGAAAAGCCGAATGATGTCAAGGTCTGGAACAAGAAACCCCAGTCTACCCTATCAAAGGCCTTTTCGGCGTCATGGCCCACTACGACAGCCGGGATCTTAAACTTGTTAGCTTTCTCGATGAGGTGCACCACTCTCCTAGTGTTGTCGTGGGTTTGGCGGCCCTTGATGAAACTGGACTGGTCCGGTTGAATGAGTGCTGGCATTAGATCATTCAGCCTTCCGGCAATTATGGACGAGTAAAGTTTGGCGTCCAGGTTAAGTAGAGCGATCGGCCTATACGAGGAGCATGTCGAGAGGTCCTTTCCGGGCTTGGGAATAACCGAGATTATTGCTTCTGCCATGGACCCGGAGGTCATTCCATCTTCCGCCAAGCCATTAAATACTTGCACCAGGAAGTCACTTAATTCAGAGGCGAAAGTTTTGTCAAAAATCACGGTAAACCCGTCTGATCCCGGGGCCTTATGCGGCTTCAGAGCCTTGAAGGCCGATAGGACCTCCTCCCTGGTGAAGGGGGCAGTGAGCAACTTGTTACACTCAGCCGACAGCTTGGGGAGTGGGAGTGCCCGCAGGTATTCCTCCTGTGCCCTGGCGTTAAGGGTGCCTCCGGTGTAAAGAGCTTTGTAGAAGCCACTGAAGAGCCCTGCCTTGAGGCCGTCCTGGTAAATGAGGGTCCCCGCTGTGTCTTGTATACCCCCAATATATTCCTTCTCCCTCTTGTCTCGAAGTTGACGGGCTAGATGTTTCCCCACCTTAATCCCCTGGGAGTATGAGAGGCGCCGTAATTTCAGTAGCGTGAGCTACGCTCTGTTATTATAGGGGGCCCTGAGTTTACCCCTGACCGTGAGCTGCCGCACCGACCTCTTGGAGGGGTTCTGCTTATGAGCGCGTTCCAGCTCAGAGAGTTCCTTTTCCGATTGTTCCCGCTCTTTCCGTCTTAGTTTGTTGATGGCAGCATTTAGTGCTATACAGCTACCGCGTATAGAGTCTTTGAAAGCATCCCATGTGTTGAATATCAAGGTGTCGCTTGTGGCGTTAAGATCAAAGAATTCCCTGACAGCTTTCCGTAGCGCTAGGCCGGAAGGTGTATCCCGAACCAGGGATGCTGGAAAGTACCATTTGCGGCAAGTGTGGTTGACCGCTTCCCAACGGAGGCAGATAGTAAGGAGGCTATGATCTGATATCGATAAAGGAAAGATCTTGGCCTCACGCAGATCCCCATGAAGGGATTGGCTAAGGAAGAAATGGTCGAGGCGGGAGTAGGAGCGGTGGACATGCGAGAAAAAGGTATAATCCCTAGAGTGCGGATAGAGAGACCGCCATCCGTCAACTAACCCCATGTCTACAATCATTTGCTGCGTTTCGTTGGAAAACAAGCCAGTGTCAGATCTCTGGTGGTGAGTACTGTCCAACTCCCTATGCCAAACGAGGTTAAAAACCCCCATTACAATTAAAGGCCCCTCAGTAAAGTCTAAGATCGTCTTAAGGAGACCCTGAATGAATCTGTTCTGACCCACATTGGGGGCATAAAGGACCAGAAACGTGCAGAGCTTACCACGTAGCACCCCCTTAACCACCAGCCAGCGTCCCTCCTTATCGCTAAGAACTCCCATGGGTGGAAAGTGCAAGCACGCGCGGAACATGAGAGCCACTCCTCTATGCTTTGTGGGGGCTGAGGATCCATATATGAGGGGGAATTGCTTGTGCCTGAGGCGGGAGTCTTCTGACCTAATCAAGTGTGTTTCCTGAAGTCCCACCACATCTAAATGGTGGTCGAGTATGTACTTCCAGATCTTTTGGCGCTTCTGGGGGGAGTTCAGCCCTTTCACATTCCATGTCCCCAGAATGAGCGGCATTACGTCCGGGGAGGCAGGTCATGCTCTATATAAGGGAGCTCCTGGGCCCGCCAGCTCCCTACCCCTTCAATCATGATCCATCCTCCTTTCCTACGTCCCAACCATCCTTGCACTCCAGAGCAGAGCAATTCCTGTGTATCAATCATTCTCCCGACCCCACCACTCAGTCTCTCCACCTCTCCACCCAGGCCGTGACTCAGCTGAAACGAAACTTGTGACAATCCACCCCAGCTACCACCACTACCACCCTCTCCCACCCTCCCCTCCTTCCCCCAACAGGCCCCCCCACCCATCCCCAACATTGAAGATCCTCTGGCCTAGCCAAACAAAGCAGCATAAAATGGTGTAAGGGCCTGAAGCAAAAGTCCCCGAGAGCGACCGCAAGGGTCGAGGTTCATAGAGGCGATGAAAGTCCCTCCTTAACTCATTAGGGAGGCGTGTCATCAGGGGTAACATAAAGTACTCTCGGTACCTGGTGAAGAGGTGTCCCTCCGGCGCTCATGGTGCTGCCTCACAGGACTCACTCAGTGGAAGGGCCTTCCTGCGATGCAGCGTCAGTGACCAGCGCCACAGAGGCCACCGCGGCCCCTCTTTCCTGAAGGCTGGCGGAGGTGTCTGGTCTCCTTGCGGCTGCAGCGCCGCCCACTCTCTGCCATGACGGGGAGAGTTGTTGTCTCCTCGATGGAGATCCGTCCCCCCCGGGTGCTGCTGTAGAGTCGTCCAATCCAAGGATTTCCATGGCGGTAGTGAGGGATCTGACCAGGACCAGCATATTCTTCCAACAAAAGATAAGGCGGAAAGGATGGCCCCAAGAATAGGCCACCTTCTGGTCTCTGAGGAAGCTGGTAACAGGGCGAAAGTCCCGGCTCTTCTGCAGGGTCGAGGCCGCCAGGTCATGGAACAGATGGGGATGATGGTCCCGGAATTGCAAGGGGTCGATGTCCCGTGATTTTCTTGGTATCCTTTCTTTCAGTTGGAAGTCGTGGACGCATACTAGGATGTCAGGGGGAGGCGCCTTCGGGCCCCGTGGCAGTCCAACTCTGTGGACCCTGTCCATGCAAATCTCTTGGGGGCGTCCTCACCCAGGATAAACCTGAACAGGGCGGACACATATTCCCTGAGGTCCGTGCCTTCTCCTGCCCAGGGCACCGCTCGGATCCTGACGTTGTTCCGGCGGAACCGGTTCTCTAAGTCCTCCGTATAGGCCTGGAGGTCTAGGTTCTGTTCTGTGAGCCGGAGAACATCTTCCTGGAGTTGGTGCACGTCTTCCGCTAGTCCCAGATCATGGTCTTACAAGGTAGCCACTCGTTCCCCTATGCCATCCACGTCTCTCCTTACTTCGCGGAGGTCCGATGCCAACTGGGAGCGGAGCTCTCAAATGTCCGTCTCAAAGGCTGTAAAAAGTTCGACCATAAATGCCTTAGTGGCTGGGGCCTCATCATCATTCCACTGGGGCGACTGGCTGGGGCCCGGCGACGACGAAAGTGGCCCCCCCCTTGACCGGCCCCTCCTTAGCAGGTTTGTCCTTGCGCGGTCTGCCCGCCATGGCTGGGCTCTGGGCCCTACCGGATTACTGGCCGCTCCGCGTAGTCCGGGCCACAGGGTTGGCCTCCACAGACGTAGATCAAACTTTCTTGACCACCAGTCGGTTTGCTTCTCTGCTCGAGCCGTGAGGCGTCCGTTCCGCGGAATCCGAGTCTCGCCTCCTGCTACGCCCCACAGGCCTCCACTCTAGTATGATGCAGGTCATCTCGGGTGGCAGGACCAGTCAGCCCTCGCAGGGGTGTTTGCCCGGGTTGAGGGGTCCGCAGTATGCCACCAGCTTCTTATCCCAGTAGGCGCTATGTAGGTCTAGCGTGTTTGCGTAGCAGCTGCGATAGAAGGGGGTCTATTGTCAAGGCGACCCAGGGAGCAGCGCAGTCCCCGCCAGTCTGAGATGGTGCTAATCGTGGCTCGAGCCACAGGCGCAGCTCACTTAGTGCAGGGCCCAGGTGAGGGTTGTCCTACCGTGCTGGTTGTCAGGCTTCAGACACTGGAGCTGGAATCCCAGGCGGCGAGAAAGGTGGGGGCCGCCGCGTTCTTCCGGCAGGTGGGCCCTGGTGATCGTGCTTTGGCCTATACTGGCGTCGCCGCGGCTCCAGTATGCATTCCCCGCTGTCCGGGGGGTATGGGGTGGGTGCCCAGAGCCGTCGGTGGTTGCCCCGGGAGCAGAAGGGGGCGCAGGGATGTCGCCGTAGCCCTGGTCGCGTCACCCTCCAGCAGGTGATACCTCCGGTCCCGCGACAGTGCAGACCCGCACAGGCCGGAGATCCCCAGGCTTGATTAGTGCAGAGGCCCGGACCTGAAGCAAGGCCAGGGCGCGGTCTCCACCCCCAGCCCCTGCACCACCGGGCCGAATGCCTCAGCACTCCTCACCGTGATGGCCGCTCCGCAGCAGGGCTCCCGACGATGTACACCAGTGCACCTGGGGTCTGCCGCCCCTCCCTACAGGCGGCACGAGCAATGCTCCCCTTTGCCGCTGTGCTATGGGCCCTCGGCTTGGTAGGCCGCGCTGGGATGGCGCCCTCAGCTCACAGGCTGTGCTAGGTCCCAGGCAAGTTCAGGCCCCAGTCACGATACGTGCCCTTGCAGGCCGGTTCTACCCGCAGGCTCTCCGGGTGGATCAGGTTCCCCTGCGCTGCTCTTTCCCACCTGGCAAAGTTTGCTCCGCAGATCTTGGTGGAGGGGCGCTTGAGAGGCACAGCTCTATCCCTGGGTGAACCTCGTAGGCCCTGAAGCCACAACCTCTGGTAGTCCCCGCCGCCGCCGACCCCCGATCCAGGGTGCGGCGTGCTCTCTGCTCGTGGACCGCTCTAGGTGCGGACGTCGCGGCTCCCTTACTCCTCCATCGTCAGGCGCAGCAAGCGGCGATGGGACGGCAGCCAGTGCGCGGGCAGGAGTGCTCCGGGGGACAGTCCCGGTCTCGGAGCCCGCGCCCGTCACTCTGCGCGCCCAATGGCAGTCCAAGCCTCAGGCTGTCGAGTAGGCCGCGCCTCCGATCTCCGCACTCCGGGCACCGGGAGCGACGGAAAAGCCACCAGCGGAACACTTGCGGTAGCAGGAAGGCAGCCCGGTTGTTTGGACAGCTTGGTGACAGCCCTGAGAGGGTGCTTCTCAAAGCTATGCAGGTCTCAGCGCCGGAGGGACTCAGGTACACGTCCTACTCCGCCGCCATCTTCGTAGCAATCATTTTAACGCTGTTCTTGATACTATGCCCCCTGGTTCTTCTTCTCCCTTCCACTTGATATTACGAACTAGATACTCTTCATATGTAGGAAGGAGATCTAGAAATTAATAGGTATATTCTAGGCGGTAGTTCTGGGTGCTGCCACGCTCTACCCCGCCCATTGCATGGGATGCATCATATTCTTCCAAATCGGTTGGTGTCGGTAATTCACTAACATTTTGGGTTGGTGGAAAAGGAGGGAGGGTATAGGTTGTTGATTAGTTAATATTTTTGGTGTTTGCTTTTAATGCTACAGCCAGTGGTGAGATCATGTATAGTACACTCATATACTGTCATATTTTCAGACCCTTGCTGAGTAATCCTACAAGGCATGTCAAATATTGCATATTTAGATTAACGCAAGGTTGATAGAGCTATGCTCCTGGAGACCCATTGTTATCCTATGAGTCACTCAACCTTTGCTTCATCCTGGGGCTAACGCCGTTTTTTTTAGTATTTGACATATTAATGTAGGGTAGTTACTCTGATCTGATTACCTCATGTCATGCCGATTTCCTCACCTGTTTGTCAGAAGTAGAGTCGCGACAGAGAATTCTGGCATCATTTACTAATATCTGTAGGTTTATTAAGTTTGCACAGCTCAGAACTGCCGCCTTACCGGTCACCTGTGAGGAAAGATGGTTTGATAGGCAATGCTCCAGGAACCATAAAGACCTCTGGAATCTTTGGCATGTTAAACCCCATTGTCAAGAAAAAGTTATTAAGGCCAGGGTGGCATTCAAATAAACCTGTAAGTAACGTAAAGCTCAAATCGAAGAAGAGATTTGGGATAAGCTCCAAATGGCTAGTTAGCAACGTAATAGCACTGTTTTCTGGGGTGTTATCAACTCGCCTCTTTTTCATGAAGACCACATTTTCAACCTGGCCTGTACCATCTCGTCTCAGGCCTGGGTGGATCACTTCAAGGCCATTTATATCCTTGAAGTGGAGTCAGAACCTACAGAAGGTTCCCATACAGAGCTTAATTTAATTCCTAATCTGTCTGAGGCGAGAGCCGTAATTTCCCAGTAGCCTTTAAATAAGGCACCAGGGCCCGATGGGATACCGGAGTTCTATACAAGGCTTGCAAAGACTTGTGTGCCCCTAAATTGACACTGCATTTAAACTTTGCTGTATCTGGTCATTTTCCCTCAACCTGGTCTCAGTCTATATTAGTCCCCATTTTTAAAAAGGGCAACAGATCTGACCTGGCCTGCTTTAGACCCATTTCTCTTATAGACTCAGAGGTAAAAAAATATTGGTGAGATCTTATTAAATCGCCTCACTGAATGGACCGAGGAGCGAGGCTTCTTGTCTGAGTTTCAGTACGGGTTTTGCCTAGGCCGGAAAACAGTAGAGCAGGCCTTGAATCTCTTATCTTTTAACTTGTAAATACACCAAGGCAAGGAAGGGGGTCAACCATCTGGCTTTCATGGACCTTAGCTAAGCCTTTGATAGAGTTATCCACTTTAAGCTTTTGTCAATGATGGAACAGATGGGTGTTGATGTAGCCTTAATTAATTTCTTGTGTGATTTTCATAATGGTCTTTCCACCAGTGTTAGGTTTGGCCACAATGTGTAATGCTCTGAGCACTTTGAACTTCAGTGAGGTGTGCGGCAGGGCTGTATTTTAGCTCCTTCTTTATGTATTTTTTATATTAACAACATAGAGCAGGACTTGACAGTAGCGGGTGTTGCCATTCCCAGAGTAGGAGTTTGTCCTATTCCTACCATGTTATATACAGATGTCAGTTATATAATGGCTCGTACTGCTAAAAGTCTGAACAAGCTTCTTACTCTTTTTATTAGTTTTTTGAACAGCCTTGACTTATCTCCAATTTTTTTTACGTCAAATGTCATGAAGTTTGGTCCATCAAATACGAAAACCATGAAACATATGATAGATGGCTAACTTGTTAGAATGGTAAAAAAGTTCAAGTACCTGGGGATACAACTGGATTCTAAGTTTAACCCCTTCCGTGCTGATGACGAGCCTAGGCTCGTCATGCAGCACGGTGCTCGTGTGCTGGTGACAAGCCTAGGCTCGTCATGAGCTGTGGAACGCTCACACGCGGGGCTAATTTCCCCGCTGTGCTGAGCGTTCCATTGCGCGGGCGTGGTCATGACGAGCCCAGGCTCGTCACCAGCACACGAGCACCGTGCTGCATGACGAGCCTGGGCTCGTCATGAGCACAGCGGCGCCGTGCGCGGCCCCCCTCCCCCCGCGCTGTGGGGAAATTAGCCCCGCAGCGAAGGGGTTAACTGGCATTTGATTGTAAATCAGAATGTTTTCTCTTTTAACAGGGCGATATTTGGCTTTAGGGATTTCTTAGCCAATTGGGGCATACTCATATCCAATCGGTTCTGGAGATTCACAGTGCCAAATTTAACACCTTAGTGTGCTATGGTGGTGGAACCTGGGGATACAGCCAGGTTGCACCACTCAAAGTCACTGAAAACACATTTTAAGGAGTCTCCTGGGAGTTTGCCAAAACACACCTTATGAAATCGCCCATGAAGAATTAGGCACGGATTTTTTAATTGATAGACTTTGCCTCAATCCATTAAAACTCTGGAACTCAATTTGGACAAAGGGGGAACTGAGTTTCAGTAGACTGAATTTGAAAGATTGTCTACAACTTGAAAAGTCCTTAAAGATTCCTTGGCTGGAGTATGTGGTGCGTAGTTTGTGGGCCATAGGGCAGCTGGATATGTTTGCTAACACCTCAAACATCACTTGTGCTGACAGAAAATGGGTTGAAACTGCTTTTAGGGACAAGTGACGTCAGAGGACGAGTATGTCACTTTAACAAAACACTGTATGTGACATGCAATATGGGTGAAAACAGCAATATCCAGCCATATTTGACCTGGAATATGTCTTGCCACCAACAGAGACTCCTGACCTATTATAGATTACATTTATTTCCCAAATTGGTCCCTTTAAACGATGGCTTTTTTAATTACTCAGAACTGCCTTTTTGCCATTGTGATAACACATTGATTAATAATACATTACCTGTGGTTATGCTTTGCCCAAAATACAGTAACCTGCAACATAAGTTCATGCGCCCAATCTTATTACCACTGAATTTCAATCAAGTTAGACCAGCCTTACTTTTCTTACAGTTGTTGAACTCCCATTTTCTTGTACTTTTTTTCTGATGGGAGTTCTAAAATATGATTGATTATGGTACAGAAATTTTGTATGTTGTTTTTAAATGATCTGTCTTTTATGATTTTATTTATGAAATCGAACAAAGATTATGAATTTGAACTTGACTACCCTTCAACTTTATACTAGTAGAACACATTTCAGACTCTGCCGCAGGGTGACTGTGATGGCTGATATTTTGGATGGCCAGAACATAGTGTTAGTTAACTTGTATGGCCCCAATACAGATCAGCCAGACTTTTTTGATGACACTCTACAACTATCCACTGCATACATGGAATGGCTGATCGTGTGGGGAGTGAATTTTAATCTCAAGTACCCAAATACAGTTGAGGGCACTATTGCACAAAGTGCAGTGTGTGAACATACTTCCCTGCACATTATATGAACATTTCTGGTGAAGCTGCTGTTTTACATGAGCCCCCTCGCGGCCATCGCACGCCAACATAACCTCAACATCATCTCCTACGCCGACGACACTCAACTGATCCTATCACTCACCAGAGACCCTAACACGGCCAAAACCAACCTACACGAAGGAATGAAAGAAGTAGCCGAATGGATGAAGCACAGCCGTCTGAAACTGAACTCTGACAAAACAGAAGTCCTCATCTTAGGTACCTCCCCCTCCGCCTGGGACGACTCTTGGTGGCCAGAGGCCCTTGGAAAAGCACCCACCCCGACGGACCACGCACGGAACCTGGGCGTCATCCTGGATCCCTCACTCTCGATGAACAGACAAGTCAACGCCGTTTCTTCATCCTGCTTCAACATTCTTCGCATGCTCAAAAAAACATTTCGCTGGATCCCTACCGAAACTAGAAAAACAGTCACCCACGCTCTGGTCACGAGCTGTCTGGACTACGGAAACACCCTCTACGCCGGCACCACCGCAAAACTCCAGAAAAAAATACAACGCATCCAGAACGCCTCAGCCAGGCTCATATTAGACATCCCGCGTAAAGAACACATCTCTGATCACCTGAAAAACCTCCACTGGCTCCCCGTCAATAAGAGGATCACTTTCCGGCTCCTAACCCACGCACACAAAGCACTCTACGAAATCGGACCCGAATGCCTCAACACACGACTATCCTTCTACACCCCCTCCCGCCAGCTAGGATCCTCCAACCAAGCCCTTGCCACTGTACCTCACATCAACAAAACCACCATGGGAGGTAGATCCTTCTCCTATCTAGCAGCTAAAACTTGGAACTCACTTCCCACTCACCTTCGCCTCACTCAGAACCACCTAGAATTCAGAAAGCAACTCAAAACGTGGATATTCGACAAGTAACTCCCTACCCTTCTTCAAGCGCCTTGAGACCCTCTGGGTATGTAGCGCGCTATACAAATCTTTTGACTTGACTTGACTTGACTTGAGTTTCATGATAAGGTTTGTTAATGCAAGGTGGCCATACTGGAATTTTTCCCCCTAAAAGAACATACAGTGGATAATATTGCCATGATCTGGGCTGCTTCTAAAGTTTACATTTGTGGAATATCTATTTCTAAATCTTTGATGCCCTCAAATCGATTTACAATTGCCTCTCCCGTCTTGAGCATGATCACTGTCAACTTGAGGTTGGTTACTCCATCTGCAAAGATGGAGCCACTCTAGTTGAGCTGAGTATAGGAATTAAACAGATTGTGAGTTTCTATACCAGGGGTGAGGGGTGAATGTGAGGTGGTTCGGTTAGGGTGACAGACCCGGAAAAACACTGGCTTGGCTCACCAAGCAAGAACCTGGGATTGAATGCATTAATTGTGGTGCCACTGGTGTTACATCTGACCAAACCCTTATCCTGTATGACTTTGGACAACACTATAAGCATCTCTATACATCTGGAAACAATGAGGCGGGATTGGCACTTTTGGATTACTTACAGCAAGTGGCACTAGCTTGGTTCGATGACAAAATTAGGAAGTTAATATACTTTCTTATAACATTTGTGGAAATCCAGCAGGCAATTAGTAGCCTGTCCAGTGGAAAAGCCCCTGGAGGCGTTAGTCTACCCGCTGAGTATTATAAGGAATATGTAGATATTCTTGCTCCAAGACTTTTAGAGATCTACTATGGCATGATTATAAAGGGAAGCCTCCTGCACTCCACTATGGAGGCCAATATAACAGTAATGTTGAAACTTAATAAAGTACCAACTGAGTGCCCTTCATACAGACCATTATCGCTTGTGAATACTGACAATAACATCTTTGCTAAAATCCTTGCTCAGTGTCTCCAGTCCCAGGTGGGGTTTATACCGCAGTGCTTCAAAGCATTTAACACCCGGACATCGTTGGCTATACTCCTTAGCGTTGATCCCTACCTTCCAGTTCTGGCAGTCCTGTTGGATGCTGAAAAAGCATTTGATTCCTTGGAGTGACCCCTTATGATGGAGATGCTGTGAAGACTTGGCCTGGACAATATCTTCTTGTCATTGATTTAATTATTATACACTTATCCAAAGGCGGCGGTTGTGTGAATCATTCATACTCACACCTATTCGAGATTGTCCAAAGTGCATGTCAGGGTTGTCCTATCTCCTCTTTAATGTTTGCACTTGCTATTGAACCACTGGCCTGTTATAAAAGGGAACTTTATTCACATCATGGGTTGTGCCTCAGAAACAAATTGTTAATAATTTTGTTGTTTGCAGATGACGTGTTCCTCTATGTGCACTCCCCTGAGAATAACCTCTCTCCAATAGTCAATGAGGTTGTTCAGTTCAGGGGTTACAGATAAGCTGGCCAAAATCTTACATTTCCCCCCTGCTGGAGTTCCTTAGAATACCAGCTCTAGAGTACCCCGTGCAGGGGAGTCCAGAAGGGGCTCATTATCTGGGAGTGTGGTTTTCCCAAAACTATGATCACTTAAACCACAGTAATTTTGCCACAGCACTTGAGCAGATCAAGGCACGAATAGATCAATAGATTTGACTTCCACTCTCAGGATAGAGAGAATAATGTTGATCAAAATGGTAATGCTACCAACATTTCTGTACCTATTTGTTAATAATTCTGTTGCATTGCCACTTTGTTTTTCTCAACAGCTGCATTAGACCTTGCTCAGGCTGATTTGGTGAGGGGGACAGTCACGGGTTCGATAGGAGGTGCTAAACATGCCAATGCACACTGGCATCTTGGCAATACCAGACTTTTATTCATAATATTTAGTAGCAAAGGCCCATTTTCTAAGGTACTAGACCCTGGCCCAGACAGTTGCGATGCATGTGGGAAGGGAACCTGCAACAGCTAGGATACCTACTTTGCTGGGATAAATTGGCACGCCTCCGTGTGCGGCGCAAAATTATGTTGATGTCATTGCAGCAACAAGCCATGTGTGTGAGAACTAGCAAAGGGAATGCTTCTTGGGCCCCCTTACTCTCTGTTGGTACTCCTAGTAGGAAATCCTTTGATCCCACTTACAAAGGAAAGGTCAGTTAAGATTTTGCTAAGAAATATGGGGCTGTCAATGCTGGGACAGGCCATTGAAAATGGCCTCACACTGGTCTGTCACCACTGGTGCCTTTCTTGAGGTGTCATTCAGAGATTAAAGCGAAATTCCCTAAATGCCGCAATGAGCCCGAGGAAAATGTCACTTCTTATGGCCTACATATGTTGTGCTGAATTGGATCACTCTGTTACTTACTTAACTACTTGTCAAGCAGATCCAAACCACTCACTGAGGATAAGAGTAAATGGGAGACCTTCCTTGGATTCAAGCTCAGGGATACATTAAGGGCTGACCGATGTGCTCAAGTTAAAGCTATCCCTCTCCTAAACAAACACAAGTTGATACAGTTTAACCCTCCATCAATATTATTACCCCCTGAATGCATTGCCAAATTCAGGGGTGGACACTTGTAGCAAATGTAAACGTTGTATCACTGTATCAGCTGATTTTATACAAATGGAGTAGGCATAAATTGCATTTGCAAAATACTGGCTGGATGCATATGATACAATAGTCAAGATTCTTGAGCTTTCCCTGGACCCCTCTCCCAGACAGCTTCAATGGCAGATACCATGGACTTACCAGCTGGACGAAGGCGTGCCTAGATCCTGCTGGTGCTGGCTAAACAGCAGGTTGCTATGGTTCAAATGCAGGGGCGAGCACTGACATGCAAACAATGGCTCCACAATGCAATCTAATTCCAAGATATGTTTGAACAATACCTTGATACTGTACACCCTACTGCCTGCCCTAAAGATATTTAGGCTCTCTTCTGGCAATATCTTACCTGTGCTGCTTCCCTGGCCCCTTCATGGGTGCCCTCAAAACCTTGGGTGGCCATTTGCTATATGTATATTTCCAACTGGGTATTTTAATTTTTCTTTCTCTCTTTTATCATTTACTTACCCTCATTGTTTACTGGGATGTGAATTAGACATGTGCTGTTTTGGCTGTTAAATTGTGTAAATTCAATAAACAGTGTTAAAAAAAAATCTTCAAAAGGAACCCCCTCTTGTGTTCGATCCAGAGGTCTGGGTTCCCTCCTTTGTTCAGTAGACTCCCACCTTCTGCACAGTGTGAAAGATGATTACGTGATGCAGACCCGTCTGTCTCATCCTTTTCCTACTCAGGAGCACTGTTAATTGCTTCCTTTGTGTGGGGAGGCTGTTGTTCCTGCTGCTGGAGAGAAATGTAATTCACTGGGCACAGCAGGATGACAAATGGCCTGGGCTCTGATTCTGAGCTGGGCCAGAGAAAAATGACAATTCTAGATGACCCATAGGTTGTACAGGTATATTGATGGAACTTGCAGATCTGAATTTTTTCCACAAATTACAGCCCATTTTGATACTTAGCAGGTCTCTGTATACCAAAGGGAAGCAAAACTGCACTCTAAGTCAGTTTCCCCAACGTGTATAATAAAGTGTCACTACAGACAAAACAATGAATCAAACTAACTTTCCCTATTTGCTTACCCCCAGTCAATATCTTATCCTGCAGAGACCCCTTGTGCCAGGCCACCTGTCCACAGTTACTATGCTGCTTCACGACAGTAGTCTCACACATTTGTACACATGTTTATGTGTAAAAGGCTGAGTGTCGCTTACCGTTTCTGCATCACAGTGGCCTGATCTTAAAAGGCAGACAACGGCGGTAAACACGTGCAGTCCATTTGCCATGCGATCACCATGGGTGAAAAACATGTAGTCAGACTCACCCACAGTAAGCAGCCCGGAAACAGATGATCAAAAAAGCAAAAAAGTCTGAGTGTACAGAATGGGCTCCCCAATTGCAACAGGTGACAAACCTAATTAACTTCTGTTGCACAGCTGCTCATTACCAAAATCGATAGCCAGCATCATTAAATGAGGTGATGGCATCTGACGTAATAGCTGCAATGTGCAGAGACTTGCAACATCTGGGTTGATGGGAAATGTAGTTACGTCTGTGGCTGAGCACCGCTGTAGAACAGCATCAACTGTCCCAGGATATTTGGGGTAAGCATGTCCACATGAGTAAAACAAACCCTTAAAAAAGAAGAGAAAATAACCTTTTTGGAATATTTGCATAAATTAAAAAATATTTTCAAAAATAACTTTTTAAAGCGTAAGCGCATGAGTCACACCACATATTGGTGTAGTAGTTTCAAGTTTCAAGTTTATTTGATTAGCACAGTTAATTAAAACCATTGCTATAATCAGCATTAGCACAGTTATCATATTAAAAAACGAAACTGGAAAAACACACTATCAGGATTAAAAAGTCTATGCATATAAAAGCAGTCTTATAGTTACCAGTGTGATCACACTACTGAGCTAGGCCAGAAATGAAATAGATTAAAACAGGAGGTGCTAAACCAGGGGACAAAAAAAGACTGTAATGAGTTTTTGGGGAGGAGGAGCTGGAAGCACTGGGGCGATAATATTTTAAAGAACGGCGTTTTCCCTCTAACTAATCATGATTATAATGAAACCAAGTAAAGTTAAGCAATGCCAATAGGTGCCAGCTATTTCAGTACCTAACAAGGGCTTTAGCCCTGGAATGAGCTCCAGGGAGACAAATGCTGAAAGAGCCCAAACCGACAAGTAGGAAACCACTGCAGACATTTTCCACTGCTGGGTGCACAAAAGGACAAATCCAAGATAGCCAAGATGGCACCTGTGTCTGCCGGACCCAGGAGGGCTATCAGAGTTTGGATTCCTTGCACTCGAAGAACACTAGTCTCCCACCTTAGGATTTTATCCCAACCATGGTGCAACGAAACCAAATAGCTCCACATCGGCTAGGTTGCTACAACGGAGTAGAGGACTTTGCAGGACTTCCATCACTATGGCCACCGCCATCCTTCATCACCCGAGGCCCGAAGGACAACCACAGAGACACACCTGGTGGCCGCACCTCAATCTGAGCATCTTTAGCCTGCATCCACAGCATCTGGGCCACTCTGTTGTAGTCTATGGTGGTCATTCTGTAAAGCTTGGCACTTGCCCTAAAATGCTCTGGTGGCCAGGTAACTGTTCAAAATATCCTCTCTGGGCCCCTAGACCTACATCCTGTCGTAGTTGGTCACCCAAGCCGGGAGTTGCCAAACTAACTCATTCAAAGTTTTCAAAAGTTTACAAATTTTCTCTTGATCAGTGCTTGTTTGTGGTTGCATTTAAAAGTATTGAAAAGTTCTAAAATCTGTATCTCCGGAACGCTTCAGAGTATTTTGACCATCAAGGTCTCTAAAAATTCATAAAACTTAGCTTTATTTTTCAGAAATGTTTGTCATGTCTCTTTCTTGTTGTGACTTTCCTATTTCATTGTTTGGTGCTATTCTATGCTTTACACTTTTTTCCTTTAGTAAGCCTTGCTGCTCAAAGCCACAGCTACCCAAGCTTGAGGTTGAGATTAAAGTTTACAAATGGGCCTAACTGGACCCAAGACAGTTTTTGTGAGTGTATTATAGGAAAGGTCCACACAGACATATCATATAATACACCTTAATCCTCACAAAATGTCCTCATCAGAACATAAAACACTAAGGCCCCCATTAGGATGGCCACCCTAGCAGTGCTGGGACGGGCCGCCAGTGGTGTGGCGGTGCTGTCACCCTGGTGGTCACATCCCGCTTATTCAACATTGTGGCGGGCGGTGCTGTAAGCAGCACCCAACACAATGTTAAAAATGCATGTTGTGCATTGGCATGCACAACGTGACAGGCACAGCGTGGTGCCTGCCACCTTGTGAATGCCAATGTAGGGGGGACCATGGGTAACCTACAGGTTCAGCCCCCACCCCACAGGGGCTTGCAATGGGCCAGCAAAGTCAACACCGCATGCCTTTCCATGGCGCACTCTCCGCCATGGAAAGGCATTTCTCCGCACACATCATAATATTGATAATACTGATGGCTTGCAAGGCACCGCCACCATATTATGGGCCTTTTCCACCTGGTAGGCAATCATGACGACTGCCTACCGGCGGAAAAGCGGCAGACGTTTTTTTCATCCGCCGCGGTACCCCCTGCCATGCTAATGTGGCGGGGGTAAATGCCCGTCCGGTGGGGTGTTTGGGGGGGGCAGATCACCACCGCCGGCCATGTTAATGGTCCCCTTAGTTCTTGCCCTGAGAAACGGAACAAATATAAACAACTTATTAACAAGTATAAATCCCTGATTATTGCAGAAAAATCTAGATATTTTACAGATTATTTTTACACTGCAAAAAACCCCTCCAAAGAATTTTAAAACAGTGAAAATTCTGGCCAACTGTAACACTAACAACACTGTAGAACCTAACCAAACATTGTGCAATAAATTAGCTGACTTTTTTCAATTGAAGGTTAATGCAATCTTCAATTAAATCACCTCCAATCCGAATGGCACTTCCACTGAAGATAGGAATGTTGGTATTAAGTCAACATCTAATACCTTTTCAGCCTTCTTCCCTCTCACCAGTGAAAATGTAGTCAACTGAAATCAGGTACCCCTACCGGTCCATGTCCCCTAATGGTATTTCCAACATCTCACAGACTGCAGCAGCACAATTATCTGAATTGCTAAATATGATTTTGATCTCAGGGCATTTTCCTTCATCTTGGAAGAAGGCATCCGTGCTTCCACTACTCAAAAAACCCTCCCTCGACTCCCTGGATGTGAAAATGTATTGGCCCATCTCTCATCCTCCTCTGTCAGCCAAGATTCTCGAGAAAGAATTAAACATGGAACTCTTGGCTTTCATTGACAAACACCACATCCTCTCTAGCTCCCAGTATGGCTTTTAGGCACAATCACTGTACCACGCCAGCCCTAGTGGTTGCTATGGATGAAATCAGGTACTTAGTCAACAAGGGTGACATTGCGGCTGTGATTCTTCTCCTATCGGCCCTGTTTGATAATGTCAATCACTCTTTGTTAACTCACCAGCTAGAGTCCATAGTTATCAGAGACTCCGGCCTTTCCCTTTTAAGTTATTTTTCTGACAGGTAGAGAACATTTTTACATCTAAGCCTTTTTTCCTCCCATGTGGGGTACTTCAGCTGTCATCTTTAAGCCCCACTCTCTTCAATATCCAAGTGACTCCATTGGCGAACCTGATGTGATCATTTGGTTTCTCTATGATCCATGCTGATCATATGCTGATTATAATGTCAGTCTTGTGTGATGTAATAGTGGTGGCTTAACAGTTTAACAACTGCATGGAACAAATTATACATTAGGTCATTTCCTCCTGCTTCTTCCTGCTAGGAATCTTGAGGAAGATTTTACCTTTCAATCCTCTAGAGTTCCAGAAATCAGTGATTATTCCCTTATTCTTTTTTAGGATTGACTATTGAAATGCTCTTTACATTGGCAACCGAAAACATTTGTTGAGGAACCTCCAGACTTAAAAATTCCAAAATTCAGCTTGGTCTCTCAAACCATCATCAAATCTTCATTGTCTAACAATTCACAGATGGGTCCATTTTAAAGCTCTTTGCATGGCATATAAAGTCCTTCACAATGCCGGACCTGGTGGACCAATGGTACACGCCCAAGGGCACGCTTCAATCTTCTGAAGCCAAAATGGTGACCATCCCCATATTCAACAAGATCCATTGGATGGTAGAAGCTTTTCCTTCTCCACATGCTAACTGTGCAATTCTCTGCCCTTTAAACTTAGAACTCTAGCAAATCTACTCCAATTTAGGAAACAGCAAAAATGCTGGCTCTTGTCTTCACGCCCTCTCTCTCACATTAGGTTCATCTACTGCGCATGTTAACTGACGCTAGTACCAAGATGCCTTTCTGGCATTTGTTCGCTCTAAAAGTCTTTTACTTACTACCTAGGTACTGTAATGAATATTATCCGGGGTAAATAGTTCAAACTATGTACATAAGGTTGCACACTAATGACTGCAAAGAAATGCGCCTCTGGTTTTAAGCCATCGTACATCTTATCCGAAACAAGAGTTTATTTTCTATGGGTATTAAGGGCCTACCAAGAGATTTCAAGATGTAGTCCTTGCCAATCAGTGTTTAACCTATAGATCACGTGCTGTTCAAACAACAGCAAAGATTCAGTCATGTTTTATGCCATTGTTTGAGCATTTCAATGACAAACCAAACCAAATCCTGATCGGCATGCCCCTTGTGAATAAAGTGACTGTTTAATCAAGTTAGTAGCATCACACTTACATCTTACACATACATTCCTTGTGATCTTCCCTACAAACATAAGATGATAAGGGCACTTAATAATGTATGTCACATTCTCAGAATTACAATTTGTGAGTTGTTTTAATTTCTACAGTGAGCCTGCACTTTCTGATTTTTCTTTATGTAGTCAGTAGTTATTCTCTGTCATTATTCAGAGCCCTCTATATGCTTTCTAAATCAGATGGCGAGGATAATTCCTCTCCTAGAGTTTCTGACAACGTTTTTTTGGCTTTTAGTGCAATTATGTCTAAGATGTAAAAATTGCCCCACAGGGAGATTCTACCCAAGAGAATGTTGTTGATAACTTTGAAACCAAAAAAGTTTGTTTCTGTCAGTAGTTTTGTAAAATATGTCTATTTTTATACTTTCATTCTCCCCTTAAATCATAAGGTCAAGAAAGGACAGCTTTTCTTTATCCAAATAGAGAATTTCAGAAAGTAATCAAGCAAATTCAGCCAATAGGAAAAGATTGTCACCTTTTGTTCACTTCATTTCCATATCAGAAGTATGTCGGCCAGAGATAATCTCCCTATTAGAACTACATCAATACCATCTACCTCTTGTGAAGCGATAATGTTCAGCATTCAACTCACCCCCCTCTTCAACCTCAAAGGCGTATTGATATATCGCCCGCCAGGAGCACGTGCCCCCTTTTTATTCAGCCTGGGGTCGATATTGGAATCCATAGCACTTGATGATCACTGCATGGTGCTAGGGGATTTCAATTTTCACCTCGAAAAGGCCAGCGACGCCGATAAAGCCTGTCTCTTATCGGACATGGAAACGTTAGGGTTGCATCAATTAATATCTGTCCCCACCCACGAGGCCGGTCACACCCTTGACGGCATATTTACCAATTTGGAGACATTACACATCTCAGCTCTCCTTCCTATGCCATGGACCGATCATCATGTCATATCAAGCAAGTTAGCCATTCCCGATACCCCCAAGACGAGAGTGGTTAACCATGCCCCCAAACAGGTGAGGGCATGGAAAGACCTAAACCTGGAGACACTTAATACTCTCTTGGCAAGCACACCTCCCCTGTTGTCTGATGATCCTAGTGTCGCCACAGATCAGTTTCATAACGGGCTCAGTCAGGCCACACAGGAGCTAGTGCCACTAAAATCTATTTCCAAGAATCGTGCTTCCCCCAGCGCACCCTGGTTCTCTGATGTACTTAAAAAGCAGAAACAAACTAACAAACAAAGAGAAAGACACTGACGAAAGCACTATGACCCCGAGAGTAAAATATTATATAAAGAGTCACTAACTCGGTACAAACATATGATTGCTGAGGCAAAAAAAGCTTACTATGCCGAACAAATAGACAAGGCAAAAAACTCATGTAAGGAGCTATTTGATATAACTAAGCGTTTGTCCGGTGGTACGCAGGATCTCACACCCCCCCCTTCACAATATCTTTGCGATGCCCTATCCGAATTTTTCTTCAAGAAAGTCAATGATATCTATCAGGTTTTCTCCCTAAACACCAATACAGTTACTCATCCCCTTCCTCTTACACCGCGTGACAATATACTTACACACTTTGCTGACCTTACTATGGATCAGACGAAGAGCCTCATTTCAAGGATTAAAACAGGGTCATCACTGGATCCTTGCCCGCTTAAAGTGCTTACACCAGTTATGGACACGTTGATTCCGGTCATTACACAGGTCTGTAACGCTGTGTTTAGATCGGGCATTTTCCCGGCCTCATTGAAACACACGTTGGTTAAACCCCTATTAAAAAAATTCAATCTTAACAAAGATGAACTAAAAAAACTATCGGCCGATAGCTAGTCTCCCCTTCCTAGCCAAGGTCATAGAAAAAGGTATGAACCAACAATTGTCGGAGTTTGTTGAGCGGCATCAGCTGCTCGACAATACTCAGTTTGGATTTTGCACATGCCATGGCACGGAAACCGCCCTCCTAAAAGCGGCAGACGACATCCGAGCCATACGAGATCAGGGGGGGGCAGCAGTCTTGGTCCTGCTGGATCTCTCTGTGGCCTTCGACACGGTCGACCACAAGATCTTGGCCGACCGTGTCGAACGACTAGGGGTCCAGGAAACAGCGCTGGACCTACTTGTAACGTTTTTGGCCAACAGAATTTAGGCGGTATCCCTTGGACCATACCAATCTTCTAAGGTGTCCTTGCCGTGTGGGGTCCCCCAAGGCTCGTCCCTAAGTCCGACACTCTTTAACATCTACGTGTCGGACCTTGCTAGTGTCATCAAAGCATTTAGGATGAGCCTGACCTCCTACGCCGACGACACCCAATTGGTACTGGCCATCAAAGGGGATGGGGAAGAAGTGGCCAAGTTATTCACCAGAGGAATGGTGGCCATAGGTGACTGGATGGCCACGAATTGTCTCAAACTTAATTCAGATAAAACTGAAGTGGTCATTTTCGGTCACCTTTCTCCGGGCTGGTCACCAGTTTGGTGGCCAACATCGTTTGGAACTCCTCCCAGCCCAGCTCTTAAAGTTAGAAATCTGGGTATCACTTTCTATGCTGGTCTAAACTTTATGGCACACGCCAACAAGACTGCTGCAACTGCTCACATGAAACTCAGGAAAATATTACCCTACCTACCGGACACTGCTGGGAGAACTCTGGTCAGCTCACTAGTCCTGTCCGCACTGGATTATTGTAATGCTTTATTCCTAAATGCACAATCCCGGGTGACAAACAAGATGCAGTCAATTCAAAATGCTGCCGCCCGGATGCTGGCGGGACTTCCCAAGTTTGCATCGGTTTCAAACACCATCAGGGAACTTCACTGGCTTCCGATATGCAGTCGTATCAAATTTAAATCATTGTGTATTCTTTACAAGGCACTCAATAACCAAGGCCCCCATTTCCTTAAACATAATCTTCATCACTATATCCCGACCCGTTCCCTTCGCTCCTCTCATCACAATCACCTAGTAGTGCCTCGTACTAGAACAGTCACTTGGGGTGACAGGCGCTTTCAGGTTGCAGCCGCCAAGCTCTGGAACACCCTTCCTCTACACATTAGGACCAGCCCTTCCCTGTTCATATTTCGCAAACAACTTAAGACTTGGTTATTTGACCAATAGTTCTATTTTCTGTTAGGTCTTCTTAAACACTGATCCACCCCTTAAGCCAGCGCCGAGACGCCTCAGGGTATTCGCCGCGCTTAATAAATGTCAATAAATAAATAAAAAAAAATAATAAATATTGTTTCCACAGCTTTATATGCTTTTTGAAGGGATTTGGCATTTGAAAAGCACACTTGGTCTCAAATGCATGCACATATATACATGCCAAACATAGGGCAAAGGTACTTCCCATAGATGTTCCATGTACTTGAACAAAAAACTATCCTTCGTATTCAAAATAATTGCGAGTCAGGGCCAAGTGTGCACAGTCCAATACATACTTTTTTGGTGTTATGTGAGCTCAACTCATTTCTGGAGGAAGATTATCTATTGCTTGCAAAGTCACCTCCTGTGTGACGCTAGTGTAGAAGGATTCAACGTCCAAACTGATCAAGATCTCTTTCTCGGTATCAAAGGTCATGTCTTATGTAAGTTAAGGACTTCTTTGGTGCCCTTCATAAAGGAGGACCATTGTCTGACAGACCGTCTTAGAAAATAATTACAAAACTGTGATAAAGGCTCAAGGAGAGAGCCCACGCCTGAAGCAATGGAATGACAGGGGGAGGAAACTAGTTGTTGTGAACTCTAGGCAGTATGTAAAAGTATGGGACAGGAGGTTTTGTTTTAATAAGAAATTCTGCCTCATGTTAAGTTATCTATCTGTTGTCAATCCCCTTCCCCACCAAAAATAGAAATCTCAACACATATTTCGGAAGTGGGGTAAATTGAGAGACATTTGCACTTATGTGAATCATTCAGAAGCCATAAACATTTACTGCTGTACAGTTGTACAATGCAGGCAATTACATTGTTTTAGGTAGGATGACAATTGCACAACCTTTATCAGCAGGTGTTATCATAATTTGACGCCTTTAGCTAGTTCTGTTATAGTTATTATTTCTTCCTTTGAGATTTTATTGAAGGTTGTATGTTGCTCCGTGCTCAAATACTCGACCTCCTGGATCTCAGCCTTCTCAAAAGATGTATTTATTTTATTTTATTTACATGGTTTATATAGCGCTGGCTGGATCCGAGGGTATCAGAGTGCTTTACATGGTCTTGTTTTTTTTTTTTTTAGAGGAAAAAATTGCGAAATACCATTTGTATAATGAGGTAGCATACACAAACAACTCAGAACAATAAAAACAGACCAAAATAATTACCAGGGCTAATTACATCAAGATTTACATTAGAATACAGCGAGTCATGAGTAATACAGCAAGTGTGGTTGGGAAAGGCTAAAGAATGAGGGGAGGAAGCAGGAATGGTGGGAGAGAATGTACAGGGAAGGGTGAGGAAGAACTGGGAAAGTGTATGCTGGGGCTATAAGGTACTTAAATAAGGTAGTTATAGGAAGAGGGGGAAGAGGAAGTTAAGTGATTGGTAAGGGGAGCCCTAAACAGTGAGACACAGGCTGAGACTATAAGGGGACTTAGTGATATAAGAGGGGAAAGGTATTAAAAAAGGGTAGTTATAAGAAGAGGGGGGAGAGGAAGTCAGGAGATCGGTAAGGGGAATCCAAAACAGTGAGAACCAGGATTGACAATAGTGCCCGGTGTAGGGATTAAGGACCCCAGTATTTGTTGAGAAGGTGCAGTTTCAGGGCTTTTTTGAAGCTGTAGTAGGAGGGGAAAGCGTAATTCTATAGGGAAGGATTCCAGATGGTAGGCACATTTTCAGAGAAGGAGCGTGATTGTGTGGATTTCTTATTTAACTGATGCGGAATGAGAGCAAGTGTGTTGGTGCTCCTCAACACTCTAGAGCCGCCGGCTTTGTGGAGTTTGTTGAGAACAGATTTGATTGAGGCTAAGTGGATTTGCATGTATTCCAATGAGGATGGCGTTACCATAGTCGATTCTTGATAGGACCATTGATTGGACAACTATTTAAAGTTATCTGCAGGGATGAAGGGTTTGATTTTCTTGAGGTGATGGAGCATAAAGAGCGTGCCTTTTGCTGCATTTTTTATGTGAGAAATAAGACCAAGGTTCCGGTCAATGTTAATCCCGAGAGATTTAACTGAGTTGGAAATGGTGAGAGAACAGTTGAGAGCTTTAAGGTCAGAGATCCAGGCTTGGATGGGAAGTGGGTTGCTTTTTGGCGAGAAGAGGATAATTTCTGTTTTTTCAGGGTTGAGTTTGAGGTGGTTGAAATTGAACCAGGATTGAATCTTAATCAGGGTCTTTGAGGTGTAGGATATCAGAATGTGATTTAATCTTGCAGTAGATTGGGGTGTCATCAGCATAGAGGTGGTAATTGATTCCCGCTTGCTTAAGAATGACGGTGAGAGGATCCATGAAGAGGTTGAAAAGAGAGGGAGAGAGTATAGATCCCTGGGGAACACCAAGGGAGACAGGCCTAGGTTTAGAAAGGCAGATGAGAATTTTAGTTTGTTGGGTTCTGTGTTGGAAAAAGGAGGAGAACCATTTGAGGACTGAGCCTTTAAGGCCAAAACGATCTTTGAGAGTGCAAAGTAAGGCAGAGTGGTTGACAGTATCGAAAGCAGCAGACAGGTTGAGAAGAATGAGAAGGGAGGACTCACCCTTGTCAAGGGATTGATGAATGTCGTCAATTACGTTAAGCATGGCTGTTTCAGTACTGCAGCCCTTTCCAGAGCCTGATTGTAGTGAGTCCAACAGATTTAAAGTGTCAATTTTTTTGGCCAATTGAAGCAGGGCACATTTTTCAAGGGCTTTAGAGAGAAGCGGGAGGTTAGAGATAGGATGGAGATTATTAAGGTCATTTGGATCGGCTTCAGGATTTTTGAGGATGGGAGTGTATTGTCCAAGTTGGAGCGAGACAGGGACACAACCTGTAGCCAATGAGGAGTTGAGTGAGGTAGTGTGGCTCACTGGTTAGAGGCAGCAGACCCGAGAGCAGAGGACGGCCCGGGACCAGGGTTCGATTCCCGGCGCGGCAGGTTTCTGGACCAGGGTCAGCGGACTCGATAATTCTCCCGCCTCGGTGCCCACTCTTATCAGCGATCACACTCTGCAACCCTGGGCATTAGCTTGCCTCATCTTCACTAACGGCCCCACCAGACCGCCGGGGATGCCTGGTCTCACCCTGGAGATAACATGAAAAGAATGTTAAGTGACAGTACTACTTACTCTCAGATTAGATGTAATCCAATCCACACTACTATCAAAAAAATCATGACTCTGACTGATGGAGCATTATCAGATGGTGAAATCAGCGTCAAAGATCATGAATTTTTTAATGCTAATAAATTTAAAACTGCTTGTATCTATGGTTTACCAAAGATTCATAAGAACTCAACGAATCCCCCATATAGACCAATAGTGTCCACCATAGGTACCCCAACAGAACCATTATCTAAATTTGTGGATTATTTTTTACGACCCCATATCTCAAAAATCAAATCTTATGTGAAAGATACCTGTCACATGATTAACACAGTTGAAAATCTGAATATTATGCCAGGGAGGGATATCCTTGTAACCCTTGACATAGAATCCCTCTACAGCAATATTCCTATAGATGAAGCCATAAGGGCGACAGATTGGTTCATAGCGAAGCATAATATCACATGCCCCAAAAGATTTCTAATAGACTGTCTTTTCATAGTCTTAACAGACAATTTTTTTGAATTCGGTGAGAATGTCTACCGCCAACTGAAAGGCGTCAGTATGGGTGCCTCAGTTGCCCCATCGATAGCGAACATATATATGTCAAGGTTTGAAGAACGCTTCATATACAACGAAGTGGCGCCTTTTTTTGAATCCATTTCCCATTGGTCCAGATACATCGATTACATCTTTTTTATCTGGACCAATGGGAAAGAAACACTTCTTGAGTTCTTAGAGTGGATTAACCTAACAGATGGCAATCTGAAATTTACTGCACATTATAGCGAAGATATGGTAGAATTTTTGGATCTGCTCATTAAAGTTAATGTTGATAAATTAGAAGTGGATCTCTTCATGAAAAAAACAGCACGGAACACTCTACTACATTTTAGTAGTTTTCATCCAAAATGCCAAAGAGAGAGCATTCCGTTCTCACAATTCCTGAGGGTCCGCAGGAATTGCACTAACTTACAAGACTACGACAGACAAGCTGCAATTATGCGCACTAAATTTTGTGAACGCGGATATCCACACAGATTAATAAGGAATTCATATAAACGTGCAAGATTTTTTGATCGTGATGCGCTACTTGCCCCCAAAAAGAAAGAGGAGAATGATCGAATTGTATGTGTAACAACCCATTCGACCATGAATGAACGGATCAGACAAGTAATTAATGCCAACTGGCATATTTTGAATTGCAATCCCTCCTCTACCTCCACTCTGTCCAAACCTCTGTTTGCGCACAGGAGAAACCGGAACCTAAAAGACAAAATAGTTCATTCTAAATTCAATCCTAAGCAACAGAATGGTGATCAAACACAAAGATCACTTCTAACTAATTTACCAGTACGGGGCACGGTTCCATGCTCCTCCTGCAAATCTTGTAAAAACATTCTAGGTGGCGAAATGTCCAACCATAATGGCATCACATTTAAGGCACATGACTTATGGAATTGTAAAACCACTAATGTGGTTTATTTCATTAGTTGCCCGTGCGGTCTGGGCTACGTTGGTGAGACATGTAGGTCGATCCAAACGCGCCTGACCGAGCACAGATCCGCCATTAAAACCCAAAAACTGAACGCACCATTAGTGAAGCACTTCATAGATTTAAATCACAAACCAGAAGACATACATTGGCGCATCCTAGAAAAGATCATGACCCCAGACAGCAAAGGGGGATGCGCCATTAGGAAAAAACGAGAAGTTTTTTGGATTTTTTCCCTTGACACCCATAGAAAGGGGTTGAACAACGAGATCCCCTGGGAAAACGCCATCTGTCTTTAAGGTAGTAATGCCACCCTGGAAAGGCCGTCATATTTCAATGAATCAACAACATTAGCTTTTGTGACTTTAATATCCTTCCTGTCATTCAAAATATGCGTAGCACCTCTATAAATAGCTAAAAAATATCTTTCAACACGGTAGAAAAAATATCACTGCAGGTAATATATAAATAACAGGATATGCATATGGTTGTACTATACATAGAAATAGGCTATACCTACTTTAATAAATTGTGAGGACTTTTTTGCTTTTCAAAAGTTACTTTCTATTAGTCATATAAAGAAATCGATCTTCTCACAGAAATATCGTAATGCAACATTGTTGCTTATGTTATGAAGTCATGGTTTTGAATTTTAATGTTATTTTTTCACAGTACAACATAGTTGCATATGCTATGATGTCCGTGTGTTTGCTATTTAATATCAGGAATCTACTTGCAACAATGTTGCTGGCAAGAATGAGTCCGTTTTCGATACTTTGCATTTAGCAGTAATTTTCTCGCTGTAATGCAGTCCGTCATTGCTATCCATTTAAAACCACCCTTCATGACGCGGGAAATTTGAACAACTAATCAGCGCAATCCGGCGATTGGTCATGTCTGCTTTAAAAGGTAGGAAATTCTACTGAGCAGTTGATCTCCTTTTCCAACGGCTGCGGGACGCCACTGGAACTATCATCCGTGACGCCCGCGGGTTGATGCACAAGCAGAGCACATCCTAATGATCGGTAAGCATACAACCGCGTTACTCGCCGTGAACCCACTATAATGTATTTTCCTGTAGTTTGGGTCTATTTAGCAATGCTCTATCGTATTGCATTTTATTTCGCAGCTTGGCAATACAACACCGAGGATACGATTAATTCCACTGAGGTTCAAGGTTATTTGAACAGTCAAAATTCCATTTAAATATCGGTAAGCTTTTAACTCCACAGCCCTCCGCTTATTTACCTTATGTGTACTTCATTTAGTGCAGCCTGTTATTTAAAGTAAAGTCTCTATATTATATATTCTTGCTTTACCCCTCAGTGTTGCGTGCTAATACGAAGGGAGCAGATATATCGACTGCAGGCCCTGGCTATCTAAAACACGCCGAATGCATTTTCTTAACTATCGGTAAGCGATCTACGCCCTCGAGCTTTCATTACTTGCTCCAAACACATTTCTAGAGTGAACCCCGGTACTTTAGAGTTAAATGGTTGTCACTTTCACTTCACTTCCCAGAAACAATATAACAACGTTGAGTGAGCAGACATCCTGTATGCTGTTCCTGGCCATCTGATCGTTATAGATTTTACTCATTTCTATTCATGTAAGTGCAATATTCACATGTTAAAAAATATTCGGACTTATCTTAAATATAGAAACAGCCTTAAAAAGGGCTTGTGTTGTAAGGAATTTTTTAGTAGAGCGAGTATTTAGCAAATTAAAACCATTAATAATAATATTAGCATAAAAGTAAATGTGGGTTCCTCTTTCACATTTGCAGTTTTAAACATACCCTCGAATAAAAAAAGAAAAAACGCTATACCATCAGCTGCTGCCTGGTGCGGCCCATACAAACAGCTACCGATTTAGGTAAGAATGGGGGCACAATGTGTATATTATTGTATTGGTCTTAGCAGATGATGTCCGGCCTTTGGGAATGTAATTGCATAAGTTACCCCTCTCCTTTTTTGTAAAACTTCATGAACATAAGAAACTAAGCCTAGGATATTTATAGATCTTTACCTAGTTGCAATAAAACATCTATAATCACATAGATAT
The DNA here is from genome assembly GCF_964263255.1 of Lissotriton vulgaris. Taxonomy (NCBI): domain Eukaryota; kingdom Metazoa; phylum Chordata; class Amphibia; order Caudata; family Salamandridae; genus Lissotriton; species Lissotriton vulgaris. The sequence goes on from NC_141685.1 coordinate 502,986,238, forward strand.
ATAGAACCTCATATATATACATACATAGAACCTTTCCTACTGTTAATCAAGAACAATAGGTAAATGCATAAGTTGCATAAGTTACCCCTCTCCTTTTTTGTAAAATTTCATGAACATAAGGAACTAAGCCTAGGATATTTATAGATCTTTACCTAGTTGCAATAAAACATCTATAATCACATAAATATATAGAACCTCATATATATACATACATAGAACCTTTCCTACTGTTAATCAAGAACAATAGGAAAATGCAATTGAGGTTAAGGTTTAATTATCATACAAGGCCCACCCCTCTATTTAAATACTACACCACTGCTCAAATGTAACATCTAAAAAGTTTTGTACCTTATGTAGCCTTATAGCTGGCTACATAAGTAGGGAGTTTGCGATATGTAATAGGTGGTTGTATTATAGGTTTGCATGCACTTGTACTGAGATACTGATTTAAAGGCTAATATTACTGATCTGGAAAGAGAGATTGAACTGCTATATATGTTTTTCAGCTTGTTTTTGTGGCTCCTGAAGAAAGGCGTTCCAGTGAAAAACGCCGAAACGCGCGTCGAGAAGAGGACTAGTATTGTCCGCCACTGTTTTAGGAATTAAGAACTAATGATGTTATGTGTAATGTGGTACTGTGTTGAGACCTTAGTATAGGTCACAAATTTTATTTTACTATATGTCGAAATAATTTCATGTTTTTATTCTGAGTATATATACTTATTAATAAACAAAATTTTGTACTTTTTAATTGATTGTTGTGCCTTTCACTTATCGTTCTCTCCCTGATGATATTATATTCTGTGCCTTGCTTTACATCGTCTCACCCTGGAGATACCCATTAAGGGACCATCTCTCAGGGAAGCCAGGAAGGGTTTTGCAGCGGTCGAAGCGCGGAGATACTCCCCCGGGAGTGATTCTAGCGCTATATAAACACGCAAATTAAATTAAATTAATGATAGTGGTCCAATAGGGAGCAATGATGTGTTTTGAATCTTGAACAAGGTTAGCTGGGAGAGGGTCTCTGGTGTGAGACGAAGGTTTAAGTCTGGTAATGATGTTAAGGACATCATGTTCGGTAACTGTTGTATTCAGGCGGGGATTTGAGGAGAGGGGGGAGAGAGGTGTCAGGGGGAATAGTAGAAAAGGGGAAATCTTTGGGGGAAATGTCAAAGGGGGTAAGGTACTGTAAGGGGGGTTAAGATGAAGGATTGATCAATTTTGATGATTTAGCAATTTCTTCACATTTCTCAATTGAGGCCATCATCTTGGGGAGGCCGAGGCTGTTTGGTTTTTAACAATGCTGTACAATTTCCTGGGTCTATTTTTGGCCCAATCCAGTTATGAACGGAAGGAAGCCTTTTCGTTGATAATGTGTACCAATGGTGCCATATTAAGAGAATTAGGATTGAATATAGATTTAGGTCCAAGCTCAGTGTTCGTGTCACTAGGTTCACTCATAGTCTCTCTGCCACAAAAGACTTTCAATATGATCTTACTTAGGGAATCAGCTATCTTGATTTTTAGTGGAAAAGGATTTTCGTTAAGTCGGGGTACTAACCAGAGTCCTTTATTAAGTATATCGTTCTGTGCTTTGGTGAGAATCTTCTTGCGATAGTTAATAGTGATGTCAGACATGGTTGCTAAGATTTGCTTGTCCCTGATATTGCATCCCTCATTGTAGGGGCTCCTTTGGTATCTCTGTATTTTGTCAAGTCACATTTTGAACTTTCCATTCTGCCCTCCTTCTCCCCCTACTTCTTAAAAAAAAGGCGTATTTTGATATGACCATGGAAAGTTCTGTGGATCCAAAAGTGTAGAAATATCACATTAGTTTTGTACAATAAACTTCAAATACATTTTCATGCACAACAGATTTAACTGTGGAATTATACATACTACACATTCTGTTGTTTTTTTGAGAATGTTGTGAGGTACATGAAGGAAAGCCAAGGGAATATTACACTCCACTAAAAAAGTTGTATGTGATGTTTCCCAAATTCAGGTGAACTTTACATGACTGATGTGTAGTGTAGTTCCTATATTCCCAACAGGCTCTGCGCATTGGAATAGTATATCCTGTAGATTAGACTTAGGACTGAGGTCGACTAGGTCTCTATCGAATATACTAGACTTAATTGTGTGTGCCAGCTAGCTCGGAGGTCACTAGAAACTTTCGCGAATTCACAAGAAGGGATTTGTCTCTGACAACCGCATAAACACTTTGTTTCCCCAAGATAAAACGTATCTTCAGAGTCGTGGAAACAATAGATAGATATTTCACTCAGTCAATAGGGCAAGCTTCATTTTACTAGAGGTGCAGAGAAAGTAGAAAGAACATAGGAATAGCCGATCAAGAGAACCAAGAGAACGACAACGTCGTCGTGAGCAGCAAAAAAGCAGTCCAAGGAAAAGGGTTCTGATATGGTAAACACAAGGGAGCCCTCCTTAAGCGAAGTCTTAAATTCGATCAAGCATTTCCACAAAGACGTTAAGAAAGACAGCAACAGGAATCATGATGCTATCCAGGAACTCAGAGGAGTGGTGGAAAAAGTTGACCAAACATGTTCGGCAATATCCAACAGAATGGCCTCTGTAGAGTCTCGCACTAAAAACTTAGAATCAGACTTTAGCAAACTTCAGAAACAAGGGGCAGAACATGATGGAGTAATCAAGAACCTGATGCAAAAGGTCGAAGACTTAGAGAACAGAGGCAGGAGGAATAATCTGCATTTCTTAGGCATTCCCGAAGGTGTTGAGAGGGATAACCCGAGGGGATATATGGTCAACTTGGTAAAGGCAGCCTTTCCTGAGCTCGAAGGTTCGGATATGAACACAGAACTTCAACGAGCACATTGTTTCCCCCTGGCACTCCCGAAACGCAGCCAGAAACCAGCGCAGTATCCTAGAGCAATGCTGGTTTATATAGGGAACTTTAGACTAAGAGAAGCCATCTATGATATCGCATGGCCTTCAAGGAAGAAGGAATTCAAGGACTTTTCTTTTTTTGTGCGCCCAGATTTTGCTCATATAACTGTAGAACGTCGATGGAGGATGAGGCAGTTTATTACTCCTTTCGAGCAAAAGGGTGCAAAGATATTTCTCCAAAATCCAGCAAGACTAAAAATAATCTATAAAGGCACCACTAAAACTTTTACTAGTGAAGTCCAGGCAGAAGCTTATCTGAATGAAATTGGGGGAAATAATCATCAGGACGCTGGTAAACAGCAAAAGTCCTGAAAACACTTTCCTAAAGAAGAAATACACAGCAACAATTTAAAAGGCATGACATAATTTCCACATGACAGTAAAATAAGTACATATTAACTAGAATTATTACTGCAAGTCAGAGGCTCTATTTACATTGTAAGGCAGAGATTTTGTTCTTAAGCGATGCAGGGAATACATTTATATGATTCCGGGCCACGGGACCTCTCTGACACGGACTGCCCTAACTGGCAACCACACCTGGGAACTGTACCCAGGGTGTCTCTTTGGGGAGGGGGAGGTGGGAGGGGGGAGCACAGTGAGGGTAGGGCATGGGGTGTGGGTAAGGAGGGGACAGCAGGGGTGGGACGGGAAGGGAGGGGGAAGGGCAGAAATGTTGCACAAGGATACGATGTTTGGAAATCGGCACTACAAGCTTGGGTAGGGAAAAGAACACAAGATATACAACAAAGTACAGATAAAATAGATGACTATCAGCTTGGGGATGAAAGCAACAAAGCTATATGGCATGTAGAATAGCCTCAATAAATGTATGTGGGCTCAATGAACAAAAAAAGAGGTTTAAGGTAGCAGCACTACTCAGAACATTGCACGTTTATTTGGTTTGTTTGCAAGAGACCCATATAGAGGGCACAAACGCCCACCTGTTGGGCCAACTAGGGTTCGAAGTTATGGCAAAATCAAATCAAGGGACCAAAACTAGAGGGGTGGCTGTGCTGGGCAGGAGTAGGGATACAATTATAAGGAGGAAGAAAGAAGATCAATGGGGTAGGTGGGTGCTGACCGAGATAGCTTTTAAGGGGGAGACATTCACCTTAGTTACAATATACGGATCTACAGAGGAAGACCCAGATGTATTCCAGTATCTGGATGGGGAATTAGCACAATGGCCTTAGCCAATTGTATGTTGTGGCGATTTCAATCTGCATGACCCAACCAGTTCATTCTTGCAGCTAGGCTCACAATATCGAGGCAGGAAAAGGAAGGTGTATAGGGCACTGTCTGATATGGCGACCCACAATTCATTGGAAGATCCCTGGATAAAATGGCACCCAAACCTAGATGGTAGCACTTTCTTCTCATCACCTCACCAGGTGCTGGTCAGACTTGACTACTTTTTAATTTCAAATAGATTAATCGGCGAATCAAAAATTGAAAAACAACCCCGAATTATATCCGATCACAGCCCATTGGTTTCGACAATAAAATTAGGGAACTTTAATAGAAAAGAGGTGGAATGGACTTTTGAAAGGTTGCTGCTGCAAGATAACATATATAGGGAGTATATGACGAAATGGATCAAGGATTTCTGGGATATAAATAGAGGGACAGCACCCCCAGGGATAGTTTGGGATGCTTTTAAGGCTGCTGTTAGAGGGGAGACGTTAAGCTTTGTATTGTCCGCACAAAAAAAGAGAAACAGAAGACAGAAGAAATACGGCTAAATCTACTAAAGGCTGAAGAAGAACTAGTAGTAGCTATTCAACAACAGGTCGCGATACAACAAAATATTCTTAAACTAATATCGCTGAGAGCAGTTGCCCTGGAAGGGGTTGCCCAATAAATGGTTGAGAAATACATGGCGAATAGGGAGAACACACATGAGCTCAGTGGAAGGGTGGGACATATCTTCGCAGTGCGGACCAGGCAGAGAGTAGCAACAGCTGACGTTAAAGAAATATCTGATACACATGGAAACTTGCTAACAGAGTCAGGACAGGTAAGGGAGGTTTTTAAACACTTCTACGCAGATCTCTACTCCTCAGACATTACAGTAAGTACGGAAGAGGTAGAAATATATCTGAGCAAGGTGCCTTCCTCGGTACTCTCCACAATGGAAAAGGAGGAGTTAGATGCTGGACTCCGGGTAGAGGAACTAGTTACCGCTCTTGGCAGTTTGCCCTCTGGGAAGGCAGCAGGGCCGGACTGGATCCCGATGGAATTCTTTAAAAAATTTTAAACAGCGATTATAGGGGACATGTTTAACATCATGGCAATGGCACAAAAGGGTGAATCCGTCCCTGAGTCCTAGGGCGCAGCCAATATAATCGTAATACCAAAAAAAGGTAAATCAATAACTGAACCAGGTTCATACCCCCCAATTACCCTGTTGAATGCTGACGTCAAGGTTTACTCAAAGATGTTAGCTAAAAGATTAGCAGGAGTGATTGAGGGTTTAGTCAGTCCTTCCCAGCATGGGTTCATCCCAGGTAAAGGAACCACACAGCATGTTAGGCAGGTTATTACCATGTTTGATGCAGCAGGTACCCTAGGAGACCCCATGGCACCGCTGTTTCTAGATGCAGAGAAGGCATTTGATAGGGTCTCCTGGGGATACCTATGGTCAGCCATGAGGTGGAATGGAATTGGGGAGGGTTTCATTAAGGCCATACAGACTTTGTATATCAATCCAATGGCTAAGATTAGGGTCAATAGGGGATACTCTGCAGCAGTCAAGATATGTAGAGGGACCAGACAGGGTTGTCCATCATCCCCCCTGTTGTTTGCGCTATACCTGGATCCCTATCTGCGCAGGCTGGAACAGAATCCACAGATTGTTCCGATGAATATAAACGGCTGTGCAATAAAAACCCTTGCGTATGCAGATGACGGCGCTATTTTGACACCTAACCCCTCCACTGCCATTAGGGAAATTGAGGCAGAGGTGGAGCGCTTCGGTCAAATCTCGGGATATAAATTGAACAAACCCAAGACACAGATCGTTGAAAATAGATACTCAGGGTAGTTGGTTCAGCCATGTACTTGGGGGTGGCTATATCAGCAAATCTGGATAGTGTGGTAGAGATAAACATGGCTCCTCTGATGACAAGAGTAAAGATAGATCTAATAAGGATGAATAATTTACACCTTTCAATGATGGGCTGCACTAATGTTATTAAGATGTTGATTCTCCCCAAATTTCTTTACTTTTTTAGATCTATTCCTTTATTCATTGAGAATAGTTGGTTTAATACATTAGAGACATTATGCAACAGATTCATCTGGGCCCATGGTAAGACGCGTAGGGCATATAAATATATGACGCTCCCAAGAGAAAGGGGGGGTGGGGTGCACCGGACTTCAGGTTATACTATATGGCAGCTGCTCTACAGTACATGCAGGGGTTAATAGGAGGAAATGGCCTGGATGAAAGAGTTAATAACCTGTCTATGAAAGTGTATGCTACGGTCCTAGGGACAGACGCGGGATACTGCTTTTTAAACTGTATTGATTATGGCTACTTTAAAAGAACAAGGTTCAAGACGGTCTCAACTGCTGTTAAGATATGGACTGCCTTTTTGAAAAGAAGTAAAATTGGGAAGTATAACAGATACACTAGACTCTTTAGAAACAGGTCGTTTCCTCATGCAATCTTTGCAGATGAAGCAATGTCTGAATGGGCAAACAGTGGGATTATCCAGATCGGGGACTTATTTGACATAGAGGGGATCGTACAGTTTGCAGATTTAAGAACTAAATATGGTATTAGCAATAGAGATTTTTTCAAGTATCTCCAGGTCAGGAGTTTTTTTAATGATAAAGCAGGGGGGTTTGTGGGAGTAGGCAGGAATGAGATTCTGGAAAAAATTAGACTTTTGGGGGATCGCACCATTAGGTCTTTTTATGCCTGTTTGATTAAAGGGAAAACTGATGACTTAGGAAAGGTGGGCAATAAATGGGCGGAGAAACGTAGCATGGATGCTGGGTGGTTTAAAAAATTATTGGACCTGGGCCGTACTATACTGTGCTCATCCCCCATGCAGTCACAACACTATAAAACTTTGTATTCATTGTATCGGTATACAACGTTTAGCACGCATTTTTTACCACGCACTACCCTTACAACGCAGGCATTACCACGCATACCATTACAACGCATTGCGCTGGGGGGCGCTCTAGGATAGGGAATAAGTTTAATTTTATATCTAACACCTTCCCTAGTGTCCACGGGGACTGGAGTTGGAATATAAAATTATACTTACCACTATCCAGCACCTCAAAGCGCTATGCGTTGTAACGGTATTCGTTGTAAATACCGCGTTGTAATGGTATTCGTGGTAATAGTATGCGTGCTAACGTCATACATCCATTGTATCATACCCCTGCCAAGATAGCCAAATGGGGAGGGAGCACGGGTATAAATTGTCCCCGATGCAACGCAAGTAAAGCAGATAGTATCCACATTTCCGCTACATGCCCTCAATTACACACGCTAATAAGGGACATCGAGGGTTTTCTAGATAGATCCCTTGGGATTCAAATCAACCTTAGGCCAGCTAGAATAATCTTAGGTTTGGGATTGGAAGGGGCTGACACACATCAGGAATTTCTGTTTGTGGCAATGTCAGTATATAGATTGACCCTAGCAAGGGCTTGGCTTGACAAACACCCACCGACACTGCAAACCTGGCTGGCTAATCTCTTGAATGCGTATAATATGGAGAAGAATATCTATGCACGAAAAGGGAAAAGGGGAAGGATATTAGGCCTAAGAATATGGCATCCCATAAGTATTTGGAAGGAAGGAATTGGGTCTCAGGTAGACCCAAGAAGGGTTTAAGCTTTAATTGTGGTTAACTAAGAAAATTATAAACACTGTTTCTGGAAATGTGTAACGAAAAGCTTGTATATCTTGTAAAAATAGTCTACTTAGCTATGAAGCATGAAGTATTAATGCTGGAAAATTCTATAATGTATAAAGTGTGTGCAACATGGAAAAAATAAATATAATTAAAAAAAAAAAGAAAGTAGAAAGACGGGCGTTTTCAATAAAAGGATTTATTGAACAGTCTTCTTTCTCAAGCATAAGAAATTAACTGCTACAATTGTAATACTGTTTGTAAAATATAATGCATACAGTATAAATAGTAGAATAAAATAATACTGTAAGAGCATTGTATGGTTCCTAAACCATATATAAATACATATATAAATAAGAGCCTAAAAGTACTCAACTGGTGCTTCTAAAATACACCTACCCTGGTGTACCTAACCTAAGCTTAGTACGAGGGAAGAAGTAAGTGAGGTGTAACATAAAGGTAGTATTCTTTTGCCAAGAATCTGCTCAAGATTTCTCTAAGGGTCTAATCAGCTCCGTACCTTAGTGAAGAATGGAGAAGGTCAGGCTCAGGACTCGATTTCCCAACCCGCAAAGGTAGCTTGGAAACACTGGAGCTGGATTTCTCGGCAGGAGAAAAGACAGCGTCTCTCTCAGTGAGTCTGTTACAGGGTCGCCTTCCTTTGGCACTTGCTGTAGCAGGGTGCGTCGGGCAAATAGTTAGTCGAACTGCTCCATGTTAATTTCGGCTGTGGCTAAGTCTCTGCCACCAGCCGGAATCTCCACCTCCGGGCCAGAATCTCCACCTCTGGGCCGGAATCTCCGCCACTGAGTGCGGACGTAAAGTTAGTAGTCGTAATCCATTCTGTGAATACCAAAAGTAGTAAGTGCATTCTTTGAATACCAAAAGTAGTAAGTACGTTCAGTGAATTCCAAAAGTAGTAAGTTTAGGATTTTGTCTTAAGCTAGTCCTTTCAATCAGGCCCACAGTAATGTTGTATAGCTAACTCAACTCAGCCACACACCTATATTAGCTGTGGACAGGTGTGTATTACAAAGATGCAGGAAAAATAATGCTCCCTGAAGATATATTAAAACACCAACTTATTGATTAAATGTTATTTGTGAATATTCCCTCCCTTGTGTATTTAATGGATTTTGTAAAATTAGTTCAAAATGTAGCAAAATTAGGCCTTGGGTTTATAGAGAAAATTGGTTTATTCATTAATTTTCAAAATGTAAGCGAAGATGGTAAAAGCATAAACAATGCATCAGGGCTGCGACGAACTGTTTAAGGTTGTGTAGGATGTTTAAAGTGTTTGCGTTTCAACACCAAAGTGGTGGCTTTTTCCTCAGAACAAGTACAGTTGGCAGCCACCAACCCTATTCTTACGGGCTACAAAATAATTAAATTGTATTAAATTCTAAATAAGACACAAAATGTAATTTCACATGTTCTAAACCAACCCATTTTGCATTCGCTTTACATTAATGGACGATCCTAGCTTACTAAAAGAACCCTTTCATTAAACTGGCATATGTAGAAATTCCCTGGCATCCTAAAAGGTTAATAAGACCATATTATTCCATGATTTAATTTGCAGTGTTACGTCCATATTGCTGTTATTGAAATATATAAGGTCAACATTTGTGCCTGACACTCAAACAGCACTATATAGAAAAAGTATAATTTTGCTTACAGGGAGTAGGGCCAACATTGCTACATATACATCCCGAAAACAGAAGCTTGAAAAGGTTACAGTCAGGTACAATTAATAGTAATATGTGTGCTTTAGTACAACGTCAGATGGAGATATGAAGGTGGTACAAGAGCACAGCATAATCACTGCATTCTAAAGAAGGAGGTGAAAGTACCTGCTTGAATGGAATTAATTAAAGAAGGACTGTGAAAGGAAATTAAAAATGAAACTTGACAGGGGCTTACAAAAAAGCCTGGAGACTCTGACAGCATATAATGAGGACCAACATTTTCAACAGAGCGAAAAGCAGGAAAGTATGGAGTGCACTTTTATGTATGCAAGGAAAGCTGTAGCTTGGGCTGGGGGAGCCCCTTCAAGCTTTCATGTGTCAGCAGTATCATTCACATTTTGGATAATTCTATAGCACACCAACTTAGTGTCTGGAGTGCTGGTCACCATGAGTCATATAATTTTAGGTCATTATGCCTGACGCCACATGAGAAGCAAGGGAGTTCTCAGGCGTCACTGCGAAGCCAGAGAAACCATAATGGTTCCCACCAGTAGCGGCCGACACAGATAAATACAGGCAAGGCACATAGACAAGGTGCCGGGGGGGGGGGGGCAGTTTGAAGTGCGGGCGGAACAGCTGCCGAGGAGGTTAATCATTTTAATTTTAAAAAATACTTATCTGGTTCTGCCGGCTGCCTTGTGCTCCTCTGCTGCCAGTTGCTGGTCCCAGCAATCCCTGGGACAGCATCAGAGACTCCACATCCAATCCCACACTGCTTTCAAGTGTGAGATATATAAGCCTGCACGAGTGGATTAACTCTCACTCAGACACAGGGAGTCTGTGCTGTTTCTCAAACCATGTTGTGCAATACAGGTGGGTTTGAAAAACCTAAGTGCACATGTCTGTTTGGCCAGCCTAAGACAGCTATCCAAACTGACATGCAAACTTAAAAGTGCACATCTACCACTCCTCCTCTCCCCTTCCATGTTCCGGCCCGCCCCTCCCTGCATACGCTGGCTCAGCCAGCAGCTATAAAGTAAAACAATAGTAAAAAATCATTTTATTTTTCAACTGCTGGCTCTGAGCTAGTAGGATTTTGTCTATTACGGAGGAGCTAGTTCCCACATATATTATCCAGTGACTCGGCCATTAGCCCCATGTACATCACTATTGAATATGTCAAGAGAAACAAATAGTTCTTGGAGAGTTAATTGGAAGTGCCAACAATCCCGTACATTGTGTCTCAACATATAGCATAGCGACTTTCACTGGCATAGCCTTTTTGCTTTGATAGTTGGCAGGATAAATTGTTTGATTGGCCTTGTAGCTTTCTAGGGTTCATTCATTTATGCTGGCCAGTTTTGTTTAATCTGCTTGATTTTTAATATCAATGTTGCATCTCATAGTTATAAATGTGTCCGCAGGTCTAATAACATCATAAATCCTGGGGTAATAATACTCAGATTGAAACAGACATTCCAATAAAAAAAGGATAAAATACAGAATCATCATATATGTGCATGGTACAGTACCATATTAAGATGAGTAAGCCCAATATTACTATATTTACCTTTGACTAAAAGGCAAGATAATCATTCATTGGCAATACCAACGCCTGGCTTATGAATGAAGGTGCCTTTTCTGTTATTGGTGGGTTTAGGTACTCAGTAAGTCCTCATAAATGCATGTTGTTATTAATCTTTGCACTCATATATCCGTTTACCAACTCACTGACTCATTCTTGCAATGACCCTCTGACACATCCATGAGCAAGTATAGTTGTCATATGCTCTTCCAGCGCTGTGGAGCCATAGGGTTTACTAATCAATAAATTACAATTACAGTTACTCTACTGGAATAAAACCTACACAAACTCATATGAATGATATATTAAAAAAAATAAAAATAAAAAATAAAACATGCTGCCATTTAAATGCAGCAGTATGTATTAGAGTGGTCCCAGTGTAATAGCAACATTAAAGTGGGGTGGGAAAAACATTCAAAACAATATTAAAGATAATATAAGCAAAAAGTGACTCTTGTCCCAATGTTATTTAATCACATTGAAACTATGCATCTATGCAACAAACACATTCGGAATCACAGATAAGTATGTCAAAATTCAGTCTGACAGTGCCCAGAAAAAGGGAAGAAAAAGGAAGGGGTTGTGATTGAAATGTGGTAGTGAAATATAGTAAACGCTAGTGACAAAAAATCACAAGCAGTTGTGACTTATATTCTTCATTTGCCAAATAGTCAACTACAATGTCATCAAAGTACACAGTGTATATACAGGATTGCCATATGGTGCAAGATTTCACAGTATAGTCATTACTGTTAAACAAAACTGGCAAAAGTTAAAGTGTTGACGTTTCGACCCAATAAGGTGTGCAGGTATTTCGAACCTTACTCGCAGGGTCCTCCTCAGGACTAAGCATGGGCGGAAAATCCGTTTCGCTCGCGGATTTTGCGGATTTTCGGGAAATTCGCAATCCGCGAGATTCGCGAATCTCCCGCAAAATCCGCAAATCCGCGAGCAGCGGATTTTGCTCGCACTGCTCGCACTGTTCGCGTGAGTTCGCGCCCCGCGAATAAGTGCAAAATTGCAGAAATACGATTTTAGCAAACTGAAAGTAACTACTTACCAGGTTCAAAAGTTCAGGCTCATCATTAGTAGCCATTTCCTGTAGTGCTTGCTGAGGGGCCCCTCCAGAGTTCAGTTGCCAGTTGCAACTATTATGTGACCCTGCTCTGAACCTCAGAATAGTTACACATATGCCACAAAGGTCCTGAATTACAGCTAAGGGAGACAAGCAGGAGCCAGGCTGGCAGTTCAAATCCATTAATCAGCCCCTAATTCATTATTGTCAGTTGGGGCAGGGCAGGTGTTGTAACTAATTTTGCAACAATGAAAGCACTTAGCAAGTGCAAAAGTTCACTAATCAGGAAGCACTAAGGAAGCAGGTGCCAGCTAAAAAAATATTCTGTGACACATTAATCAGCCCCAAATTAATTCAGGTCACTTGAGGCAGGGAAGGTGTGCTTGCGTTGCCACAATAATGTACACTGACTGGACAACCAGAGGGTGCTGTGATGAAACAGAGGGTGGCATGGGTGGGCCAGAGGGTGGCATGAGTGGTCAGAGAGTGGCAGTGGTGACAGAGAGTGGCAGTGATGAAGAAGAGTGTCCCAAACAGGCTGGACACGTAGAAACAACAAGTTCGCGAAACTTGCGACCCGACAGGTAAGTTCGCAATTTGCGACATTGTACAAAACCCTCGCGAACTGGCAGAAACCCGCGCAAACACACAAAAAAAAAAAATCCGCAAATTCGCGAGAATTCGCGGATTTTGCGGATTGCGAGTTCGCAAATCCGCAAAATTCCCGAACGCGAGATTCGCAAAATTCGCCCATGCTTACTCAGGACAAGTGGAAAGTGGTATGGGGTGAGGGGGCACCTAAAAAGAGAGTATGATGTGTCATATTCAGACTAAAAATGGAAGAAGAAAAAAAACTCCCAACAGCTAGGGCTCGGTTATTATAATTACCGTAAATGTAGGGACGGGTGGGCCTTTCACTAGTCACTCATGGAGGAAGCAGGGGGCTCCATGGCTCACAGAAGACACTCGGAAGATAGGAGTGAGAAGACACCTGTAGGGAGATGGTGTCCATCAGCCAGGCTATTGGCAAGCGATATCTACAAGTTTGATGGACAGGGCCTTGGGAATACTCAATACTTACTCAGACCGAATTGGTAGTATAAGTGGTCCCATCAAAGAACCATCATATGTCGGGTTATGAAATCCCAGGTGAGTTGACAAAAGTGTCTGGTACCCCGAATCAGACTTATAAAAGCGTCTCCGCAGACGTAGCTCAAATACCAAACTAATATTACTGACATGGGGTGGCAAGTTGAAAATGCGGACAAAGTGCGATTGAGAACAGCCAGTGCATGTCATTGTAAATGAAAAATTAAAAGTGCATATGGGACAAGGATATGTAATGTAGCTTGCGAGCAAACTAGTGGTGTTGCTACATGAGACGTGGAGATTTAAAAGGTTTGGGAGCAGGCATGCAGTACGATCAATAAAGGCGTTTCGTCATTGGTGAGCGTGATGGCAAACTAAGCAAACAGGCCGGGAGTGTCAAAGTGAAACAGACATCAATCCTTTAAAATAAGACAGTGGCAGTGTTTTGTTAAATTCGTGATTGTGCCCAAATGTAAACATGACCATATCATGAGAAATGGCGTGATAACCCACCAACGTGGCTTTGGAGTCGGAAAGCCAGTCATTCGGTAAAATAAATACAGTTGTGACTCTCAAAAAATTATCGTATAATATACATGACTCTTGTGCGTGGTCAGCGCGGCCCAGGTGGTACCGAGGGCATCGGAGCTCTACGTAGAATACAATAGTGCCGGTATGCAGCGTGCAACTTATATAAATAAAGGGTCTGCAATGCGAGCATAACGCTCCTAAGGAAACTGAATCTAAACTTTCCATGGCAAACGCAAACAGGTACTCACCAAACGACGGCCCATGGGCTCTCAAGGGACGGGAATACTGGGTCCGACAGTTGCTTGCTATATTAAGTAGTGTAGATGTTACGCGGCTTGCGTGCACGAGGTGCATCGTGCGTGACATGCCCGATCAGTGATGGGTACTCGGGGTCCACTGCTTCCTCCGCGAGTAACTAGTGAGAGGCCCCCCCGCCCCTACATTTACGGTGAATATAATAACCAAGCCTAGCTGCTGGGAGTTTTTTTTAATTTCCTTCCCTTTTTAGTCTGGATATGACACATCATCCTCTCTTTTTAGGTGCCCCATGCCACTTTCCAATTGTCCTGAGGACAACCACTCGAGTAAGGTTTGAAATACCTACACACCTTAAGGGTTTGAAAAGGCGACACTTTAACTTTTGCCACTTTTGTTCAACAGTAATGACTATACTGTGAAATCTTGCGCCACATGGCAATCCTGTATGTACACTGTGTACTTTGATGAAATTGTACTTGACTATTCGGCATATGAAGAATATATCCCAGAACTGCTTGTGATTTTTTGTCACTACCGTTTATTTTCTTTTACCACCACACTTCAATCACAACCCCATCCCTTTTTCTTCCCTTTTTCCGGGCACTGTCAAACTGAATTTTGACATACTTATTTGTGATTCCGAATGTGTTTGTTGCAAAGCTGCATAGTTTCAATGTGGTTAAATAACATTGGGACAAGAGTCACTTTTTGTTTATCTAATCTTTAATGTTGTTTTGAATGTTTTTCCCACCCCACTTTAATGTATGCTATTGCACTGGGACCACTCTAATAATACTGTTTAAGACTCAAGTCCCAGTGACTCAGGGTTTACCCTTTTTTGTAACCATTTAAACATAGCAGGCATATGCTAGCAATAACAAAACTAAACATACCAGCAGGGGTCCGTCTTGCAGATGTATAGTAACTAGTCTATTGTTGTTTTAAAATTCAAGTGTGGCTGTCACATTTAGTACCAAAATGTTAGGTAACTTGGAATGTTAAAACAATAATACACCATGGACAGCAACATTCCATAATGGTCCCCTGCTTTAGAGGGAGTAGCCACATGGGATGTGGAGCACTGCAGATGAGCAGTGATTAAGAGACTCATTAGTACTGGCTGATGTCTCTAAGAAATAAATACATAAAAAGAAGAGAAGCAAATACTTAAGAACTGATCAACAAGCCCTGATACTGAAGTGCTCTCATTATCAGGTGGAAGTACCCGCGGCATCAAAAAATGAAGTCATTCACATGGCAAGAGTGCCAATGACTGATGCAAACTAAACCATTACCTCCTACAGTTCACTGTCATGGAAGTAAAGTGAGTGTAAATGACACTCAGATAGACCAGTTGCAAAACAGAGTAGACCCAAAGCCCCTTTATATATCAAAATCAAAATGGTTACAAATGCATATATTTGGGTGTATGTATTTTTAACATCTCAGTGAATCCCCACTTCACGTTTACGGGACTCCTAATTTATAGGCCCCCTGGTCCCGATGGCGCTTTTCGCCAAAGCCTCGCGGAGGTGATCTCCTCCCTAGTTTTGAAAACTGCTAATTTTACAATCCTAGGTGACCTCAACCTCCATATGGATGTTCCACTCTCCAACTCGGTACATAGCTTGTTGGCGGATCTTGAAGCGCTTCAAATGACTCAATTGGTACAACTACCGACCCATACGGGTGGCCACATATTAGATCCCGTTCTGACTAACCTTGTAACTAATATTTCAGTGCTGCCTCCTAGACCTATGGCATGGACTGATCACCATTTGATTGAGATCCGTATCGCCACTACTCTACCTCCCCCGAAAAACAACATCCCAGCCAGTTTCAGACGCCCCTGGAGAAATTTGAATTTAGAGCATTTCCACCAGCTATTGATGAAATACCATCCTTCACCTCCTACTGAAGTCTCCCGGGGCTATGACACTTTCTGCGAATGGCTCAATCAGTCCCTAGATATGCTCATTCCGGCCAAGTGGAGTAAGATCAGATCGAGTCCTTCAAGCCCATGGTACGATGAATCCCTTAAAGCCCTTAAAGTCTCCTGTAAAAAAGCAGAACGCGCATGGCGTAAAACGTATGATACTGACCTCAAGGCGGCCTATAGGGCCTGCACTAGAGTGTATCATCGGGCCATATGTGCAGCTAGGGCTGCTTTTTACGCTCAGGAGATTAAGAATAGTACTAACCCCTCTAAGGTCATCTTCAGGGTGTGTAAGGACCTCACAAGCAAGAGGACGGACATTGCTACTATTGAGCCCTCCATGGCACACTGCGAGGATCTAGCCTCGTTTTTTGTTGAAAAGGTGGAGGCCATCTACAGGTCATTTTCTCAGCTTCCCATCAGGGAGGAAATGTCTACATCTCTGGCTCTCAAACCATTGCTAACTATCCCCAGTCCGACCCGGGATGAGTTTTTAGCTTTGACAACAAAAGTCAAATCCGGTTCTCCGGATGATCCCATGCGACCCGCTCAATTCCGGGAACTTGCTGAATGTTGCTATCCTGCCCTACACGATCTCATCAATCTGTCCTTTAGTTCGGGCAGTGTTCCCAAGGCCTGGAAACAGGCGATGATCATTCCGATCCTTAAAAAACCTGCCCTCGATCCGACTAAGCCAGAACACTATCGGCCCATTTCCCTTCTTCCTTGCCAGCCAAGCTAGCGGAAGCACATGCTAACCGTATTCTATCTGCTCACCTGCAAGAAATGAATCTACTGGATATTTCCCAGAACGGATTCCGTGCAGGTCACAGCACCGAAACAGCTCTCTTGGCTGTGGTGGAACATATTAGGAAGATGTTGGATCAGGGTCAGACGGCGGCACTGATCCTTTTGGATCTCAGTGCCGCCTTTGATACGGTGTCCCATCAGATTTTATTACATCGTCTGATGGAGGCTGGAGTTGGAGAGACGGTACTCGAGTGGTTCCGCTCCTTTCTTGAGGATCGAGGTTTCAAAGTGTCTACACCCCCTTTTGTCTCTGCTTCACGTCCTATTCTTCAGGGTGTTCCCCAAGGTTCGGCTCTCAGCCCCACTTTATTTAATTTATATGTTCAGCCTCTGGCGGAGGTAGCCCACAGTTTTGGTCTTTCCTTAGTGTCATACGCCGATGACACGCAGCTGGCGGTGGCACTAAACGGTGACTCTAACATGGACGCCCCCACCTTCCAGTCAGCGTTAAAAGCTGTTTCTGGCTGGATGGCGAACAACCGACTTCAACTTAATGCCTCTAAGACCGAGGTCATTATTTTTGGTAAGGAAAGTGGCCTATGGGGAGATCAATGGTGGCCTACTGATCTTGGCCCTGTTCCTACCCCTGTGAGTGAAGTCAGAAACCTCGGGTGTGGTTTGATGACAAGCTTTCATTTACCTCCCATACCAAACGTGTGGCTGGCGCATGTTTAGGTACTTTGCAATGTCTGAGACCCATCTTTAAATTTTTTGATGCTGAGACAAGACAGATTATGGTCCAGGCTCTGGTTCTTACCAGACTGGACTATGCCAACTCTCTGTTCTTGAGTTTAAATCAGGCCGAACTGTCCCGTCTTCAGAGGGTCCAGAATGCGGCCGCTAGGATGCTTGTCGGCCTCCCGAAATTTGTCTCAGCTCGCCAAACTATCCGGAATCTCCATTGGCTCCCGATTGAGCAAAGAGTTAAGTTTAAAGCCCTCTGCTTAACTTTTAAAATTCTTAAATTAGCCTCCCCTCCTATTCTTTCACAGACTATTCTGCACTATGTTCCTGCTAGAGCTCTTCGCTCTGCTGGATTGAACCTCGCCACAGTGCCCCGTTTTAAGCGGGCTAGAATGGGTGGTCGCTCGTTCTCAGTGCTGGCGGCTGCCCTCTGGAACTCTCTTCCAGCTCCACTCCGTTCAATCCCAGACCTGTTTCTTTTTAGGAAGACCTTGAAGACCTTCCTCTTTTCCACAGTTTAGTCTGTCTTCTTGCCTCTGCCTTCTCATACGTGTTGTGTTATTCAGATCTCCAAGCGCCGGGACGCCTCTTAGCTGCGGCATCCGTGCGCTATATAAAAAATTAATAACATAACATAATAACATAACATTATTTTTTTTATTACAAGATTCCAGCACAAATCTAAGAAGAGAGTCCAGAAACAATTTTTACAGTCAAACCTTCTCCTCCAAGGGTTTGTCATAGGCAGTAAGCAACACCAAAACCAATCCCTAAAAAGATAATCTGTCATTTCATTAAACATAATACCTATCTGTAGGCTTTAATACAGATAAATAACACTCCACTCTTAAATGCCTACTGATTCACAATCAATATGGCAGGACTAATGTGTTAATCATGCCTTTTTTATGATAAACAGAGCAGAAAGATGGTAACAGAATTTCTTTTTTCCTAGTGAGAAAATCAGGTTTGTAGCTGTTATCAATGACTTATCACCTTACTCAACTAGGGTCTCCTGTCCTGAACATAAGCTTTCATACAAGGCAACCATCACAAATAAAGTTATCATATTACATGGTATGAAACATTACAGTTGGCAAAAGCTTCTGTGGTTGTTCATAATCCTTCCCAAAAGGCAAGCATCATGATATATCATAATACAATTACAAATATTATCAAAATGCAGTTGTCAAAATAAAACAAAATCCCAACTAATAGACTCTAATATGGGTTACCATAGTCCAATGTATCTATGCCCATCGTTTGTTCAGGTTGATTACTAGCAACAAAACCCTTGCCTACTTCATTTATCAGATTCATCCACGTAACAAAATGTTGTGAACAGGCTTAGCACAGTGTAATAACAATCCACCCCTAAATGCTGTTTTCCTTTAAAACATATTTTTAAATAAATAAGTAAGGCCTAATTGCTTTGTCATAACGTTTATCAATAGGTCACACCTAAGGAACCTGACATAGCTTTTCCCAGTGAACTGATAGCGCCTCAGCACTTTACTAACTGACACGTTTTACAACTCAGGCTTACAGAAGTGCATACAGAAGCTGGCAACTATCAGGCATACATTTATAAAATTACAAATATATACAAAATTTCAGTTAGCAAAAATATACAACCCTCGTCAATATGGCCTAACAAGAATCATCAAAAATCATCACAGTAAAATTTGACTTCATATGTGTAGAAAATTGGGTTACTGGTTGAGGGTATTAAAACCCTACTCAATCAGCAACCACAATTCCTGTCAGGGTGAAGTCACAAGCAAACCCCAAATTAACCTGTGTTTAACGCTCTGGTAGCTTGGCACAAGCAGTCAGGCTTAACCTAGAGGCAATGTGGAAAGTAGTTATGCAGTGCTTCAAATAGTAATAAAGTGAAAACAGAACACAACTAAAGTCCCACACACTTTAGATAATAGTGTAAAATGTAATACATATTTTGAGACCAAAACAACAAAACTCAAATCATTAGAGCCAGATATATGTAATTTTAAAGATTTAAGGGAAAATAGTGCCTAAAAGCACAAAACACCAACTGTGGTTATCTGTTCGTGCCAGATACGGACAAGTCATGACTTCAGTCTGGCCGTGAATGAGTGGGGGTGGGATACAGGGAACCGGCGAGCAGCGGCGGTACCCTCACATGGGCGCTGAGGCTCCGTCCCCTTTATGTCCTTCCCCAAAATAGCTTTATCTTATTGAAAACATGTTTAAATCCACAATTCCAAAATAAAATATTTTCCTATTGCAGAACTGGAAACAACTCACCGTCAGACAAAAACTCCTCCAGCAGTCCCCTGCTGCACCTGCGCCTCTAACTCAGTAGGGCTTGTTTCAAATTCCCTTTTGCTGGGTGGGTGAGATCAAAGCTCTGAGGCCTGTGAGGTCACCAGCTCGTCAAAATCATTGCCTCCTGTGCTAAGCTCCACCCTGACAACATGGGTGGAAAGTTTGTCCCTGGTCATTACTGGTTGAAGGCCAGCAGCTCCAGGGGCTTCATGTCCATTACGGACTATTCAAAGGATGAGATGGGAGCAAGCATCACTGACCCCATCCTGTGATGAGTTGTGAAAGAGTGGGTGAGGTTAGGGGATGAAGGCGGCAAGCTCAACCCTGGATTCTAGTTCCCATTGTTTATTTTCTACAGAGAAGTAAGTGTGAATACGTGGCCAGGTATCTACGTGATCTCTCTGAATGCAGAGCAACTACTGCAGCACTGATCAGCCTTTCTCAGTGAGCTTGATCGATATCTTGCAGTTGTCAGTGCAGACAGTATGCTGTGGCCCAACTGTATCAGCAACTCCTGGCACGTACTTTTAGTTTTGGATGCCCAAATGTGCTCATTTAATTACGTGTGACCAAAGTGGCTTGACAGCACCCACGCTGTCTGTTTTCCCTCACACCATTCACAGCGCCCATTGTTCCTTCTCTGACTTCATGGTTCTGCTGTATGCTAGCATTCATTTCCAGTCAGGGTACAATTTTTCCACTGAAAAGGGTTTCAATACTTAAAATCAGATGCACTGGTCAAGGTCTACCACGTGGAGCGTGCCGCCTGCTGGTTTATTTATTTATTTATTTGTTTATTAAAAGGTTTTCTATAGCGCGAACAAGACCCTTAGGTATCAGAGCGCTTAACATGACAGGTCAAGACAATGACAGTAGAAAATAAGAATAGAAATAAAAAGTTATATACATATCTTTCAAACCTGTTCAATACGTATAGTACAATAATCTGAGGTAGGATAGGGGTAATGCGATCTTAATTATCGGCTTTACAGTTGTCTTCTGAGTAATTCAGTCCAGAGTCAGTAATGTGACAGCTTCTGATATCGTCAAAGAGTGGAATGAGATCCTACAAACTTCCCATAGTTATAACATTTTTGTATCCTTTAAGTCCGGTTGATGTGTTGTCTTGTCTAGGAAAGGAATTTACTCATAAGAAAGATCTTAGATTCTCTCTTGAATCTTGTCGTATTTGTAATTTTCCTAATGTTCGGAGGGAGAGAGTTCCAGATTCTGGGGGCCGCTCCAGAAAACGCTCTATCGTAAGTTCTTTTCTTTTTGAAAATTGGTGGTCTCAGCATCAGATCATTGGCACTCCTTGCAGGTCTGTTTCCTCCCGATAATTCAATTTTCTGGGCGAGGTATGTAGGTGTGTTGTGATGAATAGCTTTGTGGGTGATACATGCCATTTTTAGTTGTATTCTAGCTTCGTACGGTAGCCAATTTAACGCCTTCAGTTGTGGGGAGATACGGTCAAATTTCCTTGTACCAGTGATAAGTCTTGCTGCTGCATTAAGGCATGCTTTCAATGGAGCTATTGAAATTTTCAGTAGACCTGTTAACGTTGTGCATCCGTATTCGATTCTCGAAATGACCAGTGATTGTACTGCTAGTTTTAGATCTGACTCCGTTAAAAACGATGTAATTTTTCTTAAGTAGTTTAGGTGAAAACGAGCATTTTTTGTCATTGCCTTGATGTTGGCTTTCATGTCTAGATTCTCGTCCAGTGTGATTCCGAGTGATTTTGCCGAATTCACTAGCGTTGGTTTCCATTAATCACCTGAAGAGGTGCATTACAAGAGCCAGGGGTGCAGCGAGGAATCTGAAAAACCAAGCATAAGAGAAGGGATGGAAGTGTCCGGCTTACTGCAGAACGCCATGCAAACCTTTTGATTGTCTCTTTGTGCTTGGCTGAAAACAACATATGCGGGCCCTAGTGAGCTTTTGCTTTGCAGTTTAAAAGATTTTTGGCAGTGCCCTGGCCAAAATGTTAAATAGCTGTGTGTGTTTTCTAATGACGTGATTTGTAAGTCTTTCTTCTCCAAGCTCTGCAGAGCTGAAGAGAGGAACTGTGTTAAACAAGACACATGAAGTGCAAAATGATGTTCCTTTTTGTGAATCATTTTAAAGGGCTAGCTATGACACACGTTTTTGTCCTGTTGATCTGTCAAGAGTAATGTGCTGGTAGACCCATAAAAAATATCATAAAAGTACCCAGCACCAAGCTTCTTTGACTTTTTCTCTTTTGTTTAACAAACCTGTTGATTTTTAGTCTGCACCATTGGTACTAGACATATCCTGTCCAGTCAACAAACTACCATGCCTCCCTTCAAGTCCTAGACTCTATTTCAGCAAACGCTACAGCCTTTTAGCATCTTTAACTTATGCCTACTCATATTTGCTCAGTAATGGAAAATTGGTAGGTTCGTTGTGTGCTCACCATTTTCAAAGTATACCAGCTGCCACTGCTAGTCAGGGCAGCGGAACGCAGACCTTAAATCCTGGTTGCGAAGCATTGCGAGATGTGAAGAATGTGTTGGCAGTGGCAGTTGTGGCGAGCTTCCGGCTATGATGCGAGGTGAAGCTTTGAGGATGCATCATGCAGTAGTGATGCCGGGGAGTTGTGGGGCTATGTTACGAGGTGCTGTGTTGAGGATACATTGTGCAGCAGGGGTTATGAGGAGTTTCGGGGCTGCGATGAGAGGCCCTGTGTGAGGAGGCATTGCGCAAAGACGGCTCTAAGGAGCTGCGGAGGTCCTACATCGGGAATAAATTGCATTGCATTTCCGATGCAGGGCTGTAATAACATAGCCCAATGTCATTCTATGGGAGAGGGAGGTCTTGCAGTAGTGAAAAACATACTTAAGAGTTTTTCATTACCAGGACATGTAAAAGTTAAAATTACATGTCCAACTTTTTAAATATGGTACACCCTGCCCTATGAGCTGTATAGGGTGTTCTCAAGTGGTGATTTGTATGCATTAAAAAGGAAGGATTGGCCCTGGCAAAAGGTTGGTTTTCCCAGGTCGGAATGGCAGTTGGAAACTGCACACACAGGCTACCATGGCAGGCCTGAGATATGTTTAAAAGGCCACTTAAGTGGGTGACACAATAAGTTTTGCAAGCCCACTATTATGTTTTCATTTGAAGGGCCATGGTGCATGTAGTATCACTGTGATATGGACTTACAAGTAAACTAAATATGCCATTGGGTGTAAACCAATATTACCATGTTCAAAGAGAACCTCACAAGCACTAAAAGCTAATTAAAACGTGTTCAGAAAACAAGAGGGCGATGGTAAATCGTTTGGGGACGCCCCTACAAACAGTTCCCATGTACAGAACAGGGTTTCTCAGATTGGGTGGCCAACACCATAACCCTTGCCTATGATGGTAATATGTGAGATTAGACATAGCCAAGTGCCCTTCTACAGCCTTTAACATATTGTGACAACAATCCACTTTTGAAAGCCTGTTGACTTTACTATATACTTTTTACAATAAATAAGCGAGGTCTTTTGCCTTTTTATTAACTTATTATCATTAGGTATTTATAAATAGGCATAACATTTCCCTGCACACCAATCAAGTCAATAGCTTGGCACCATAACCAACTCAGGCCTACTGTACTAAGCATAAGCTTTCCCAAGAGGCAAATACCAGGCATACAGTCTTAAAATTACAAATGCATGCAAAATTACAGTTGGCAAAGCAAAGCAGTGCCTCTCTTACCAGTGCTCAAAAAGTATTCTCACAATCCAAATCTTCTGAGGGCACAAACAGCATCAAAACCCTTGCCTATTAATGTAATCTATGTGACTACATGTAACAAAAAAACTATCAATAGGTTCTATTCAGAATAATACCAATACATCCTTAAGTTATCACAATCAGTATGCCAGGCCTACTGCATTTACCCTATACAATCAGTAATATAACCTTTATCATTGGAGTGTAAATATTCAGGCATACAACCTTTAACATTGACTTGTCACTGTAAACGATTTAAGCCCATTGTAATGAGCATAGGTTTTCGACTACGAACCACCCGGCATTCAGTCTTAAAAGTTCGAATATATACAAAATTACTATTGCCAAGGCATAAAACTATCTCCCTAAGAGAGCCTTATAAGGATTATTTCCGTGCATATCTTCTTTCTCCACAGTTTGTTTGGGTCGTTCTCCAACACTAAAACCCTTGCCTACTATAGTGATCTGTGACAGTCCATGTAACAAAGTATCTGCTTACAGGTGTTAGCACAGTGTAATAACAATCCATCCTATGTGTATTGTCTTTAATGTTGGCTTTTTACAATAAGTAATTAAGGCCTACTAACTTTGTTATAGCGTTTCATAATAAACATATCAAACCATTGAAATCCTGCATGCTTTTCCAAATGAACTGATTGAGCCTTTAACCTTTAACATTGGCTTTATACTTTATCCAACACTGACCTATTCAAATTAACATAAACTGCAATATTCATACATACAGTTAAAAATTACAAATATGTAGAAACATACATCTTTCAAATCAATATACAACCCCTCTCAACAGGGCTAGCAAGAAGCATCATGGCAAAACCACCCAGGGTTTGTCACAGGGGGTGAACAACGTCAAAACCCTTGTCCATCACTACCATGAAACAAAATACCTATCTGTATGCTTTAATAGAGAATAGTGACTAACCTCACCCATCTGTGTTGTAACCAGAGAAAAATACTATCAATTACCTAAAACAATTTATTAGCATCAAATTGCCATGTGTGTGCCCTTGAAAGTTCAAGCCCAGATAGTTGTATAGATAAACAAAATGATTGCTAGAGCGTGGAGGGCAAGCACTTTTTTGGGGAACCACACAAGGTCTGCCCAATCAAAACATGTACTCCTGGTTCCCAACATATGGGTAGAGCCAAAGCCCCTCTCCTGGTGATTCTCACTTAATTGTCTGATTACAGTTCTGCTGTCAAGCCAGCCTATAAAAGTAAACAAACCAAACAGTTCAACATTTCTCAGTGATTCCCTATGCAGAGGGTAAGTGCCCTACATATTTAAGAAAATCTTAATAGTTTCACACTTAGGGGCCGAGTCTGATTCGGGAAAAAAAGCGTCTGTCAGAATCGTATTCAGAGCCCTCTCCCCGTACGAAGCGTACACGTCCGTCCGAATCGCGTAGTATGATCTATATCTCGTCAATCGGTTCGAATCGTCGTGAAGCATACGAATTGCAAGGGTGAAACTGTACGACACGGACCCTCACAGTGAACCGTACGATTCGTAAACATGCTGTATGACCCGCCGAGTACAATCCGGACCGGGGTATGAGGACGCGATTCATACGGTCCACGTCAGGTAAGGGCAAAAAAGCACACAATCACATACACACCCTACAGTGCGTACCCCGGCGATCATGGGGTTTACGCATCATACCCCATGATTGCAGGGTGTATGCACCATACACCCTGCGATCATGGGGTACGCACTGTACACCCTGCGATCATGTGGTGTATGCACCGTACTCTAATACAAAGCTCCCCCCGCTTGGAAGAAGACTCCCTGGTGCACAGCACTGAAAGACACGATGTGCCTTATAAACAGTTCATCAGATTAAATCCAAATGTTCAACACGAAGTATCAAAGAGGTTCCATGATTATTTAATTCATATCATTTGAACAGTTCATCAATATTCTGAGGCAACGTATACATCATCCAACTTAAAGGGTCATCCAGCAATTAATTGTCCCAATGCATTTCGGGCAGATGACTAGCCCTTCCTCAGGGGACAGCTCTACAAACACAAAAAGAAAAAATAACCTGATGTAATGAAGATTCAATTACAGCTAATCTATCACATTAGCATGATCTAAAGTCGTACGTGGTAAAACACATGCGTGTGAAAAAACTAAATCATAAAGTCACAAGAACCAGAATAGGTAAATAGAAGTGAGAAACTTAGGTGAAAGCCGTGCTACTGATATGAAACAACAAAGTACAACCAATGGGTGTAGAGAGTGATTCGTGAAAAGAATTTGAAACCCAAAAACATACCCCAACATAAAAGCGAGTTAGAAAAATGAATAAGAAACCAAGTGCCAAGCAAGATCACATCACCCAGATTACCAAAGGATGTCGAATCATCAAGGGATTCGTATTGACCATCATTTAATACTCACGGAACTAAAACATCCGTGGTATGTATTTCCGCCCAATCTGTAAATAAAGCGCAAGGACATGCAGGTCATATAGAGAGTGTAAACACGCTCGATGTGAGTGCTCAAGACGGTCCCCCGTGCAGGAGTACTTACAAGTTAGCCACCATGTGCTCCGTTTCCGAAAGACGGGATAACCAGGAACCCCGAGTGCTCTGATTCTAGGAGAGTTTAAACGAAGGCGTGTGGCGAGAGCAAGGCAATAGAAAGAGGACTACGGGTACCGCAACAGTATGGGTGCCATATTGGAATAGGAAGGAAGTGAAGCTGGGTGCTCGGGTGAAGATAGGATATCAGGTAGACCATGAATAAATGAGGATGAAATACAAGGGTGACAATGTGTATAAATCAAAGGAGTATTACCCAAAAATCCACAATAAACAAAATCACGCGAATATTCACATATGTCCACAGCAACAAATGTAAACAAAAAAGGCAGAAGAATGCAGATCATAAATAACACAAAAATTCCATCCGATCATTTAAACCGTGTGGTTGCATCTTCGCCATGTAGCGGATCCAAAAGTTTTCCCTTTTCAAAAGAGTCTGCTTGTTATTGTGTGTGGGTGTCACTTGTTTCAGTACTAGAAACTTGAGCTGAGCTACTGAATGTTTATGCTCCATGAAGTGTACAGCGATCGTGGATTTTGTGTTCCAGTCCTTATGTTGCTCTTATGCTCAAGTAAGCGGGTTCTGATTTTTCTCTCCGTGTGGCCGATGTAGCATTTGCCACAGGGACATTTCAACATATAAATCAGGTTGTTCGAGTTGCAGGTGGCGTTCACTCACAAACGGAGCACATGGTGGCTAACTTGTAAGTATTCCTGCACGGGGGACCGTCTTGAGCACTCACATCGAGCGTGTTTACACTCTCTATATGACCTGCATGTCCTTGCGCTTTATTTACAGATTGGGCGGAAATACATACCACGGATGTTTTAGTTCCGTGAGTATTAAATGATGGTCAATACGAATCCCTTGATGATTCGACATCCTTTGGTAATCTGGGTGATGTGATCTTGCTTGGCACTTGGTTTCTTATTCATTTTTCTAACTCGCTTTTATGTTGGGGTATGTTTTTGGGATTCAAATTCTTTTCACAAATCACTCTCTACACCCATTGGTTGTACTTTGTTGTTTCATATCAGTAGCACGGCTTTCACCTAGGTTTCTCACTTCTATTTACCTATTCTGGTTCTTGTGACCTTATAATTTAGTTTTTTCACACGCATGTGTTTTACCACGTACGACTTTAGATCATGCTAATGTGATAGATTAGCTGTAATTGAATCTTCATTACATCAGGTTATTTTTTCTTTTTGTATTTGTAGAGCTGTCCCCTGAGGAAGGGCTAGTCATCTGCCCGAAATGCATTAGGACAATTAATTGCTGGATGACCCTTTAAGTTGGATGATGTATACGTTGCCTCAGAATATTGATGAACTGTTCAAATGATATGAATTAAATAATCATGGAACCTCTTTGATACTTCGTGTTGAACATTTGGATTTAATCTGATGAACTGTTTATAAGGCACATCGTGTCTTTCAGTGCTGTGCACCAGGGAGTCTTCTTCCAAGCGGGGGGAGCTTTGTATTAGTGTCACTGTTCACGCTGTATTGGTAGAGACAGCGTCCATCCCAGGTAGCACGCCATAGACCAATCACCGTTAGAGCTTGTTTATACCAGGCTGTGCAAGTCCGATTTTCATTGATTTAGTTTATCACTTTCTGTCCCACTGGACTGTGCACGCACATTTACTTTCAATCATGAATTACGATGCCATATCCAATCTGACCGATCTCAAGGCTGATACATTCGCCTTCACGGCGGGCGACGCTGATAAAATCTACAGCATGATTCAGGAGGAAATCGTATCAGCATCCAATACCCGCAGTCCTGAAAGCAATTTGAAACAACTGCTCTACTTATTAAAAAAGGAATGCAACCAGAAGTTACACGCTTGCACACTGGTGCGGTATCACCGCGCCCAGCGGATCCCCAGGGGCCTACGGGTTCCTTTAAAACCCTTATTGTGTAAAAACAATGCGAAATTTGTTGAGAGATGGTTCGCCATCCTCAACAAGTGTTCGCTTGACTTGATACTACTGATCGTTGAGGAACTCTCAAAATCACTTGAAGATTTGGCTCAGGAAATCAAAACCTTCCGAACTGAGCTTGATGATGCCATGGACCCCACCGAATTGGCCACCATGTTGGAAGATGTGAATGCCCAATTAGCGAAACATACCCGTGAAACACAGGAACGTAAACTTCGCAAATATAAAAGGGACACTATAGACTACAAGCTCGGCGAGATGTACACTTGGGCAGAAGTGTACGCCCGCCGACGCCCTAACCGTCCCTACAATCCCTATTCGGAACAAGAAACGTCTTCTTCGGATGGAGAAACCAGAACAACCAGAGCTACCAAACCGCCCGCCCCTACTGAACAACAACCCAGTACTTCTGACACTGCGGTTCATTTTTTAGAGGAAGGCCACACTCAACCAATCGACACAGGCGGGGTAGAACCCGCAGAGGTAGGAAAAGACAAAGAACCACTCAAAGCCAAGAAGAGCAATCGTCGCAAGTAAATGCGCAGGATAACCTGGTGATTAACATCTCTTCTACGCAACTCACCATGGAAGAAACACAGGTTTTGCAAAAAGGGCAATCCTTTGTGCCCACTACAAGAACTAATACTCTTGAATTGGAAGTGAGTACATTTAAACTGGTCCGCAACATTAGATTAAGACATTACTTTCAGAATGTTGTAACCACCACCACATCCAAAGATGACATATTGAGAGGCCTTCGTCCCTCCAGTAATTTCTTAGCTCCAGTGAGCCATAAGATCATCGACCTGTTTGAGAACTTGGTCAAGAAAGACATTGCGAAATTACCTTTTCAAATGATAGCGAAACGTGAGAATCTCAGTAAAAAAGAGAAGAACACCTTGCATAAAATTGCCAACAATTCATCGATAGTCTGTCAAACTGCGGACAAGGGAGGCGCCAATGTGATCATGGACGCAACATTCTATGAAGAACAAGTATTAGCGCATACATCTGATCCTAACACCTATGCAGTATTACCGGCAGACCCCACTAATGAATTCATGACTGTTTTGGTTGGAATCATTAAGGTGGCATTTGACAATGGAACTATCAATGAACGTGCTAAACGGTACTTAATGCCTGACAATCCCAAACCACCAAGACTATACATGTTACCTAAAGTGCACAAGCACGCAACTAAACCTCCCCTAAGACCTATTGTGTCCACCAAAGGAAGCATGCACGAGAATATAGGAAAATTTCTGGATACATATCTCCAACCTTTTGGGACCAACACCAGATCACATGTCAGAGACACCACAGACTTTCTGGTCAAATTCCAAGTAGCTACCAACGAATTGGATGAACAAGATCTCTTACTATGTACGGTGGACGTATGTTCACTGTATACCTCCATACCCCACGACATGGGCCTGATGGCCATTGAACATGAACTATCCCATCCAGACATAGATGCGGATCTGCAGCTTTTGTTGATGGAACTCATGGTGTTTACACTTTATCACAGTTATTTCACTGTATTCAACAAATGGTTTCACCAACTGTGTGGAACCGCTATGGGAAATTGTGCGGCTCCGTCGTACGCGAATATCTTCATGAAGTCCTTTGAAGAACAACATATCCTGAATCAGGCAGCGTGGCAGAATCATGGGAAACTCTATTTGAGATTCATCGATGACATTTTCATTCTGTGGAAAGGCACTGAACATGAATTAACTGACTTTTTGCGTACTTGGAACTCTATCAATGATCGAGTCTAATTCACATGGAACTTTGACATTTTCTAGATGTGGAAATTCAGCGGAACATGGATAAGTGGAACACCACCATATTTCGCAAACCAACTGACCGTAATTCCCTTTTACATCACCGAAGCTTTCACAGGCCTGGGTTGAAACGCAATTTACCCTTGTCACAACTTATGTGTGTTAAACGGATTGTATCATCTGAGCAGGCTTGTCAATTTGAAATAACCAACATGTTGGAAAGGTTCAAATCCAGGGGCTATCCCCAACCAACCTTGGAGAACGCTGTCAACCGTATTGATGCAATGAAACGTGAAGATCTGTTACAGACACGAGTCAAAATTGACAATACTCGGATGGTTGTAGTGTCTAAATATTCTATTATGAGTAACCGATTCAGGAATATCATCACTAAACATTGGTCATTACTCAGTCTAGAACCGGATTTTCAAGGAATCTTTACACAACCACCGATGTTTGCCTACACCAGGGGTCGCAATCTCAAAGAAATCTTGTCCAAACCTAGTGCACAGATTGAACCTGAATCTTACAAAGGCCCGAGACCTTGCTACAACTGTAGCAATTGTAATAACTGCATCCAGGGCAACACTACCAATCCTCCCATGAAGGGTCATCCCATTAAATTGCGAGTGAACGCCACCTGCAACTCGAACAACCTGATTTATATGTTGAAATGTCCCTGTGGCAAATGCTACATCGGCCACACGGAGAGAAAAATCAGAACCCGCTTACTTGAGCATAAGAGCAATATAAGGACTGGGAACACAAAATCCACGATCGCTGTACACTTCTTGGAGCATGAACATTCAGTAGCTCAGCTCAAGTTTCTAGTACAGGAACAAGTGACACCCATACACAATAACAAACAGACTCTTTTGAAAAGTGAAAACTTTTGGATCCGCTACATGGCGACGATGCAACCACACGGTTTAAATGACCGGATGGAATTTTTGTGTTATTTATGATCTGCATTCTTCTGCCTTTTTTGTTTACATTTGTTGCTGTTGACATATGTGAATATTCGCGTAATTTTGTTTATTGTGGATTTTTGGTTAATACTCCTTTGATTTATACACATTGTCACCCTTGTATTTCATCCTCATTTATTCATGGTCTACCTGATATCCTATCTTCACCCGAGCACCCAGCTTCACTTCCTTCCTATTCCAATATGGCACCCATACTGTTGCGGTACCCGTAGTCCTCTTTCTATTGCCTTGCTCTCGCCACACGCCTTCGTTTAAACTCTCCTAGAATCAGAGCACTCGGGGTTCCTGGTTATCGCGTCTTTCGGAAACGGAGCACATGGTGGCTAACTTGTAAGTACTCCTGCACGGGAGACCGTCTTGAGCACTCACATCGAGCGTGTTTACACTCTCTATATGACCTGCATGTCCTTGCGCTTTATTTACAGATTGGGCGGAAATACATACCACGGATGTTTTAGTTCCGTGAGTATTAAATGATGGTCAATACGAATCCCTTGATGATTCGACATCCTTTGGTAATCTGGGTGATGTGATCTTGCTTGGCACTTGGTTTCTTATTCATTTTTCTAACTCGCTTTTATGTTGGGGTATGTTTTTGGGTTTCAAATTCTTTTCACGAATCACTCTCTACACCCATTGGTTGTACTTTGTTGTTTCATATCAGTAGCACGGCTTTCACCTAGGTTTCTCACTTCTATTTACCTGTTCTGGTTCTTGTGACTTTATGATTTAGTTTTTTCACACGCATGTGTTTTACCACGTACGACTTTAGATCATGCTAATGTGATAGATTAGCTGTAATTGAATCTTCATTACATCAGGTTATTTTTTCTTTTTGTATTTGTAGAGCTGTCCCTGAGGAAGGGCTAGTCACCTGCCCGAAATGCATTGGGACAATTAATTGCTGGATGACCCTTTAAGTTGGATGATGTATACGTTGCCTCAGAATATTGATGAACTGTTCAAATGATATGAATTAAATAATCATGGAACCTCTTTGATACTTCGTGTTGAACATTTGGATTTAATCTGATGAACTGTTTATAAGGCACATAGTGTCTTTCAGTGCTGTGCACCACAGAGTCTTCTTCCAAGCGGGGGGAGCTTTGTATTAGTGTCACTGTTCACGCTGTATTGGTACAGACAGCGTCCATCCCAGGTAGCACGCCACAGACCAATCACCGTTAGAGCTTGTTCATACCCGGCTGTGCAAGTCCGATTTTCATTGATTTAGTGTATGCACCGTACCCAGGGGGGCCGTTCTGTACCTGTTTCGAGGCAAACTCTGCTTCTCTGGATGTTTTGGACTCGCATAAAAAACGTCGTATGGTGCGTACCCGACACAAATTGTATTTGCTGGGTCAGGAAAACCTGCTTCGAACCGTACGCATGTCGCGTACAGCGGTTTCCAAGGGAGAATCATGCAGTGATTAGAGTCGTACGTTCTTTGTACAATTCGTATGGAGTCCTGCTCCTGGTACGATTCGTACTTCATCATACAGATGGTGACGTTGCAGGGTACGATTCGTACAGGAAAAACGCTCCATACGGCTATTCGGAGTGATTTTTCCTGAGTCGGAATCGGCCCCTTAATGAGTTATTATGGAGTGAGGTTAGAAAACGTATAAATCTAACTTTCATTCTCACTTTGCAGCACCTTCACTTGATCTGTTTCAGGGTTATCAATGCCAAACTAAATGTACTCCCAGGGTGATGCTAATGGGCATTTACAGCAGGCCTTCTGTTCATTTGCTTGCAATCCAGAACTCTCACATCTAGCCCACAAGCCTACATCATGGTGCCATTTGTGAAAAGGAGGGGACGTCTGAGATCTCCAATGCATAGTAATAGACCTTTTAGCAAACACCAAAGCTGAATCTATGAACCTATTCCCAGTTTTCTTAGGCTTGGAATTTCTCTCAGCAAGAAGGCCTCAGGGGTGTGTAATTGTTCCCTATTAAGTAAAACTTCTAGGCTTACTTTTATTTTTGTGGGCTCAGTGTTTATTTGCTGCCCCAATACAATTCCATAGTAATGCTTTCAACTTTTTGGAGCTGCTCATCATCGCCAACAGTTGTAAATTACTGAAATAGTGAATAAGTCTCAGCAAAGCAACTTTTTTAATAAGGACAGGTCTGTCCATGACAAACAATTGCAGGCTATGTTGGATGTCCATGCTGAACTTAAAGTTTCTCATCTCTAAACCCAAATTATCCACAAGCAGATCATTTGAATTGTGATAAGTCCATACCCCAAGATATGGGCGCATATTCTATACCCAAACAATCCCTCAAGAGGTTAGAACTGGTAGTTCCAGCTTTATATTTCTATCTATTTGGAAGGGACATAGTTTTAACCAATTAGCTTGCAATCCCTACATTCTACCATAATCCTGCAGACACCTGATCATAGGTGCAATGTCTACCTCTGCATTCTTTAGGAACATAAGGGCATAGTCTGCATGAAGTGGGTTCTTTCACTGTGAGCCACACTGTGTATAAGATCTGATCTGTAAAGAAGAGCAGAGTGCATCAAAATTGGGACTGCAAGAGTTGAAGTGTGCCGGCTTAAAAATTGTTCTGAGGACAGTGTCAGATGTGGTACTACTGTAACAGTTAATAGATTAGTAACTCAAGATGATTCCTACTGATATGAAGCGGGTCTTATTATGGAAGAGGTTGGCAACCCCTGTCCTTTCATAATTGCAAAGAATGCGGGGACAAAGAACACTGCTGCTGTGTACTCCAGAAAACTCAATAAGAAGTTGTGATGGTTTTAACAGTGTGGAACCTCCCTGAAGATCCATTGTATAACACATTGGCCATTTAATCCAAGCTTCATCCGTGTTCATCTGTTTAGAGACCTCATTCAACAATTTTTAAGTAAGAGTATCAAGCACCTTCTCCGGGACCACTTTTAATAACATATAGTGGGGATATTTAATCAATGAAGCTTTATGTAAGACACAGAGGGTTCCATGTTTAAATATCAAAAACAAAAATATAGTCAACAAAAATAATGATGTAAAAATATTGATTACAAAAATATCGACTCCCTATACTTAAACAGGTAAGTACAATAATATCGACTCAAAAATATCGATGTAAAAAATATAGATGTAAAAAATATCGACTTTAAAAAATAACATAACAAATTTAATTAATTAAATAATATTATTTAATATTTTTTTAACTAATTATAACAAAAAACTTAATTTAATAAATATAAACACAAAAAAGTGTACCTATACATAATTTTACTTAAATACATTTTATTAACTATTATCTTTATTTAATTTATATATTTTATTAACATGAAATAAAAACTTATGTAAATGATTTAAAATAAAATAAACTATTCTATATTTAATTAACACATGAAACTATTAAAAAAAATAATACATACATTTAATAACAAAATAAAAACATTAGTAGTTAAAACATTGGACAGCTGGAGGGTAAAAATTACTATTCCCACTCCAGTGAGTGTAACAGTAGGGAAAGCGCTGGATAGCGGAGGGGTAAAATTTACTATTCCCACTCCAGTGAGTGCAACAGTAGGGAAAGCGCTGGATAGCGTAGGGGTAACAATTACTATTACCACTCCTGTGAGTGCAACAGTAGGGTAAGCGCTGGATAGCGTATGGGTAAAAATTACTATTCCCACTTCAGTGAGTGCAACAGTAGGAAAAGCGCTGGATAGCGAAGGGGTAAAAATTACTATTCCCACTCCAGTGAGTGCAAGATCGCAGACATTCATAACAGCTTCGGCGACCAGTCCACTCCCCTCACCACCACTCTTCACACCTGGACCCCGTTCAGCACTGAAGACACCATCCGCTTGATGAGCTCCATCCACTCCGGATCGCCAACCGACCCATGCCCCCATCACATCTTCAACAAGACCGACTCCGTCATCGCACCCCATCTCCGGGACATCATCAACTGCTCCTTCAACACCGCTACCTTCCCGGAAAGCTGGAAACATGCCGAACTCAGAGAGTCCACCTCCCCCCTTTCAGATCAGAGGCCACCGAAGTCATATGCGGCGTTCCACAAGGATCATCGCTCAGCCCCACCCTCTTCAACGTCTACATGAGCCCCCTCGCATCCATTGCATGCCAACAAAACCTCAACATCATCTCCTACGCAGATGACACCCAGCTGATCCTCTCCCTCACCAAAGACCCAACCACCGCCAAAACCAACCTACACGAAGGGATGAAAGACGTAGCCGAGTGGATGAAGAACCTTAAACTGAACTCAGACAAGACGGAAGTCCTCATCCTAGGATCATCCCCCTCTGCCTGGGATGACTCATGTTGGCCCCAGGCTCTAGGCAGCGCACCCAAACCAACGGACCATGCTCGCAACTTGAGATTCATCCTAGACTCCTCCCTCTCGATGACCAGACAAGTCAACGCCGTCTCATCATCATGTTTTAACATCCTACGCATGCTCCGAAGGATCTTCCGATGGATCCCCACCGAAACAAGGAAGATGGTCACCCAAGCACTTGTCACCAGTCGACTGGACTACGGAAACACCCTCTACGCCGGAACCACAGCCAAATTGCAGAAAAGACTTCCACGCATTCAGAACGCCTCCGCTCGACTCAACCTAGACTTACCTCGCCACAACCACATATCTAGTCACCTGAGAGACATGCACTGGCTCCCCGTCAATAAGAGAATCATGTTCTGTCTCCTCACCCACGCACACAATGCACTCCACGACCTAGGACCCAGATACCTCAACACTCGCCTGACCTTTTACACCCCCACTCGCCAACTACGATCGTCCAACCAAGCCCTCTCCGCGATTCCACGCATCCGAAGAGCCACCATGGAAGGAAGATCCTTCTCCTACTTGGCAGCCAAGACCTGGAACTCCCTCCCCACCCACCTCCACCTTACACAGAACCACCTCTCCTTCAGAAAGTAACTCAAAACCTGGCTGTTCGATCAGTAGCGAACTCCTCTCCCTTAAGCGCCTTGAGACCCTCTGGGTGAGTAGCGCGCTATACAAATTTTGACTTGACTTGACTTGACAGTAGGGAAAGCGCAGGATCCCAAAACAATAAAAAAAACTAAACTATCAACATTTTTATTGATTTTAATTTCCAATTTTACCAAAATTAATATAAATGTAAATATATTAATAATTAACAAACATAATACAAAATAATTAATTACATATTATTTAGCACTATAATATCCACAACACACACCTAAAATTAATTACAAAATTACATTTAATATTTACTAATTAAATCATCAAAATTAATGTATTATTATTTATTAGTTAATCAATAAAAAAAGAATTACTTACCAGCTTTCACATCGTTTACACATATAAACACCACAACACACCTGAAATTAATTACAAAATTACAATTGGAAATTACTGATAATTAATTTTAAAATATGTAAGAATTAATCAGTAAAAAATAATTACTTACCACCCTTCACACTATTTACACATATAAACACCACAACACACACCTACAATTAATTAAACAATTACCATAATTATTAATTGACTAATTGAAATTAATTAACAACGAAATATTAAACTAATATTAATTAATAAATTAACACATTATTTAATAAATTACATTTTATATAATTTAATTACTTCCCACCCTATTCCCCTATAAACCCACAACCCACTACTGAACTAATAAGGCAAAATTAAACTTAAAATAAAATTACTAACTAGAAAAATTCTAAAACATATAATAAAATGACAAACAATTCTTATTAAAAACACTAAAAAACATAACATTATTAATAAACCGATATTTTTGTCAACTATATTTTTGTGAACGATATTTATTACAACTATATTTTTGTACTCAATATTTCTTACCAGTCAGTCGATAATATTGTCATCTATATTTTTGTTGTCGATATTTCTTCCAAACGATATTTCTGCTGGGATATTAATGTTCCACGATATTTCTCCGTCGATATTCCTGCTTTGCCCCACACAGAGAAGGCCTCAGACATTAAAGGTAGCCTTTCAGGTGGGAAAAAAATTCCCCTGTGTGGTCATGGTGAATTAGCATTTTCATATGAGTTTAACGGTACATGGCCAGTACCTTACTATGTATTTTATCATCAAATGTGATCAAAGAGAGAGGCCTGAATGTTCTATCAGCTGTATCGCTGCATTTGTATCTATAGGAATCACCAGAGCCTTTCTAAAAGAGGGTGGAAGCAATCCTACTTCCCAAACTCCACCGCCCTGATCGTCAACCTCGCCAACCCTGGCCTCCAACAACTTGTCACAGAACCCACCCATGCCGCCGGCCACACGCTTGACCCCGTCTTCACCACAAGCACCCACGTCGCCTTCACCCACACCACCGAGCTCCACTGGTCTGACCACCGAAGCATCCACTTCACCTTCAAGAAACCAACCACGCCCACCGCACCCAACAGCTGCCCCACCGCTGCTGGAGCAAAGTTACCCAGGACCAACTGACCTCAACCTTCACCCAGAACCCACCCACCGACCCCACCGACACAGCCGCCGCCGCCCGAAACTTCAGACAGTGGATCAACGACTGCTCCAACACCCTCGCCCTGATCAAGAAACCCTCCATCAACCACCTCAGCAAGAAAACCGCCTGGTTCACCGAAGAACTCCACATCTCCAAATGAGCGTGCCGGAAGCTGGAGAAGATATGGCTCCATGACCACGCAGCCCACAAAGACGCTATTCGCAGACATCACCACCTCATCAAAACAGCCAAGAGATCGTCCTTCACAGCCATACTGGACAACCACAACACAACAACAAAGAACTTTTCAACATGGTGAAGGAACTCTCCAACCCCAACGCCAACAACAACGACATCCCGCCCTCGCAAGATCTCTGCAACTCACTGGCCACCTTCTTCCACCGCAAGATCGCCGACATACACGACAGCTTCAACTCCTCACCCGCCCTGACCACAACAAACCACACCCGAATGCCACCTGCACCAACCAGTTGACCGCCTGGTCCCACGTCAATGACGAAGAGACACGCAAGGTCATGAACTTCATCGACTCAGGATCTCTGTCAGACCCCTGCCCACACCACGTGTTCAACAAATCTGACGCAACCATCGCACCCCAATTGCGGAACATCATTAACATCTCCGTCGACACAGGGACATTCTCGGAAAGCTGGAAACACGCCGAAATCAATGCCCTCCTCAAGAAGCCCAAGGCGGACCCCAAAGACCTCAAGAAATTCCGGCCCATCTCAGTGCTCCTCTTCCCGGCGAAGATCATCAAAAAAATCGCCAACACACACTCTACGCAGGAATCCCGACCAAACACCTGCGAAGACTACAACGCAACCAGAACGCCTCAGCCCGACTGATCCTCAATGTCCCCCGCCACAGCCACATCACCTCCCACCTAAGAGACCTGCACTGGCTACCCATCAACAAGAGGATAACCTTCAAACTCCTCATCCATGCACACAAAGCACTCCACAACGCCGGACCAGCCTATCAGAATGACAGACTCAACTTCTACACCCCCGCCCGCCAGCTCCGCTCCGCCAGCCTTGACCTTGCCACCATCCCGCGCATCCAACAAACGATCTCCGGCAGCAGATCCTTCTCCTTCCTCGCCGCCAAGACCTGGAACACCATCCCCACCCATCTATGACAGACCCAAGACCTGCTCACCTCCAGAAGGCTCCTCAAGACCTGGCTCTTCGATTAGTAGTGCCCTCCACCCACAGTGCCTTGAGACCCTCATGGGTAAGTAGCGCACTATACAAGTTTTCTGATTGATTGACTGAAACTCTAGAGTACACCTTGAGAAGATGAGGTATCGGGAGATCAGTCTAAATGCCAAAACACTATGACGGTAACCCATCCATACCAGGAGTCTTCCCCCCTGGGCAACAGTTCAAGCGCATGCAGAATCTCCTCCACGATCAATGGGGTATCCAATTGCTCAGTCACATTTCCCAGTATCTTAAACACATTTAGATTGTTCATCTATGCTGTCATGTCAGAGGTACTGGTCAAGTGCTGGGCCTTATAAAGACCTTTCTAGTAATAATAAAATGCTGAGTTGATTCAATCTTGAACGCGGACCATGCAATCTGTGACATCTCATACCTGGCTAATAGGTTCATATGTATTGTTTGATTTTGCCAGCCAATAAGTCCCCAGGTCTGTCTGCCTGAGAAACGACACAAGTTAAATAATACCTGTGGTCAAGGCACCACAGTCTCTACACCACTGCTTTGTATTTTTCTGTTAGGGCCAATAGGTTTAATTTCCTAGGAGGGGAGAGTGACACTTCCTATTCCAGTTCATGCAAGGAGTTATCCAAAGTGAGAAGCTCCATAGTCATAGACCATCTATCTCCCACAGTTGCAGCAATACAGTGTCCACTCACCACAGTCTTGAAGGCCTCCCACTCAATTATGACATCAGAGACACGCCTATCAGTACGTACTCATAATAGGTCTGGATCACTCCTTTGATGGATAACCTAAAAACTGGATCTTCCACTGCCGCAACTCTGGAGTCTCCTCTTAGTTTTCAATAAGGTTTGCCTGCCTCATTTAAGTCTCAGTAATATAGGGATATACTCTCAAAGAGTTCTCCCTAATCACCTCAAAGCGAGCACATCGGGGACACATCAGCAGAACACCTAAACCTGTCAAAACAAACACGAAGATCATGTGCTGATGTCTAAAATTAATAGCCCCTGTCTGTGTTGTGTACTTGTCTCCAAATATTGGAAAGTTTCCAGTTTGTAGGCGAAATCCCAAAGCACCTTGCAATTCTTACAGGTGATACATTGGGTAGAGATCTGTCTAGGATGGAATTCATGGGACCGGTTCACAAAGGCATTCTGAGAGAAAAGTCCAACTTTATGACTTTTGGTATTCACTGAGGCCATTTAAGAGTCATATCTTTACGTCTGCAGTTGGGCCAGAATCTCTGGCTCAAACCATACTTTCCGGCTCCGGCTGGATGAAGTGTAATCAATTGGCTGCAACGCAATTTTTACAAACAGGTACGTTAGGAACATGAGATACATGGTAGAGGAGGTCATAAAAATCAATTTGGGCAGGGAAAGGGGAGTGGCCAGACACTGCATCACATCCCAGAAACCTTTGCATTAGGGTACATGCAGTTCACAATTTACTCTCCCCTCAGTGTTGACTGTAATGTTACACCACATTCAGTATTAACTGTAGTGTTACATCAAATGCCTCACCTCCCCTGCACAGCCAGAACCCGATTCCTTCCCTCCCCTGTAAGGACTTAACACCTCACCTTCCCTGTGGAAGTAAGGAACTGACGCTGCCTCAGCCCATCAATGTCTCACCTCCATCATGCCAGGCAATGTCTTTTGACTTCATTATTTTCCAAGGTACTGTTTTGGGGGTCCATGTGACTCCGTGGCCGGCCCATGCACCTAGTGGTCTGTGCCGTACTGTGGATTTCTACCTGTCATCATATTGAGATAGGCCAAGTTTGGAGCTATTGTCTTCTAAAAGCTATATTTTTACCTTAAACCTTTTGAAAGTGATATGTTGAATTATGTATCTTGCATTTTTGTCATTTTGGTTTTGTTAGGTTTAGATAAACATACTTTATTTTTCTTAACTGGTGTGGTGTCCATTTTTAGAGCTTTCACTGTGTGTTTTATGTGCAAATACTTTACACTTTGCCTCTGAAATAGGCCTGACTGCTCGTGCCAAGCTACCAAGGAAGAGACAGGGGTTATCTTTGGTGTGCAATCCCCTTTTCCTGACTAGAAGGAAGAGTACCTACTTGGACATGGTGTATTACACTGTCAACTAGAGATCCCCATTTCTAACAGCTGTGCTGCATACTTTCATTTACGTTCCAACGGCCAACCAAATGTTATCCACGCATGAAGACCCAGGATCAAAAATGACTCAAAAATATTATGTTACGAATTGTCTCCCCTCACATAACAGGTATTCACCACTGCCCTCTGGAAACAGGTAAAGCCCAACAACAAAAGGATACTGTTAATTATCAGATTTAAAACATGTTGAAGGGTCACCAGCCATTTGGGGTGTCAGGTTAGAAAATTTGGGGAACTCATCATCTAAGAGATCAAATCATGAGCTTTCAGTAGAGGTACCCCTAGGGGATGAATCAATGCTATCCTCACTCCTCGATGGTCAGAGCATTGAGACCAACACTGGTCTCTTAGCTCGTGCTGACTGTTGAATAGGGCACTTAGGTACTCACTCACCTACCACAGATCCTCTTCCATTCTGATTTAGGACATTGCTATCCTACCTTATGCTTCCCAGAGTGATTATCCTACAGCCAATTACGCACCTAAGTAAAGAGTCCTCCACCAAGATGTTTAGCCTGGCAGGGAACAAGCAGTGGAGTCTGCCTCTCTGAGAGCTAATTCTACTTCAAAGGAGGAGTCTTGTTTTAGCTGCACAGTAGAAGTGTAGTCTGGAAAAACAATGCTGAGAGGTTCTCCATCTTGAACAAGCCTGGCTGCCTAAAAGAGAGATAAATTGTATTCCTATCCCAATCATGAAACTATCATGCCTTTGTGGCAGAGAGGATCCCCCATGCGCAGTCCACGCAAGACGTAAAACGTAGGGGGTTGCAGCAAGGAGGAGAAACACCACAGTGAGGAGGAGAGCGGCCCGCAGATGCCAGAGAGTACGTAGGTGGGTTTTTTGACCCTTTAAAAAATAAATTGCAGTTCCAAATCGAAGTTTGCAAAGGGTTTTCCGTGTTGTATTGCACAGTCCGAGAGTCCCACTCCCTAAAACCTTCAGCAGAGGTAGGCAGTGCCTGTCACAGCCTGTAAACACCAACCCCACCAGTGACAGGAAAAAAGGAAAATGCACACTCGGAATCCTCCTCACAGGTTGTCAATCCAATACTCCTCACAGATTACCAATCCCAAATCGTCCCCCTGACAGTCTTTTAGTGACTGTAAACCACTTTGTATACATACTATATGGACTTCTCCCAGAGTTCAGTTTCCTGCTCTACTCTGAGGGGAGGGCACCAATAAATAAACATGTGTCCAGATCAGCCTGCTCTCACTGCTTCCATCTTGGTGCTCCTGCAGCTGGGACAGAGTGGAAATAGATGCCTGGCCCATCTCCAGCGCAAAGTTTCCCAAGCGGCTCCCAAGATCATGGTGCGGTTCTGCAGGACTCCGAGTCGGGCCGCCCCTCTGGCACCACCATTTGCTGGGGGGTGGGAGGTTCAGGTCTGGCTCCCCTCACCTAGCACTGGGTTTGAAAGTCAGGGGTGGTTTTGGAAGCTCCTCCTCCCTTCTCTCCTGTAGGCGCAACAGGCTGTTCCTGCTGCCGCAACATGCCTGTGTGCCGTTCTCTTCTATGGGAAAAACCAAAGGGGGTGATGGACGGAGCGTTGACAATACAAACACTCACCCCCAGTCAACTGATCTGGGTTTAATCCATCACCGTTCTTTAGCTCACTTCGCCACCCCAGTTCAGACATGGCCATATGCAAATCAGTCTGACCCTGTGCCTCATGGGAACAGTCCAGCCCGAACTACCAATCCATGTCTTCCCTGGACCAGAATCAAGCTTCCCAGGACCGGTTTCTGGCATTCTAGCTGTCTTCAGCCGGGCTTGCTTGAATCTAGTGGCAAAGTGAGCAAGGGACTCACGTCTGAGCATACCCTGCCAACTTAGGGCAAACAAAGAAAAAACAAAGGGGGTGATGGACGGAGCGTTGACAATACAAACACTCACCCCCAGTCAACTGATCTGGGTTTGATCCATCACCGTTCTTTAGCTCACTCCGCCACCCTAGTTCAGACATGGCCATTTGCAAATCAGTCTGACCCTGTGCCTCATGGGAACAGTCCAGCCCGAACTGCCAAGCCATGTCTTCCCTGGACCAGAATCAAGCTTCCCAGGACCAGTTTTTTGCATTCCAGCCGTCTTCAGCCGGGCTTGCTTGAATCCAGTGGCAAAGTGAGCAAGGGACTTACGTCTGAGCATACCCCGCCAACTTAGGGCAAACAAAGAAAAACCAAAAGGGTGTGATGGACGGAGCGTTGACAATACAAACACTCGCCCCCAGTCAACTGATCTGGGTTTAATCCATCATTGTTCTTTAGCTCACTCCGCCACCCCAGTTCAGACATGGCCATATGCCCTT
Source organism: Lissotriton vulgaris (assembly GCF_964263255.1). Classification (NCBI taxonomy): domain Eukaryota; kingdom Metazoa; phylum Chordata; class Amphibia; order Caudata; family Salamandridae; genus Lissotriton; species Lissotriton vulgaris. The sequence goes on from NC_141685.1 coordinate 503,029,227, forward strand.
TTGTACCGTTCTCTTCTATGGGGTCAGAGGGCGGAGGGGCATGCAGCAGGCAGCAGACTTGTGCCACACACTGCTGGCCCTGAAGCCCTCAGTCCTGGAGGGAGGATTGCAGCGGCGGACCCTAAACGCACACAGGAAGCCTGGCTCTGGTCACAAATGTTAGTATAAGAACTGGTGCTGCCCCGGAGTCCGGGGGACAGGGAGAGGGAGCCTTCCATTTTCACTTACATTGCATCGCTTCAAGCTTTTCGAAACTCTGTCTCTTAAAGATCTTTGCAAATGCGAGTCTCATTCATGGTTTTTACATGAAAAATCTGAAATCTAGATGTAGAGAGTGCCCCACATCGGCACTGAAATTCTGTATGTTGAGTCTAAAGTGGGACCGGGGCAGAGCGGAGTTCCACTGAGTTTTTTATAACTCCATGGAACTCCGCGGAGTCCCACTCCGCATACTCCATCCATGGTTAATTCACAACAACTTGCTCAATTTTGGCCTTAAACGTTTTCAAGGTGGTCTGGATGGTTAACAGTATTTCATGCAGTTTATCAGAAAGTGGCACTTGCTGTCCCAAAGCCAAAGGCAGTTTTTGGATGTCCTACAGGTCATGAGATGCTCCTTGGACAGGAGCCTTTGGGATCCCCAAAGCCACTGATTCCTTAGACACTCTCGTACCCCCCCCCCCCCATCTCTTATTTACTCCTCTCACAAGCTCATTGATGAGGAGATGTATGCATGTTTGCAGGAGCAAAAAGAGGTTCTCTGTCGAGACAGGGAGCAGCTGAGCGCAATGGTGCACACATTTGTCAAGGACACCATTTATCTCAATATTGAGCCTCGCCATTGCAGCTTCAACCAGTTCCCACATTGCCAGTCAGAGTGAACAATATGTTGTTCACAGAGGTGGATCGTTCCCCAGACAGACGCCAAGTGGTTCAAATATGGCTTTTTACACCAATGGGGTCATTCATCTCAGCAGCAAGGTCTCCCACATGGGGCAAAGAGTGCATTTACAAATGAGCAAAAGAATTTGAGTGTGTGTGTATGTATAGGCAACATTAACAGGGTGCCCCTGCAGAGATCAGTCCATGCTGACCTGTTTGAAGCGTGTTTTCACAGAACGCACGAGCACTTATTTTAATGAGTGTTGCCTCTTTCAAAAAAAGTTTAAGAAATCGGAAGAGAAAAACAAACTATTCGGTTTTATGGAGCTTCATTTCACAACACCTAAATTCAAATTTTCAAACTGTTGGTTTGTTGTTTCAGACACACCATACAATCCATGTGAGTCCCAAAAAACACAAAAGCAATTAGGAATGGAAAAACAAACAAGAAATATATAATATTGACTAAATAGCATTGAATAGTAAACGTTGAATTATCAAAGAGTTGTTAGGCATTGATTATGAGTGGGATCATTGTTTTCCAATCTCTGCACCAAGTGCAGGGTTCGAAGTTATGATGCGAATGTTATCTAATGCACCCAGTAATGAGTGGGTGTGTTAACTATCTCACCCTTTGTTAAATTGCAGCAGTTAAAATCTGCTGAATTTAACAGGAGAAAAGTGTACGGTATTTACCGACATGCAACTTTCTGTTATTCCCAGGAATCATTAGATAGGTGTAATTTATTGCATCTGATAAATAACAAACTGCATTATTCATGAGGGGCAATAAATGGACCCTTGATTCCGACAAACTCGGAATCAGGGCCTTAAATGGACTGGTGCATTAGGCCACTTAATGCTACATCAAATTCTCGATTCCCTGTGCTAAGTCTTGCATCATACAATTGTAACAAAAAAGAATATTTCTATTCCATCCTTCTGGGGTCTTGACCAGCCATATCAAAGTTCAATGCCATGAACAAGTCTCATTATGAATAGTTTCACAAAAGCTCAGCTATAAATAAAGGTGACATATCCAGCTGCGGCTCCTCCGCAGTGGCAGAGGAGCATAGCGCTACTGTCTCAGCTGAAAAAGAAAATGATATTTTATATTTGTTTCATTTTTCTCCTGCTGGGTAAGCCAGTGTGTGTAGGGACGGGCCTAGTCGGAACATAGGAAGGAGGAGGAACAAGTGGTGTGTTCACTTCTAAGTGCGCATGTCTGTTTTGCCGGCTGTCTTATGCTGGCCAAACAGACATAAGCATTTAGGTTTCTCCAACCTAGCTTTAATACACTGCTGTGTTGGAGAAACAGCACAAACTCCCTACGCCTGAGCGTGTGTTAAACCAGCCTGCTCAGGCCAATCCCTGTGCTACTCTCATGCTATTGGCAATAGCATGAGAGCAACGTGGGCATTGCACAGGGAGTCTCCGATGCTGTCCCAGTGTCTTCTGGGACCAGGAAGCAACAGAACACCGAGGTGTGAGGTTTGCCGGCAGCTTCAGCTAAGTCTTTGTTTTTTTATTACCCCCTCCCATGTGCCTCCTCTACCCGCTTCACCACTTTTTGTTTATGTCGGCCGCCGATGGACAAATCGCTATCAATAGTGTTCCAAAAGGCAGTATACTAGTTGCCTTTTTGGAATACATATGACATAAGACTATGTTATCTCAAAAGAGACTGTTATGTAGTTGTACATTCCATGAATCTATATCAGAAATGTTAAACTTTACTCATTTAGGAGTGAAGGGATTTAGGAATTAGAAAAACTATGTAAAGAGCACATAACATAATGTGGCTCATTTTTACTTAGACATGCCTTTTAAAATTTGTGGATTCATGAAACGGGCAATATTTATTCTAGAAAAAGGAGTATTTAAAGAGCCAATGTCTGCCATTTCTGTTCATTGGATGCATCTCTAAGACCCTGGGGGTGTAAAGACTCAATGGTCTGTCTGTAGGATGTTTGTGTGCTGCACAGTGCTGTGCTGTATTGTTTTACCTAATTGAAAGAAAGACAAGGATGCTTTTGAAACAACATAGAAAGAAATATTAATATATTCTGCTACCTACCACAGTAATGACTTGTGGCCAGATGTGCATATGCATGGCTTTGTGATTACTATATAGCAAATTCTCTATTTGGGAATTGGTATCACCCATGTACTAATGTATTTTTGACACAATGTGCAACTCCCAGTGGGTCTCAAATAGACCTACCTCATTATTATTTATGAGGTAGGTCCTGGTTTGCGATCCATATGGAATCAGCAAACCATAATGCCTGTGATTGCATATCAAAAAAACATTTTTTTAATGCATCCTGTTTTCCTTTAAGGGAAAAGGATAAGTGTCAAAAATAAAAGTGAAAAGTTTTCTTTTCATTTTTCAAGAGTAGGAAGTGGTCCATGGGACCACTGCCTACTCTTAAAAAAAATTCACAAACATTCACAAAGATTAAGGGTCCCTTAGTGATCCCTTCCTATTTGCCGGTGAAACCTTGAGAACGTAAACTTTGGCTATCATTGGTATTGAGACTGAAACAGCAATTCGGAAAAGACGATTTTGGAATTGAATAATTCTTTTATGGATAAGCCAAGCTATAGAAGCACATGAGATTCAAAAACGATTCCCGCTGTCCTAAATATTTCAGATACTAATCTACACTCGAAACGAATAATATTGCCCTGATGAAGTCCTGTGTCAGGACGAAACATATAGGCTGTGACTGTTGAAGAATTAATAATTATAAAGAATTGATTGATTGACCTGCAACTTAATGAAGAATATGGAAATGGTTTAATGAACTTTTTGACAATAAAAACATGTTAACATTGAACACAATTTGGAAATCATTGGCCTGTGGATTGGATTACTCACAATAATTTGTAATAATTTATTGAAATATGTTATACATAATTGTACGCTCCTTTCTTTGTGTACATTTTGAAAAATGTCATAACACGAAATGAAATATAAATATAAACCAACAGAAGACTACAGTTAAACATTATTTGGGGTGTTTTCTATATTACAGGATAAAGTATTTCCTTACAACGTTCTCTGCACTTTTTCAGTGACCACTCACTCCTAAAATTCGGTCTGTTTCAGGTCTTGCAATCAGGTTCTCGGCTTACCTTGTGCAATGAAATTGAAATAAACATATCCAATCTTCTAGCAGTGGTTCGCAACACCCAAATCCACATTTACTAGCTGTTGGTGGGTCTCCTTTATGAAATCACTTTGACTCAGGGTTCAGCCAGAAGGTGGGCTCTCGGCAGCTGCTTCTCATCGAGCACCATCTGACTTGAACTTCTGTAGTCTTGCATACGTGTTAGCATACTGCAGGCATCCATTGCATGATAGTGCCATTGCTGGAACATTGTGAGCATCTATTCACATGAACGGCCGGTTACATGCAAGTAAAACTGTGGCTGGTAAGTTCAGGCAATATTTGATAGATTAAGGAACATCTATGCCATTTTACTCCTTTGATGGCAAGCCATACCTCAAGACTATGTAAACACTTCTAACATGCATATTTAACGCATACATCAATTCTAATTAACGTACCAATTTTCACATCCATCCTCTCACCCATTCATCCAACCATGTCCTCACCCATTTATGCTGCCCTTTGTCTACATACATCCTCCTTCCAACCATACAGTTAATCACTCATTGATCCATCTGTGCAATAAATCACCCACCTATTTACTTCCCCATACAGTGCCCTTCTACTTTCAAGATTGACTCACTTCATCAGTATAAACCACATTCTGCTCTTACCCCACACTATGGAATTGCACTTTGTCCATTCGTGTACGCACGCATCCCTCAATGCTCACTTATCCATCTAATTAGACACCTATGCACTTGCTTGTTTTCATCCTTTTTTCTATTCAAGCAACCAGACATTGAACCATTTTCATATCTATCCACTTGTCATTCTCACACACGTTCAATGTAGAAGCATTTGCAGATATACGCGATAGTTTAAGCTTTGACAGTTCTTGTTAAGAATATAGAAGGGATTACTATGATATCAAAAAGTAGATTACTTTGTGCTGCGAATCTAAAAAAAAACACGTGTAAACTTGAAGCTAAAATTATCTAAACATAGACAAGGCTATTAATGTGTAAACTGCCACAGACACAAAAATTGGAGATAACCCTGTGCTGCACTAACATCATGACCCTGTTTGCACAAGACACCGTTTTGTCAAAAGAAAGGGCTCAGAAGCGACCGTCTTTTAATGCAAACGTGTCTGCAGAAAATGAAGATGAAGCAAGTGTTTTTGCCAATGTTTTTAATGTGTACATATATCGTTTGGACAAAAAATCATTAGGTTTACATTAATTGCCATTTCAAATCTACATTTTCTAGCAGAGTCTAGGTTTTAAAGTTCAAGGGCCAGATGGCCGGAAGACATTAAGTGAGCTTTGGAAGTGCTGTTTGTACAACATATTCTGTGGTACTGATTGATATCATATAAAGCATTCTTGCTAATGCGACGATATGTTCCCGTCTTTGACGTTGGTCGATGTTTGCTCTCACTGGAACTTTAAAGGAATGTGTGTGTTTTCTTGGACACATTCCAGCAATTGTTGAAGTCTGTAAAGGAACATCAGAACACAAAAACAACACACAACTTAACCAAGATACAAAACAAATCACAACAACACATAACACCAACGCAGCACAGGTTAACTGTTAACCCCTTACATGCTGATGACGAACCCCAGCCGTCATGCACTACGGTGCTCGTGTGCTCATGACGGCTGGGGTTCGTCACGGCCCGCCCCTGTTCGTGTTGTTTACAGCACACCAGGGGAATCGCGGCCGCATGGAAAGGGTTAAAGAGCTATGCTTTTTTTAAATTGTTGTGTTGTGGCTTTGTGTTGGTCTATTGTTCTCATGTGTCCTTGGAGAGTTCATGCTGTGTCGTTGTGTTATATTTGTACACTGTTGTATTCCTATACAGTTGTGTTGTTGTGGTGTGTTGTGTAATGCTTGTGTATTGATTTCTTGTTGTGTATCAGCAACTGATTAAGTATGAACTAGCATTCTTGTCACCAATATACCACTCTCACAATGCAATAAAATACAATTGAATACAGTGCATTTCTAAAGAGCACAACTACCTCACAAGTGATGAAAGATGCACCAAGCATTGAAAATATGTTGTGATCCACCACCTAGTGTTGTTTATTCTACTTCAGCACATGGCATTGATACACGGCATGTACCCATCAGGATCTTTGTGTCACACACCTCTTCTTCATCTACATGAATAACATATTTGCCTGTCATCTGGGCGTCCCCGCCTTCTGGTGCTCAGGTTTCAGGGTTGATAGGAAGGCCAGTTTGTCTGCCAGACGACGTGGCTCTTGCGTTGAGCCTGCCCACTGACTTTACACCAGAACTTGTTTCCCAGTTTTTATATCCCTGTTTACTTTCCACAGACTCTGCTGAGAAAAACCTATTTGTTCCACCACAAAACCCTCCACAACTCCGGACCTGCTTACCTCAACCACCACCTCTCCTTCTACACTCCCACACATTCTCAGTGGAGAAGTGTGGCTCAATGGATAGAGCGGCAGACCCTGATGCAGAGATCTGGCCGGGACCAGGGTTGGGACCAGGGTTCAATTCCCCGCCTCGGCGGGTCTTGGACTAAAAAATTCCACGGACCTGATAATTCTCGCCTCAGTGCCTATTCCAATCATGGAGTCCCACTCTGCAACTCTGGACAATAGCTTGCTTAATCTCCACAACGGCCCCTACAACTCTAAGGATGCCTGGCCTCCACCTTGGGGGTGCCCAGGAGTGGACGCCTCACAGGGAAAGCCAGGATGAGTTCCACAGCGGTATTCGTACAAGCACCTTGAGACCCTTGCGGGTGAGTAGTGCGCTATACAAGTATCAATTTACATTTACATTACATCTCCACTCCGCCCAACTGGTGGTGGCCACCATCCCACGGATTCACAAGTCCGCGGCTGGAGGAAGATCCTTCTCCTTCCTTGCTGTAAAGACCTGGAAAGCCCTGCCTCTACATCTCAGGCAAACACTCTCTCTGCCTCAATTCTGGAAGGACCTCAAGACCTGTCTCTTTGACTGAACCGAAGATACCCCCTCCCCGCCCCCGCCGCCCCCGTCTCCCCCACTCAGCGCCTAGAGACCCTAACGGGTGAGTAGTCGCGCTTTAGAAGTATACTGATTGATTGGTTCCTTGCGGACAATGCTTAAGCCCTGTGAGTCTCTGCTCTGATAATTCTTCATTGCACCCCGCTCTCGAAACTTACCAGTCTTTGGCTCAGAGTTTGATGAAAATCCCTCATTCCTTTTGGACACAACAGAACTATTTACAGCTCAGAAATACACCAAGACTTGACTGCTGCTACCTGCGCTCCTGGGACTTCACCCTCTGGCCCTGCCTGCAACCCCTTATCAGCTCTCGCGTTGCTTCTTCTGTCATTTGCTCCTCCTGGATGGCAGGGCCTAAAGCGCCATGAGCAGTGTATACGGGGACATAGGATGTTCTCCATACATAGCACCTCCGAACTTTCAGCCCAAAACGAAAATAGTCTCTTTCCTCTCCCAGTGACTGCAGGATGCAGGCGGAGTTCCTGAATTATTCCTATTATTAGCTGCCGGTAAATCCAAGAACATTTCAGCTGCCGAAAAAAATGAAGTATCCTCGCGGAGCTGCCAAAAACACTTGAAAACTGACGCCTGCTTCCATCGGCTGTCAAAATGTAAAAACCTGTTGAGATTCATTGCCACTGCCAGAGAGCAGAGATATTGTAATGTCATTTGAGACTGTCAGCCGATGAATTAGCATAGATGCATTGCCATTATTTTCTCTTAAAGCTGCAGAAAAACAAAGAAAAAATACCAACATTTTCAGAGCAATGGGGAGGCTGGTTTCTATGCATTAAATGACATTCACAAATGAAGTGTCAACTTCGGTGGATGAGTCTGAAAGAAATGTTGTGACCAGATCTTTGGACAATAACTGCAAATACACCGTTAATATTGGATTGGCATTTACATATCATAAATAGTTTGTTTCGAGGTTGTAATAGCAGTTTGGTTGCAGAGCCAGCACACCTTCATGATCCGGCATTCTTTATTCTTGTTGAGTTTAGATTCCACGCCTATGTTAAATTGGAGCAAACAGTAGCTCCTATGATTTTATCGCCTGGCCAAGATCCATAATTTGCACTGGAGTTGTTTGCTGTATCTGAATACACCACTGACGCCTGGAGGAGAAATGCAAAACTGCATTCTAGTCGTACTTTCAGTGTTTAAATTGGAAAAAATAATAAATAAAGAGTGTATGGGGCCAATTTTTTTTCTTCAGAGTCCATTTCTGCCCCAGCCATATGCTTGTACTGGTGAATACTAAAGATTCCTAGTCTTTCTTCTACTACCCTATGCTTTCTGCAGTGGCGTAACAACACTTGAAGGAAGACCCATGCAAAGTTCACAAAGGGTGGCCCGCCCCATATCTCGACTCAGTGAGGAGCTTTAAGGACATGGATCTCAAAGCCTGTGCACAGTGCCGGATTGAGCATCCTGGAGCTCGGGGGCCCTCCGCACCACGGGTGCTGTGGAGGCTATTATTACACCACTGGCTACACACCAAGGATTTAAGTGGTTTGTTGGAAAGGTGACAGTGTGATCATGTATTAGAAGGAATAAAGGACCCACTGCTGTCGATAATAAGGATATTGTAAGTCACCTTCGGCCTCATTCCGCTATCTGGGAATCTCAGTGAGTTGCAATATCCTTATAATGTATTGCAGGGGCTACTTTATCCCTTAAAGTACCCCCACTATTTAACTATGGCCTAATGTATGGTCCCCTACAATTCGCTTCTAAGGACGCTACAGAAAGTTCCACTAGTGATATTCTAGACAATGCATACAATAACGCATAGAGAAAATAGTGCAGATATCTGTGATAGTCCACACAGGCATGGGTAATTGCTGATTTGGGTAATACATTCAAAATACTTGTAATTAAATTGCCATTTCAATTTGCCTACATGGATTGAAATATATTACGTCCCCACATAGCCAGTGCTTAATTTGAGCCAGTGGTTTCTGGTACTCAGCACCGGCTCCTAATTGGTTTCCGGTGCTTGGCACTTAATTGCTAACACCACACTTAGGACAGTCTGCCACATGGTGGAGCTGCTCATCTAATTTAGAGATGAGCATAACAAAGGTTGTTTATGAATACAATATACAATAAAAATGACTGATATCTGCCTCCACAGTTGTTCCTTCAGCTTTGGGGACCTCGAATAATCTGAACTGTAGCACTTCCTTGTGAGAGAAATGACTAGTAGTTGTTTTGGCTGCAGTGGCCTCCTGGTCAGGGCCCGGCCACTTATTTTACAAATTAAGCACTGAACACAACACCTCCCCATGGTAGTATAAGTAGAGGACACCATGCCTGCATTTAACTATTTTAAAAATGCTATCCCTGTCCCCTTACAGCAGACCATTAACAAAACAAGATCCCTGTCCAAGACACAACTGCGCTTGTCATTGAGGAAAAAGGCTGGTGTTGTAGGAGAGCCTTTTGGGGGAAGGGGTCCATTCCTTAGTGCTCACCTACTACAATCACTCATATGCAATCACCCCTTCACATGCTTCACCACTCATTCAACATTCTAGCTACATTTTGTCCTCCTTTGTCCTGAAGCAGAGTTGTGGTTGTGTCTCTGGAGTTGCACATATCCTCTTCCTATGGTTGCCACCTAACTGGTTTATATGGGCATGAACTGTATTTTAATGTCCGGCTGGAATAACAACTAGAAAAATCAGATTGGTATCTTTTCCCCTTATTAGTTCATACTTTAAACAGGCAATGTAAGAAGAAAACACTTTAAGTGTGCACTGCCGCTACCCTGACGACCCCTGATTGAGAAAGACGGAAAGGCCATATTCAATAAGCAAGGGCAAACTTTGCGAATTTGCGATCCGCGAATTTGCGGATTTGCGAATTCACGATCCACAAAATTTGTGAACTTGTGCGAATTTGCGGATTTTTTTATTTTTGCGTGTTCGCGGGGCGCCTGGCGTGTTCGCGGGGTGCTTTGCGTGTTCGCGGGTTTTTTTTGTGCGAGACCGCGAAGCGCCCTCTGGTTCATCACTGCCACCCTCTCATTTTTTGTGCCCTTCTGCCCTCTGCCCCACTCGTTGATGTGCCCTTCTGCCCTCTGCCCCACTCTGTGACCTTCTGCCATCTGCCCCACTCCTGTTTTATTTTAGAATGGCGCCAGCAAGCTGCCAGCGCCATTCTAAAATAGTTACTAAGTTAGCTTCATCAGGAAGCACTAATAGATCAAATAAAGCAGGTGCTCGAGCACCTGCATTTTATCTATTAGTGCTTCCTGTTGAAGCTAACTTAGTAACTATTTTAGAATGGTGCTGGCAGCTTGCTGGCGCCGTTCTAAAATAGTTACAAGCTTGAAGCTTGAACTTTTGCCCCCCGGATCCGTTCCGCTTGCGGATTCGCGGATTTTTGGCAAATTCGCGGGAGTTCGCGGATCGCGAATTTGCCGAAAATCCGCAAAATCCGCGAGCGGAACGGATTTTGCGCCCATGCTTAATATTCAATGAATAATGAAGATTTCTACTAAAGTTCTATTTCAGAAGTATGTTGGTGCCTTTCCAGAATGTTAAATTGTGAACAGCTGGCTATATTTGTCTGTTGGAATTAAAGGTAATAACCTTACCTCTGCCCCAATAAGTTCTGTTCAGTCTCTTCCTCTATCAGACAAGCAGTGCTTTATGGAAGATGCTTTCTGTGAGGGGGAGTGTGGGGGGGGGGGCATCTGCTCTTGTAAGGGGCCTGGCAGTGAAAGAGAAACAAAAGATGTTATTGTTTTTCTCTTTACTTCTGAGTCGGCTCAGAGCAGATCAAAGCAGGCTGCAACCTGCATCTGCTTTACAAGAGACACACAGCCTGGACAAACAAGCTGAGGGGGCCCCCATCATATATAGAAGAGTGGAGACCCCCCGCACAGAGGGGGGTGCAGGGGTGTCCGCGCTAGAAGTATATCTCTTTTGTTGACTGTAATATGATCCAACTAATCCTATGGAAGATTCCACTAAGCTTCAAATAGAAGAGCAGTCAATTCCGATGCTTCCGAAAAATACTGAGTTGGATGATAATAAATGAAGTGGTCTATATATAGTCCAAAATTATAATAGTAAGTCCAATTTATCGCAAGATCAGGAATATAGCGATATATAGATACGATGCCACGGTCGGTCCATAATAGGACCATCCGTCCAGTATCCAACGTGGTTCCCTGTGACGACCACGATGCGTCCTCTCGGCACCCTAAAGACTAATAACTGCAAAAGGTAGTGTGATGTACCGGCCGAACCCCAAATTACATTCTTTGAAATTTCATAGCAAACATACATTTCTATTTTTTGATTATGGTATTTATGATTTCCACAGAAATACGCTTCCACAAATACTCCGCAGATATATAACAGAGGAGACACATGAGAAAGCATGTTCTAGGTTTCGATGCATTTCATGTGTCTCTCAACCATCTGTATGGCGTCAGTAGGGTCACTTTAGGTGCCACCCATGGCCTTAGAACATGCATCAGAGGACATCAGATGCTGCCCCCCTCAGAACTTGCTTTTTCGCTTCATTTATAGGCCTCCTACACTATCCAGTGTTAGTGTTTACATAGGATGAATGAGTACATGACTAAGTGGCGAAGCGACAGCATTAGATGAAGTCATATGTATGGCAGAGGAGAAGCACAAGGGCTTTCTTATCCCCATCCCAAAATACCACTATTGTCAAAGAAGAAGAACCACTGTGTTTATTTTGCCACCAGACGCAAAGCCCCTTCATGCCTTCTCCTCTGAGCAATATAGAATGTTTTCCCATCTGAAAATGGAAGGCATGGTCTGTTGCAATATCAGGTTTTAGGAAGGATGTAACTGTCGACGATAAGGGTGAATCTGACTTGGTCGTGCTTGATTATGGTAGAGCTGGTGACTAATGGAAAAATATGTTTTATAATTTGTTGCAGTGTTCCCAGTGATAACTTGCAGCATAGGGGGCCACATTGAGGTAGGTCGTGATAAATTCAATAAATGTTACACTTGAGGTATATCTGGTAAAGAACACAAATATTTAAAATAGTTACCGCCTCCAAGACAACAGTGAACCCACTGCCCACTGAAAAACATGGTCATGAGATCACATGGGAGGTTCACAAACAAGAAAATAGGTCATGTCTCAGGGCGATCAGCATTTATGCACTTCAAGGTAAGGATCTGGCAAACAGGTGGCAAGACAGTAAATTGTAAAAGGATCTTAGATGTTGTATTTCATGAATGAGGAGGCATGGATTGTAGAAGAAGGTGGTTAGACTTTCTGGTCCTAGAACAATTATATGTTGATATAAGTTTAACAACATATATATGCAAACTCTAGTTTTGTAAGCAGAAAGCTATCTACTTACAACATTGCACCAGAGAAATAATATGTACTACGGTGTTTGAAATGCAAGTCACACAATCTAATGGCAATGCAGCATTTTTTCATGGGAGCCTGTATCACAGCCCGTTTACATCCGTAACACCAGCTCTCACAGAGAAATGTGAGTATCCGACGGAACAGAGTTCAGTCACATCATAATCAGGTGCTCGGAACGGCCGACTGGAGGTCAGTCGGTCCCAAGACCGAGAGGGTGTCAGTTGGAGAAAACTCAGACTGACATTGTAATAAGCCCCTCTGTCTCTTTCAAATGTAAGTGTAACTCTCTAAGATTAAAGCACTTTATGGGAAGGTGATGGTGTGGCCATATATCAAATTAAATAAAGTAGCCTGTGCCATACATTCTAAGGCTACTGCAAGTCACCTGTGAGTACTATAACCTCATAGAGGAATTCATCCTTTGGCTTCATTCCTCTATATGGTCATGCAACTTCCATGTGTCTTTCAATATACTTATAATGTGCAGCATGGGTTATTTTTCCCATATATCAAAAAGCCAGCATTTTGAAAGAGTTTGGCTATGTGAGAATGCAACCAACTTCTTGCCATTGTCACCACTAATCATTTGCCTCCTTGAGATGTTAATGAGGCCTTGTCAATCATGTCTGCACATAGGTCAGCCAGAAACTGAGGAAGACTCAGAAGCAGGGATTTCCACCAACAGCACTGGAGCAAATTAAGACATGTTGGCCCGATTGATCTCAAGGGGCCTGATAAATAAAATATACACTTATCTATATCTATCACAAGTTAATCCCCAAGAAATGAGGAATACATTTGTGGATCAATTTATATCAGGAAAACGTTCTTCAGTTTCATGGGATCTGATGCTTTTATTTACCACCTGCTTTAGATAAGTGGTAAATGTGAGCAGTGGGGTAAGGTGCAGGGTGGGTGAAGAGTTGCAGAGGGATGGAGTGGATGCGCCCTGGCAGAGTGGGATCATTACATGCTTCTACTATCTTGGAATGTGGTCAGGTGGGTGCCAGGAATCAGGTCCTGGCTGATCACTTGCAGCCCAAACTTAAAGCAATTTTACCACTCGGATATTCTAGTTGGTTGAAATTGGGTCTGGTAATCTTGCACCCAGCAAATGTATGTGCAGGAATACTGGGCTATTTAAAATAATATTTTTGTTTTAAAGAAATTAACCATTTTTTCAAGATGTTCTGATTTCAAAACTCTGTTTAAGTTAATTGAAGTCGACTTGACAAAGCATGCCCACTTCCATATGTTCATATAAGTGAATGTAATGTCAATGCATGCCATAATATATGTACTCAACAATGTCAAAACCAGCAAATACGATGTTGGTGTAAGCTCGGACAAATGTACGTATAAAAATGAGAATGTCAGTAAATGTGATATCAATGACCGCCATGTTATATATCCACATAATTCGAACTCAAATCATTGCTGTTGAATTCACCCAAGATGACCTTCCCATCAAGCCTGAGTCAGCGATACGTGGTCAGATAGGACTTGCGACACAAACCCAAGTCTACCGATTGATAGGTCACAGGTGGGGTTATACTTAGCCCAAAAACAAAAGCGCAAACAGAGAAAACCCACATTTGGTCCCACAGATAGGCAGTTACACCACAACAGGTCTGATGAGATTGGCCCCAATAAACAACCTTTGGCCAAAGGCGTGCGTGTTCGCAAAATAGCACAAAGTCAGATGTCACTTATAGTTAGGCATACACAGCCAATCAGAACACAGCATACACTACACACAGTGATCATGCACTCCCCATGCCACACATCTGGACATACACACTGGCCTACACTAGGACTCCACACAGTCAAGAGCCACCTGTGTCCCCCTTATCAGATGGTTGTATGTATGGTTCATGACTAGGCCCAGATTTACATGCTTTAAAAGAATGTGCAATTAATTTATTGTACCGCAAGAACTGCATATAATACCTGACAAAATTTTTGAACATTGAGACCGTCTTCAGACATGACTCTATTTATACTCTCCTCTTTCTGTTTTATGAAGGGCCTCTTGTTTTTTCATTTTTTCAAGGTAAATTCATATCACATACACATTAGGTAAAGCGAATCAAGTATGTTCTGTTGTTGTTTTCGATAAAAGAATTTTGTTAAAATCCATGACTATATTTAACAGGGCCATTTATTCTAACAGCCTCAAATTCATGGCAAAGAAATTCTCTGCCACAGAACAACCAGAGGTTTTTGATCCGAACAACTTTTCAGTTTACAAATTCCTAAAGTTCATACTACAACAATGGGGGACATAGCCTTCTCTGTTGTGGTTGTCAAATCCTGTAGTGCCCATGTTAGACTTGGCACCATTGGCGTGGGTCCCCCTTCCATTTTTTGCAGTTGCGTCCTGTGTTTTTGTTGGTCTAGATGCTTTGAACACTTTGCCACTGCTATTCAGTGTGAAAGTGCAAGTGCTCCCTGTTGTAAGTTGTTGATATGGATTAGTGATTCCATTATTGGTTATTTAATTTACGTGTCAGACCCTAGTACAGTGCACCATGTGTGCCCAGGGCATGTAAATCAAATACTGCTGGTGGGCTTGCCGCACTGATTGTGCCACCCACAGAACCAGCCTGTAAAATGTGACTCAGGCCATTGCAGAGCCTGTGTGCATTCTGGGACTGCCATGTCAACTTGGCAAGTGCACACATGGGCCAGTCCCCAAACCTTCCCTTTTCTGCATGTTAGTCACCCCTAAGATAGGCCCAAGGTATCCCTGTGGCCAGCTTGCATTGTATGTGAAAGGTAGGACATGCACTGATGTGTGTGGCATATCCTGATATTGAATTACTGCCAATTTCGTTTTTCACTATTGCGAGGCTATCTGTTCCTATAGGCCAGAATGGGCAGTTTGCTTATAACATCTTATAAACATAACTGACCCTGGGAACAAGATAGGAAAATACATTTTAGTATGCCTGAACTCAGAATGTTAAAGTGCATCTTTTAGTATGGGTGATTTTTACATTCTGTGTTTGAAAATACCACTTTTAGAAAGTAGGTATTTTCTTTCCGTGTGACTCTGCTAGGTTTGTGTACTGCATGTCTGGCTTGTGAGTGACAGGGGCTGGAGGAGGGCAGCAGTCTGATGAGTCAGGGCTGGGGCTAATGGACCTGGGTTGAATTTAGAGTAGGGGGAGGAGATTTCCTTTCAACTGCCTGGTCCAAGTCTGCTTTCAACAATGCTGTCTCCACCTCCTGCCAGGAAGTTGCACCAGAGAGGACAGAACTGGTTTTGGCTATGTACAGACACTCTCTGCCTTCCAAGAACAAATGATTTGTGTGTATAAAAAGTGGCACCCAGACCCCAATACTTTAGATCACGTCTGGGAATCAAGAGGATCCTTTGCCAAAGAGAGGAGCCAGAGAAGCTAAGGAGGAATACCGCCCCTGTGCTGTTTGCTGTCTGGGGCTGGCCTGCAGTGGCTGCTTGCTGCCTAGGAAAGGAGAAAAAAGGACTTTGCTGTTTGCTTTGTCACCTGCTTGAAGAAAAGATCTGTAAGGGCTTGAAACTGAGCTTGCCTCCTTTTATGAAGACTAAGGGACACAAATACTTAACCACCAGCTCCTCTAAATTTTCTTGCTGGGAATCCTAACCTGCAAAGAGGTACCTGCTGCTGAAAGAAGTGCGCCGCATCCACACCGGGTCCTGATGCATTGCTGAGAAAACAGTTGCATCACCTTGTTGTATAACATTTTAGGACGCTATGGTAATTTTCCAGATTCATGCCATTTTATAGGTATAAAGCACCATATCCTTATAAAGACATAGAAATCATAACCATATTTAGACATAGCTCATGCAGTCCAAATACGGCAGGGGTACTTCCACTAGTTCCGAAAATCCACAATGATTTCTTGGAAAACTCGGCTTCAGCAGCTCGGGACTTCCCCTTGCTCGAATACTGACTTGTCCAAGAACTCATGGAGTTTTCAAAGCACTGAGACTCTTTGATGACGTTATTATGTCCACCTTTACGTCATTCTCGGTACCTTCAAGGTATAAATATGCCCACACTTGCCATAGCAAAAACACAGTGGTTTGGAGCAGTTCGACTATCTACTTGCCTGACGCATCCTGCTACAGCAAGTGCCGAAGGAAGCCGACCTTCCAGCAGACACACTGAGAGAGACGCTGTCTTTTCTCTTGCCGAGAAATCCAGCTCCAGTTTTTCCAAGCTCTCCTTGCGGGTTGTTGGGAAATCGAGTCCTGAGACTGACCGTCTTCATTCTACACCAAGGTATGGAGCTGATTAGACCCTTAGAGAAATCTTGGATAGATTATTGGCAAAAAATACTACATTTATGCTAAACCTCACTTACTCCTTTCCTCATACTAAGCTTAGGTTAGGAACATCGGGGTTGGCGTGTTTTAGACGCACCAGTTGAGTACTTTTTAGCCTTTGTTATTTATGTATGTGTTTATCCATGGTCTAGGAACCATACAATGCTCTTACAGTATTATTTTATTCTACTCTTTTTACTGTATGCATTATATTTTGCAACCAGTATTACGATTGTAGCAGTTCACTTCTTATGCTTAAGAAAGAAGACTGTTCAATAAATACCTTTTATTGAAAACGCCTTTCTCTCTACTTCTCTGCAACTCTGTTGAAACGAAGCGTGCATGAATGACTGAGTAAAATATCTATCTATTGTTTCCACGACTGAAGATCAGTTTTATCTTGGGGAAACAAAATTGTCATGTTTATGCTGTTGTCAGAAACTAAATCCCTTCTTGTGAATTCGAGAAAGTTTCTATTGACCTCTGAGCTAGCTGGCACTCACAATTAAGTTTAATATATTCAATAGAGACCTAGTAGACATAAGTCCCAAGTCACATCTATAGGATATATTATTCCAATGCGCAGAGCCTATTGGGAATATAGGAACTACACTACAACCTGCTGTGCAGCTGCAAAAGTTCACGCATCCCACCGGATCGTCGCATCGCATCGAGCCGCCATTTAGTCGCATCACACCGGATCATCGCATCACATCAAGGCGCCATCTTGATGCCTCTTAAAAGGAACTTAGTAAGTAACAGATGCATCCCATCCATCCGGTAAGGAACAGACGCATCGCCTCCCCCGAAGCAAGAAACTGACGCATCACTTTCCCTGCGACCCTTTTGTTTGTTTTGCGTGATGCATTTAAGGTACTTTGTGGAAAAAGTATTGCATTTACAACTTTTGAACTGAACTATTTCTACCATTTAAGAGCCATATTGTTAATACTGTATTGTGGATTTTTGTCATTCGGTCTTGTTTGGGTTTAGATAAAGACTACTTATTTTCTAAACTGGTGTGGTATTCATTTGTAGTGTTTTCACTGTTTTACTGTATGTGTTCACAAATGCTTTACACACTGCCTCTGAGATAAGCCTGTCTGTTCATGCCAAGCTACCAAGGGGGTGAGCAGGGGTTATTTTAGGAGTCTATCCCCCTTACCCTGACTAGAAGCAAGGGCCCCTATTTGGACAAAGGTACCCACCTCTGCCAACTAGAGACCCCCATTTCTAACAGCACATCTACTTGTCTTTCATAACCAATCCTCTGAAAAGTCTGTGAAAATCGTTCTATGTGATCAATAACCCATTAATTGTAAAGATTACAAAGTTTCTGCCATTTGTCTCAAGCACCAAGAAAACTCAAATTTGGCGTATATGAGCTACATAGGCATCCTAACTAAAGCCATCACTTGCTCCATGACGTCCTGAAGGATGCTCTTCACAAAGAAGTAAGGAGGTCATCAGATAGCTAAATATTTCTGCTAAGTAGTTGTTAGGTACATAGCTCTAGTAAGGCATCAACCCACCTAGAAAGAGCACGCAAAGGAGTGTTCTAGAAAGAAATTGCGAGAGACAAAACTATCAACAAAATGTTTGCTGCAGGAATTGCATTCAGTGGCCAGGGTTAGTCAGACTAATGAATGCTGAATCTGGTGGAAAATAAGAGGAATCAAATTTTAGAGAAAGGGGCTGTCAGTAAGGCAGGTTCACCAGGTTATTTTCTCTGAGTTCTTATACATTCACATTCTCTAGCGTATGAATTGCTTTTTATGGATGCTTGAATCGTGTATGGGTGGGATGTGTCCTATTTGCGATAGGTTTATTGTTGTGCCTTAAGACGAGAGATGTCCACCAGGTGTGCCATAGTGACCAGAGAATTGCTCGGACAAAGGCCTCAGCCATCACCAGAAAAATGTGTTACCCAGATTAACTGTGATAACGGAGCCACACACTTTTTTCAAGCTGGTCAAGTATCATAAACAAAATGATGAATTTGTCTCATAAACTGAAGATGTTTTTGATCCACACTAATGTTGATCATTATGATGTGGACAGAAGGTGGCATGTAGGCAATTGACAGCATATCTTAATAAAGACAAGATGAGAAATCTTGTTAATTATGGGAAGGCTAGAGCCTGGCAAGTGGGTGCACTTGCCAGGTCGACTAATCCTGACTAATAGTTGACCCACAGGCACCTTTTCAGGTCCTACTAAATATGATACAGAAGCAGCTGGAAAATACGCAGCCCACAAATCTCTTATAAGGCCAACTCACATAAAAGATTTGAGGGCCAGTGAAGAATTATTCATACCGATTCTAACCAGATGAGACCACTGGAAGTTAGGTATGTGTGCCCGGATGTGAGCTACTCTGTCCACACACCCTTTGACGAGTTCTGCCAGGATAACTGATAAAGAAGCAGTAGCGAATTACCTAGTCCACAAATAATATTGAGACCACCCAGAATAATGGATATAGACACAGCTTGGTATAAACTGACCTGGAAACACTAGATACGTCTGCACTCGGGTTGAGTACTAGGTGACAGTAAAAAAGGTAGCTGAAATACATCAGTATACTATGGTAAGAGGGGTCACTTAGACAATATAAGGTCCTGGTTATAAGTCTGAAGGTGTGGTATCCCCCGGTGTGATAAAACGTTGCCCGATTATACCTGGCTTGTTGATTCCACAACCATAATTCCTAGTTAGAGGAACACTGGGATAGATTTTACTAACCAGACAGCCCAGACAGTAAAACTGTATGAGCCGCAGGCTGGAAGCACAGTCAGACACTGGCCAGGGGCCCCACCGACATTCTCTTACAGCACAAGGGAAGCACAGAACACTATGCAACAGCCAGCACCACACCAGAGCCGCCTGCTGGTATGCCCTTTCCTCCCTTGAACAGGGCCCCCTAGCCATCCCATTTACTATCTCCTCACATCAGCTGGTAAATGAGGGTGCCAATTCCCACAGAAAAGGGAATACCACGAAGAATTTGGTCTGCCTATGCAAAAGACGAAGGGGCAGATTTATGTTGGGAATGCGCCACGTTTGCGTCACGCAACTGCGGTGTAAACGTGGCGCATCCCTACGACCCATTTACAACGTGACGCATCTAGGCAGATGCGTCACGTTGTAAAGCCCTGCGCCACTTGTGGGCGTTCCGGCGCAGGGTGGGCGTTCCGGGGCAGGTGCGCCTCGCAAAAGTGGCTGAGTAAAATCTATAAGATTGCACTCAGTCACTTTCAGGCCAATGCTGCGTCAAAACCCTGCGCCTGCTTGAAGCAGGCTTAGGTCTCGACGCAGCATTGTAAAGATGGGGCACCCCCGAGCCTTGATGGAGCTGCGTCGCGCTTGCGACGCAACTCCAGCAATGCGCCACCTTTATGGCACAGATGCGTCACGCATCTGTGCCGTTTTTGCCCCATGGTGCGCCGCATTGTAAATGCGGCGCACCATGGGTGGTGGAGCAGCGGCGCAAAATAACTAGCGCATCCCTGGGGATGCGCCAGTTATCATAAATCTGCCCCGAAGTGCCTCAGCTATTATGCTGGCTAGTCTGTACTGGAATGCCAGGATTTCAGGTTAACTTGAGTGTTAGGAGAGAAGCAGAGCCCCAAGGACCCTACGAACACAGTACATTGGGCTTAGTATATTGCAGTAGAAAATAATCCTAAAATTAATGAAGGTGCCTGCATAAAGGCATGCACAGATCAAATAGAGACAGCAAGCTTGTAGGAAAATACCTAGAGAGAATGGCACCAGCAAAAAAGATGCTACTATAAACAAATTACAAAGCCAGTCAGTTTTAAATATTGAATGGTTTGTGTGTGACTTGCCATATGTGAAAATCCTCCCAAGGAGTCCAAAGAAGCCTCTGTTAGGGAAGTCACCTGAGGAGATGAACCTAACTCCATTCCAGTTACTAAATCCATTTAGTTAGTCATTCTAATCGTGTCACCACATGTCTAATTAGGGACCTGAAAAAGCCACAATTATCGCGGGGTGGAGAGGGATGAAAAGCAGTATGGAAAATGAGTGCGCCTCTCAGCAGGGTCAGAAGTTAGCTGTCACAAGTTCTATGGGTAATGGGAGAGAAACGTGGGAGAATTAAATGAAAAATACATATGCGCACAGCCAAAACACACAAACATACACTCCGTCCCCCATCTAGCCACTCAGGACCGTTTGAGCCGTTTCATAGCTCATCTGCATTATGCTCACACATTGTCAGACATATACAAACATTCAAACATGTAGGATTCAGGCTTGCATGTACTTTCAAACATTAAAAAATAATAATCACTGGACGGGACGTAGCACAAAATGACTCTCAGCAGAATCTGACACTTTTGGCAATATAAATCCTCTTAGATTGCTTCTCTGCTTTAAATCATGGCAGAGAGTAAGCTCTCCAAAAGTATACGTCCTTCATTCAAGATTAATCTCGTGAGGCAAAACTGAACGTCTTCCTACAATTTATGAATATCACCAATGGACTTCTGCAATAGTCATCTTTGCCACTGACCTGTTCTCTGCATAAAAGGTACAGCTGGTCATGATATTTAATCACCTTATTAAGAGACACTACATGAATGTAGACAAAACTAATCTAGCCTACTATCCCTGGAACCATGAAGTTATCTTGGATTGTTTGACACATCCTGAAAGATGAATGCCTGAAACCTGGCTGATTGAACATCTTCTAGACCCCAAGGTCTGCTTTTGGATACTAGCAACTCCACTCATTACCTTCTCATGGCCACCTGTTGGACTTGGCCCTTTTTGCAGGATTATCGCCAAACTGTTTGCTTCCTCATCCTATTTTGCCTGACCTGTTTTTGTTGGCTTTAGGACTCTGGGCATTTTACCACTGCTAATCAGTGTTAAAGTGCATATGCTGTCTGTGTACATTGTGGGCATCATTGGTTATTCCTGATTTGCATATTTGATTAACTGTAAATGGCACTGAGTGTGCCAGGGCTTGCACAGCAAATGAATCTAGTGGGCATGCAGCACTGATTGTGCCACTCACATGAGTAGCACTAAAAAGGTATCTCAGACCTGCCACTGCAGTCTCTGTGCACAGTTTTATCGACCTGGCAAGTACACCTACTTGACAGGCCTCAACCTTCCCTTTTCTTAGATGTAAGACACCCCTCAGGTGGGCCCAAGGTAGCCACATGGACAGGGTGCAGTGTATGTGAAAGGTAGGACATGAACTGGTGTGTGTTACATGTCCTGGTAGTCAAATAAAGTGTATTTCATTATTCACTATTGAAAAGCTATCCGACCCATAGGATAACATGGGAGATACTTTGTAACACCTTACAAGTAACCTAACCATTGGAACAAGATAGATAAATAAAGTTTAGGCTCTCGGAACTCAGAATTTAACAACACATCTTTTAGTAAAGATGGTTTTTAAATTGTGTGTTTGAAAATGCCACTTTTAGAAAGTAGGAATTTTCTTGTTTAACGATTAAGTGTGTCTCTGTCTTGTTTTGTCACTGTAGGCAGCCACTTTGGGCGTTGAGTTGTGCCTGGCCCTTCCCGGATGACCGGGAGCTGGGCTGACAAGACCTTGGCTGCATTTAGAGTAGTGGACGGAGTTGGCTTGCACCTGAATAGGGCATGTCTCCCTTGCACAATGCTGTCTCCACCCCCTGTGGTCATACTGAACCAGTGAGGAGAGAACAGGTTTGGACTGGGCTCAGAGACCCTTGCACAAAGAAACAAAGAAGAAGAAAGACAAAATGGGGTATAAGTAGTGGATCTTAAACCCTAGACGTTAAATCAATTCTAGACTCAAGATGAACTTTTGCCATGGAGAAGAGCTGGAGAGCTGTGAGGTGGAGATCTCACTCTTTTCTGCATGCTGTGTGAGATTGGCCTGCAGTCGCTGCTTCTGCCAAGGAAAGGAAAAGACTGGAACTTTATTCCACGGGCCAATGTTTGCTGACCTCCTGTTCTAAAGTTTCAGGGACACAAAGACTTCACCTAGCTCCCCTTAACTCCATTGCTGAGAGTTCTGACCTGCCAGAAGGTGCCTATTCATTCAAGTATTGGGCCTCTGGAGGTTGTTCCTGCTATTGGGAGCTGGAAGAATCCTAAGAGATGTAAGAAAACCTGTCTCCAATGTCGTCAGCAATGCTGCTGTAACACTGCGACCTGCACCGAGGCCAGAGGCACCACTTGTGAAGTGCACAATGCACCGTCCGGCCTGCACCCTAGCTCTGATGCCCTTCGACACCTGCAGTTATTGGCATTTCTGACACCAGTGCTCCCAACGACTCCATTACCACCAGCGCCTGAATCTTGTTATCGTGGTGGTGATTACCACAGAGAGTGACTCCATTAACTCGCCGACTTCGCACCATCACCAGAACCGACGCCTCACAGCTGACGCAACTGTCTTCCGCGGTCTTGGACTTGATGTGTCGCCTCCTCACAGACTTGATTCCTTGCATCCTCCATGGTAGCCACGGATCCGGCCTCAACCTCAACCTCGGCACCAATGCCACACATCCATGACGCCGTGCATCGCCATAGACTTCGTTTCCAAGGTTCTGATTTTTGGGGTCCATGTGACTCTGTGCCTGAAGCCGCACTCCTCACGATCGACGTCGTACTTTAGATTGATTGCTGTCACAACGTTGCATTAGACCCAGGTGGAGCTATGTGTTTTCCACAAGCTTTATTCTTGCAATAACGGTTCTAAAGTAATATTTTGCTACCTGTATGTTGGATTTTTGTCGTTTTGGTCTTGTTGAGTCTAGATAAGGATTTTCTTTTTTCTAAACTGATGTGGTGTCCATTTGTGGTATTATCACTGCATTACTGGCTGTTTTGGGTACAAATACTTTAAACATTGCCTGTGGGATAACCATGTCTGCTCGAGCTACCAAGGGGAAGAGCAGGGGTTATCTGAAGTGTGCATCCCACCTACCCTGTCTGGAAGCCAGGGTCCCTATTTGGATAAAGGTACCCCTCTGCCAACTAGAGACCCCCATTTCTAACCAGCACCTGTTCTAAAAGGACATTGGTTGACATTAATGGTGACCATCTCCATCTACTGTCAATTCTATAAGTCAC
Organism: Lissotriton vulgaris; assembly: GCF_964263255.1. Classification (NCBI taxonomy): domain Eukaryota; kingdom Metazoa; phylum Chordata; class Amphibia; order Caudata; family Salamandridae; genus Lissotriton; species Lissotriton vulgaris. Next base: position 503,053,071 of record NC_141685.1, read on the forward strand.
TTGCAAACTTGATATGTTCAAACCCTTTCCTCCTATCACCTCCCTCCCCTTGTATTAAGTACTTTCCAGCTGCCCTGGTAGTGTCAGCGCTATACACACATACAATACATGCATACATAACAAGGAATATTGTAGAATTTTATGAAGTCAAACTATCTTTTTTTAAAACTCTTTATTCAATTTTTGTAAGAGAAAACCTACAACTAGAGATATTAAATGAATGTCAAAGTACTTAGATGCTGATAGATAATGCACACACAATAATAACATATGGAATATTGCTCAGATGCTACAGTTTTACGTGTCCTGGCAGTGAAAAGCTACTAAAGTTAATTTTCACTGTTGTAATGCCTATCTGACCTATGACTAACACTGCTTTGGATTGGGAGCAGATAGAGATATACTGTTCATACTCAAATGAATTGTAATTTAAAATACTGTTTAAAGATAAAGTAAGATTTAAGTTACCATTCTGAAAATGCCACTTTTCGAAAGTTGCATACACACCAAGATAATGGATGGAGTGCTGAAACATTTCAAACACTCACCCTTAGTCATGAGATCTGGGTTTAATCCATTGTTCTTTTGCTCAGTATGCCACCCCGGTTGGACCCAGCCATATGCAAATCAGTCTTGACCCTGCTCCTCATGGAAACAGTCCAGCTCGAACTACCAGGCCTGATTCTCCCTGGACCAGAAACACCCCTCATTAGCCAGGCTAGCTTGAATCCATCGGCACAGTGAGCAAGGGACCCACATCTAGACATACCCTTGGCCACTTAGGGTGAACATAGCAGACACAACAAGATAATTGCCTGGCAGTTGGGTTGTAGTGTAATTCCTATAACCCCGATAGCCTCTGCGCATTGAATAATATACGCTATAGTTTTGACATAGGACTGAGGTCAGTATGGCTCTATCGAGTACATTAAACTTAATTGCTTGTGGTTGCCAGCCAACTCAGAGGCCTATAGAAACTTCTCGAATAAACAAGAAGAGATTAGTTTCTGACAACCGCATAAACATGACAACTTTGTTTCGTTAGAATCAGAACAGCCTCAGAATCGTGGAAACAATAGATAGCAGTTTCACAAGTCAATCGTGCATACTTAGTTTCTACAGAGTTTACACAGAAATATGTAGATGGGCATTTCAATAAAAAGGGTTTATTGAACAATCTTATTTCTCGTGCAAGAGATATGAACTGCTACAATCGTAAGACAGAATGCGAAGTATAATACGTACAGCATTAGCAGTAGGATAAACTAATACTGCAATAGCATGGTCTCTGGCTATGACATATATTCACAAAAATACATACATAAATAACACAGGCTAAAATGTGAATACTCATCTGGTGCCTCTAAATAGTGCTACCCCAGTGTACTTAACCTAAGTGTAGTACGAGGTAAGAAGTAGGTGTTGTAAACTAAAGTATAGCTAGCAATAGTTTTAGTTTTGCCAGAGTTGCCAAGAGTCCCTCTAGGTTCTAGTCTGCTCCATACCTTAGAATACCTTAGAATGAGAGAGGTTGGAATCTCTTTCCAGATCTCGATCTCTTTTTTTTTTTAAGTTTCAAAAACCTTTATTGACCTATTGCACAGTACAACAATGTGAAAAAAGCCACAATCCAAGCACAAGCGTCAATGATATGTGCAGTGCAATTTCCCACGCAATTATGTATACTAACTAAACCGACCTACAAATACAGGTCAAGAAATAATGCAGAGCTGTCCAGTCCGTGGCAGTACAGTCTATTAGCGTATCTGCAAAAGTAGTGACACATTATGGCTTGTATGAGGTCCCAACAATATTTGAAGGTAGAACATCACAAGTAAAAGCACACAGCATCTCACCACCCTCAATCCTAACAATGCTAAGTACAACAAGTATGACCTTGCCATTTCCAGTCCCAAGTCAGAATACCACAGCGCCCTAGTCCGCCAGCTCATGTCTTGTGGTTACTCCTGTGTGGTGTGGGGGCATGTCCCAGTCTCAGGTGCATCCTCCCCCTCCCCCTGATCTGCCTCCAGTGTGAGAAGACATGAGGTGAGTGGGCCCCAGATGTCTTTCGGGCACGATTTGGTGGGAAGCATGTCTTAGTGTGAATGAAGTCCTTACATTTAGGGGTGCAGCCTCTCCCCCACCTACACACCACAAGTCGCTTTGCCAGCAGTAATCCCATTGCTAGAAACTTTTTGTGAACTGTTTGGATTCCCTGGGTCAAGCCCAGAAGGGCTATGAGCGGGCATGGTGTTATCTGGGTACCAATCATGGTTGATAACCCCTGAAACGTCAGTGCCCAGAAGGCCGTCACCTGGAGACATTCCCACACTAAGTGTAGAAACCCAGCTCCCTCCTGACCGCATCGCGCACATACATCACTGTCCCTGAGGTGAAACCTATAGAGCCTAGCCGGAGTAGGGTAAAGGCAGTGCAGAAATGTGAAACCTACTGTTGCCGGTCACTGCCTCTGTTTGCGCACAGCTGAGCTTCCATTGTTCATCTGTCAGAGTAACATTCAGATCTGTGTCTCTTTCCTGCCTGACATGAACTGGGCATGAAGACTGTGAAATTTGTGTGGGTTGATAGAGGAGGGATATGATGTGCCGAGGGCTATCTGCTTGTAGCAAGGCATGCAGTGGGACTAGTGTATCAGGTTCTTCCGGAAAGGCAGGCGTTACAGCCTTCACACTCTGCCGGAGGCGGGTATACATAAATGTGTCCATTGTCATCGGCTCACAGGTCTCAAAGAATTGCTCCTTGGAGCGGAAGTGCCTCCCCCCCACTTAGAGATCTCCACAGGTACTATACTTGAGTTTCTCTAGCATCTTCCGACATAACCTCTCATAAGGGACTTGCAATAAAGGATTTCGTGAAAGGGACACCTTAGGAGAGTACTGCATGGGTATCTCTAGCTTGCGAGCTATTCCTTGCCATGCCAGTATTGTACAGACTACGGTGGATGTGTCACGTTCACGCTTCTTCACTGCCGTAAAGAGATAGCACGTTGTGGGTGTCGGGCCATATAGCCATCCTCCACCGCTAAATAAGGCATAAAGGGCAGCGGGTGAAACCAATACGTGGCAAAATGGGCCTGAGCACAGTAGTAATAAAGTTCAAAATTAGGGATGTCATATCCTCCCTGGTGGTATGCCAGCATAAAAGTGGTCAGGTTTAGTCGCAGCTCTTTCCTTCCCCATATGAGCCTCATAAGTTGAGAGCTGAGTGTACTAAAGAAAAAGGTCCCGGGATAATAAGGCATGTATATGAAGAGGTACTAAAGTTTTGTCAATAAAAGTATTTTAATTAAGGAGATTCTCCCCGCCATGGAGAGTTTAAGGCGTATCCACTTGGTGATGGTATCTGTAATTCTGTCTACGGCTGTGCCATAATTTAATCGCATGAGCGCCTCCTTGTCTCTAGTGACACGTATACCTGGGTATTTTATCTTATCCGTTTCCCAAACTAGGGAATAGTCCATCTGGTGTGGTGGGGTGTTTTCTGTAAGGGGAAAGACCGCAGATTTAGACCAGTTGATTTGCAACCCGGGGATGGCCCTGAATTTTGTTATCTCACGAAGTATGGGTTTAAGATTGTCATGAGGTTTTTTAACATAAAGTGTCAAATCATCTGCATATAGGGAGATGAGTAGTTGTCTAGTCGGGTAGATTAAAGCTTTATCGTTATGATGTTGCCGAAGTTTGACGGCTAATGGTTCGATGGCCAGGGCAAATTGGATGGGGGAATAGCGGGAAGCCTTGCCGTGTGCCTCTGGATACGGTAAAGGGAGAGGATGTGGCCCTGTTCAGGAGCACTGAGGCCACCGGCCGGGTGTATAAAAGTTGGATCCATTGGAGGAAGGTAGAACGCATCCCCATATAGCCCAGTGTGGCTAGTAAGTAGTCCCATTCCAGGGAGTCAAACGCTTTGGTAGCGTCAAGGAATACAGCGACTGCCGAGCATTTAGGGTCAATATCTTGTAACACAGCGGCCAGGGTTTCGGAGATTATGCGATGTGTCTCGACTTGGAATAAAAAACGCATGGTCAGGTAACACCAGGCGCTGCATCAGCAGATTTAGTCGGGTCGCCAGGACTTTAGCTAATATTTTAGTATTGCAATTTGAAAGAGAAAGGGGCCGATATGAGTTGCAGTAGAGTGAGGGCTTCCCTGGTTTTAATAAGGAGGTTATAAGTGCCTCTCGCATCGTCGTAGGCTTCGTTCCTCCAATGCAGCGTAATACACCTCCTTCAGGATTGGGGCCAGAAATGGCGCATAGTTTTTATAAAACTCTATTGGGAGCCCGTCGGACCCCAGGGCCCGCCCAGACTTCATCTGCATGACAGCTTCTGTTATTTCATCTAGTTCTAAATCTAGATTGAGAAATGTTCGCTGCGTATCCCCTAGCCAGACAAGGGCAGTATCTTTGAAGTAGTTGGGTAAGTCAAGAGGAGTGCCTCTTTGGGAGGAGTATAAGTTACTATAGTAGTCCCTAAACGTGTGCAATTGATCAGGGAGGTTCCTATGCATATTGCCTTGTGCATCCTGCAGCCCTGTCACATAATTGGAAAATCTAGGTTGTCTGATCGCGGCTGCTAGGGCTTTCCCTGGGCGATACCCATCGCCATAAAACTGTGCCATATGGTGTTTCCCCCGAAACTTACACTCCCTATCGGCAAGGTCTTCATATTCCGTGAGTTTGCAGCGTATGGTGGCTCTGGTATCACTCCCATCGGGATCGGAGCTCAGCCCACTTTCCAGTTGTTTGAGTTCTCTTTCCAATGTATATAAGCTATTGTGCAGTGATTTGAGTATGCCCCTGCCTTTAGATATGCACCAACCCCAGGCCGTGACCTTGAACACCTCCCAAACAGTTGTGATACTCGGGACAGAGTCTAAATTGCGGTCAAAAAAGTCTCGGATGTCTTGCTCCAGTTCAGTTTTGAATGCTGTGTCCTGGAGATGCAGTGGGCTAAGGTGCCAGCTTTTGTATGGGGAGTGGATGAGGGGAGCACGCATCTCAGCGACGACCGGGGAAAGGTCTGAGTGAGTACGAGCTAAGTGGGTCACCCGTTCCAACCATTGCGCCATACCTGTGGACACAAAGAGGTGGTCTAGTCTGGCCCAAGATGAGTGGAATGCCAAAAAATGTGTTCCCTCCCGCTGCATGGGGTGACTATATCTCCAGGAGTCAAGCAAGTAATTCTCATCAATAATGTCTCATAGCATTCTCTGGGTGGTCGAATAGTGTGCTGGGGAGTCTCGGGACTTATCCATGTGGAGGTGCATCACTGTATCAAAGAACCCACCCCAGATGATGCAGGTAGTGCCTATCTCCTGAATTCTGCTCAATAGGTGAAGGAGGGCCTGCATGTCATCAGTATTAGGTCAATAATAGTTGGTAAAGGTCATATCATATGAGTGAAATCTACCCCAGAGTAAACAAAATCTACCCTTCTGCGTCAGTTTCCGACCTGCTGTAGATGAATGCCTCCCCCCTCTTGACCAAGATGGCCACTTCCCGGGAGTACGTAGAGTATGATGCAAAACAGCGGTATAAGGCCCACCTCAATGCGAATTGTGGAGTAGTGATGGGACTCAAGTGTGTCTCCTGTAACATAGCCACTGTTACGTGATGCCTATCCAGGTAAAATTGAATCTGTCATTTTTTCCTGGGGTTGTTAAGACCTCGTATGTTCCATGATGCTACCTTAATACTATTGATGTCTTGTGTGCTGTCAGCCATTGCACCATGTGTGACATTCAGTATGGACCCGTGCAATGATGACCCCGTTGGGCTGAACGAGCTGTAAGGCGGTCATAGACAAAAATCCACCCTCCACCCATACCGGCTTTCCCAACTTGCCGGGTACAAAGCCCCTCCGGGAAAAACACCATACTTTAACTACTTATACCCCTTGTTTACATAACTTCTGGGGATTCGCTCTTACGGGAACACACTAGGGGCTCACAACCCGCCCTCTTTCCTCGAAACTCTCACCCACCGACTACACCCTCGCTAGGCGGGTAGCTGCAGTGGGACGGAGGTAAGTAGCCGAGCCAGGTATTATACTAAACAGTAAGTATGCATATACATCACCAACGCAGTTCAGTTCATCATGAATAAAGCATCAATGAGAGTATCAGCAAACACCAATGTCAGTTAAGCAGTTCAGCTTGGGTCCCACTGGGGCGACGGGGACCTGGAGCGATCTTGTGCCCTTGACTCTGTGGTAGCCGAGCATCAGTGGCCTTGGAGGTAGTCCTCAGCCTGCTGTGGATTCAGGAAAAAGTGTTGCGATCCGTGATGGGTTATCCTCAGCTTCGCCGGGTACAACATGGCGTAGGGGATTTGCTGCGACTGTAATTTTTTCTTGACAGTTCCAAATTTCCGCCTGGCGTCCTGCACTGATTGCGTAAAGTCTGGGAAGAAGGCCAGTGTTGTGTTTTGGACATGCACCTGTTTGTTTTCTCGGGCAAGGCGCAGGACCGTATCCCTGTCTCCGTAGTTTCAAAAGCGAGATATCACAGCCCGTAGCGACGCCCCCGGTGGCGGGCGGGCCGCCAGAGACCTCTTTGCTCTTTCCACCGTGAGGTGCACCAAGAAACCAGGTTCTCGATGAAGTCCTCCATGCGTCCTGTGTTTGTAGATTCCGCCAGACCAAGGATTCGAACATTATTTCTTGGAGAACAGGCCTCCAAGTCCTCATTTTTATCAGCAATTAACCTTAAGTAATTTGTCCATCTGTGACATCTGGCTTTTGCCCATTGTGGCACCATCTTCTAGATCAGACACTCTAGTCTCAAATTCCTTTAGGAGTTGTTCATGTTCTCCCAGCTTGGTGATCACTGAGTCCATCCGCATATTCATTGTATCTATTTTAGCATCTATAGAGGTAAGACTCTGTTTCATGCCAAGCAGGATCACCTTCCAGTCCTCTTCAGGCGTGTCCGTGGCATCCGATTCCTCATGTTCCTCAGAGTGTGACCTGGTGTTCTTACGCGCCTCGAACGGGATTTTGGTCTGCTTAGTATCGGTGCGCCCCATGGCGCAAGCTGGCGAGCAGAAGAGGGGAGTGCAATAAGATGCCGGACAGCACCCACTACACTTAGATGTATTTTAGGATGTATTTTAGGAAATCAATACTGCAGGTCTCAGGGGAGGCTGAGCAGGTGACACCTGTGCAAAGGCTGGAGCGTCCGGCGGTAGTAGAACCATGCGTCGTGGCAGCGGCAGCAAAATTAAAATCCGCATGGTCTGTGGCACTGCGCAGTCTAGGCCCGTCAAGGTTATATGTTCTCTGACCCCACTCAGCGTGCAAATGGTGATGAAGATCCGGATCGTTGTCTCTGCATTCACAGTTTCAGGCACCCAGGGCAGTGCAAGGAGGGTTTAAAAATGGGCCGGAGAAGGTTCTGACCATACCATGCGCAACTCAATAGCACCGGGTCCGCCTCTACATGTGCACCATCACCTTTCCACAGTACCGATCAGCGATGTCCCCCACTGCTGTAAGGCCTCACTCAGCACACACAAAATGGCCACCCTCAACGGTGCGTGTGAAGCCCTAAGAACATCCAGGGCAGGGAGCGAGCAGTATGTTCTCTACTGAGCAGGGTTGTTGGGGCAGGTGTTATTCAAGCGTCATCCTTGCGGGCAGCATATAGGGTGACCAGCAGCGCCGGGCGCCACCTGCAGCAATGTTGCAATCTGTCATAATGGCGACTGCTTCATTCAGCAGTGAAAATACAATGTAGATGACGGCTCACAGGTCTGGCCACAGAGCGCACACTATGGGGGGTAAGTCAGGCGGCACCCCAGAGCACAAGAAATGTAAGTTAGTAATCTCGTGCGGCCCCCAGATGTCCCTTATAGTCGGGCTGCCGTGCAATTCAATTCTGGCAGGTCCCGGTGCTCTCCCGCTTCACGGCATCGTCACTACCGTGGGTCAATGGGGCCGGGTGCAGGTTGCCGCAGCGCCGGTAGACTCACGGTTTGGGTTTTTATCTCCAGATGCTCTTTGACAGTGTGCCAGAACGGTACGGCTCCTCTGCCCATGCTTTTCCACGCCTGCGGCTCAGAGGCCTCAACAGCCTCTGTGTTTCCTGGCCAGGCGACCCACAGCGCAACACCAGAAGCAGCACAGTGCCAACCACTCCCAACTTCAGCAGGCTCTTCCTCCACTACCCTTCAGGCCAGTCCTATAAATGTGGTTTCGGAGGAATCAGCAGGAAAGCAGGTTTCGCGCAGTGAGTTTTAAAGCGCGCAGAGTTGATTCTGGATGGGCTTTATGGATGTTTTCTGGCTGGGCTGGAGCCTCACAGGCATGCGGCAATCTTGGTCATGCGCCACCTAGCGCCCCCCAGCTCTCGATCTCTAACACCCTCCCAGGGGGAGTCAGAAACAGAGATCTGGATTCTCTGTGAGGAGGATGGCAGCGTCTGGTCAGTGCGTCAGGCAGGGACTTGACTTCCTTCTGAACTTGCTGTGGCGAACCATGCCATGCAAGTATGCAGCCAAACCGTGGTTTGCCATGACAGGTGAAGGTATATTTATACCTTGTGTGGTGTCGTTCCTACATTCCCAATAGGCTCTGCGCATTGGAATAATATATCCTATAGATTTGACGTAGGACTTATGTCGACTAGGTCTTTATCGAATGTAATAAATTTAATAGTGAGTGCCAGCTAGCTCAGAGGTCACTAGAAACATTCTCGAATTCACAAGAAGGGATTAGTTTCTGACAAACGCATAAACATGACAACTTTGTTTCCCAAGAATAAGACTTGTATCTCTAGAGTCACAGAAACAATAGATAAGTATTTCATTCAGTCAATCGTGCATGCTTCGTTTCAACAGAGGTGCAGAGAACTAGAGAGACGGGATGCCAGTAAAGTGAACTGCTACAATCGTAATGCACGCTGCAAAGTATAATGCGTACAGTAAGAATAGTATTGTAAAATAATACTGTAAAAGCATTTTATGGTTTCTAAGCCATATAAAAATACAGACATAAATACATAGGCTAAAATACTCAACTGGTGCTTCTCAAACATGACTACACCATGTATCTAACCTAAGTCTAGTACGTGGGAGGGAGTACGTAGGTGTGTAGCATAGGTTTAGTTTTCTTTGCCAAGAATCTATCCAAGATTTCTCTTAGGTTCTAATCAGCTCCATACCTTAGTTTAAAATGAAGGAGGTCTGGTATCTCTGTCTAAGGACTCGATTTCCCAACACCCCGCAAGGGGAGTTTGGAAACACTGGAGCTGGATTCTCAGTGAGAGAAAGGGCAGCTTCTCGATCAGTACATCAGCTGGAGGGTCAGCTTCCTTCGGCACTTGCTGTAGCGAGCTGCATTGGGCAAGTAGATAGTCGAACTGCTCCGAACCTCTGTGTCTTGCTAGAGCAAGTGAAGGCATATTTATACCTTGAAGGTGCCTAGTTTGACGTAAAGTCAGGCATAATAATGTCAGTAAAGAACCCCAAGGGAATAGTAGTTCTTTGTAAACTCCATGAGTTCTTGGACAAATCAACATTCAAGCCAGGGGAGGTCCCTGACTGCTTAAGCCGATTTTCCAAGAAATCGTTGTGACGTTTTGGTACGGGTGGAAGTAGCCATGCCTGTATTTGGACTGCATGGGCTATGTCTAAATAAGGGAATGATTTCTATGCCTATATTAGGGCAATGTTAATTGTACCTATATAAGGGGATAAATCGGGGAAAATTCACTCAGATCCTAAAACGCCAAACAACACCCACTCCACCTTATTATGTTCGACATTACTAAATTCTAAGCACATAAAACATATCTAAAGCATGATGTGTTAAAAATCCCACCCAAATACAAAGAAATGCATCAGAAATGGTTGTACACGAAAATGGTATTTGTTCTGTACGCATTTTAAAAGCAATGTTTTCATTCAAAGCATATAGTATGACATTGGAAATGCTATTTGAATTAATCATGAAAATGTATTTATGAAATGGCTATCGATACCATTCCATGCCATAATCGATTGCACAAATGACAGCATCAGCCGCATTAGCAATGTTCGAAGGAGATGGTACCTGTGTGCCTGTCGATCCACGTATCTCACCGTCAGCAGTTTGCGTCTGTGAGACATCAATGAATGCCATCATCAGGATTGGTAACCGCTGGGGACAACACAATGAATGAGCCGTTACCGATCCAAGCAAAGTATCATCATCCGTTGGCATTACTGATGGGAGTGTCTGACAGATGTCTAGCATGCATTCTTCTCCCCATAGCAGGCATCGTAGAACAGGTAAGATGCAATCTTGCCAGATTGGTCAGAATGACAGAAACCATGTGGTATTTAGAACTCTTAAATGAGCCAAGCCCAAAATCTGTATCATGCGCTCACGACACTTTATTGCCAGGAGAGTGTTCTCTAAGGTAATCTGCATGTCGTTGGTGACTTGCCATATCAGAGCAGAGGAAACAAATTCCTGCTACAAGTCCCAAAATGAGAGGCAGGCCGCCGAACACAGAGTGCAAAAAGTTTGGAAATATGCCAAGGACTGCTTCAAATGGTGCTAACAGTCCCGAAAAAACTGTCTTAAATACATATATTACACCACTGGTATCAGACATGTTTAAGATATGACCTAACATTTCTGCGAAATGTATAGGGCAGTTTGTCGATAAAAGGGCATGTGTCTCTTCAGAAGACCTTGCAACTTGTAGTTCATACGTTTCTTTGGACGAGGTCAGTAGCACAGTTTTTTTTTAAAGAATGGCTTTTATTCTGCTTAAAGTATCAGTTTGTATAGAAGAGATGTTCAGTGAAGGCCATAACGGCGACTCCCCATCTGTCTTGGTTTTAGGAAACAATACTTGCATACAGCAAGTGACCCTGGCTGACACAGTTATGAGATAATGCTCAGCGCCTTATAGTCTGCTCCTCTTTGTGCCAAAGTGATTTGTTTATCTGTAAGGTTAAATACAGAAAACAATGGCGTGGTGTTGATTAGACGCCATGGCACATAGCCAGAACGAAGATTGTGCAACATCCAGCCTAAAAGCATTATAGAACGCAATTGTGACTGTCCATGCTGTAACATGAGCAAGTCCTGTTCCACTATGTCTATGGCAGAGGATACTATGCTTTCCAAAGGATACATTCTGAATGACAGAGTCGTTAACCCATTGTCAACTACAGAGAGAGATTTCTCTAAATTAATACAATCAATTTCTCGTATTCGTTCTGCAGTCTCTTCTTGTGTCGCTTTCCAAGCTTCATTATAAATGGCATATATACCAGCGTATATAAGACATTTATGACATGGTTTAGTAGGACCTTGTAAGAAGTCCCTGAAATCAACGCCATCTTTAAGTAAAGATAAGCGTTGTTTTACCTCTGTTAGTGTGGACTTTTGTAGCCACTCAAGGCACAGTTTTTTTACACTATATGTTACTATCCCTGGATGTTATCTCTGGAGATATCTTGCAACTGGCCTAATGAATGTAAACCCTTGTGTTTTATTCAGGAGTCTATCTTGACAGTTGTTTGTGTCTGTGGGCCATATTAAACATGTCTTCCAATCAGGATCTGTTCCGTTTTCAAGTAAAATTATTTTAAGTCAACCACCCCTACTATCAGGTGCAGGTGTAGGTATGGACGGTTTGTTTAAATCTTTTATCTTAGCTAGGCCAAGATAGGATGTCTGTTGAACAGTGTTGTTTAAAAACATTATTTGTTCAGGGGTGATGCAGGCTTGAAATACAGCTTCTAATCCCTGCACCTGCCAGTCTTTCATGCCCCAGACAGTTTCTGCCTTAATGTTGTCCTTCCAAAAGTCAAACCCTAATGTGGACAGATGAGCATAAAAGGCCGCAGAATAAATGTGCTTAGTATTAGTCAACATACTTTTCATTCCTGTCTTATTAACATTTTTAAAGTAAAATGTTTCTGGATTTGTGATATTAAAACCTGAAAAGTATGGAAATTTGTCATAAAATGTTTTTGAGCTACCCTTTGGTGGTGTTGGACAATGTTCCCATTGATTATAAATATAAATATTTCTAGGATTTACAGATTTATGCAAAAAATGATGATCAGGGTGATTATAACAGTACATGTGTTCTTAATCTGATGAACCTTCTAAGTATTCATGTTTTGTAAATTTTGCAGATATTTCTAAGTCTGACATCATAATATTAACAGTCTCAAAGTCCCAATCATCGGAAAAGGTAATAGATGAAACAAAGTCACTCAAGGAAACCTTGAATTGGTGTGTCATCTTTAACAGCTCTGCTTGGCCAAAAAATGTCATAATCGGTTCTGTCCCAGGCTATACCACCAGGCATAGGAACGGCTGTGATGTTCATTGATGACAAGTCTATTTGTTCACGATGAGATGATTTGTGTGGTTTGAGGAGTAAGTTGATGTTCTTACTTGCTGTGTTCTTTTTACTATATCTTCCATTTATCAGGATTCCCAAACTTAATGCAAGAATTAGCCAAAGTAGGAGAAAAAGTACACCCAACATAATCCAAATTTCAATCCATGGTGAAACTAGATAAGTCTTTGCCAGTTGTTGAAAAAGTTCTGTTGCTTGTTCTTTGAAAGTTCTTTTTGCTGGCGTTGTTTCGGTTTCACTGGGATCCTCGGAAAACGTATCAAAGTCAATGAAATAGCCAGAGGCAGTTCCGACAATTGTAGGTATTGCATCAGGATTATTTGTAATCGCTGGAGCTACTGGATCCCTTGTCATATTAGTATAGTCAGATGCTATATCATTGTAGACAGGTGTTTCTTGACAAACTTTTACTTGGGTCTCAAGAGGCACAAGTTAAATTGCTCTATTGCTTAGTCCTTCTTTTCGCACTGCAGATTCCTCAAAGGTGATGAGTCTCTCAGTTTGAACCTATTGGATAGTGGCCAGATTTGGTCGTCTGCTACATCTTTGGAGTCCACTTGACATATTACTTATGATTGGCCACATAAAGTGGTTTTACCAGGTCGACGGATACAAATCTGTTCTCCTTTCTTCCAGCAAGGGGCGGCAGTAACACTGTTCTTGATCCCTGGATTGCTAGCACAGGTACTGGTTGTCTGTAAGAAGGCCCAAATTCCTCCTTATCCACGATCTTTTCTCTGACTAGATCCCCAATCTTTGGAATCCAGGCAGGCCTTGCTGGGACAGGTGGTTCCCCTTCAGTGGTCGTTGGCTTCTGCAATATGTTGCTTTGACTTCTCCTTGTTTCATTTAAGTCCTGCAAAACAGCCAAACGGTCTTTGATATCAAAAGGTATTTGTTCTACCACTGAAGTGGTAGAACAAATACCAAGGAAGGTCCTGGACAATCATTCTAGTACCTAAAAGGATTTCATATGGAGTGATTCCACCCAGAGAACTTCTTGGCAGATTGTTTAAACTATGTTTTGCACTTATTAGATGTTTGACCCACCCGTCACCCGAGCCTAATACCTTAGCTGTTATAGATTGCTTTATGTCCGGGTTTTTTCTCTCCACAACCAAATTTCCCACAGGATGGAATGGACTAGAATACCGCAATGCAACACCCAGATTGGCCATGGCCTCCATGTGAGCCTTTGAGCTAACCGCCGGATCCTGGTCAGAATGTAGCGTGCCGACTACATATGTGCCGATAAAGACGCGCAAATCTTTTCTAACAGTTCGGGCGTCAGCCAAGCGCTGAGGCCACATCCAAATGAATTTTGTACTAATAGTTGTGGGACCGCATTTGTCCATAGGGACGTCTGCGTGTAGATAGTCTAATGCTGCCTAACAACGGTGTCTGTACTGGGCTGGCTACATTGTAGTCAGGTATCCGGCGGCGTTCTTTGCTGCGATCTCTGTTGCAGTCATGGCAATTAATTGCAAATTCATGAATGTGTGCATTCATAGCTGGCCACCAGTATGTCTCTTTTAATTCTAGTATAGATTTAGAGATCCCTTGATGTATCAGACCCTCTACCATATGTGTTTCGTGTATCAAAGCTACTCTACGTCTCCTGTTTGGAAGTACTCTTTCCCCCACTTCAGGGATTCGAGCAAAAGGAAGGGAGTTGGCATCAATTATGTATGAATATTTGGGTGGATATTTTTGAGGTAACGCTGCACCGCTGCCTTTGCTTGTGGCATTGACAGCTAGCATTATTTCACTGTCTATTTTCGTTTTCGAACAAGTGATTGCAGCTACCGAAGCCGTTTGCACAGCTGCCTTTGCGGCTTCATCAGCCAACGAATTCACTGCAACGTGAACGCCATCATGTTGATGACTCAGTTTATGGATCACGTGAGTTTTTTGCAGTTTTTTTGTAACTGAACTACTTGTTCCCAAAGCAACTTATGCTTGATTATGCCATCTTTTTCATCTTTGAAACCGTTCTGAATCCAGTTCTGCAAGTATTCATTGTATGATTGAATGCAGTAATAGGAATCGCACACTATGAGTGTGGGGAATTTGCGATTAGTATTTTCAACGCCATCTTGAATGCTTGTACTTCAGCTCGCTGAGCAGTGCAATCGCCAAGAGATTGTGTTTTTGTGACCATAGGTCGGAATTTACCATTGCGCCAGTGACCTTTAACGATCGGGCACGCAGCACTATTAGCTTGTTTACCCCCAATTGCGGGCTGTGCTGATCCGTCAGTATAAATTATACATTCGTACTGTTCTAGAGGCAGAATCTCATTGGGCAGAGGACATTCTTGTTCGTATTGTAGAAATTCTTGAGTTTTCAAGTATGGGTCAAAAACACAACAAGAGAGTTAACCCATTGTATCCATCTCGGATGTAAAGCCTTTGCATTCTGAATGCTTGCTTATGTCACTGCCTCTAAGGCAGGAACAGGAGTAATGATCATTATGCGTTTTCCCTGTGCGAGGGCTCTCTCTTTTGCTACTGCAGTTTGAACAGCAGTCAGAATTTTTTTTCTGTAGAAGTGAATTTCATTTCAGCTTGCGTGTACAAGTGTGATTTATAAGCTATTTGTACTTTTTCTCCTTCATTAAAGATTAAGTATGTGAATCTTCGCATCTTCCTGGAATGATTCGCATTACAAGGTTGCGTACATTTACGCGAGTCTGTAAATGTGTTGTTGCTAACATGTCTGTTTGCACTGAACGCAACATTTGTGTGTTTTTGAGTCCAATTAACTGTTTTGAAATCAGGTTTGATTAATTCGTAGAGGGGTTTAACCCTTTGTGCGTAATTTAGAATATATGTTCTTCCGAAAACCTAGAATTGACTGTAAGCTTTTCAGCGTTTTTGGAGGTTGGAGAAGCGCATACTTTTCTGAAAAGTTGGCTTCCAGGCTTTTGACTTCACTTGATAACTCATATCCAAGAAAAAGGACGTTCAGGTGGGCAATTCTCAATTTCTTAAAATTGAATTTGTACCCTTCAGATGCGAATCCAAGTATAATGGTATTCACTCTGTTCAAGAGCCTGTCCAAGTCATCAGCTGTTAGATAGATGTCATTGACGTAAGATAATGCCTCATCATCATACTTTTGTAGTAACTCTGTTACTCTGGCTGAAAATAACCCTGGACTATTCTTGAATCCCTGGGGGAGACGACAGAAGTGATGCTGTGTTCCCATAATTGAGAAAGCGGTCTAGTACCTGCTTTCAGGTGCAATGTTGCGACAGAAGAAACCGTTAGAAATATCTAATGTGGTTTTATATTTTTTACGCACAATGTTATTCATTAGTGCTGCACTATGTGCATTTTGTACTGCAAAGGTTTTGCAACAAGAGTTTAAATATCTGTAGTCCAAAACTAGACGATATGTATTGTCTGGTTTGGAGACAGGAAGTAAAGGATTGATCATTGACGAGGTGCATTTTTTAATTACCCCTTGGTATTCAAGTTGATCTAATATCTACCTGACCTGTTTTTTAGCTTCTTGATTAACTGGATACTGCATTTTTGAAGTTGGTTTAGATTTTAACTGGATTTTATGGTGATGGGAATCCTCATCCCATCTTACATGATTTTTATATAATGCTGGAGCCTGGGCTACAGCCCATTTTCTGGCATAGGTGTATTTTAAATGATTTGGAATGTGATTGGAGAAGGCTGGCAAAATTATGTCTTTGCCATGTGAACACTCCCTAACAAATTTTGGTGGCCATTCTTTTTCAGCTAGAAGTGTCAGACTCGACGCGTTCGGGACGCTGTCCGCGCAATGCGTGGGGTCCTGAGGCCTTGCTACATTGGACTACAATCCCCATAGGGCAATGGGTGAAGTAGCGCGAGAAGTGAACGTGCAAACCCGGAAATATAAACCAAACACACCGCACAAACTGAGCCGATAATTCTGGTGAGCCGGCGTATTTGGGCTGTTGTGCATCTGTGAAGAAAACCGTGAGTAACGATTATCAGGGTGTTTCCGGCTGAGAACATTCTACGCTGGAGAAACAGCTGAACCGCTGTTGGATCTTTGTAGGTATTCCGGGAGAGACGGACACGGCTGTGTTCGTCAGTTTCCTCTCTCGGTAAACTTTCCGGAGGATAAGAGTTTGATTTCCCAAGTTATAGAGAAGCGCGGCTGCGTTTCTCTTCTGGATGTTTGTTGGATAACGAACGTAATAACTTTCAGAGATAGAAAGGTTACGGAACGAACTGAGACTCATAGTTTACGTGAGAGATACAAGACTGTGATAAAAGGACGAAAAAGATTGGCACGTTACCCTTATTGCAAAACGTGATACTTTTGTGTGCTGAACTGAAAATATTTCTTAAAGGTGCAGTTAACCTTCAGCTCGTTCTCAGTTTTTCATGTTTATTTTTGACAACTTGTTTGTGCTTTCTTTCTATACTGCAGGAGAGGAAAACAGGGGGGTACCTAGTAATGAAAGAGTGGAACAAGATAATCTATGGTCAAGCACTGGTATGTGAGGCGTAAGAAACAAACTATGGTGTATGGTACTTTTGTGGTATAATACATGTACATTTGTGTTCTTTCTTTGCCAGATTATAGCCACTGATAGGACCTTCCATCTCTCTCCTGCATACAAAGCCTTAGAATTTTCCTTTACAGGTAGGCTTGACTATCAGTGGGGGAATAGGGTACTATTGACCTATATAGTGCATTTGTATCCTAGAATAGATAGGGAGGGGTGTGAAACTAAATCCCTTGTTCTTTATCATTTCAGATCTCCCTCCCCGCTGTCCCCTTCCTTTCCCGCGGTTGCGGAACCCTCCTATTGGTCTGTGATTTATGCCAGGTCACGGGTGGGTTGCGTGAGCGCGTGTTTGGGACTTTTAGCACAGCTCCGAGGAGAAGCGTGTCGGATCTTGACAGAATTATCGGCCCAAGGAGACGGTCCTCCTCTTGGCTGTGTTGAAAGAAAATGGCCACTATGGATGACGTATTGGCTGCCCTTGCATTAGTCCAAACGGAATTAGCTGACGCCAATCGAGAGGTCGCTGCTTCCCGAGCTGAAAATTTCCAGATTAAGGCCCGTTTAGATAGCTTACATGCAAACCCATTTAGTGCAGGGGCTAGTACTTCTACTCCTTCGTCTGTAGTGGTAGAAATGCCCACTCAGATTCCATTAGCCCCCCCCAAGAGGTTTTTGGGGGATAACAAAAAGGTCCAGGTGTTTATGACCCAAGTGCACCTACACTTCATGTGTAAACCAAAGATGTTTACAACAAATCAAGCCCGAGTGGCCTTTTTGATTTCCTATTTGGGTGGGGAAGCAGCTCAGTGGGCAGTTCCCATAGTCAGGAGAGATGATCCCCTCTTACACGATTGGGATGAATTCCACTTGGAGTTCGAGAAGACCTTCGACCGCAGGGCAGAAACATTTTCCGCAGACCGTGAGCTGTTGGTTTTGAAGCAAGGCACATCCGATCTAGTTACCTATCTGAACAATTTTCGTCGCCTGGTTGCCGAAACAGATTGGCCCGAGGCTAAGCAATCCACTTTATTTTATCAAGGATTAAACGACGAAATGAAGGATGTGTTGGCACACATTGATCCCCAACCCCGTACCTGTACGGCTCTCATAGAACTCGCTCTCCGCTTGGACCACTGTATAAGAGAACGTAAAGGGGAGCTACGTAAGAAAGAGCCAGTGGTGATGGTACATGAGAGAGGAGGGGGGAACGGTGACAAATCTACGTCCACTCAAGATGCGATGGAAATAGGAGCGGTTAGAGCTGCTCTGTCGTCCAGCGAGAAAGAACACCGCAGGAAGAAAGGACTGTGTTTATATTGCGGAAAGAAGGGACACTACCTACGGGAGTGTCCAGTGAAACCGAAACCTGGAAGGTTCAGGACAAGCCAGACTGCAGCGAGCACCGGGGAAGAGAAATCGGGAAACTTCAAAGCTTGAGTGTGAATGGAGGGGAACCCTCAAGCCGAATCATTATCCCTTCAATTAAGGCCTGTTGCGAACAAGACAAGAATCATGTCTTTCTACCTATGCTTCTGGTAATGGACACTGGAGAACAAGAAGTAAAAGCAATGGTGGATTCCGGAGCTACTGGGTGTTTTATGGATTATGCAGAGGCAGATAGGCTGGGTATCCCGCTCATTGAGAAGAAACACCCGGAACCTGTATATGCGGTGGATGGCAGTGAACTGATTGCAGGACCCATAAGATACCACACTCCGGAATATCGGTGCATTAGCAATAACTTGCACCAAGAGAACATTTCATTTAATATCATCCAAGCACCACAGTACGGTATCATTTTAGGTCTTCCAAAACATGAACCATCCATACATTGGACTTCGAAAACGATCAATTTTGTCTCTGAATATTGCAAAGACCAATGTATGGTTTCCACTGCTAGTCCTTCCCAGACCTTGGCAAGGGTTTTCAACATCGCCACAGCGGCCGAGAAAGAGGTACAACTCCCATCATGCTATGCTGAATACACTGAGGTGTTCAGTGAAGAACAGGCAGAGACACTTCCCCCTCACAGAACCTTTGATTGTCGCATTGACCTTGTTCCTGGAGCGGTGATCCCGAACGGCAGGCTTTACGCGCTTACTGTTCAAGAAAATGAATATCTGAGGAAGTACCTGGACAAATACTTGGCTTTAGGGTATATACGCCCTTCTCGATCGCCGGCATCGTCGCCTTTGTTCTTCATCCCAAAAGCCAACGGGGACAAGAGGTGTTGCATCGATTATCGCGCATTAAACACCATCACGGTAAAAAAACAGTACCCTCTACCTCTGATTCCGGTCTTATTAGAGCAAGTCAGAACTGCCAACATATACACGAAGCTAGATCTGCGAGGAGCCTACCATCTGGTCCGCATAAGAAAAGGTGATGAATGGAAGACAGCATTTAAGATGCGGTATGGGCTGTTCGAGTATCTCGTGATGCCTTTTGGATTGTGTAACGCCCCCGCCGCGTTTCAATACTTTCTAAATGAAGTATTGAGAGAATACCTGGACCTCTTTGTAGTCGTCTACATTGACGATATCCTCGTCTATTCCACCAAGACGAGTGAACATCAATTCCATGTGAAACAGGTGTTGGGTGCCCTGATGAAACACCATCTCTATTGCAAGATTACGAAATGCGAATTCCATGTCACCACCGTCGAGTTTCTGGGAGTGATGCTTACTCCTTCAGGCCAGGTCATGGCTGAAAGAAAAGTACAGGCTATAAAAGAATGGCCTTGCCCCCGTAATGTAAAGGACATCCAATGTCTATTGGGGTTTGCAAACTTCTATAGGAGGTTTATCTGTGGATTCTCTGCCTTGGTAACTCCCTTGACCCGTCTAACGAGGAAGAAGGTACCGTTTCATTGGAACACCGAGGCACAAATAGCGTTTGATGGGTTGAAAGAGGCGTTCATCAAGGCTCCTGTTCTAAGACATGCCAACCCCTCCTTGCCTTTTATGATTGAAGCGGATGCTTCTGAAGTCGCTTTGGGAGCGGTTCTATCACAAAGACAGGAAGATTCAGGCATGTTACATCCAATTGCCTACATGTCTAGAAAACTCAACCCTGCAGAAATCAATTATACGATAGCCGAAAAAGAGCTACTGGCTATAAAAGACGCTTTTGTGGAATGGAGGCATTGGCTCCTAGGGGCAGTTCATCAGGTGACGGTTTACACTGACCATCGCAACCTGCAATTTATAAGAGCAGCACATCATCTGACGCCCCGGCAGTTGCGCTGGATGCTCTTCTTTGAAGAATATCGTTTCATAGTCACCTTCAGACCCGGAAGCATGAACAAAAAAGCAGACGCTCTAACCAGGCAGGAGCATCCGGTGTTACACACGCAGACTCCAAAAAGATCAATTATAGATCCTTCTAAAGTGGTGTGTGTGACTCAATCCAGTGATTTTGTGCAGTCCTTGCGTTCAGGGATCCAATCATGTGTATGGAGAACCTGGCTTAGACATCACCCAGAATGGCGGTTGAGACAAGGTGTGGCAATGAAAGGGAAACAAGCGCTAGTGCCCACAAAGACATTACAACTTCAAGTGTTTAAATGGTGCCATGAAATTCCAAGTGCAGGACACATGGGATATGTAAAAACATTGGAAAAGGCGTTGAGACAATTCTGGTGGCCCTCCATTTGGCTGGACTTGAAACGATGGGGAGACCAATGCTTACAATGTGCCCGAATGAAATCAGATAGACAACAACCTCAAGGTCTTCTACTGCCTTTGCCAACCCCCGAAAGGCCCTGGGAAAGCATTTCTGTGGACTTCATAGTGGGTTTACCAAAAGATCAAGGAAAGACAGCCATCATTGTAGGAGTGGACTTCCTTACTAAAATGGGCCATTTTATCGCTTGCGACAAGGTGCCTACTGCGGGTCAATTAGCTCATCTCCTGTTAACACACATAGTTAGGTTGCATGGGCTTCCTAAAGTGATAGTGTCAGACATGGGGGCCCAATTCACTGCAGGGTTTTGGAAAGTGTGGTGTGCTGAGTTGCGGATTTCATCTTCTTTATCCACCAGTTTCCATCCACAGTCGGATGGCCAAACAGAGAGACTGAACCAGTCACTAAAACAGTATCTTCGCTGTTATGTTCTCACTGACACGGACTCTTGGGTGGATTGGTTGTGGGTAGCAGAACTGGCCTACAACAGCACATTACACTCTTCAACAGGTCATTCCCCTTTCTTCAGTAATTATGGTCACCATCTTAGGTTTACTCCTCTAATTCTCCCCAGACCCACAGTTCGATTTCCAGATGTCAAGACACGATTGTTGCGCATTCGCCGAATTCTCCTGGCGACGCGCAAGAATCTGGTTCAGGCCAAGGGAAGATACAAAGCTCAGGCTGACAAACACCGTAGGCCGAGCCCTGTATATAAACGTGGGGATCTGGTGTGGTTATCCACTAAACACATCAAATTCCGTAGATATAGTGTGTTTAACCCTAAGTTCATCGGGCCTTATAGGGTGGTGAAAATGGTGAATCCTGTGGCGGTGAAGTTGCGGTTGCCTGCCCATTTGCACATTCACCCTGTGTTTCATGTGTCCCTGTTAAAGCCTTCTCGAAGCCCGGTTCATCGCCCTCCCGTGCCTGTGTGGGTGCTGAATGAGTCCGAGTATGAGGTGTTGCGTGTGTTGGACTCCAGGTGGGTACGGGGGAGGCTCCAATACCTGCTTTCTTGGAAGGGTTATGGGCCTGAGGAGAATTCCTGGGAGCCTGCGGGGTCGGTGCATGCTCCTAGGTTGGTGTCTTGTTTTCACCGCCGTCATCCGGATAAACCTGCTCCTGGACAGCGTCCCTTGTAAAAGGGGGATGTACTGTCAGAATCGACCCGTTCGGGACGCTATCCGCGCAATGCGTGGGGTCCTGAGGCCTTGCTACATTGGACTACAATCCCCATAGGGCAATGGGTGAAGTAGCGCGAGAAGTGAACGTGCAAACCCGGAAATATAAACCAAACACACCGCACAAACTGAGCCGATAATTCTGGTGAGCCGGCGTATTTGGGCTGTTGTGCATCTGTGAAGAAAACCGTGAGTAACGATTATCAGGGTGTTTCCGGCTGGGAACATTCTACGCTGGAGAAACAGCTGAACCGCTGTTGGATCTTTGTAGGTATTCCGGGAGAGACGGACACGGCTGTGTTCGTCAGTTTCCTCTCTCTGTAAACTTTCCGGAGGATAAGAGTTTGATTTCCCAAGTTATAGAGAAGCGCGGCTGCGTTTCTCTTCTGGATGTTTGTTGGATAACGAACATAATAACTTTCAGAGATAGAAAGGTTACGGAACGAACTGAGACTCATAGTTTACGTGAGAGATACAAGACTGTGATAAAAGGACGAAAAAGATTGGCACGTTACCCTTATTGCAAAACGTGATACTTTTGTGTGCTGAACTGAAAATATTTCTTAAAGGTGCAGTTAACCTTCAGCTCGTTCTCAGTTTTTCATGTTTATTTTCGACAACTTGTTTGTGCTTTCTTTCTATACTGCAGGAGAGGAAAACAGGGGGGTACCTAGTAATGAAAGAGTGGAACAAGATAATCTATGGTCAAGCACTGGTATGTGAGGCGTAAGAAACAAACTATGGTGTATGGTACTTTTGTGGTATAACACATGTACATTTGTGTTCTTTCTTTGCCAGATTATAGCCACTGATAGGACCTTCCATCTCTCTCCTGCATACAAAGCCTTAGAATTTTCCTTTACAGGTAGGCTTGACTATCAGTGGGGGAATAGGGTACTATTGACCTATATAGTACATTTGTATCCTAGAATAGATAGGGAGGGGTGTGAAAATAAATCCCTTGTTTTTTATCATTTCAGATCTCCCTCCCCGCTGTCCCCTTCCTTTCCCGCGGTTGCGGAACCCTCCTATTGGTCTGTGATTTATGCCAGGTCACGGGTGGGTTGCGTGAGCGCGTGTTTGGGACTTTCAGCACAGCTCCGAGGAGAAGCGTGTCGGATCTTGACAAGAACAATGCCATAACTCTTAGAGAGCTTCTCCCAAAAAAGAGCTCTTATTTTTCTTGTTATATCCCCCTCCATCTGGAGTGTTACTTCATATAACTTATGGGTTACATTAACCCTGGTATCAGCGGTTTCAACTTGGATGTACTCATTCAAGTCCACTGTCTCCAGATGATCCTTCAAGATCCTGCAAGCTATGGTTACTTTGGAACGTGTTGATCGTCTTTGGACTTCACGCTTTCTTCCTTGTGTTCTGACCGTCCTCTTCTTTCCAATTTCTGTGAGGAAGTCTGAAAGGTACGAGAGGAACGTGTATCAGTATCTTGATATCTATGAGGTTTTCACAAATTATCCCTGTTCCTGAGGTTATACCTCTTTTCAGAGGGCTCCTTTTGAGGAGGCCTACCTCGTGATTGGGGACGCTTCTCTTTATAAGTTTGTTTCGTGTTCTTCCACTTCTTTTTAGGAGCAGTGAGAGTGTTTTTAATAAAGACCTTTTCGGGACTTTCAGTTAGTTGGCGTTTAACTTGTTTCCCACCCAAACTATCTCTACCTAGTTCTTCATAGGATCTTTCAATTATACTGGCCAGTTCATATGGTCAATCAGCTACATCAAATTCTCTTAATTTTTGGCAGATCGCCACAGATGCTGCCTCACCTTTAATATTAGCTAATATTATAGCTGAGACCTGTTTGAAATCTTTCAGTAGTTTCATAACCAGATTTAAAGCAGGCTCTGCCCCGTATTCATTTTGAATCTGTTTCAAGACATCTGGTATTACTGCCATAGATGGAACACTACGTGTTTTTGTGTAGATTGCAGCAAAGACTGTACCCCAAGTGTCGCAGTCCTCCAGGTGGTGTGGTGTGATCCCCATGGGTAAACAGATTGTTAGAATGCTGTGTTTCTCACGAAGGGTAGTATCAGGAAATACTGCCTCGATTTGAGTAATTATTTGAGCTATCCAGAATGCAATTTGTTCCCAGTTTGCGGGCAATTTACCAATGACAGATTGTATAGTCTGTGGTATGATTTTATTTGTGTTCCCCTGGTAAGGGGTGTGTTGAGGAATCCTTATAGGAGGTTGGACTGTTAGAATCCACATGACATATTGAACCAATTTTCTATGTATTTTAATTAGTTGTTTCAGTTGAACTAATAGTTCTTCCCCTGACATTTCTTCAATGTCAGGAAGTGCTGTATAGCTGGCTAGTACCGGCCATGGTGCTCCTGGTCTACCTAGTGGACGAAGCCTGGTAATGTGATTTTGATGTTGTAGGGCAACTTTAAACCAGAGAGCATGCTCTTTGTGAGTTTGTTTAATTTCAATGTCCTCGAAAGGAACGTATTCCGTTGGATGTTCCTCTACTTTGTAGAAGTGAAACACATGTGATACTGGATTTGCTTCAGGGAAGACAATCCATAAATAGAATACCTCTGTCTGCCGATATTCATGTGCCTCTATGACAAAAATGACCCTACCACCTCTTCATAGTGATGGTTTTCCTTAAGTTTTCCGGGATGATTATAGCATCCGGGTCGTCTTGTTGGAAACCTGTAACGTCTAAGCCCGGTTGGGTTGCAGTTGCTGCAGCTCCACCGGTCCCGTTTTCAGTCATTTTGTTGGCTGAACGTTTTCAGAGCAAGTTTCAAGGAAACAAAGATAAGGTGCACAATATTTTGGATCACTGTATCCTTCAACATTGAACAAATCAAAACTATTACATAGGATTTTTATCCAACTCAGTTATGGCGGATATTTTATCCTTTTACCCACTCCAGACGTCTATTGGAGTATTTTATGGGAAAAAGGGGTCTCTGTGAAAAGCACGACTGAGTTACTCTAGTATCTAGAGGTAAATTAGTGCCTTACCAAATGTTGGGTGCCATGTAGTGTAGTTCCGATATTCCCAATAGGCTCTGCGCATTGGAATATTATATCCTACAGATTTGACGTAGGACTTATGTCGACTAGGTCTCTATTGAATGTATTAAACTTAATAGTGAGGGCCAGCTAGCTCAGAGGTCACTATAAACGTTCTCGAATTCACAAGAAGGTATTAGTTTCTGACAACCGCATAAACATAACAACTTTGTTTCCCAAGAATAAGAATTGTATCTCTAGAGTAGCGCAAACAATAGATAAGTATTTCACTCATTTAATCATGCATGCTTCGTTTCAACAGAGGTGCACAGAACTAGAGAGACGGGCACTTTCAATAAAATGTTTTTATTGAACAGTCTTCTTTCTCATGCAAGTAAAGTGAACTACTATTATCGTAACGCAGGCTGCAAAGTATAATGCGTACAGCGAGAATAGTAGAATAAAATAATACTGTAAAAGCATTGTATGGTTTCTAAGCCATATAAAAATACATACATAAATACATATGCTAAAATACTCAACTGGTGCTTCTAATACGCCTAACCCAATGTACCTAACCTAAGTCTAGTAAGCGGGAGGGAGTAAGTAGGTGTGTAGCATAGGTTTAGTTTTCTTTGCCAAGAATCTATCCAAGATTTCTCTTAGGTTCTAATCAGCTCCATACCTTAGTTTAGAATGAAGGAGGTCTGGTATCTCTGTCTCGGGACTCAATTCAATTCAATTCAAAGATTCTTTATTTCGGCTTTGTTGCCATAAAAGAACAATTCATATACATACAATAAAAAAGTGCAAGGTAAAACTGTACAGCATGGAACGTAAAAAACCATTGGTTAAAAACAATTCATTTATGTTAGAGACAATTAATACACAAACAACAATAGAGTTCTGCAGTGGGCCCCCCACTAATAGCTAAAAAAGTTTGTCAATTCTATCTCTGGAGTCGATCCCGTTTACAGTTGATATCTCAGTTTTTTCCTTTGGAAAAAAATACAATGTAAAAATCTACTAACACTAAATATTATAGGTTGGGTTGTGTTAGTTGAGAGAATTCTCAAAGCCTGTGTACATGATCTCATGCCTAACGCTAGGCATATTGGTTTTATCCATCTTTTCCTGGCCTGTGCATATACTGGGCAGAAAAAGAGGATGTGTTGCTCATTTTCTTTCTGGTGGCTTCCACACATAGGGCAAAGTTCATCTGTCACTAGGTTTGAAATGTTCGGACCACTGGCCCAACGAACCAAAGTTGAACTTATTTGGAGATTACCATATCTGAATTTTAAAAATAGGGTTTTAGCAAGCGGTGGTTCTATTTCATCCAAAAAAGTCTCAAAAAGTGGTTCGTCCTTAAAAGTGAGGAACTTTGTTACTAAGGTCCCACCAGTTGGGGCACTTTTGATCATGTTAGTAATATAGGTCAAGAAGGCCCTTTTTAATATTTGTTTCGAGTTAGATGGTAGTTGGTCCGGGTTCTCCCAAAAATGTTTCAGACCTAAGTTAATAAGCAAAGTTTTGACATGTTTGAACCACGAGAAGACTTTGAGGTTGTCAAGCTCCATAATTTCTTTTAGCCCATCCCTGAAGTCTTGTAATTCGGGTACCCGCCATAGCCTAACCCACAGCAGCAATGGGCGTAATATAGTGTGGAGGTCCGTTCTTTTGAGGTTTAGGTCCAGTTGAAGGGGCACTAGGGGAGTGCCTCTCGGGACCCTTACTAAACTTCTCATGAAATTATTGCCCAGGACACTGAAAGTGCCCTTGGACCCAGGGCCCCAGATTTCTGCGCCATAAAGCACTGCTGGCTGTACTTTATATTTAAAAAGTTCAACCGCCGGAGACACGGCTTTGCTAGTGCTCAGGCTTAGTTCCCTAAGGATGGGTTTTACATTCTGGGAAATAGTCATCTTACTTTTTTCCAGTTGAGCTTTCCAGGAAAATTTGGAGTCCAATGTCACCCCTAAATATGCAAAATGGGGGACCGATTCTAATTTTACTCCTTTTAGGGTTAAGCAGCCTTTGTCTGATTTAGTAGGATTTAGGGCCATACATTTAGTCTTTTTCCCATTTATCTCCAGTCCCTTCTTGCTACAATATTCACTGAAAGAATTCAATAGAGCCTGGAGACCTCTTTTGGTCTAAGAAATCAAGATAGCGTCATCAGCAAATAATAGGGAAGTTGTCAGATATGATCAAGCACTCTTACCTGAGTTGAACACCAACCTTACCTGTAAGGTGCTTGATCGGTTTTGCAGAGACGCTATGGACCAATCCCCCAGAACCCTACCTTACAGCCTGTGATCCTTGTACATACACTAGGGTGATGGGTAGCAGTCAGGGAGAGAGGCCGGATCTGACGCTACTTGTTTTCATGTAGTCGACCTGAAAATATACAAGAAGGTTCTTAAGCAAGCATTCTTGTCTTATCCCTTACTTTCAGTTCTAACTCCTCTCACACTTTCTTTGCTTTTTTAAAGCTGTCTCCTACCAGCGTACTACTTGTCTGGTCTTCGCGTCCTGGATGTCGTCGTCTTGTTGTGTCAATGAAGGGTTGTGGCTTTTCTGTCGAAGGTGGTTGATTTGTCCGCCCCCACACTTGTTTACAGGATTCTAAGACATAAAACAACACTTATTCGCACTTTCCTTAAGCCTTTTCCTTTCCCTGCAAATAAACCTTAAGTTTAATCTTACTCACTTCTTTCCCCTTTCTCGTAGATCTAGACGCGACTTCTCCGTGAAGATTCTATAGTTTTAAGCACTACAAAACCTTTTTGCTTATGCTGCTGAAACTTCTTAAGTTTACAAACAAAATTACATTCTACACATCAACTTTATCATGTCATGCACAACCTGCTTTTAGAAACATTACATTGACTCATGTACTTGTTTAGGCTGTCACTCAGAATACCAAAGAATAATCTAGACTTGTCCATGAATTATAGTTATAAGCTAATGTCCAAAAAGTGTCCCATGAATGCTAGCGTTGGGCGCCTTGATGAAGAAAGTACTTAGCTCTTCTTTTCCTGGCTGTTAGATGAATTCCAGCGGATGATTGCACAGGTCATCACCTTCAGCGGTGATCCGGGAGCACTCCGACGCTGCTGTTGTCTTCACGATACTCCGAAGACTAAGCGCCTTCTGGAACCCTGGGTGTGGCTTTTATAGCCCAGCCACACCCCGGGACGTTGAAGAAAGGCTGCGTGCCACGCCCTGAGCCGCCAAACACTCCGTGAGCAGAGCGATAAATCAGACTGTCATTGCGCAACAAAACGATGTGTGTCGTTTTTTAAACGCGCGTCTCTTTTCTTTTCAGCTGCAATCACCGTATACTTTTAGCTGCAGTTACAAAACCAAGTACAAATTACATAAAAGTTAAAGGCCTCCTATTCTATACATGAAAGTGGCTATTTACTAGTGAAGTACAAGTATGAATATATGATCAAACCTACGTGAACCAGTTCTCTAAATATGCTACCCCTTTTACATCTTTCTAGGTACATGGAGTGCTGGTTGCACGGGACAGGGGTGGGTTTCCTTGAAGGATAATCCGAGCTTATATTAAGCTTGGAGAGATGGTTTCATGACAGTACCCTCCCCGTAGAATCCCCCCTAACACTGCTGGAATTGGTTTTGGTTTTTCTGGAAACCGATTATGAAAAGTTTTTAAGACCTTGGGAGAGTTCTTTAAATTTTCAACGGGTTCCCAAGAACGGTCTTCCGGACCATAGCCCTTCCAATCCACCAAGTAATATAACTTGCCTTTCTTCCTTTTGGAATCTAGAACTGCCTTCACCTCATATTCCAAATTACCTTCAATCTCAATTTCAGGAGGATGAATAACTCTCCGAGTGTCAGGATCACAAGGTTCCAGTAGTGAAACATGAAAAACCGGGTGGATTCGATATGAGCTGGGTAGTTTCAGCTTCATACTGACTGGATTAACAACTTTTTCAATAGGGAAAGGTCCTATGAATCGGGGACGAAAAGCTTTATGACTTTTCAATCTTACGTTTTTTGTGGCCAACCAAACATCATCACCCACAAATTAGTTGGGCTGTTTAGACCGATGTTTGTCAGCAAATTTCTTCTGAACTTCTTTTGCATGAACTAACTGCTGTTGAGCCTCTTGTTGAATAGAGAACAGATTGTCTACAAAATCAGTGACTGCTGGCGTATCTGAAACTTTTCTATCTATACCCAACATATCTTTCGGATGGAAACCATGAACACAGAAAAAAGGTGACATACCAATTGAAGAAGGATCAGAATTATTGTAAGCGAACTCAGCAGCCCATATGATATCTGACCATTCATGCTCATAGGTGGTTAACAAACATCGTAGAAATTGTTCCACTGTCTGATTCGTGCGTTCTGTCAGACCATCAGTTTGTGGATGATAGCTGGATGACATACGCACTTCCATTTTCAAGGATTTCCCTAGACTTTGCCAGAAATGTGACACAAACTGTGAACCCCTATCCGATAGCACAACAGATGGAATGCCATGTAGTCTCACAATGTGTGTGACAAAAATGTGTGCCAATTCCAAAGCTGAAGGAAGTTTCTTTAAAGGGATGAAATGAGCATATCTGGAAAAGTGATCCACAACTGTGAGAATGGTGGTGAAACCTGAAGTGGTACGAGGCAACTCTACAATGAAATCTAAAGACACCGTATGCCAAGGCTGAGGAGGAACTGGCAAAGGCACAAGTAATCCAGATGGGGACTTATGAACTGCTTTGTTTCTGCTACAAACCGTGCATGTTTGTACATATCTTTGGATGTCCGTTAACATGTTCTGCCACCAAAAGCGTCTTTTTATGAGCTGATACATTTTGGTAACCCCTGGGTGGATTGACAGCATGGAATCATGATAATTTTGCAACACCTTTTCTTGTAACATTTCATTGGGAACAAAACTTGGTCATTCATAAACAACATATTGTCTTTCCACTGCAACAAAGGATAAAGCTTATTCCATTCTTCTCTTGTATGATTTTGCAGGGCTTTCTCTATATCAATCAAAACATCAGAGTTGATAAGACCTATCTGAAAATGTTCCTCTGAAATGATAGGATGTAGCTTTTCCTTTCGTAGATTCAAATCATCACTTAAACCAATTCTAGACAAGGCATCAGCTTTGTTATTTTCTTTTCCTGGGCGATAAGTTATGATGAAATCATAATCATTAAAAAACAAAGTCCAACGCAGTTGGCGAGGAGTCAAAGCTTTAGCGGATCTAAGTGTCTGTAAATTCCTATGATCCGTATATATAGTCACCGGATGTCGAGCCCATAGCAAGTAGTGTCGCCATTCTTTGAACACAGCTTTTATGGCCAATAGTTCTCGGTCTGCAATTGCATAATTCTGTTCTGGAGGGGATAATTTCCTGGAATAGTATGCAATGGGGTGCAATTGTCCAGTGTTTGTACTTCTCTGAGATAAGATTCCCCCAATGGCAAATTGCGAGGCATCAGCTTCTACTATAAAAGGCTGAGAAGGATCAGGATGTTTTAGAACTGGGGCTGTCACAAATTGTTTTTTTAGGTCCCGAAAAGCTAATTCAGTTTCTGAGGTCCATTCGAATTTTGTATTTTTGCGTAGCAATTTAGTGATAGGCGTAACCTTTTGTGAAAAGTCTTTAATGAAGCGCCTATAGAAATTTGCAAATCCCAGAAAACTCTGGATTTGCTTCACAGAGGAGGGACTGGGCCATTCAATTATTGCCTTAACTTTCTTTGGGTCCATTTCAATTCCAGCCGGACTAAGGATATATCCCAAAAAATCCACTGTGGTTACATGGAACAAACTTTTTTCAAGTTTCACGAATAAGGAATTTTGTAAAAGCTGTTGAAGAATGGCTCGTACTTGCTTTACATGCTCAGATTTGTCCTTTGAATAGATGAGGATATCATCAATGTATACTATACAGCAAATATCCAAAAAATCTCTTAATACCTCATTTATAAAAAACTGGAATGCTGCTGGGGCATTGCATAATCCGAAAGGCATTACTTGATATTCATACAATCCGAATTTAGTCCTAAATGCCGTTTTCCATTCGTCACCCTCTCGGACTCGCACCAAATGATATGCCCCTCGCAGATCCAGTTTTGTATAAATGGTAGCATCTTTGATTTGATCAAGTAAGGTCGGAATTAAAGGTAAGGGATATCGGTTCTTGACCGTTACATTATTGATGGCACGATAGTCGATGCAAGTGCGCAATTCTCCTCCCTTCTTCGGGATAAAGAAGAGAGGAGAAGAGACTGGAGACTTGGAATGTCGAATAAACCCATTGGCCAAGTATTCGTCCAGATATTCACGCAGATGTTCATTTTCCCTCTCAGTCAAAGCGTAAATTCGGCTACAAGGTAACGATGCCCCGGGAACCAAATCTATCTGACAATCAAAATCCCTATGAGGAGGTAAGGTGTTAGCCTTCTTTTTGTCAAAAACATCTACCAAATCCTGATACTCTTCTGGTACTCCTGCAACAACTAGAACACTCTTGGAATCTTTTGGGAAATCATATCCTTGGATTAGCAACTCAGAACCTGGGAATTGTTGGAAACATTTAGCATGACAATAGTCAGATTTAAATAAAATACTCCTGTTAGTCCAATCAATATAAGGATTGTGTAAAACTAACCAAGGTATCCCCAAAATCAAACCGAATTGAGGAGCATCAATTATGTCAAACGTTATATTTTCCACGTGTTTTTCAGCACAAGTCATCTTCAAGATTTCTGTATGGTATTGTATGAGACCAGAAGTGAGTTCCTTTCCGTCCACTGCCCTGACTACTTCTGGGGAGTCCTTGACTGTTTGTTGTAAACCTAACTTCTGGAATAACTTAGTGTCAATAAAATTCCCAGTTGCCCCGGAATCTATTAAAGCATCGATGGACCAGGACCGTTCCTTATTCACTTGGGACTGGAGAAGAATACGCATACTGAGGTGACAATGAGAAGCAGTTGGAGTTAAGGAGGCCAAAGTGATAGGTGAACTCGATAGATCGACCTCTTTATCTACCGAGAGGGCTAGTTTTCCGACTGTTGCATTATTGCTACTTCTGAAGTCTTGATTTTAGGCCTTACTGGACGTGTTGGACAATCTTTTATGAAATGTCCGGTTTTTCCACAGTACATACACTGGTTCAATTTTCGATGCTTTTCTCTCTCATCTTTAGTGAGGGGTCCTCTAACTGTGCCTATTTGCATTGGCTCTACTGGATCAAGTTTAGCAGGAGAAGATTCTGTTCTTAAATTCCCCCTCTCTTTGAAGACCATCATCCTAAAGTCTGACTTCCCCCTTTCACCTTTTCTCTCAGAAATCCTGTGATTTAGTTTCACCACTAGGTCTATGAACTCCTCACAATCCGTAGGTGGATCTAAAATCTGTGTTACCATGTCTTTTAAATCGTCGCGTAAACCACGATAAAATAGTGACACGCGTTTCTCCTCAGGCCATTCTGCCTCAATAACCAACCTATTAAAGATTGAGATATAATGCAAGAGAACTGAAGACCCTTGCCGTAAATTTAGTAATTCATGATCTGCAGATTGCACGAACACATGTTTCGCAAATAGTTTCTTCATAGCTCTTTTAAACCGTCTAAAGTCATTTAACATGGGATCATTTCTTTCCACATAGGGTACTGACCATAAGGCAGCGTCTCCGCCTAAATAGGACAGGATAAATGCCACCTTAGATGAGTCATCGGGAAATGCTGTAGGTTTTGCCACAAAATGTAATTGACACTGGTTTAGGAAGATCGTGAATTTGTTACAATCCCCATAAAATCTCTCGGGAGGGGCTAACGGTATCGCTACAGGAGTAACCACTTGAATCTGAGTGCTAGCTGAAGTATTTGAAGCAGCGTCACCACTATACAAAGTGTGCATAGTCGGTTGAAAGACTGGTGGTTTTAAATAAGATTTTTTTATCTGAAGTAAAAGTCCAGGTTTGAGGACTAGGTGCTTGTAATCTATTCTGGATAGCAGTTAAATCCTTTCTGAGGTCTGCATTTTCTGCCCTCATTTCTAATAATACTGCAGCTAAATCCTGCAAAGTGATATGCTGAGATTCTTCCATAGCGCCTGGGCAAAGCCTTTTGTCGTGGGCTTAGTCTTCTGTCAGATATGATCAAGCACTCTAACCTGAGTTGAACACCAACCTTACCTGTAAGGTGCTTGATCGGTTTTGCAGAGACGCTATGGACCAATCCCCCAGAACCCTACCTTACAGCCTGTGATCCTTGTACATACACTAGGGTGATGGGTAGCAGTCAGGGAGAGAGGCCGGATCTGACGCTACTTGTTTTCATGTAGTCGACCTGAAAATATACAAGAAGGTTCTTAAGCAAGCATTCTTGTCTTATCCCTTACTTTCAGTTCTAACTCCTCTCACACTTTCTTTGCTTTTTTAAAGCTGTCTCCTACCTGCGTACTACTTGTCTGGTCTTCGCGTCCTGGATGTCGTCGTCTTGTTGTGTCAATGAAGGGTTATGGCTTTTCTGTCGAAGGTGGTTGATTTGTCCGCCCCCAGACTTGTTTACAGGATTCTAAGAAATAAAACAACACTTATTCGCACTTTCCTTAAGCCTTTTCCTTTCCCTGCAAATAAACCTTAAGTTTAATCTTACTCACTTCTTTCCCCTTTCTCGTAGATCTAGACGCGACTTCTCCGTGAAGATTCTATAGTTTTAAGCACTACAAAACCTTTTTGCTTATGCTGCTGAAACTTCTTAAGTTTACAAACAAAATTACATTCTACACATCAACTTTATCATGTCATGCACAACCTGCTTTTAGAAACATTACATTGACTCATGTACTTGTTTAGGCTGTCACTCAGAATACCAAAGAATAATCTAGACTTGTCCATGAATTATAGTTATAAGCTAATGTCCAAAAAGTGTCCCATGAATGCTAGCGTTGGGCGCCTTGACGAAGAAAGTACTTAGCTCTTCTTTTCCTGGCTGTTAGATGAATTCCAGCGGATGATTGCACAGGTCATCACCTTCAGCGGTGATCCGGGAGCACTCCGACGCTGCTGTTGTCTTCACGATGCTCCGAAGACTAAGCGCCTTCTGGAACCCTGGGTGTGGCTTTTATAGCCCAGCCACACCCCGGGACGTTGAAGAAAGGCTGCGTGCCACGCCCTGAGCCGCCAAACACTCCGTGAGCAGAGCGATGAATCAGACTGTCATTGCACACCAAAACGATGCGTGTCGTTATTTAAACGCGCGTCTTTTTTCTTTTCAGCTGCAATCACCGTATACTTTTAGCTGCAGTTACAAAACCAAGTACAAATTACATAAAAGTTAAAGGCCTCCTATTCTATACATGAAAGTGGCTATTTACTAGTGAAGTACAAGTATGAATATATGATGAAACCTACGTGAACCAGTTCTCTAAATATGCTACCCCTTTTACATCTTTCTAGGTACATGGAGTGCTGGTTGCACGGGACAGGGGTGGGTTTCCTTGAAGGATAATCCGAGCTTATATTAAGCTTGGAGAGATGGTTTCATGACAGAAGTTACCTTTTCTCTGTTCAGTTTAGGGGAATCGTTTTCACATCCCTCAAGGTATGAGGGAATGTCATTCACGAAAAGGGAAAAGAGTGTAGGGGCCAGGACGCACCCTTGGTGGACACCACGCTCAATGGGAATTTTTCGGGTTATTTCTCCATTAGGGCCCCAGCGGATTCTCGCAAAGTTACCTCTATGAAGCTCTTTAATCTGAACAATTAGATTAATTGGCATCCCTGCTGCACTCAATACTTCCCATAGTAACTTGCGAGGCACTAAATCGAATGCTGCCCTTAGATCGACAAATGCGACATATAATTGGCCCTTTTTGATCTTTACGTATTTCCAGTAAAGGCAGCAAAATCGGAAAATTTGATCTATTGTGCTGACTTTGGGTCTAAATCCAGCTTGATATGTAGTTAAAATTGCATTTTCATCCAGCCAATCACTAACACGAAATAAAATATGTTGTGCATACATTTTCTGGAGTATATCCATTAAGCTGATTGGTCGGTAATTTGAGGGGTCCATTCTGTCTCCTTTTTTAAAATTTAAAACAATTTCAGCTCCCTTCCAACTCTCTGGAAAGTCTGGATTACGGGATAATTTATTGCACAGGTAGTTAATATAGGGTACCCATACTTTTAGATCGTGTTTATATAAGTCTCCTGGGATCTTGTCTAGCCCTGGGGCTTTACCAGATTTTATTTGGCTTATTGGCAACTCTGTTTCACCTAAAGTGAAATCCAGATGATCTGTTGGAAGTACGTTGCTTGGGGCATTCATATCAATGGGGAGATCTTCGTATTTTTTATACAGGCTAGTAAAGTGGTTAACCCAGGTTTGTTCGTCCAAGTAGACGTCCTTAACCACTCTTCCTGCATGGTTTCCATTAGCTACTAGCCTCCAAAAAGCTACGTTGTCGCTTGATTTTGAGGCAAGCAGCATATCGGACCATTTTTCTTCTTCCCAAGCTATTTTTGAAGCCTTTTGTACCGATTTGTAATTGTTCCTAGCTGTTTTAATATCTAAGGGTGCCTTAGATTTGATCGCTATTAAAAGTGCCCTTTTGGACTCCCTACAGGCTCTATCGTACCAGGGTTTGCTGTGGGACAGGTTGTGTATTTTTTGCTGACTTTTCTTGGGCATTTTGGTAACAAGAAGCTTAAGAGCATCAAAAAACTTTTGGTGTAGTGTCTTAAAGTGGGTATTGTTTTCCTCGCCTGATATATAGTCTAAATATGGACCAAATGTACATGCGAAAAGTGTATATATTTCTGCAACAATTTCGCCATTGTCCAGTATAAGTGGCCATTTTAGTGATCACCTATTATTACTAATGTGGATCTCATTGTTATCGCCATTATTTCCTTCTAGGGGCATAGAGGAACCTATAACCTCTAACAGTGAGGCTTCCATTTTAAGATCTAAGGGAAAATGGTCACTTTCTAGTCTTTCTATTACCTCGATGTCAAGGAGGTATGCCCAAGTTGATATGGAAGCAATAACGAAATCTATATTACTTTTGCAATTTCTCCTACAAAAGGTGGGCTTCTTCAAACTATCAGACGGTAACCGTCCATTGCAAGCCCTAAGGCAGTATTCTGCACATATTTTGGTCATTTGGAGGGCCAAAGTTGAACATTTAACTGATTTAACATTATCTAAGGCAGGGATTCTGTTAGCCTGGTCTTCCTCTTCGAAAATATCGCTAAGACCCATGACTGGCTCATAGTTACAATTTAAATCACCAGCCACAATAACAAAATCCTCCCTGGTATCCAAATGACTTAGAAAGAGATCTAGTTTGGATAGTGTTGGGGATTCTCTTGTTATGGGTGATAGCCTATTGTAAATATTTATTAAAAATAGGTTTTTCCCTTCTCGTGCAGTGATTTTTAAAGCTAATATGTCTGGGGAATTTGCAACCACCACCTCAATATTCACCCTTAGATTCACTTTCACCCAGGTTATTAAACGACCTGAAGGCCTTCCATTCCTGGATGGAATAGCACCAATTCCATAAGTTTTGTACCCTAGTCTATGTGGAGTATCGACTGTCCAGGTCTCCTGTAACATGCAGAAGTCGAAGGAATCAATGTAGTTAGCCTATTCTGGGTCCCTCAGGTTTTTTGTAACCCCGCTATGTTCCAGGAGACCAGTTTAAATGACTGCCTTGTTACAGCAGCCATTTCCAGAGATACCTTTTCTACCTCCTTGCAATTGGGCAGAACCTCGAGTTGCACAGCCGAGGAACCTTCTGTACTATTCAGGTTGTCCTGGGATGGCAGAAAGACATTTGGGTGTATAACACTCTCATTCAAGGTAAATCTATCCCTAGTCGTTAGTACAGCCACAGGTGAGGGCCCGATGTTCCCCAAAGGTTCAGTTTCATTGACAGTGCCCCCATCACTCAGTAAACTTATTCCTTTTTCCACACCCCCCACTCCCCAGCGTTGACAGTTCTTATTCCTTTTCCCTCACCCCCCAGTGACTTATGGCATCAATCACAGTCATCTAGTCCACTAAATATATCAAAACTATTGGTGGTCTCTAGAGGTGTGAATGGTTTTAGGTGATCCATTCTTCTGTTGTTGGAGGTGAAGGGTCTGGCTGGCACATAGTTCCATCCATAGGAATCAGGTGCAGGCACCGGATGTGGTAGATAATGCGAGTCCCTTGCATTCTGTCTGGTTGGCGGGTACAGTGTGTGTTGAGTGTTCCCAACTCTCTGTATAATCGATGGATAACAACTAGGGCGGGTTTGAGATGTTGTATGCTGGGGTGGTTGGTGCTGGGAAGGGAATACCACTGACCTAGGATAAAAATACGTCAGTGGTCTAGGGATTATACAGTTGTTATTAATGCCTGACGGCCAGTTTAATATAAATTGGACAGCATTAGGATCCCTGAAATTCACAACCACCACGTCACCCTCGATGTCTTTGGGTCTGCCCCCCAGCCATTGAAGGCGGTGAACATGAACAATTTCGCCATTTATATGGTTTGCTATTGGCCTGTATAGACTTAGCCAATGCATGATCTTATTTTTTAATTGGGCAAAACCCTCCTGCTTATTTGGTTGCAACACAGGGACCCCTGTTAGGACTACCACAAAGGGCACTGCCTCTGGTGGTAATTCAGGTAAAGGAGCCTGTTTGGGTCTCTCCCAGCTGGACTTAGGGCCCCCCGCCTCTATTGTTGATCTCTCCTGGGGATTGTTTGCCATAGCATTGGAAGGTTTACTGACTAAAGTAGCCGGTATTGGATCTGGTTTGTTATGTGGATGTTTGGGTGGTGGAATAAACGGGGAAGTCGTTTTATTCCCTGTAAGCTTAGAAGTGGAGGGATTCGTCAATGGGATAGAAATAGGAGCAGAGACTGGTGCAACTGGGATAGATTCAGGTTGTATAGTGGTGTTATGCAGTACATTGCTAGGGGTTATGATGTTATCAGCACCCTTATTTCCCAGAGCCCGCTCAATTTTACTTAATCTAAGTTCCACTTCGATCAGCCTCTCTAGAATTGATGCAGAGTAGGTTTTAATTAGGCTTTCTAGAGTATCTAATGTAACAAGGTCGCAATTTACTTGGGGCACTTTATCAGCCATAGTAGTATCCAAATTGCTCTCTTCGTCTATAAGCATATTGGGTAAAAGCAATGGTGTAGTGGTAGACCCTTCTGTAGCTACTGGTGGATTATCAGGGTTATTGGAAAAAGTCTTCATCTTTTTCCCAAAGTCAGAGTGACTTAACTTTGGTTGTTGCAAGTCCCCCCTTTTTCGCCTTTTCTTGCAAGGAGGAGGGCCATGTATCCTGGATACAGGCATGGTTTTTTTTACCCTATTTCGTGTTGTTTTGGTTAATATGTGGACAGGTGGCTTTATTAAATTAGGAGTACTCATATGGATAATTGGGGAGGTGCCATTCATAGCCAACTCGGGGGAAGTGATTAGTGTGGGTGTAATGTTGATCACTTCTGAAGGCTGGGCATCCGTTATATGTACAATTACATTGGCTATCTGGGTATTCTCATTGGTAGAAGAAATAGGTAGAAGTAATGGTGACGCAGCCCGATTTTTCATGCTTTCCACAGAGCGACGCGTTCAGCTCGACGCTCTGCCAAAGCAATTTCCATAGGGATGTCAGGGGTGGCCTTAGTGAAATAATTATCTAGCGTTTTGTTTAACAAACCTCCCTGCTTGTCAGACATGGTCAACTCAAGCTAAACAATGTATAGGAATACAAAGCAACAGTTCAAAATTGTCCAACAAGCCTATCAACTACAGAAGTAGGAAAATAAAGTACCAGGGGGTTATGTCCGGTCCGGTCTCCTCGGTTCTCTGAGGGCCTCAGAGGGCCCGCCCTTTGCCCGGGCTTCGCTCCGCGCTTTGTCCCGCGCGCGTCCCGCTAGCGCGTCATTAACTGACTCTAAATAGCGGGAGGGGGCGGGAAGAGGACCAGCTGCGGCGAGTTTGGTAATGCAGCGCCCGCTGGTCCTCGCAGTCCCTGATGCAGTAGAAGTCCCTCGGCGGTTACCTCTTGGGTCAGCCAATCTGGCAATCCGACACTGAGAATACCTCAAGCGGCTCCCGCGAAACGGGGGCCGCGAGGCGTGGGTTGAAAGGCAGCAAGATGCTAAAAGGAGCACCCGGTGGCAGTCGGTAGAGTCTCTGTAAGCAGGCACACAGAGTACGCCCAGCCCTCCACTCTTAAAGTCCAGGCGGGAGGGGGCGGGAAGAGGACCAGCTGCGGTGAGTTTGGTAACGCAGCGCCCGCTGGTCCTCCCAGTCCCTGATGCAGTAGAAGTCCCTCTGCGGTTACCTCTTGGGTCAGGCAATCCGGCAACCCCCTCAACAACACAATAAGTACGTTATCACAATATGACACAGATCAAAATAAATAGGTATGGTCCACAATACTAACAAAGACGATTACTTAACCATAAACGTCAATGAGGTGGCCCAGCCCGGCCTCCTTCGGCCCCTGACGGCCCGCCCTTTGCCCGGTGAGCGGTGAGCGTTGTTACAGTTATAGGGAGGGTTGTTCACTGGGGGCGGGGCTTGCAGGGAGAGCGGGCCAGGTGTAGACTATTGGCCGGGCAGGGACTCCTGGTACTTGGAGTCCCTGCAGTCACTCGCAGCCCTGCAGCTCTTCCCCTTTGCTCCCAAACAACAGCGCCCAGGACACAGACCAGTCTCTCCCAGCAGTCCTCACCCACGAAGCGGGACCCGCGCAGCGGGTCCTGCGAGGAGTGGCGTTTCAGGCAGCAACAAAGTTCCAGGGCAGGAATCCACAGGCAAAGTCCTTGCTGGCTAAAGGGCAGTCCAGACAAACAGAGCGTCTCTTAGGTTCTAATCAGCTCCATACCTTAGTTTAAAATGAAGGAGGTCTGGTATCTCTGTCTAAGGACTCGATTTCCCAACACCCCGCAAGGGGACTTTGGAAACACTGGAGCTGGATTCTCAGCAAGAGAAAGGGCAGCTTCTCGATCAGTACGTCAGCTGGAGGGTTGGCTTCCTTCGGCACTTGCTGTAGCGAGCTGAATCGGGCAAGTAGATAGTCGAACTGCTCAGAACCACTGTGTCTTGCTAGAGCAAGGGAAGGCATATTTATACCTTGAAGGTGCCTAGTTTGACGTAAAGTCGGGCATAATAACGTCAGTATAGAACCCCAAGGTAATAGTAGTTCTTTGTAAACTCCATGAGTTTTTGGACAAATCAATATCCAAGCAAGGGGAGGTCTCTGACTGCTTAAGCCGATTTTCCAAGAAATTGTTTTAAACGTTTTGGTACGGGTGGAAGTAGCCATACCTGTATTTGGACTGCATGGGCTATGTCTAAATAAGGGAATGATTTTTATGCATATATTAGGGCAATGTGAATTGTACCTTTATAAAGGCATAAATCGGGGATAATTCGCTCAGGTCCTAAAACGCCATACAACACTGGAAGGTGTTTAGGAGTGCCAGTATTGATGTAAAAGTCGGGCAGAGGAACGTCATGAATGAACCCCTAAGGAATAGATGTTCAAGCATAATAAATGAGTTCTTGGAGAAATCAATAATCCAAGCCAGGGGAAGTCCTAAAGTCATAAGGGTCTGGTTTTCCAAGACGTGGATGGACGGATGTAGGTGGCCATGCCTGTATTTGGTTAGCATGGATAATGCCTAGATAAGGGTAGGGTTTCTATGCCTATATAAGGGCAATGCGAATTGTGCCTATATGAGGGCGTATCTAAATTGACACACAACACCCACTACAGTTTCTTATAAACGACTACTAAATTCTAAACATGCTAAACATATCTAAAATATAGCTACACATGAATTGCTATGCATTAAACTGTTGCTATGCATAAAATGCAATTGTGCAGTACATATTAAAGCAATGTTTCATTCCAAGCATAGGTTGGCATTGAGTGCCAAATGAATGAACATACATACATATATACAAAAAGCCGAAAACATTTCATTTCAAGTTACATAAAACAATCGTTATTGACAAGGTGACATAATATCTCTGAAAGTGTTTCACAAATTCTGTTCTCTATGAATAGTTCTACTGTAGGCAGATTACTTTGCCAAAAAAGAAAAATACAAATTTGGAGAAAAAACAATTAATCATAGTAAAAAGCTCCATGTTTAGTCTTGAAGGCCAAATTCAGAGTCTTCCCGGTACACTCTGTGCTGACTCAAGTGTATGGGGATGGAGAAAATATAAAATCTTCTAATCCTGTAGACAAAAAGTTGTCTATCGTTGTAGGTGAAAGTTGGATTACCTTGTTTAGAAGATAACCGCACAAATATGAGAAGCATCGCCTTCAGCATTGGTCGCATCAGCAATGTTCAAATCGATGTTACCTGCGTGCCTGTTGTTTCCTCTCGTACCTCAGCAGTAGCGATTTGCGTCTGTGAGATCTCATTGAATAACGTCATCAGGATTGGTAGCCGCTGGGGACAACACAGAGCATGGGCCATTACCGGGTCCAGCAGAGTATCGATATCCGTAGGCATGACTGATGGGAGTGTTAGACAGATGTCTAGCACGCATTCTTCACAGCAAAGCAGACAGCGTAGAACAGGTAAGATGCAATCTTTCCAGATTGGTCTGAATGACAGAAACCATCTGGTATTTAATTCTCGTAGACGAGGTAAACCTAAAATTTGGACGATGTGCTCACAACACTTCATCTTCAATAGAGCCCTCTCTATGGTGCTTGGAGTGACGCTGGTGATTTGGCTTGCCATAACGTAGCAGTAGGAATAAAAATAGGATCCTTGCAACGAGTGCTGAAAGTACTGACAGTCCTCAAAACACAGAGTGCACAAAGTTGGAAGGTATTCCAAGGACTACTTAAAAAGGTGCTAAAAGTCCTGAACACACATTCTTAAATACATTGACAATACCACTCGTATCAGACATGTTTAATATTCGTTCCAACATTTCTGAGAAATGTATAGAGCAGTTTGTATTCAAAAGGGCTTGTGTCTCAGTCGAAGTCCTTGGGACTTGTAGATCATAGTTTTCTTTAGCCGAGGTCAAAGGCACTGTTGATTGTAACAAAATGACTTTCATTCTGCTTAGAGTATCCATTCGTATAGGAGAGATGTTCAGTGAAGGCCATAAAGACGACTCGTTGGCTGTCTATATTTGGGGGAACAAGGCTTCCATAGAGCAAGTGACCCTGAATGTATTGTTACTAGAAATGGGATACCTTGCAACATGCCACAGCAGCTGTGATCATTCCACATAAGGTAACTTCCATTTGAAAGTTGTCCAAAAATTGGATTAATCACTGCAGCAGGTGAATCTTGCAGGTGGCAGGATAATTTTTAATTGGAACCATCACTGGTCCGTGTAAGTTAATACCCTGGCATAGGAGAGAACCGCTTAGTGTGTT
Source organism: Lissotriton vulgaris (assembly GCF_964263255.1). NCBI lineage: Eukaryota > Metazoa > Chordata > Amphibia > Caudata > Salamandridae > Lissotriton > Lissotriton vulgaris. Next base: position 503,095,296 of record NC_141685.1, read on the forward strand.
TTCACAGTTTGTACTGCTAAGAAACACTTCATGCCCCCCACTCCAACATCTGTGTGTGCAAGGCAAATCCCAGGATGTATTGATGTATCCTTTACCCAACCTTTTATATTTGCCTGCTGTTATATGTTTTAGGAAATAGTGAAAATGGAAAGTTGTAACAGGCAGGGTAATTTTACCATGTATTATCCACTCAGTAGCTGGTTTTTCTGCCACCATGAATGGTAATTTTTCCAGTTTTTCAATGCTCAGCAACGTACAGTCTGCTCCTCTTTGTGCCAGTTTGATCTATTTATCAGTGAGATTGAGTCTGAAAACAGTTATGTAGTGTTGATTAAACGCCAAGTCACATAGCCTGCACGCAGGTTTTGTAGCATCCAGTCTAATGCATGATAGAACGTAGTTGAGACTGACCATGTTGCAGCATGACCAAGTCTTGTTCCATAATGTCTATGGCAGAGTATACAATGCTGTCCAATCAATATATCCTGACAACGGAGTCCTTAACCCATTGTGTACTACAGCGAGAGATGTCTCTAAATTAATATGATCAATTTCTCGTATTCTTTCTGCAGTCTTTGCTTGGGTAACCTTCCATATTTCATTATAAGCAGCAAAGATACCGGCATATATGAAACATTTTTGACACAGTTTTCTTGGTCCTACCAAGAATTCCCTAAGGTCTGCACCTTCTTGAAGTAAAGTTAAGTGTTGTTTCACATCCTCTAGTGTAGCATTCTGTAGCCAATCAAGCCACAGTTTCCCTACACTGTATGTTGTTACTACCCCTGGATACTGTCTTTGAACATAGCGTGGGTCTGGCCTATTGATAGTGAAACCCTGTGTTGTTCAGGAATCGATCTTTACAGGTGTTTGTGTCTGTGGGCCAAAGCAACCATTTGTTCCAATCTGGATCTGATCTGTTGTGATGCAAAATAGTATGTGCGTCGACCTCCCCCTGTGTAGTGCT